>NC_143554.1:12439375-13075000 GCF_054136105.1 Typopeltis vanoorti
AGATAGCAGTTTTGTCTGTAAATATAATAACCATAAATTGTTATTTACTTGTGATTTATTTTTAATCAAAATAACTTAGCAATGTCAAGAATTGAGAGGCTACTAAAGGAAACAAATGATTATTAGTAATAGCAGCAACATTATACTAGTTCTTCAAAGGTCCTTCCTGGATGAGTCGCTCCATCTCTACATACATTATCTACCCCCCCCCCCCCACTAATCCTACCTATACCTCATTTTCAGGTGAAGATGAATGAGTGATGTAGGTGAAGCATGCCAGTGAATGATATGTAACCTGCCTCAATGAGTCCTCAACTCACTGGAGATCCCTTATAATTGAAGTTTTAAATAACTAAATGCAAGAATTGGTGATGTGTCTATTCCAGGTATATGCCAAAGTTCTAATAAAGAAATAATTAATGAAAATGAAATAAATATGCTACAATTTTGTACAAAAAATGAATTAAGAATAAATAATACCTTCTTTGATCATAAATTACAATCGCAAAAAATAACATCATATAAAAAAACAAAAACCTGCAGTTGATTATATAAAGCTAATAGAGAAATCAATCTACCAAAAATAATTAATGGAAGATTTCTATCAACAGACAAAGAAAGTCACCTTAAATTAGTTCTTGTAAAAAAAAAAAACAGTAAAGACATCAAAGAATAAAAAACCAAACATAATATACGCAGGAGAACATAATATAGGATAGAATTGCTCCAGGAATAAAGTATGAGATAGCTGTATCAGAAAAGTTAGAAAGATTGTTAGATAAAATAAAAAAAAAAAAACGGTTAAAGAAAAACACAGACAACTTTTGAAGTCATGAATGAAGCAGCAAAAAAAGCACTAGGAGAAAAAAAACAATTAGCACAAAATTAATCAAAGATGGATACTATGGTAAGAGGTGAAAAGCTTAGTGAAAGAAAAGAACACTACAGTTCACAGATATTTAGAAAACAAATGAAATACCTCAATGTATGAAGAATATAAAACTATATAAAATAAATAGTGAGTAGAATACTGGAAGAACTATTCTAAAGAATCAGAACAATTTTTATGATATTCAAAGAACAATCTGGAGAATAACACAATCTCAAAGAACTAAATGAAGGTATAACTCTAAACAAAATTGGATTGAATAAAGGGAAAGATATTTTCAAAATCTATGCATAGAAAAGAACAAATGACAATATATATAATCAAAGATAATGATGTTTATGATGAGGATCTTTTGAAATAACTGAAAAATGTTTAACTCTTAAGGAAATCTACTTATTTTAATAGTATTACAACTCAAAAACTAAATTAGAAAACAATGTTTATTAACTGGCTTATATTTCACTAGATTTCAAACCAGCATCTCCAGAACAACACATTCATCTTAAGATGAATGTCTCCCAAATTTTTGGCAGATTAATGCAGCCATACTTGTTATGCACAGGAAAGCAAATGCTTCACAGCCATTGCTTACTCTAGAAAAATTTAATCTCACCGACTTGTAATGACCTATATATAGCACACTGGTAGTTTTCACAGGAATATATTGTTTTCTTTCATCTAATCCTGTGTGAAAGTGTGTCCAAAGTGTAGTCTACCAATCTTGACTTGCCATAATAATGGTAACATTTGTATTTTTTACATTTTTCAAGGCAGATGTTAACAGATCTTCTTGTCTGCACATAGTAAACCAAGTCACAAGGAACTTCATATGCTCCAGGATGTACTAGAGGATAGTTATTAAGAGAGTGAATCAGAGTATCTCATCTTACATGTGGTTTAAAGGTTATATTTTATTAGTACTTTATCTTTACAGGTATACTTCAGATATATAGAATAAGAATAGTGGTGTTTTGTTCTTGTGTGTTTGGGGGCCATGAGTATTTTATCTATTTTGTAGGAGCTATAGCCATTGGCCCAGAAAGTATGGGGAAGATAGTCGAGTTCTGTGGATGATGTGATTGTTTATGTAGATATCTTGCAGTGCTTGTTCGCTTTCTATCAATGGAAAACATAGTTCACTATGTTTTCCATTTGAAAAGCAAGTGACAAATGTATGGCCGGCCTGGCCTGATTGGCCAAGTGGTAGCATATCTGCTGAGATGAAGAGTAGGTGCCCTCCCTCAATGAGTCTTTGGACTCCTTGGAGGTGACATGTAATAATAATAAAATGCATTAAGAAAAGGCACATTTTCTTAACACACAAACACAAAGATATCTCCTAATTCTAACACTTCAGTGAACACCCCAAAATTCGCTTCTAATGTGAATTTTGAGGTGTTTGCTATCAACTTACAAAGGAATCCAAAGTGTCTTGTTCATGAAGCCAAAAGGCAAACATATTATCAATGAAGCATATCTACACTAAGGGTTTGAATGTAGCTATGGTCTATTTTGTTCTCAAAGTGCTGCATGTAAAAGTTTGCTGTACATTAATAAATAAGGAAGTATCATCAAAACCATTATGAGTGAATTTTTAAGGATGCAATTTTTTATAGGTCATTTGAAATTAACAAGATTTTTTTTAAAAGTAGAGAAATCACTAGTGAGGAAGCAAGTGACTTAGCTAACTCTTGAACAAGTTTATAAATAAAATTCATCTCCCACCTAAATACAATCACAAATAATTCAAATAACTATGCCCACAGCAGGATTTGAACCTGCAGCTCGCTGGTTGGAGAGTAGGCAGAGTTGACCTGGTTAGCAGGTAGACTAACCATAGAGTGTAAGTATGGGATTTATGGATTTTAGGTGTTCCATAAATATAGGGTAATTAACATGAACAGGTTTCAATTTTTAATGATTTCATTGGTCCAAGAAGTAACACTTTTTTCAATAATTTATGAACTTCTTTCTTTTGGCATATAATGGGGGGGGGGGTGTCTTGATCTATGATTTGGTAAGTAGAATTGTTATCTAGGAGCTCTTGCATTATTTTATTTTTATTTTTTTTTTGTACTCCTCTTCATTCAGTAGCATTACCCTTATCAGCTTTAGTAATCACAATTTTATTCTTATATAACTTTTTTAAGACTGCTATTTCTTTCAGTGGTTATTGCTTTTAGATGGTTTAGATTTAGTTACAGTCCGACCACAGATAAGAGAACCCTCGACATTTGTGCACATGGCAAAAGAAGATGGATCCAATCTGATAATAGGGTAATCAATGCATTTTGTGGAGTAAGAGTTGATTATTACACAATAGAAAATTAGCTTTTCTTTTAGTAACATTCTAGTTTTTAAATTAGTAACTATTTCACTTATATAACAGTTGGAAAATTTTATGTATAAAATATGTGATTTCATGTGTTGGTGACAAATTCATACATTGCCTTATTCCTTTCTCTCCTTCAACATGAAGGAATTCCTCTTGGCACTCTGCCAGCAGCTAGGATCCTCACCACTGTGGGCAGACTAGGATACTATGGTGGCGAATTATAACTACCACATGATATGTTCACCATAATTTCCAGTTTTGAAACTTGCTTTGGTGCAACAGCAAATTTATGACATTATTGGGTGTTAGCAACTTCTTCCATAGGTGCCTGTGATAATAAAGTTTTAACCATGCGATCTGGACCTGGCTGATGTCAGAGCATAGTACATGGGCTCTGTTGGAAGATTTAAAATGTCATCAGTTGTCTACTTTTAACTTTTGTGAATTCGTTTTTTGCTGACACTTCAGAGATGTGATAGAGGACAGTCAACAGTTCAAGATTTAAAACATTGAACAGTTCTGCATGTAGAGTTGCCATAGCCTTGTTTAATTTGGTGAGCTCTACGTGAGTAGAAGCAATTTGCTCATGTTTAAGCACTCAACTTGCCCATCTGTAAATACAATGTGCTGTATGATGCAACTCCTACAAAAGAGATAATTATACTACATGCCCCCTCCCTCCATTTCCATACAAGAACTAAACACCACTATTCCATATATCTGAAATATATCTAAACAGATAGCCAAGGTACTATTAAAATATAACCTTCACACAATATTTAAACCAACTCAAATTAGTAGCTCTCATCCACTTTCCTAAGGAAAAACTCTATCCTCTTGCATATTCTGGGGTTTATGAAGTTACCTATTAATATTTGCCTTGGAGAACATAAGAAATACTTTTGTTATCATTATTATGCCAAATTGGGACTAGCACACCAAATTTAGACACCTTCACACAAAATATGCTATATATAAGTTATAGGTCAGAGAGACTATTTAGAGTCAGCAATTGTTATGAAGCATTCTCCTACTCTTAACACGTATTGCTGCATTAATCTGCCAAAATCTGGTAAAGACTAGTAGACAACTGTAATAACTTCTGTTATACAACATTAGAGGGTGCCAAATTAGGATTTCAGATCTTTTGTCTGTTACTATTTAAACTGTTTCACTCACTCATTGTCATGTGTAAACTAACACGTTTTGCTCTGAGGATGCTAGTTTGCAATACAGTGAAATATAAGACAGTTAATAAACATTGCTTTATAATTCACTACTTTGTTTGGTCTTGTAATAAAATTTAAAAATAACTAAAAAAATGAATAAAAATAAAATTAACTTCAGACATCTAAGATTATACCAAATAACTGGGTGGAAGAATCCAATACTGGTCTTCAAGAAAGAAGCAAGATAAATCAAGAGAACTACAGAGGAATATATCTGCTTTGCCCAACATCAAAATCACGAACAAAAATAATTGGAAATATAATAAACAATTTGATTTAATTATCTGATGAACAAGGATTTAGGAAAAATAGATCCATTAATGAAATGTATTAAAAAAAATTTTTTTTAATACAATTCATTATATGTATTTTTGTTACTAGTATACCCTTTATATGAAACATATTTCCAGATTGGCGAAGTTGGTCGATTGGTAGAGTCTCTGCTACTAATGGCTCAGTTAAGTAAATTTGAGCGCGGTTAGTAGTTAGAAGGGGCCTTATCGTTCGATGCTGTCGGCACACTCTCCCTCAATGAGTCTTTGGACTCCCTGGAGGTGTCAAAATAATAATAATTATCAATTTTGCATTCTGATTCAAATGAATTAAATGATAGTGCATTTTTTTAGTCCTAAATTCTGTCCTAAGCTGGAACATAGTTCTGTTCTTAGATATTATTGTATTCACCAGTGTGTTATATTAACTCAGGACTTGATATTGGCCTATTCACCAAAATCTGTTAAAAATAACAGGAAATTAATAACAAAAAATAACCTGTTAATTTCATTATAAGCAAATCTTGGTTAAAAGCATTTTAAAATTAACAGGGTGTTAATTTTCACGTGACATGCGGACCGGAAATTTTGTCTGTTAAATCCGAAGTCCGTAAAATCTAGGGTTTACTGTATTCTCCATTTTCTTATTATGGAGTTTACAGAAGCTCCTGCTCTTGCAGCTTATGTTATTATGGACACACCAGTCATTCTGCTCAAACTCGTCTTGAAGAACATCAACAATATATTTCACTTAAGAAGCCCAATAAATCCAATTTAACAAGCTATGACTTATCTACAAAACACAGAATCCAGTGGAATAATACTAAAGTTCTACATAAAAGCTATTTTCTTCTAGAAAAACTGTACAAAGAAAGCTGCGAAGCAAACATTCACAATTCCAACCATAACAAAATTGATTGACTTAAATTTTCTCAATTTTTGGAAGTCATCCTAACTAATACTTATAATTCATGTGTTTCATAAATCGTAATTAATTATTTTATTTTTATTTCCTGATATTTATTAATGCAGTGGAATTATTCTCCTGTAGTCGACAGTACATATAATATCTCTGATGTTCTCTTTTTTTTTTTTTTTGTGGTATCTTCCTGTGTTGAAAATTGTTACGACACATATCCAAGTTCTGTAAATAAACAATTTTATGTGACTTCTGTCATTAATTAGTACCATAATCCTGAAAAGATTATACAGTTCAGTCCCTACATTCTTACCTAACAATAAAATCTCCTTCTGGTTACCACTCATGGAAGATAAACAGCACCATCTCTCTCTCTCTAATGTTTATCATATTCACTGTGAGTGGCCTTCACTTGCACTTTGGACACACAGGAAAATCGGTTGAAAAATGACTACAAGAACACCAATCTTATATCAACAATAAACCTGAAAAATCTGGGCTTGCTCAGCATGGAGTGGAAACTGAACACAATATCCTCAAAATTCACCTTTTACATCGGCACCAGTTTATGTTTGAGTGGTTATTTAAAGAGTGCTGAAGCACTTCTTCATTGACCAAACTTAAATTTGGGATGAATGTCTATCCACTATAAAGATTTGGGAAAGTCTCATCCTCATAAATTGCAGGCAATAGCATCCCCCCCCCCTAAATATACAATGCATTTAATAATTTATCTAAATTGTTATTTTACTGCATTTCAAAATTTTAATTTTAGTTTAGACTTTAATTGCAATCTCAATTTATTTTATAACCACCCATGTGGTGGAAATCTGGTATGTAGATCGGCTCTGTAAATAAATAGGATTAATATTTTTTGTTCTAGTTTCACCTTGTGATTATGCTGATATACTGATATGGCCCATCAATTTCTGGGCCAAAATATTTGCAATAATAAATATTCTTTATGAATCTGTGAATACACATATCTAATAACCATTCCTGTTGTCAGGTGTCTTCTTCCTCCAGGAGGTTGACTACCATGCGTCTCCACCATGTCCTATTCTGCGCCTCTCTGCTGCATTCCTCATATGAGAGATAGGCCCAGTCTTCTATATTTTTCATCCATTCTAGTCTTTGTCTTCCTCTTTCATTCAACAGTTCCTTCGCAAAGTGTCCTTTGTAGGCAGTTATGTCTCAGAATATGTCCAAAATAGATGACTCTCTTTATAATTTCTTTCATCAGGCTTCTGTTTACACCTATCATCTCTAGTCTTTTTGTCTTTCCATGATCTCATAATTCTTCGCAGCATCCACATTTCAAAGGCCTCCAGTTTTTTCACACTCAGATTGGAGAGTGTCCATGTCTCTCCGTATAATAATGTGGACCACATGTAGCATTTGGAGATTCTTAGTCTTGTTTTCAGATTTAATTCTCTAGATGTTAGTAGATTTTTCATACTGTTGAAAGTTGACCTTGCAATTTCAATCCTTTTTCTAATTTCATCTTCTGTCCTGCCATTCTCTGTGATCAAGTGTCCGAGGTATATGTATGTTTGCACCTGTTCTAATTAAGTTCCTTTTATATTGATGCATATTTTTGATATTTTCTTTTCTCTTGAAATTATCATGATTTTTGTCTTTTTAAAGTTGAAACTGAGGCCATACTGTTCGCTGTACTTGATTTCATCTGTAAGTTTTGAGGTAATATTTGTTTTCAGCTAGAAGAACCGTGTCATCTGCATATCTTAGGTTATTAATAGTTCTGCCCCCCTACAGTGATTCCTTTGAAGTTACTAATTTTATTAAATATTTCTTCTGTGTACAGGTTAAAGAGAATCGGAGAAAAGACACAGCCTTGTCTCACACCTTTCTGAACTGGGAATTCTTCTGAGGTCTCTCTATTTATTCTCAAAGATGCAGTCTGTTCCCAGTAAAGATTAGTTAATAGCCAATGTCTTTTCCATCCATGCCTATTTTTGAAAGGATTTCAATTAATTGTTCATGTTGGACATTATCGAATGCCTTTTTGTAATCTATGAAGCAGAGGTACACATCTTTTTGTTTTTCTAGATATCTTTCTATGATGGTTCTGACGTTGAAAATACCTTCTCCTATACCTACATTTTCCTTGAAGCCACTTTGTGTATAATTTATTTCAATGTTTATTTTTCTTTTATTTCTTTCAAGAATATGTATAGGAGGACTTTTGATACTTGACTGATGAGGCTGATTGTCCTGAACTCTTCACATCTTCTTTTGTAGCTTTTGTTTTTTTTGGGAAGTGGAATGAAAATTGAGTGATTAATATCTTTGGGTAGAAATCCAGTCTCATATTTTATTGCATAATTTTGTAAGAAATTTCAGTCCCCCTTCATTGAGAGCCTTCAACCATTCTGCCAAGATGTTATCTATTCCTGCAGCTTTGTGCTTTTAGTTTTCTGATGGCATTTTCAACTTCACAGAGTAAAATGGATGATTCTTCTAAATCAGTCTGTTCAAGAATATAATTTCTTTGTTGTTCGTATAATTTCCTTGTGTATTCAATCCATCTTTCCATGATTTCTTTTTTATCCATTAGAATATGGTCTCTTGGGTCTCTAATGACACTTGCATGATTTGCTGTATTTGTCCTGCTTGTCATTTCTCTGATTTTTTCATACATTTCTCTGCTTCTGTGTTTTCTATATCTATACATTTATTCTTAATCCATTCCTCTTTGGCTTTCCTGCATTCTTTTTTTATTTCTTTATTCATGCTTTTATATTCAGGTTTTGTTCTTTAACTTTTTTCTTTGTTCCATCAACATTAGTATTTTTTCATTCATCCAAGGTTTATTCCTTTTCAATTGTGGGAGTGGATTTTTGGCTGCTTCATTGATGCTATTCTTGAATGTTTGTCAGTTCATGTTAATTTCATCAATTGGTGTTCTATTTTTCTGTGTGAGTTGTGGTGTCAGACTTGTTAAGGGATTTTGTGAATTCTTTTATAAAGCAATCTTTAACTTCTTGGTTGTTAAGTGAGTCTGAATTATAAGTTGTCTCTTATGAATGGTTGGCTTGGTATTATCTTAAGTTTTATTTTGATTTTTGCAATCACTGGAAAAATGTTTTTGCAACCACAACCCAGTTTTTGTTTGTTATTTTTTTATATTTTAATAATAATTTTAATGTTAATAACACAAACAAAAACATATGTTTTTGTGTGTGTTATTGTATTTTGGAATCTTTTGCATATTATTATGATGAGTCTTCGGACTCCTTGGAGGTGTCACGAATAATAATAATTATATAGTCCACTTAAATATAAAGAACCAACAGGCTTCATTTCAGCGATATAAACATTATTTAAATTATTCTGGATAGTGACCACCCACCATAATGTAAAAACAGCATACATTTCCTAGGAAATGTATGCTGTTTTTACATTATGGAAAATACCAAGAAAAGCGATCAGAACTTTACCACCTTTGCTGCGTGTTGCCTGAGTTTGTACTATGACTACTTGCATTAGCTCATGCTAGTAATCGCCGATACTTTTATAGTTTACTATATTCGGCATGAAACTCTCTGATTCTGATCTTTGAGTTTCTTATTCGGTTTTAAAACAATGTGGGATTTAATATCCCCTTAATTTAAATAATTATATAGTCCATTTAGTTTCTATAGATGTCCCCAGGGCTTTTCCAGGTATATAGTCTTCTGGGAGGATGTTTAAACAGTGAGTGTGTGTGTGTGTTGGCAATTATTAGGTCATTGGTTTCACAGAATTGAATTAATCTTTCACCTCTTTCATTTCTGATTCCAAGCCCTTGGTTTCCCATGCAAAATGAGATTTTTTCTGAGCCCATTTTTGCATTAATAACCATTACTATGTTACAAATGCCATTGACAACTTGGTCCCTTGATATTTCTAGAGCATTTCATTGAGTATGGCATTAAGGTCTGTTCAACAAACTTCCATCAATTGGTTTACCTTCCCACACTTTGTAAACTTACAGATGACGGAACGTCAGCCCAGAAAGAAATCAATTTACTTGCAGCACCACACATCATGAAAAATGGCATCCTCTCTTTAGATTTCTCCATTAATGAAGATGTGCAGAAGGCTCTGTTATACTGCATACTACCTTTATTTTATATATAAAAGACCTTCTTTCTATATCAGTGACCAATAACTCTATCCAAAGTTTTAAAAAAGCAATGATACTCTATTTCTCATATCCATTTGACAAACCTTCAGTGTGCACACACCTCATGCTTCAAGATCTTCAGCAACCAGTCCCTTTAAATGCAGATCTTCAAGCCATCCACAATGAGATAAGTATAACCTAGTCACCTTTAGTACTGTCCAAATAGTCCTGTCTTTCTTTCTCAGAATGGACCTCAATTCATCTTCCTTCACTTTTTATATATTCAAGTCACAAGAAAGTACCACATCTTTCTCCCTTCACTGACATTTACCTATAGCCTTTCCTGAAATAAACATATTGCATCAAGAGCACATGCAATTAATATGCTAGCCTTATAACCTTAGTTGTATGCCTGTAATTGAAACAATCCAAGCCATTATTCTTTCTTTTAAGGTTACACGGTGATCAGCATTCATATTTATGAATTTAGGGACACAAAACGCACATGTTGAAAAGATTATTTTACTGATTAATACTCTAATCAGATACGAATCCAATAAAACTGTAACCATTCCATACATTAATGGGATATCAGACAAAATAAATAGACTGAAGGCTTTCTCAGCCTATAAAAAACTTCATCCTTTACTGCTCAAGATATTATTGTTCACCAATCCTGCTTTGTATACAAATCTTAGAGTACTGGTTACATATCTGGAATGGTGTACCAAAAATCTTCCTAAAATTCTCTATCCAGGGGAGGATAATCCAACTGATCCATGATTCTTTTATTTCAGCTCTCTCAAACAGTCTGTTTCAACTTTACATCTTTCCTGCAGATACTTCCATTGCACCTAGATTTTATTTCTTATGCTATATATAGCAAGACTCCAAAGGATCATATAAAAGGACAGGCATTAACATCTTATTAATATCCGGGAAAAATAGTACAATGGATGTGAAAGAAGAACCAGACAGATACTGATGTTCTGCATTTAGCAGAGCAGTACTATCTGCAAAGAATTACAAATGGAACAGTTCATTTAGTCCAGGTACTTGCAGTTAACAGTGGCCTATGGTTTACCAAGCTGAGTAACTCAGTGATCAGTTTCATACAGCAGTGATGGCCTAAAGTTACATCCAGTTTCTATATACATAATTCAGTCTGGAATACAAAGATGATGTGACCCTGCAGCCAAAGGTTGATCCAGTAATTGATTTCATGTATATAGTTAAAAATGATGAGACATTTGCTTTATTTGCTAAGGTCTTGATTTTGGCAAAGGTTTCTGGGAGTCCAGCATAAAACTGAAGTATGCTTCAGTTTTATGATACATTTACAATTATAGCGAAAGCATCATTCGAAATGTTATTTTGTGAATGACAGTCCTTTATATTTGCATCTGTGCTCAAATCTCAATGGTTTTGGAACAGATGGCTTTCAATTGCCCACTGAAAAAAAAATCACTGAATCCTGAGAAGAATGTATTCTTGGGCTGTTGGATGATGACATTTTTTTTTTTTTTAGATAGCAAATCAACTGGTGTGTGTGTGATGAAAATCTCCAAAACAGAATGGAATGTGGACAACTTTTTGTTTATTCATGCTTTTATGCAATTTTTTCTTCAGAGCTTATATGTTTCTATTGCCAGGTTTTGGCAACAGAAACGTATTAATTTACCTTTTCTTGAAGTTTCAAATTAAGCTCATTAAGAAACATTTGTGTGCCCACAAAAAATTGATCCAAGAATCATTTACCACCAGATATGAGTAAGATGTTTATGTATGTTTTTCAGTGGAAATGAATGTCACTACTTAGTATGAGATCCCATCCCACTTTACTATGGTAAAGTTTCCAGATTATGTAAGAATAAATATTGATCAGCAGCTGCTGATCTGTTGCTCCATATTTTCATGAAATTTTGTACACATCCAGTATGCTCTAAGAAATAACTATAGTTTTTTGTTCACATTGTTAAACATTATCTAAAAAAAGTTTTAATTATTAGGTTTAACAGAATGAATACAACACTTAAATTCAAGTGCAATGGACCCTATATTTTGTCTCTGTCCCAGAGACATCACCAGGAATACAATCTTAAAATTGTAAAAAAGTTAGACTAAAAGCCTAAAGTTCTATGGGGAGGGTGGCACCCTCTTTAGGTGCTGTTGGCTAGCCCTAGCTGTTGAGTGGGAAGCCTAAGAATTAAAGTTTCTCAAATCTTGGGAAGTTTAAAACAATCATATTTATTAAAATTAAGTTGGTTATCCAAATCAGCAATCCAAAAAGTCTTAAGTTTATATATGATGCAGTAAGCATAGTATTTTTTTTCTCCATTTGATTCTGTGCAAGGCATCCAAAGGCATAGAACTGACTAACATAGTTATGGCAGCAAATGTATTTACTGTGTTTTTCTTATCAGATTTTCCAGTTTACCATAATAAGATAATTTGCAAGAACAAGGAACTTTGTGAACACCTGGAACAGTGAAAGGATGGGGTGGATCCTTAGGAGAGCAGTTAAGGGCAGCCAGCTTTGGAAGAGGCTTGAAAGTAGTGGGGAGATCATATTTCTTTAGTTCTGGCTCTTTTTCTGAGATGCTGCAGATATAGGGAATAGTAAAAACATTACTGTGATCTGCATGTTGAGATAATCAATTTGATGATACTTTTGGCAGTGAAACCATTGGACAGGATGAATTAAAGGAGAATTAAGCTGAAAGGGAAGCCTGGGTGAAACAGAGGCCAGAGGCTCTGTTGATGATAATTTTGATAACACCATACTGGATTTTCTGTAAACAGAAAGAAAGGATGCCTTCTATCAGGTCAAGATATATCGATTATGTGTTCTCCATTTAGCCACATAGCTCAGACAAAACTAGTGAGAAGCAGCTGCATTTCATGTCAGTGCCCCCCCCCCTTTGAAGTGCAGTTTTCTGTGATTGTTATCCACATGAAGACATCACGTGACCACGAGGAAGAGGGGGATGAAATTCACTATTCACTTTGGTCATGCATATGCACTTCTTCAATTCAATGAGCAGCTGTTTAGCAACTATTATACAAACACACACACACACACACACACACACACACACACACACACACACACACACACACACACACACACACACAGAGAAAATGCAGACCAGTTCTGCAGGTTGCTCTCTCTATATAAAAAATGAGCAGAAGTATTTATCCTTGTCCAGATTTGGTTATGAGCAGCTAGAAAAAAATAAACTGACCAAACTGTTGGGACAGCAACTCAATGGGAAATTAAATGGTAAGAAAATATATTCTGCTTAGAAATACACTATTCACTTTGGTATTAGACAGATAATTATTTTGATTATAATAAACAATTTGTTGTTTAATATTTTAATTTTGATATTAACCAATTTTTCTATTAATTTGCTTATAAAAAAAAAAAAAATCAGCTAATGCCTATTTATTCCTGTATATGGGAGTAGGCAGTTCAATCTCCACTAGTACCCAAATCAGAGATAGATGGCTCAAGGCTATCACTAATTAAGCGGTATGCAGTGAAGAGAGACAACTCAAATGTGCCGCCATCTCGTGGTTCCTAACCCTAACACAATATATTTAATGTCTGAAATAATGTGGGTTCTACGATCGATTTTCTTGAGTTTACAGAACGAAAAATCCAAGTTTCCGGGAGGAAAAACCCGCCTGCCCGTGCCAGAGATCGACTAACTCGGGAACCGGTTGAAAAAAGGCTTAGAAAAATTTCCTCTAGTCACCGACTAGACTCGAAACCAAGTCTTCCTTCGTGCGGCCAAGCGCCATGTGCAAATGGTGTGCAAACACCACATCCACTGAGCTACACAGGTTCTATGTTTTGCTTATCATTCTATTATATCATTCTACTGATCTACAGGTCTGAGCAGTAAACAGTATCACCATATTCTGAATCAGTTTTGTCAAGAGCAGTTGCATTAACAGCAAGTCAAAGCACTGCATTGAATGTAGGCCACTGATGAAATAACCTTAAATGAAAAAAAAATTTTTTGCAGCAAAATGCTTCATGATAAATAATGCAGTAAAAAACTGTCTACACTTTAGAGCTAACCTGCAAAACTTCTTCATATATCATCCTCACCACATAGTGTTAGAGACATACGTTTTCATCACTATATGCTATTGCAATTTTAATTTTGCTCAGTCTAATTTCATAGCAGGAAGTGTTTCATTTCGAGAACGAATCCTCATTAGTAGTAGTGCTTTTCAAACTGCATAACTCTGCTAGATCTTCAAAAAAGTTAATGTATTTTCAAGAATATTTCACATATGAATATTAAACTTAAGTTGGCTAAATATATTTATACCTACTGTATGCAAATTTGAAATTTTTTTTAAAAAAAAAAAAACAAATCTAGAAAGCATCTTCAGATGCTAGAAATGAACATGCAAAAATTCTGAATCAGTAAAAGACTTCAAGTTTTTGAAATTATTTCTGCTACTGCATAACTAATAAACACCTAATTCATTATGAATGCACTATTTCTTAGATAATTTGTTGTTCAAGGAAAATGCTGAATTTTTCTTATATTTATCAAAGAATCAAATATTCCAATATATTCATTCCATGAATAATGCTTTATATTCATACTCAACTTTTCTAATACATAAAAGAAGCCAGCAATCCTTTACTCTTGATAAGAACTGTGTGCTGTTTCATTATTATAAAAATCATGCCTTCAAATCTGATTAGGAAGCCATAAAAAAAAACATAATAGGGGTGACTGAAACAAAAAAGACCAAAACTGGTGAGATCTTTCTGAGCAATAAGTACAAAATGTTATATTCAGGCAATAACAATCAAGGAAAAGAAGGAGTAGCCATAGTATTCAACACAAAATACGAGGCTAATCTTCTTGAATGGCAGTCAGTCTCAAGTAGAGTAATGTGGGCAAATATGAGAATGGGGAACTGGACAATGAGACTTATTTGTGCCTATGGTCCCACAGAAGGTTCTACTAAGGTAGAAGTGGAGGAATTTTTTGAGGCTTTAGAAAAAGCAACTGACACAATGTAAAAGGAAAAGTTGGTCCTTGTTGGGGATCTAAATAGCAGAGTAGGAAATGATTGTGAGACATACAAAAATATTTTGGGAAAATTTGGAGAAAAGAGCAAAGCTAATAATAATGGCAAATACCTGTTGGATTTCTGCTCAGGACATGGACTGGTTATTACTAACACCATGTTCCAACATAAAAATGTGCACAAATTCACATGGAGAGAAGAGGCTAGGAATAAGAAAAGTCTCATTGACTATGTTATTGTTGATAGTGATGTTTTCTCCTTGGTGCAGGACACCAGAGTGTACAGAGGATTTGAAATTGGAAGTGATCACTATTTAGTCTTGAGCAGGATAAAATTGAATTTCATATTGAAAAGAATAACATGTAAGAAAGTTTTAAAGCGAATAAAAGTTGAGCAGCTCTCAGATGTGAACTGTAGACTAAAATACAGAAATATTATTGAAAAGAAAATGAAAGAGTTTGAGAACAGGAATCAAACCTTGGAGATTCAGTGGCAAACTCTGAAGGAAACATTGATTGATTCTGCCAGAGAGGCATGTGGTGAGGTTGTGTGCAAGGATAAAAAAAATCAGAACTCCCTGGTGGACACAGGAAGTTAAAGAGGCAGTGAAGGAAAAGAAGAAAGCATATCAAAAGTTCCTGGCAAATAAGTCAGCTTTTACTCTTACAGAATACAGAGACAAATGTAAGAAAGCTAAACAGTGTGTAAAACTAGCTAAACAAAAGTCATGGGAGGACTTTGGCAAGAATATAGAAAATAAATATCAAGAAGGTGGCAAAATATTCTGGAGGTTGTTGAAGAAGCTTAGGAATGGAGGAAAGAGTGCTGTAAAAGGAATTAGAGATGATAAAGGTGAAATGAAAACAGGAGAAAAAGATATCCTTGAAATATGGAGTAATTACTTTGAAAAACTGCTAAATGAAACAAGCAGTGATGACAGCACAGTGATAAAAAACACTGACCAGGCATGCAGTCAGGAATACATATCCATACTTGAAGTCGAAAAAGCCATCAAAGGCTTGAAATGTGGAAAGGCAGCAGGAGTAGATGATATTCGACCAGAAATGCTGAAGTATGGTGGTATAAGAGTCTTACAGTGGCTGCACTGCATAGTTCAGAAAGCCTGGACAGAGGGACGAATTCCCGATGATTGGAGTAGAGCTCTCATAGTACCCATATATAAAAAGGGAAATAAAACTGAATGTGAGAATTACAGAGGTATTTCCCTACTGAGTGTTCCTGGCAAGATCTATGCAAGTATACTTGAGAAACGGTTCAGAAGAATTGTGGAAGAAAAGCTTGGTGAAGAACAAGCTGGATTCAGGCCAAATAGAGGCTGTCAGGATCAGATCTTCACTTTACGACAAATAGTCGAGAAAGCATGGGAATATAACAAAGATCTGTATTTAAGTTTTGTCGATTTGGAAAAGGCATATGACAAGGTGCCAAGAGAGAAGCTATTCAATACGCTGCAGTTATATGGTGTCAATGGGGCATTATATCAAGCAATACTTAGTCTTTATTTGAGTTGTGAGTCAGCAGTTAGAATTGAAGGAAGTACAGGAAGATGGTTTAATGTTAAATCTGGTGTGAGACAAGGATGTACATTATCCCCTCTGTTATTCATTATCTATATGGATCACATTATGAAGGAATGTGGTATTAAACCTGATATCAAAATTGGAGATGTTAATGTCAGCTCTTTGCTTTATGCGGATGATGTTATACTTCTAAATAAATCCGCTACAAGTCTGCAAGATTCTCTGACTAAATTGAATAGCTGTTGTAATAGATATGGTATGAAAGTCAGCAATAAAAAGACAAAGACAATGAAAATAGGCAGAATCATTGAAAATGTCAACTGTGTTGTGAATGGAGAACCTGTGGAACAAGTAAAACGTTTCAGCTACTTAGGCACGATTTTTACAGAAGATGGTAAATTAAATATAGAAATAGACAACAGAATCAGCAAAGCTGGTATGGTGGGAAGTCAATTGAATAAATTCATATGGAGTAAGAGGGAAATTAGTTGGAACACTAAATTAGCTGTATACAAGACTGTGTTCAAACCAATTTTAACTTATGGATCTGAGAGCTGGGTCAGAAGTAAAACACTTGACCAAAGACTAGAGACCGCAGATATGAGAGTCCTGAGAAAGATTAGAGGCGTGAACAGATGGCATCAATGGCAATATCATATTAAAAATGAGGATATTAGGAAAGAACTTGACATTGTTAGTATCCAGGAATGCGTTAGCAGAGCTAATCTCAGATGGTATGGTCACTTAAATAGAATGGGAGAGGAAAGATTAGCAAAACAAGTGTTCTCTGCCAGGTTGGCAGGAAAACGACCCAGAGGAAGACCAAGATATAGGTGGATTGATACGGTACAAAGTGCCTTAGACGATAGAAATATAAGATCTGATAATGTTGGAGTCTTGACAAGTAACAGACTGATTTGGAGGAAAATTGTAGATAGGAAGTTAGTAATGATGTAATTTTTTCATGTAGTACTGTCATATCCTGTACACCCCTTGAGGGTACATGGCAGGAATTTGATGATGATGATGATGATGATGAAAAAAGAAAGTTAAGCAAAATGGGAAATAATCATATTTATGAATGATGATATTAAAACTCACTTTAGAGCTATTTTTAGCATATGTATTGAAGCAATTTTTTTTTTTTTTTTAAATTTAATTTTGCTGTTAAAAGTCAAAACTGACTCTCAATGACTATGCTATTCTTGATAGCAATGTTTTTTTTTTTTTCCCTAAATAATTCAGGATACAATATTATACAGAGGATTTGCAACTAAGTGATCACCATTTAATTTTGACCAGGATAAAATTGAATTTCATAATACTGCAAAGTGTCTAAGAAAGTTTTAAAATGAATCAAAGTTCGACAGCTTTCAGATGTGAACTGTAGACTAAAATACACAAACATTATTCAAGAAAACATGAAAGTGTGTGAAAACAAAAACCAAACCTTTGAGATTCATTGGTAAACCCTATATATATAAAAAATGTATCTCTTGCTTAACGCAGGATTTGATTAACGCAGCAAAATTAATTGCAACAATCCCTTTATATAAGTGGCAAGAGTTTTAATTAAAATGCCTTTAAATTTACCACCCCAAAACATGCAAGCCTGAAGGAGTGTTTCCTGGTTGAGAGAAATACAGTCGTGAACGTCATTCCTCCCACAAGAAATAACTTAGCTTTCAGCGCTCTTTTGCTTTTAGATAACGCACCTGGTCATCCAAATTCTCTTAATGATCGGTGTGAGAATGTGAAAGTTTTATTTTTTCCACCAAATACATCATTGCTACACCCATGGACATGGGCGTCATTGCAACTTTCAAAGCCTATTTTCTTAAAAAGAATTTTTTAAGAAAATATTTTCTCATATAGCTAGAAATCTCTTCTAGCTATATGAAAGCTGTTTGGAAAAACCTTTTGCCAGAATGTGCTAATGACTTAAGTGGTTTTCAAAATCCTGTGAACAACATGGTTGAAAAAATTGTTGCAATTGGTGAAGACCTTGGTTTAGATGGTGTTGATGCAGAAGATCTTAAAGAATTTTTGGATTCAAATTCAAAAGATTTGAATGACAGCATTCTTCTTGAAATTGAAGAACTGAATGCATATGAACACAACGAAACCAAATGGAATGTGAAGATGAGGTTCCCAAGGAGATAACAATCAAAGAACTGGATGGAATATTTTGCAGTTTAGAATTGCTTAAGCAGCAAGTAATGGATATGGATCCAGATGTTAATTCTTGTTTGCCAAGGTCTAGAGCAGGGGTTCCCAACCTTTTTTTGTTTCCTAGAGCACATTCTAAAATACCGGTAGAGCGACGGGCACCATGTATTTTTTCAAGCAAATTTTTTGAATTCTTTTGTTAAATGAATACATACAAAGCTTACATTATAATCAAATGTTTTATTACTTAAAAGTTTACATTATATAAAAATTTAAATATACATATGTAAGTTAGTGTGATCTTTGGCATTGCATTTCATTGGCCAGTACTTCATAATTAGGAGAATATGATGATATTCCAGTTCTTAAACTGGAATGAACAACTTCGAATGCACGTCTACTTTACATTGTAGGCATTTAATACTCATCATGTGTTATTAATGCATGCATCATATATATCATGCCATGAATTTTTGTGTGATTATTTCAAACTATACGCACACGGTTGAACAGCGGTGGGCACACACAAATTGGTTGACGGGCGCCATGGTGCCCGCGGGCATAGGGTTGGGAACCCCTGGTCTAGAGAGTCATTTTGATTGTTATTGTAGAATTTATGCTAATAAAATAAAAACTAAAACTGTTCAAATGACTCTTGATAACTTTTTTTGATAAAAAATTGCAGTAACTAATGTAGGCACAAGCATTTATTAAATATCAACTTTGCATTCATTTTTTATCTTTCCTAAAAGAGTACCATA
This sequence comes from Typopeltis vanoorti, assembly GCF_054136105.1. Classification (NCBI taxonomy): domain Eukaryota; kingdom Metazoa; phylum Arthropoda; class Arachnida; order Uropygi; family Thelyphonidae; genus Typopeltis; species Typopeltis vanoorti. Next base: position 12,458,684 of record NC_143554.1, read on the forward strand.
TAAAACGAATTATTATTACAGTAATCGATCATGGACAAACTGTAATTTTTACCATTGACTATTATATTTGATTAAGGAGCGATTTTGATATACGCAGTAATATCAAGGGATTAATTAATTGCGTTAATCAAAGGATACCTATAAATATATATATATATATATATATATATATATCAAAATCAATTGATTCAGCCAGAGATATGTGGTGAGGTGGTCTACAAGAATAGAAAAATCAGAACTCCATGATGAAAACAGGAAGTTAAAGAGACAGAGGAAAAGAAGAAATCATATTGAAAGTTCCTGACATGTCAGTTTGTGCTCTTAGAGAATCTTCTTCTTCAGCAGCTTCTCCCACTTAAGTGGGGTCACTGTTTGTAATGAGTCTCCTCCACACCTTCCTGTCTTGGGCTGTCACCACATCCAAGTTCTTCATCTTCAAGTCCTCTTCTACCAGCTCCCTCCATCTCTTCTTTGGCCGCCCACGCTTCTGCCTTCCTTGCACATCCATCTGCATGACCCTTCTTCCCACATATTCGTCCTCCCTCCTCATCACATGACCAAACCATCTCAACCTTGCCTCCTGTATTTTTGCTCCTAAGTTCATAACTTTCACTGTTCCCCTGACATAGTCATTTCTCAGACGATCCTTTCTGGTCACACCGCACATCCACTTAAGCATTCTCATCTCTGCTACTTCCATCCTGCTGATGTTATTTTTCCTCAGGGCTACAGTTTCTATAGCATATGTCTACTGTCCTATAAATTTTGCCTTTCAGATTGATCGGCACCCTCTTATCGCATAACACTCCAGCCATCTCTCTCCAGTTCCTCCAACCCGCTTGTATCCTGCATCCCACTTCCTTCTCAGCTCCTCCATCTTCTTCCACTGTTGAACCTAAGTATCTAAAGTCTCTCACCTTCCTGATGACATTTCCTTCCAGCTCCAGATCTGTCTCCTGGCTGCCACCGACTGCACAACACATATACTCTGTCTTACTTCTGCTCAGTCTCATACCTCTCTCTTCCAGTACTTTTCTCCATCTTTCCAGTTTAGTTCCCGCTTCTTCTCTTGAATCTACACACAACAAGATGTCATCTGCATACAACATTGTCCAAGGCGCATCTTCTTTCACCTCCTCTGTTACCACCTCCATCACAATATTAAACAGAAACGGACTTAATGCTGACCCTTGATGCAAGCCAACTGTTACTTGAAAACTTTCTGTCTGTCCCAAACAGGCCCGAACACTTGTCTTCACATTTCTGTACATTTCCCGCACCAACCTGACATATTTCTCCGGCACCTTCTTCTCCCTCAGACACCTCCAGACTTCTTGCCTTGGCACTCTATCGTATGCTTTCTCCAGATCAATAAATACCAGATGTAGCTCCCTTCGTTTCTCTCGATATTTTTCCATCATCTGCCGTAACCCAAAGATAGCATCTGTTGTTGATCTACCAGGCATGAATCCAAATTGTTCCTTTGCAATCTCCACCTCCTTCCTCAATCCTCCATGAAGAACCCTTTCTAGGATATTCATTGTGTGTGACATCAAATTTATTCCTCTGCAATTTTTACAGTCTTGTGCATCCCCTTTACCCTTGTAGATGGGGACAAGAGTACTCTCCCTCCATTCCTCGGGTATATTTTCCTGTTGGCAAACTTTCATGAACGGGTCCCACAGCAGGTCAATTCCCTCTTCCCGCAGTGCCTTCCATGCCTCCACTGGAATTCTGTTGGGGCCCACCGATTTTCCATTCCTCATCCTCTTCATGGCCTCCGTCACTTCCACTCTACTGATGTTCTGCACCATCCCCTCAGAAGGCTGCCCATCTCCTCTGAGAGTCCTTGCATTTTCCTCATTCAAAAGTCCCTCAAAGTATATTTTCCATCTGTTTCTTATGAAACAGATGGAAAATATACTTTTCTTAAGTTTGTGCTCTTAGAGAATACAGAGAAAAAAAAAAATGTAAGAAAGCAAAGCATCATGTAAAGCTACCTAAATAAAAGTCATGGGAAGACTACTGAAAAAGCTCAGAAATGGAGGAAAGAGTACTGGAAAAGGAGTCAATGGTGATAAAGGAGGCATGAAAACTGAAGATAAGGATATCTTACATGTCTAAAGTAATTACTTTGAAAGATTGCTAATAAAACAAGCAATGACAAAACAGCAGTAGAAAACACAACAGGAATGCAATCAAGAATACATATAAGTTGAAGTTGAAAAAGCCATTGAAACATGAATAACTCATGAATAAGGGCAGTGGTGGTTGATGTTCTGTAGGTTGAGGTGAGTTGTGTAGAGTCAAATGAAAGGGAGGAGTGCAACATCCTGTCATCTGCGAAACTGTGTATTGGGTTGGAGGCCAACTGAAGTAGGTCATTGATATATAGAAGGAAGAGAGTTCATGAGAGAACAGAACCTTGCGGAAACCTGGCATCAGTTAAATGGTGAGAGAATAAGGGACCATCCATCATCACACAGTGTGTGTCCAGACAAAAAACTGGCAATGCAATTACAGAAGTCCCAACAGACCAAACAATGGAAGTTTGCTTGGTAAGCCTTTGTGATAGACCCAGTCAAAAGATTTGGAGATATCAAATGCAACCACTTGAGATTAACCAAACTTCTCCATGGCATTTGTTCTGAGATGGGTAACACGTGAGCAGATCTCCTGTTGATCAGCAGCGATGGAATCGATACTTGCAGTCGTTTATTAAGTGGGTGACTTCAACACAGTGTAGGAGTTGGGATTTGATGATTTTGATTAGATGGCAGTGATCTGTCACCCTTCTTCAGAATGGGTTGAATATAGGCCAATTTCCAGGCTGTGGAATAGATACAAGCAACCATGCCCAAGGTGGTATGTGAACCTACAATCTGTTGGTCGGAGAATGGGTATGCTAACCAGTCAGCCAACCAGGCCACCAATTATTCAAGTTTGCTTTCATAAATATTACCTGGAACACTTAATTCCTCTATAATTCTCACACTCTGCTTTATTTCTTTTTTTCATAGATTGGAAATATGAGAGCTCTTCACCAATTCTGGAATTATACCTTCTAATAAGGTCTCCTGAATTATGCAGGTAACAACTGCAATACTTTTATACATCCGTATTTAAGTATTTTTGGTCAAATATTATATGCTCCAGCTGCCTTTCCACATATCAAGTATTTGATGGCTTTTTCTACTTCGAGTATTGATATACGCTCGTTTGAATTCCTCTTGAAAATTTTCTTTTATTCTTTGTTTTGTTTAACACTCTTTCAAAGTAATTACTCCAGACATCAAAAATATTCTTATATCCACTTATCATGTCACCTTTATCATCTTTGATTCATTTTACAGTACGCATTCCTCCATTTCTTAGCTCTTTCAGTAACCATATTTTGCTGCATTTATGATATTTACCTCTGTATCCTTACCAAAGTCTTCCCATGACTGTTGCTTAGCTACTTTCACACATTACTTAGCTCTTACATTTTTCTCTGTATTCTTTTAGGGGTATCTGCCAACTTATTTGCTAGGGACTTTCAGTATGCTCTCTTCTTTTTCAGGACCACTTCTTGCGTCCATCATAGCATTCTTATTTTTCTATACTTGTAGACAACTTCATCACATGCCTCCCTAGCTGAATCAATGTTTCCTTCAGAGTTTGCCACTAAAACTCCAAGGTGGGGTTGCTTAAGCATCAAAGCTGTATTACTGAGAGGTGACCTCCACATAGCTTTTAAAGGAATGTGGAGAACCAACCAGGGGTTCTGACCTAATGTTCAACCCTCACATTCTCGTGGTGCACGCTGTTAGTTATCTACCTGAACAAATGAGGATTGGGATTTATCTGACCAAATTGTATTCTTATTGGCTTAAATCACAAATAAAATAATATTACAACACAACAGAACTTCATGCTGGCTGGGGTGTCCATGGTTAAACAAGGCCCGCTATTTTCGAAAGATTAGGAGCATGAATGGAGAGAAGAAGAAAAGGAATAAGAAAAGTCTTATTGACTATGTTATTGTTGATAAGGGTATCTATCACCAGAGGAAAAAAGTGATCTTTTTACTCTGGTGCAGGACATGAGAGTGTACAGAGGATTTGAAATTGGAAGTAATCACAATTTAGTCTTCAGCAGAATAAAATTGAATTTCATGTTGAAAACAACATGTAAGTTTTAAAGCATATAGAAGTTGAGCAGCTATCAGATGTGAACTGTATACTAAAATACACAAACATTATTCATGAAAAAAAGAAAGAGTTTGAAAACAGGAACCAAACCTTGGGGATTCAGCAGCAAGTGGAATAAGAGAGAAATTAATCAAAAGACAAAATTAGCCGTATACAAAAGTTTTCTAACCAATTTTAACTTATGTATCTGATAGCTGGGTTAGAAATAAGACACTTGACCCAAAACCAGAGACCACAGATATGAGTCCTGAGAAATATTAGGGGCATGAACAGATGGCATCAGTGGCAACATCGTATTAAAAACGAGGATATTAGGGAAGAACTTGACATAGCATCCAGGAATGTGTTAGCAGAACTAATCTCAGGTGGTATGGTCACTTAAACAGAAAGGGAGAGGGAAGATTAGCAAAACAAATGTTCTCTGCCAGACTGTCAGGAAAAAGACCCAGAGGAAGACCAAGATGTAGGTGTATTGATACAGTAAAAAGTGCCTTGTCTTGTCTTAAGCTTTTTAACGAACCTTTAAGGTTCTTAACAGTGGACTTTACAACTGTGACCGTCTCGAGGGATAAGGTTGTTCCTATGTCTCATGGTGTGTCCTATGTTTGTAGATGCGTGTGTTCACAGAGCCAATTTGCCTGTTCCGCGGGATGAAAAATGCGAGTTTCCAGGTGGAAAAAACCCTACCTAGTATGAGACTGGTTAACTCACCTTTCGTTGAAAGAGACAAAATAAAAGTTCCTCACATTACTGACAGAAAAAGTACCTTAGAAGACAGAAATCTAAGATTGATTTGGAGGAAAATTGTTGATATGAAGTTAGTAATGATGTAAGCTTTTCATGTAGTACTCTCATAATATTCTGTACACCCCTTGAGGTACATGTCAGGAATTTGATGATGAGATTACAGCCATTTTTTTAGAAGTACCCACTAATATATGCTACCTCGTTTCTTATTGCCCTCACTGGTTATTATGAATGCTCTATCTTTGAGTGTTTTAATAATCTGTTTTTGGACAGGATTATGATGTAACATAACATGTAGGTAGCTTCCAGTGTTGAACACTGACAACAACTATATTAAGAGATTGTCCTACCCAAAAAAAAACAAAAACCAAGGTCTCATTTTGAACTAGCTTTGGTTGGCATATATCAAAGGCCTATATGTCAATGAATCAGATTATGACAAAGTTTTATATATTATAGAACATTGCAACAAAGAGCCCTTCATCTGTCATCTTCGATGCTATCTTCAGCATCAGATTTAAGTTCATGTATAACAATTAGTAATTTAAAAATTTCTTTGTTAATACCTTTCTAATTTTGTAATTCAGTCTGAGGATGTACATAATAGTATGCATGAAACTAGTAATTTAACAATTCTCTTTCTGAATATGTTATGATTCTCACCTGATAAATAACAATGAACATTCCACAACACAAACTTAACTGCATACACTGAGCCCATCCATATTTCATTTATAGATTTTAGAAAAGCAAATTAAAGTATTCAGAGGACTCTGGATAGCGTTACATGAACTTGGAATACCTCAAAAGGAAATAAATTGAAACAAAATTTGCACCAGTGATAACCAAATATGGTAATTAGATTTATATATATATATATGTTGAGCTCATACATGAGAGGTTAGTTGATCAGCCTATACTACATTAGTACCACATATGGGTAGTGGGTTGGGAAATGAGAAGTTTACATTTGATTTAAAAGCATGTACATTGTATGCCTTGGGAAACCCATCAGGGAGAAGACTGTTCCACAATATGGCAGTAGCAGGGATGAAGGAGGAGGAAAAGAAACTTGTTCTGTGGGTTTCAAGGTGCACTGTGAAGAGATATTGGATGACAGCTATGAACCTTTTGCCATTAAGATGGAAACTGAAACAAGGAGATGCCTTTTCACCAATCGTATTTAATTTAGCTAATGTATTAGTGAAACTGAAAAAAGATTAGTTGGAGACAATGCTGAATCATCAGATTAACATTCAGAAAACTCAAAACTTCTGCTATAAAAACTAGGATTAAAATCAATCAGGATAAAACTGAATATTTAAATGTATGTAGAAACAACAACTATTGTAAAAATGCTTACTTTTGAAGAGCCTCCATAGCTCAGTCGTTACAGACCAAAGCCCTTTGGTCGAAAGATCTGGGTTCGACTCCTGTCAGTGATGTGAGGAACCTTTATCTGGTCTCTTTAAATGAAAGATGAGTTAGCTAGTCTCACAAAGAGGTAGGGGTTTTTTTCATCTCCCAGAACAGGCAAACCGGCCCAATGAACACACATAGGAAGACATAGGGCTAACCACTTTATCCTCAAGACTGTTGCGGTTGTAAGAATAAAAAATCTCGACACCATAAAAGGTAAAAGAGGAGAATTAAGAAAGAAAGAAAGAAAATGTTTACTTTGATAACCAGAAATTTAAAACTTCTGCTTCCTTCAAATATCTTGGAACACTGATTAACTGAGATAATAAAATTAGTTAGGAAATACAAGCTAGAATATATCTCCAACAGATCTTATCATTCCTACATCATTTATTATCTTCAATCTTAAGCAGAGTTAAAATAAAAACATACAATAGAATCATTAGACCCTATTGTTTTATATGCAGCAGAAAAAATGCAAAAGCCTTGCAGATCTTTGAAAATAATCTTAGAAGAGTTTCTGGACCTGGAGAGATAACAAATACCCAATATTTGGATAGATTATCCAAATAATTAAAAAAATCTGTTACCTCCCCTACCACTGGTTATGCTTTTTCTTACATTAAAAATTCTACTCATTTTAAAGTGCATCAAAAATTCCATTGTTAGCAATTCTGATAATCTCTCCTCTGATAATAACATTTATCAGAGACGAGCCCATGCCAATATTAATAACACTTCTTACTAATGGTAACCTATGCTTCTATTGTAGTATATAAGCAAACTTACTCAACAGGCAGATATATTCAGACTTCCTCATTACTTCTCCCCAACCCCCAATTCAACAATATGGTAATAACATATCATACTCTACTCACCATCATCAAATTCCTGACATGTAGGGATATAGAGCATATTATTATAGTACTAAATGAAAAAGTTATATCATTATTACTTCCTTATTAACAAATTTCTTCCAAATTAATATATTATCTGTCAAGACTTCAATAATATTAGATCATATATTTCTGTCTGCAGTCGCTTAAGGGTCAAAGCCAAATAACTGGGAGGAGCCCTCCACATTTCCTTTAAAGAATGCAGAGAATCAACAGAGGGCTTCTGACTTAATGTCCAATTCTCACCTTCATGTGGTGTGCCCTATTAGTAAGTATCCACATGGTACTGAATGAGGATGAGCTGGCAATTTTGGACTTAATACCAATCAAACTGTACTCTCTACTGGCTTAAACCAAAAATATGTATGACATTACAACATGATGAGATTTCATGTCAGCTGGGGTATTGCACAATTAAAAAAGTCTCCCACTGAATTTGTCAGGGAGCTAGGATGACCCAGTGAAAAGTACACAACTCGAATAGATTCAAGCTCAACATCTAGAAAAGGAAGAACAAGATAGAAACCATCAACATAAGAAGTATTAATGGAAAGGAAATAAAGCTTGCAGAAGAACTGGAAAAATACTATAGACATAAATGGCATCACTGAACCAAAGAAGACAAAAACAGGTGAGATCTTACTAAATAAGAAGTATAGGATATTACATTTGGACAATAATCATCAAAGGAAAGAGTAATGACAGCATTCAACTAAATAAGAAGTATAGGATATTACATATGGACAATAATCATCAAAGGAAAGAGTAATGACAACATTCAACAACCTAACATAAAGATAAACTTCTAGATTCAATGGCAGTTTCAAGTAGAGTTATGTGGGTGAGCTTCAAAATGGGAAAGTGGACTGTGAAAATGATTCGTGTCTATAATCCCACAGAAGATTTTCCTAAGGAAGAAGTGGAGCAATTTTTTTTAATGCTGATTTTTATGCAAACTGTTAATACAACTTAGTATTTAATATTCAATACCTCTGTAATCACCATCAACATCAATCAAATTCCTGACAGGATATGATATGATAGTAGATGTTGAAAGTTTATTTTTCATTTGGTTAGACTATAATAAATTTAGTTTAATCCTTTATCCAAGTGAGAGCAAACAAAGTTTGCGCCTGAAAGTATCTTCAGGGTAAGGTTGTAGAACACCGGGCAACTCGTTGCAAAGGTGGAGCAAGAAAACATCACTCCTATCTCAGTATCTCCAATAATGCAAAACACATCTCCTTGCAGATATGTATAATGTTATGCATTAAGAGAAGGGCCACTACCCAGATTGGTTTTGACCTTTATTGAGGTCTCTTCAGTGGGAGCCAGGCCCAAGTGGAAATACCAGGCAGAAGCATTAGCAACATCATCTCTACCAATAGGAGTTGCCAAACAGTGTGCCACCTTTTTATTAAATTACTCTGGATTTAGAGAAAGATGTTGAAAGTTTATTTTTCACTTGGTTAGACTATAATAAATTTAGTTTAATCCTTTATCCAAGTGCGAGGAAACAAAGTTTGCACCTGAAAGTATCTTCAGGACTAGGGTAAGCTGGTACAACACCCAGCAACTCGTTGCAAAGGCAGAGCAAGCTAACATCACTCCTGGGCCTGGCTCACACTGAAGAGATCTCAATAAAGGTCGAAACTAGCCTGGGTAGTGGCCCTTCCCTTAATGCATAACATTATACATATCTGCAAGGAGATGGAGATGTGTTTTGCATTATGGGAGATACTGATATAGGGGTTATGTTAGCTTGCTCCACCTTTGCAACGAGTTTCCTGGTGTTGTACCACCTTACCCCAGTCCTGAAGATACTTTCAGGCACAAACTTTGTTTGCTCACACCTGGATAAAGGATTAAACTAAATTTATTATAGTCTAATCAAGTAAAAAATAAACTTTCAACATCTTTCAATAACTCCAGAGTAATTTAATAAAAAGGTGGCACACCGTTTTGGCAACTCCTATAGGTAGAGATGACCTTGCTAATGCTTCTGCCTAGTATCTCGACTTGGGCCTGGCTCCCACTAAGAGACCTCAATAAAGGTTGAAACTAGTCTGGGTAGTGGTGCTTCCCTTAATGCATAACATTATACATATCCACAAGGAGATGTGTTTTGCATTATGGGAGATACTGAGATAGGAGTGATGTTAGCTTGCTCTTCCTTTGCAATGAGTTGCCCGGTGTTGCACTACCTTACCCCAGCCCTGAAGATATTTTCAGGTGCAAACTTTGTTTGCTCATACTTGGATAAAGGATTAAACGAAATTTATTATGATATGATAGTACTATATGAAAAAATTATATCATTACTAACTTCCTATCTACAATTTTCCTCCAAATCAGTCTGTTACTTGTCAAGACTCCAACATTATCAGATCTTATATTTCTATCGTCTAAGGCACTTTGTACCGTATCCATCCACCTACATCTTGATCTTCCTCTGGGTTGTTTTCTTCCCAACCTGGCAGAGAACACTTGTTTTGCTAATCTTTCCTCGCCCATTCAGTTTAAGTGACCATACCATCTGAGATTAGCTCTGCTAACGCATTCCTGGATGCTGACAATGTCAAGTTCTATCCTAATATCCTCGTTTTTAATATGATATTGCCATTGATGCCATCTGTTCATGCCTCTAATCTTTCTCAGGACTCTCATATCTGCGGTCTCTAGTCTTTGGTCAAGTGTTTTACTTCTGACCCAGATCTAAGATCCATTAGTTAAAACTGGTTTGAACACTGTCTTGTATACAGCTAATTTAGTGTTCTGACTAATTTCTCTCTTATTCCATATGAATTTATTCAATTGACAGCCTACCATACCAGCTTTGTTGATTCTGTTGTCTATTTCCATATTTAATTTAGCATCTTCAGTAAAAATCGTGCCTAAGTAGCTGAAATGTTTTACTTGTTCCACAAGTTCCCCGTTCACAACACAGTTGACATTTTCAACAATTCTACCTATTTTCATTGTCTTTGTCTTTTTAATGCTGACCTTCATACCATATCTGTTACAACAGTTATTCAATTTAGTCAGTGATTCTTGCAAACTAGTAGTGGATTTATTCAGAAGTATAACATCGTCGCCACAAAGCAAAGAGCTGACATTAACATCTCCAATTCTGATATCATGTTTAATACCACTTTCCTTCATAATGTGATCCATATAGATAATGAATAACACAGGGGATAATGTACATCCTTGTCTCACACCAGATTTAACATTAAACCATCTTCCTGTACTTCCTTCAATTCTAACTGCTCAATTACAACTCAAATAAAGACTCAAGTATTGCTTGATATAATGTCCCATTTACACCATATAACTGTAGCGTATTGTATAGCTTCTCTCTTGGAACCTTGTTATATGTCTTTTCCAGATCGACAAAACTTAAATACAGATCTTTGTTATATTCCCATGCTTTCTAAACTATTTGTCGTAAAGTGAAGATCTGATCCTGACAGTCACTATTTGGCCTGAATCCAGCTTGTTCTTCACCAAGCTTTTCTTCAACAATTCTTCTCAACCGTTTCTCAAGTATACTTGCATAGATCTTGCCAGGAACACTCAGTAGGGAAATACGTCTGTAATTCTCACATTCAGTTTTATTTTCCTTTTTATATATGGGTACTATGAGAACTCTACTCCAATCATCGGGAATTTGTCCCTCTGTCCAGGCTCTCTGAACTATGCAGTTCAGCATTTCTGGTCGAATATCATCTACTCCTGCTGCCTTTCCACATTCAAGCCTTCTTTTGATGGCTTTTTCTACTTCAAGTATGGATATGTATTTCTGACTACATTGCTGGTCAGTGTTTTTTTACCACTGTGCTATCATCACTGCTTCTTTCGTTTAGCAGTTTTTCAAAGTAATTACTCCATACTTGAAGGATATCTTTTTCTCCCGTTTTCATGTCACTTTTATCATCTCTAACTCCTTTTACAGCACTCTTTCCTCCATTCCTAAGCTTCTTCAACAGCCTCCAGAATATTTTGCCACCCTCTTGATATTTATTTTCTATATTCTTGCCGAAGTCCTCCCATGACTTTTGTTTAGCTAGTTTTACACACTGTTTAGCATTATTGCATTTGTCTCTATATTCTCTAAGAGCAAAAACTGACTTATTTGTCAGGAACTTTTGATATGCTTTCTTCTTTTCCTTCACTGCCTCTAACTTCCTATGTCCTGGAGTTCTGATTTTTCTATCCTTGCAGACAACTTCACCACATGCCTCTCTGGCTGAATCAATCAGGGTTTTCTTCATGGCTTGCCACTGAATCTCCAAGGTTTGGTTCCTGTTCTCAAACTCTTTCATTTTTTTTTCAATAATCTTTGTGTATTTTAGTCTACAGTTCACATCTGAGAGCTGTTCAACTTATATTTGCTTTAAACTTTCTTACATGTTATTCTTTTCAATATGAAATTCAATTTTATCCTGATCAAGACTAAATAGTGATCACTTCTAATTTCAAATCCTCTGTACACTCTGGTGTCCTGCACCAGGGAGAAAACATCACTATCAACAATAACATAGTCAATGAGACTTTTCTTATTCCTTGCCTCTTCTCTCCATGTGAATTTGTGCACATTTTTATGTTGGAACATGGTGTTAGTAATAACAAGTCCATGTTCTGAGCAAAATCCAACAGGTATTTGCCATTATTATTAGCTTTGCTCTTTTCTCCAAATTATCCGAAAATATTTTTGTATGTCTGATAATCATTTCCTACTCTGCTATTTAGATCCTCAACAAGGACCAACTTTTCCTTTTACATTGTGTCAGTTGCTTTTTCTAAAGCATCAAAAAATTCTTCTACCTTAGTAGAACCTTCTGTGGGACAATAGACACAAATAAGTCTCATTGTCCAATTCCCCATTCTGATATTTGTCCACATCACTCTACTTGAGACTGCATGCCATTCAAGAAGTTGAGCCTCATATTTTGTGTTGAATACTATGGCTACTCCTTCTTTTCCTTGATTGTCATTTCCTGAATATAACATTTTGTATTTATTGCTCGATCTGACCAGTTTTTTCTTTTTTGTTTCAGTCATCTCTATTAAGTTGAACTGGTACTTATCGAATTCTTCAGCTAGTTCCATTTCTCTGCCATTCAGGCTTCTTATATTGATAATACTGATCTTTAAGTATGGTGATGTTGAGTTGGGGTGTGGTTTCAGATTTGTTCAAGTAGCTGACTTTTGGCTGTTCATCCTGGCTCCCTAGCGAAAACAACGGGGGCCTTGTTTAACCGGGTGACGCCCCAGCCGGCATGAAATTTTGTCATATTGTACCATAATTTTCTATATTGGTTTAAGCCAATAAGAATACAATTTGGTTGGCTAAATCCCAAATTGCTAGCCCATCCTCGTTTGTTCAGTATTCAAGCAGATATCCAACAGGGTGCATCACGAGAAGGTGAGGATTGGACATTAGGTCAGAAACCCTGATCGGTTCTCTGCATTCCTTTATAGACTATGTGGAGGTCTCCTCTCAGTTATACAGCTTTGACCCTTAAGCACCCCTTCTGTAATCACATCGAGTTTTATTTCCCTTTTTATAGATGGGTAATATGAGAGCTCAATTTCTAATCTGGAATGTGACCCTCTGACCAAGCCTTCTGAATTATGTGTTGTGTATACGGAGATATTTATACCTCCATACATATTTCTGGTTGAATATCATCTACTCCAGCTGCCTTTCCATATTTCAAGTTTTTAATAGGTTGTCCTACTCATGTGTCCTTCATTACATTGAGTCTAAAATTCACCAAAGTGTCATATCATGTAGAGTGTTATTCCCACTTGATAACAAAATAAATGATATTACTATTTTAATTTTTTCACCCCAGTATAAACGAAATTTGTGTATATAGTATCTTCAGAACTAGATTACTCATAAAGAGAAGCTGTTGCTTGCTTGCTTTCAGAACAATTGCCTCAGTATCCAATAATGCACATCACACTTCTTTTTGGACATGTACAATGCTAGGCATTATGGAAAGGGTCACTAACATGACCAGTTATGACCATGAAGGTCTCATCTATGAGAACTAGATCCAGGAAGGCATCTTCCTGGATCTCACCTTTTACACATTTGAAAGAAATATGTGCTGTGAATTTTAGGATACTGAAGCAACCGATGTGAAGTCAACAGCCTCTATATACAAATAGCCTAGTCATACAACTGTTTGCTGCTTTTGCTCAGAAAAAAGGATTAAAGCAAGAATATAATTTCTTGTCTAGTATAATTTCCACTGTAATTATTATATGACTTTATTTTGGTATTTCACATAGCATTTATTTCAATATAGAATTAACCCTTGAACAACATGGGTTTGAACTGCATATGGGTCCACTTTTATACATGGATTTTTTTTTTTCAATAAATACAATGGAAAATTTTTTGGAGATTTGCAACAATTTGAAAAAACTTGTAGATGAAATCCATGTAGCTTAGAAATATCAAAAAATTAAGAAAAAGTTAGGTATCAGAAAAAGTCAAGAGAAATGTAAAGAAACAAAGATGTGGTATTAAATCATAACTGCATACAATGAACTGTTATTAATTAATTAAATTTTATTAATTAGCATAAAATAAAAAGTGTATAAGCTAGGCTACCATAAAGCAATCATATTGCTGCTTCTTCATTATCAATGCATGGATCATTATACCTGCAAATAAATTTGAATTTCTTTTTACATTATCTTTTTTTATTTTTGATGTCTAGTGTTAGTAATACATATAACACGTACAGTGTTTTGTAGCATATAAGACAATATTGATATAGGTACTGATAGACAGACGATTCACCTATACAGATGAAGTAAACTTATGGTATCGATAAATGCAGTGCAGTACTGTAAATGTATTTTTCTCTTTCTTATGATTTTGTTAACATTTTCTTTTCTCGTTTACTGTAAGAATACAATATATAACATACAAAATATGTGATAATCGACTGTTTATATTATTGGAAAGGCTTCTGGTCAACAATAGACTATTAGTAGTTAAGTTTTGGGGAAAACTAAAGTTATATGCAGATTTTCAACTGTGGGGGGGGGGGGGGGGTCAGCCCCTTAACCTCCACATTGTTCAAGGGTCAACTGTATTCTGAAATTTACTATTACTGTAAGATGGTTTATAAAAATTTGTGTTCACTTCTTCATATGAATGACCTTCTATGAACTTACTTATAAGCAAGCAGCTGATCCACTAGTCTCTGAAGTTCATTCCCATCTGTGCCAGGTTCCTAATATATAATTAATAAAAAAGCAAAAATCAATTTTTTTTTTAAATTTATTAAAATAAAAAAAAAATCAATTATCAATTTTTTTTTTTTTTTTAAAAAGTTCTGAAATGGATCTAAACAAGTCAGGATTACATATTCTCAAGGGTAAATCTTAATACTGCTTCAAAAGTTATGAAAGAATGAGGCTTCTTGATTGATATTAGCAGATGATATTGTAAAAATTTTATGCAGCGTGAATTTTCTACAAATTTTTATCTGCATCAATTTTTTCAGAGGTCACATCTAGAAAGCTTGTAAAAATAAACTTTGCTATTGTAAATAGAATACTAAAAGCGAGAAATTAGTATGATATTGTGTAAATAAAAGGTATATGAATATGTAGTTCAAGGGAAAGGGGTGCTTGAGGGTCAAAGCTGTATAATTGAGAGGAGACCTCCACATAGCCTTTAAAGGAATGCTGAGAACCGACCAGGACTTCTTACCTAATGTCTAATCCTCACCTTCTCATGGTGCACTCTGTTGGTTATCTACTTGGATACTGAACAAACGAGGATGGGATGGCAATTTGGGATTTAACCGACCAAATTGTATTCTTATTAGCTTAAACCAATATAGAAAATGATGGTACAACATCATAAAATTTCATGCCGGATGGGGCAATTTAAAAGGTTAAACAAGGCCCCTGTTGTTTTCGCCAGGGAACCAGGGCGAACAGCGAAAAGTCAGCTACTGGAACAAATCTGAAAGCACACCCCCAACCCAACATCACCAGAGTTAAAGATTGGTACTATCAACATAAGAAGCCTGAATGGCAAAGAAATGGAGCTAGCTGAGGAATTAGATAAGTACCAAATCGACATAATAGGGGTGACTGAAACAAAAAAGACAAAAACTGGTGAGATCTTTCTGAACAATAAATACAAAATGTATATTCAAGAAATGACAATCAAGGAAAAGAAGGAGTAGCCATAGTATTCAACACAAAATACGAGGCTCACCTTCTTGAATGGCAGGCAGTGTCAAGTAGAGTGATTTGAGCAAATATCAGAATGGGGAATTAGACAATGAGACTTATTTGTGTCTATAGCCCAACAGAAGGTTCTACTAAGGTAGAAGTGGAGAAATTTTTTGATGCTTTAGAAAAAGCAACTGACACAATGAAAAAGGAAAACTTGGTCCTTGTTGAGGATCTAAATAGCAGAGTAGGAAATGATTGTCAAACATACAAAAATATTTTGGGAAAATTTGGAGAAAAGCACAAATCCAATAATAATGGCAAATACCTGTTGGATTTCTGCTCAGGACATGGACTGGTTATTACTAACACCATGTTCCAACATAAAAATGTGCACAAATTCACATGAAGAGAAGAGGCAAGGAATAAAAAGTCTTATTGACTAGGTTATTGTTAATAGTGATGTTTTCTCCCCGGTGCAGGACACCAGAGTGTACAGAGGATTTGGAATTGGAAGCGATCACTATTTAGTCTTGAGCAGGATAAAATTGAATTTCATATTGAAAAGAATAACATGTAAGAAAGTTTTAAAGCGAATAAAAGTTGAGCAGCTCTCAGATCTGAACTGTAGACTAAAATACCCAATGATTATTGAAGAAAAATGAAAGAGTTTGAGAACAGGAACCAAACCTTGAAGAAAACCCTGATTGATTCAGCCAGAGGCATGTGGTGAAGTTGTCTGCAAGTATAGAAAAATTAGGACTCCATAGTGGACACAGGAAGTTAAAGAGGCAGTGAAGGAAAAGAAGAAAGCATATCATAAGTTGATGGCAAATAAGTTAGCTTGTGCTCTTAGAGAATACAGAGACAAATGTAAGAAATCTAAACACTGTGTAAAACTAGCTTAACAAAAGTCATGGGGAGGACTTTGGCAAGAACATAGAAAATAAATATCAAGAAGGTAGTAAGATATTCTGGAGGTTGTTGAAGAAGCTTAGAAATGGAGGAAAGAGTGCTGATAAAGATTACATCAAAACAGGAGAAAAAGATATCCTTGAAGTAGGAGTAATTACTTTGAAAAATTGCTAAATGAAACAACCAGTGATAGCACAGTGGTAAAAAAACACTCAAAAGGCATACAGTCAGGAATAAATATCCATAATTGAAGTAGAAAATGCCATCAAAGGCTTGAAATATGGAAAGGCAGCAGGAATAGATGATATTCGACCAGAAATGCTGAAGTATGGTGGTATAAGTCTTACAGTGGCTGCACTGCATAGTTCAGAAAGCCTGGACAGAGGGACAAATTCCTGATGATTGGAGTAGAGCTCTAATAGTACCCATATATAAAAAGAGAAATAAAACTGAATGTGAGAATTAAGGTTACATGAAAACAGGAGAAAAAGATATCCTTGAAGTATGGAGTAATTACTTCAAAAAATTGCTAAATTAATATGAAAATTATAGAGGTATTTCCCTACTGAGTGTTCCTGGCAAGATCTATGCAAGCATAGTTGAGAAACGGTTGAGAAGAATTATGAATGAAAAGCTTAGTGAAGAAAAAGCTGGATTCAGGCCAAATAGTGGCTGTCAGGATCAGATCTTCACTTTATGAGAAATATTCTAAGAAGCATGGGAATATAACAAAGATCTGTAATTAAGTTTTGTCGATCTGGAAAAGGGATATGACAAGGTGCCAAGAGAGAAGCTATTCAATACGCTACAGTTATATGGTGTCAATGGGGCATTATATCAAGCAATACTTAGTCTTTATTTGAATTGTAAGTCAGCAGTTAGAATTGAAGGAAGTACAGGAAGATGGCTTAATGTTAAATCTGGTGTGAGACAAGGATGTACATTATCCCCTCCGTTATTCATTATCTATATGGATCACATTATGAAGGAAAGTGGTATTAAACATGATATCAGAATTGGAGAGGTTAATGTCAGCTCTTTGCTTTATGCGGATGATGTTATACTTTTAAATAAATCCGCTACAAGTCTGCAAGATTCTCTGACTAAACTGAATAACTGTTGTAACAGATATGGTATGAAGGTCAGCATTAAAAAGTCAAAGACAATGAAAATAGGTAGAATTGTTGAAAAAGTCAATTGTGTTGTGAACGGGGAACCTGTGAAACAAGTAAAACATTTCAGGTACTTAGGCACGATTTTTAGTGAAGATGGTAAATTAAATATGGAAATAGTCAACAAAACTGGTATGGCAGGAAGTCAATTAAATAAATTCATATGGAGTAAGAGAAAAATTAGTCGGAACACTAAATTAGCAGTATACAAGAGTGTTCAAACCAGTTTTAACTTATGGATCTGAGAGCTGGGTCAGAGGTAAAACACTTGACCAAAGACTAGAGACCGCAGATATGAGAGTCCTCAGACAGATTAGAGGCGTTCACAGATGGCATCAATGGCAATATCATATTAAAAACGAGGCTATTAGGAAAGAATCTGATATTGTCGGCATCTAGGAATGCATTAGCAGAGCTAATCTCAGTATGGTCATTTAAACAGAATGGGCGAGGAAAGATTAGTAAAACAAGTGTTCTCTGCCAGGTTGGCAGGAAAATGACCCAGAGGAAGACAAACATATAGGTGGATTGATATGGTACAAGGTGCCTTAGATGATAGAAATATAAGATCTGATAATGATAATATTGGAGTCTTGACAAGTAACAGACTGATTTGGAGGAAAATTATAGATAGGAAGTTAGTAATGATGTAAATTTTTCATGTAGTACTATCATATCCTGTACATCCCTTGAGGGTACATGTCAGGAATTTGATGATGGTTCAAAGGAAATGCCGTAGAAATCAGAAATGTATTGTAATTGTCTATGTAAATAGAATACTAAAAGCCTGTGTATGAAGCCCAAAACAAATTAGCTTGCTCGCTTGCATAAACAAGGAATGTAAAAATACTACATATTCATATATCTTCTATTTACACAATATCATACTAATTTCTCTGGCTAATATATATGGGCTTTTAGTATTCTATTTACAATAACACAGTTTATTTTTACAAGCTTTCTAGATGTGACTTCTGAAAAAATGGAGAAAATTCACGCTGCATCAAATTTTTACAATATCATTTGCTAATATCAATCAATGCCTTGCCATTGGACGGTTATTTGATGTTAGTGCTCTGATTAAAGTGTAAGAGAGCCCTTATGTTTACGAGTTCAGTCTTAGGCGACCTTCAAGGTCACTGGAGAGAGGGGCGGCAAGAATCAAACATAAATTCTGCAGGCCGGTAAAACAGATTAAAGACATAGGAAAGGGGAGAAAAGAGAAGTCAGCAAAAATTAGAGATCAAGTGAGTCAAGTGGAAATATCTGGGGTTCCCAAACCTAAATCCAGAGTTTGCGCGGAAAGTATGGGGATTTCAAACCTTAACCCAAGGTTCGACAAAAGGGCTGAATATAAGGCATGGATCTTGAAGGATAAAAAAATCAACCATCGACATAGTTTTGGCTGGAACACAGAGAAGTCCGAAGGGGGTGGAGAACGGAGGTCGATCATGCCGCAAGACGTTTGAGATCAAAATTGATGGTCACCTAAAGCGATTAGCCATGGAGGAAACCAAGCCGAGCCAAACCAGATGCCTTGCTGCATTGACGAATCAGAGTATGTGCTGACCACTGGACCCTTCCAGACCCGCCAATCGTTCTGAATGAAATGCAGGTGCTCCGTAAACCTCTAAGGAAAGAACTCAAAACCCGAGACGTGCTAAAGGCAAAGAGAATTCATGTGAGTCAATTGTTGTATATAACTTTCCTTTGTATGTGATATAAGGGAACTACTTTAATGGACTGCTAAGTTTAATGTGATTAGATAGTTATAGCCTGAAAATAATGCAAATTTATGGTTGGAATTATTAAGTGTATGGATCAGAGCATAGCAAGTGAGGAATTCTAAGACGTTATGCTGCATAATTACAGAAAATTACTATAGTGACTCTGTTCTAAATTAGTTTACTTAAAATAGGAGTAATAAATTATATTGCAGTAATTTTTGTAAGATGTGTTACATAATTGTGGAAGTATGCTGTATAAGTTTGTCATATAGAGCGTAGTTTAAGTTAAAGATATAAGAAGCAACTTCCTATTGCATGTATTGTATATTCAGTCTTAGTATTTAATAATCTGGTATATAATTACAAAATATATACCAGAATCTTAAATAACAAACTAATGAAATATTCCGAAAACTTTATTCTAGAGGTACAGAATGGATTTAGAAAAGGACGATCATGTATAGACCCAGCCTTCTGCCTAAAATTAATAATAGAGAAAAGAAGAGAATATAATTTAGAAACACATATTGCATTTATTGACTTTGAAAAAGCATTTGACTAAGTTAAAATAAACATATTATTTAACATATTAAAAGAAAGACAAATACCAAATAATATCCTAAAAGCTGTCACAAGTATATATGAAAATAATCAAATACAAATAAGATTAAATCATGAGCTATCATATACGAGAGAGATAAACCAAGGGGTCCGACAGGGATGTCCCCTCTCAGCAACTCTTTTTAATATCTACTTAAATGAAATAATAAAATGGAGTAATAATTTACATCAAGGAATTAAACTTTCACCTACAGTTAACTTAAACACTCTCCTCTTTGCAGACGACCAAATAATAATTACAAATTCTGAAGATAACTTACAGAAAGCTATTTTAAATCTAAATGAGATATCCAAAGATTATGGTATGATAATATCAACGGAAAAATCAAAAACTATGGCCTTTAAAGGACAAGATCCAGCAAGAACTAAAATAGTATTAGATAACAAGATCTTAGAACAGGTGAATTCATTTAACTACCTAGGATGTATGATCACTTATGAAAATGAAAAAGATATAAACATAAAAATTGCAAAATATTTAAAAATAACAGGAGTAATTAACTCTATATTTAAACCAAACCTAGTTCAAAAACAAACCAGGCTAAAAGTATACGATACATTAGCCCTACCGGTTTTAATGTATGGAAGCGAAATCTGGACAATAAAACAAAAAGACAAACAAAGATTAACAACAGCAGAAATGAAGTTTATGAGAAAAACTGCAAAGTATACCCTATTTGATCACAAAAGAAACGAAGATATTATGAAAGAATTAAACCAAGAACCAGTAATTGAAAAAATTAAATAATATAAACATAGATGGATGGAACACGTTCAAAGAATGAAAACAGAAAGATTACCAAAACAAGCCTTAAAGTACAAGCCATTAGGAAAAAGAAAACCAGGACGTCCTCTTAAACGATTCAACGATGACTTCTAAGGCCGGAACAGGCCATACTAGGCCTAAATCCATGATATGTATGATGATGAGTATTTAATAAACGTTTGTTATTTATATTCAATGCGTATCGCCTGATCTTTAATATGCAATGCACTGTTTCGAAATAAACTCGCTCCTGTGAGCGGGGGAACTAAAAAGATTAATGAAAGTTAAAATAAGGAACGCATAGAAAGCCACTAATGTAAATTGATTAAGAGATGATTTTATGTTAGATTAAGACCTGCTGAAAGTACTACTTGTTCTTATACCACAAGGATGCTTGGTGGTGCAGGTTGACAAATAAATTTCTAGTACTCTCTGGTATAAAAATATAGACTCACAGAATGTAGGGTAAGAGATAGAATCAAGAATAGAAAATTAAATAATACAGAATAAATAGATAGCCATAGTTAACAATGGCACAGCAATAAGCATATCGTTTAACAATATTCAAGAAATGCTTATAATTGTCATACTGCATAATTCAGAAAGCTGGTCAGAAGATTAGTTTACAAATGTTTGCAGAAGTGCTTGCATAACATCCATCAATAAAAACAGAAATAAAACAATGAGAGTTTAAAGGACATTTCCTTTTTGAGTGTTCAGGTAAGATTTATGCAATCATACCTGATAAATGGATAAAAATTGTGAAAGAGAAACTCTGAAAAGAAAAAAAAAGCTAGATTCAAGCTAAATAACAGTTGAAAGAACAGATTTTCACTTTCAGACACAGAGTCAAGAAATGAGAATATAACAAGGATTGTATGCAAGTTCTGTAGATCTGGAAAAGGCATATGGCAATGTGCTAAGAGAACAACTGTTCAAAATACTACAGCTGTATGGGGTAAATGAGACTTGATACAGTGTAATACATGCTCTGTATGTAAGCTGTAGGTTGTCAGTTAGAACTGAAGGAAGCATGGAAGATGGTGCGACATAAAATTACGCAAGATAAGGGTGCACACCATCTCCACTCTTATTCATCTACATGAATATCACACACTTTCTTTCATGTAGATGATATTCAACTTTCCTTGTTACTTTATGCAGATGATGTTTTACTAAAGAAATTTGGTGCAAGTCTTCAGGATTCTTTAATAACTAAATAACTGCTTAACAAAT
This sequence comes from Typopeltis vanoorti, assembly GCF_054136105.1. NCBI lineage: Eukaryota > Metazoa > Arthropoda > Arachnida > Uropygi > Thelyphonidae > Typopeltis > Typopeltis vanoorti. Next base: position 12,480,593 of record NC_143554.1, read on the forward strand.
TTCAGATGAAAATCAGCAGCATGAAGACAAACTATGAAAATAGGTAGGAACATGAAAAACATCATCTGCATTCTCAATGGAAAACCACAATATTCACAATCAATGTCTATAGTCAAAGTAATGGCGAGATGTTATGAAAATATCACTTCACACTGACAATACTGCCGGCCTGTTGGCCGAGTGGTTAGCATATCAGCTCTCCAGCCAAAAGGCTGCAGGATCAAATCCTGCCGTGGGCATGGATGTTTGCGATTGTCTGGGAAAATGGTGGTGGTGGTCTGCAGTAGATGGCGCTGACGTAGATGAAGGTAGTTGCAGTTAGTGGAGTGAAGAAGCTTCTAGATATGACCGTGGATCTATAGAACTTTTCTCTAGGGTTATTGTCAATAGACTCTTCATTCCATGAAGAGCATCTATTCTAAACTTATTAATTCAATGAGCTTTATGATAATATCTCTGAAAGAAAAAATTCCATTTATAGCTACCTGGAGTACACTCAGTCCCATGCAACTGCCAGTTATTCTACTTTGGACAAACAGGCTGACATGTCTCTAAATGCATCTAAAAACACTAATTCTACATTACCCCAAAGAAACTAAAAAAAATCAGGTCTAGCAGAACATAGGATTACTAATACTAGCCATAAGATCCTTTGGAATGACATCAAATCATTATGCAATGTTCCAAAAAAAAAAACGTGCGCATCTCTTTAAAGAAAATTCCGAAGTCCTTCTACATCACAGAAATCTGGAAATTATTATTATTAAGAACTATGTGGTTTACTATTTTTTTTTAATCTCACACACACCAACCACCACACACACTTAATTTGATCCTAATAGTTATCAGTTTTCACTAGGCTGTCTAACAACTGCATACAAGGAAAAAATTCCATTCTTATATCTGCACTGTTGTTTAAATTTAATTTCCAACTGTAATACACTGATAACAGTTAACGATACGCAAATTGAATTTAATCAACCTTAATCCATAATATTTCAATTGTGTCTACATGGGACTTTAGTATAATAATGAATAATGCACGGTTATTCTTTAATGTGGAATAACAGAAAACTAGTGAATTAACATATTAATATGACTGGTATAACTGACATATAGACACTAACAGGTGAGATGCTTCAAAATAACAAATAAAAGAGGTTATATTCAGGCAATAATGACTGAAGGAGGGGGGGGGTGTCCCTATAATATTCAAAGCTAAATGCAAGGATACTTTCTTGTAGGAAAATATCAAGATGGAAAAGTGGATAATAACTTATTTGTGTCAATGACCACACAAAAGTTTCTAATAAGGAAGAAACAGAAAAATTATTAATTTTTAAAGAAGGCAAATGACAAAGAAAAAAAAAAGTTGGTCTCCTTAGAGATCTAAAAACAGAGTAGGAATGAATACCAGATATTCAAATGTCTTGAGAAGATTTGGAGTAAACAAAAATAATACACTGGTGTCAAAAACCTAAAGACGAACATATTTTCTAAAGATTATTATTATTATTACGTGACACCTCCAAGGAGTCCAAAGACTCATCAAGGGAGGGCACCTATCAACTACGGTGAACTGCAACTACTATCATCATCAACACCAATGCCATCTGCTGCCCACCACCACTAGTATTTTCACAGGCAATCACAAACATCATACCCAAAGCAGGATTCAAACCAGCAGCCTTTTGGCTGGAGAGTGGACGCTAACCACAAATTACAACCACAAATTCAGATGAATCAGCTTGGAGCAATTTGTATAACTGATGATTCTGAGTAGAAGGCAGGTACACACTCAAATTTTCGAATTGTATACAAAAGGGGATCACATGGTGACACTCAATAGGATAAAAGGCAAAAGGCTAAGCTTAGCAAATTGTGTTTGAAGGAAGCTCTTTTTGTAAAGGAATGAAGTTGCAAACGTTGATATCTTGCAATGTCTCAAACATATCTAGATGATTTTACGCAGGGAACAATTATTGGAAAGCTTGACGCCACAGAATTACTGATATTGCCAGAGAGTCTGGAATCTCACACTGTGGTATCCAGACACTTGCTAAGAGGTTGTGCTTGCTCTACCACAAAGCACGAAGACAGAATTTTGGTTATAACAGTAAAACATAGCTGATGCAGCACAGCAGTCAGCTTGCAACTCACTTCCATTCAAGCACAGGTACTTTGATATCTCGACAAAATTCTCTCTTGACAAGATATGTGACAAGGAAGCCTATATGCTGGAAGGACTGTAGTCTGCATTCACAGCTAATAGTGGAGTATCTTTTCAGTGTTGTTGTATCTATAAAAATTGGGCAAGACACCAGTGGGATAATGTACTCTTTAGAGATGAGAGCTGTTTTAGTCTTTTCTTTGATTCTAGACGACCCTTGATCTGGCATGGAAGAGGTACTGTTTACCACTGCAAGAATGTTCACGAAAGGGATTGGCATGGTGGTGTTGGAGTCATGGTGAAGGGAGGCATTATTCTAAATAGATGCACTGAGCTACAAGTGCTGGAAAATAGGACTATGACTGGTAAACGATATTGCAATGAAGTTCTTCAACATCATGATCAAATGTTCCATGGTACTGGAGATGAAAAATTAATTTTTATGGATGACAATGGGATGACACATTGCACACAAGCAGTGGAGATACTTCTGGAGACGAAGAATATTAATCGAATTGAGTGGCCAACATGCTCTCCAGATCTCAACCCCATAGAACACATATGGGACACAATATTGGGATGCATTGTGCTCAAAATTCCTCTCAAGAAAACAAACAAGGCCTTATCACTGTTCTGAAGGAGGAGTGGACCAATTTGCCACAAGAACTCCTGAATCACTTGGTGCTAAGCATCCTACGACATTGTGAGAGTTGCATCGCAGTTCGGAGTGGACATATTCCATACTGAAACATCTTTCCACATAGTTTTCTGTAAGCACTGTACATTAATTCCTTAACTCCATCCTTAGGAAATTTGTAACTTTTGCCAAAAAACATATTGCAATTTAATTTGTATGAAATTGATAACACATCTGGCTGTAGTCATGACAATTTTTTCATATATAGGTAAAATGTAATTCGTCCTTTTGAACACCAGTGTAATAATAGTAAAGCACCTTATAAATTTTTGTCCAGGAGAAGGACTAGTAATCTCTAACACTATGTTTGACATACAAACATTCACAGATTCCCATGAAGAAAAGACGCAAGAAAAAAAGAAATCTCAATGGTTAAATCATTGTTGATTGTGATATCTTTACACTGGTTCAGGTGAACAAGAATGTCATTATATCACATCAGCTATTCCAGTTATTTTAAAAATCTTGTCAGCTGCAGTATTTCTATTTACGTTATATCTCTGTAAAGACTCTGTTTTTACACATTTATACAACTGTTTTTACAATTATATAAGGTAAATGACAAATACAAAGGAATATTTAGTTTACATTTGAGCTGTAGGTTCAGAAGTTAGACTTGAAAGAGGCACAAGAAGATGGTTTGATATAAAATCAGGTGCACAAGAAGAGTACACACGTCCATATTGAGATTTCCATAGTTGCAGTCATTCATATTAAAAATTTCTACAAATTGCCTGTGTGTGCATGGACTCTTCAAACTACACGGGAGAGACCCACCTGGTTGCCTTTGTAACCAAGGGACTGAAGACAGCTACAGCCCATTCTTTTTCAATACTAAACATCATTTGGTGGTAGATATTGTTCAGGAATCATAAACTATGTAGACACAGGAATGAAATAATTTAATAATTAAATTAAGTATTTACACACTGACATTTTGCTAGATCAAGCTTGCATAATCAAGGCATTTTTAAGATATACACTCAGCAAAGACTAGAATTACCATGGCTTCCAGAACAAGGAGTCACATGCATGGAAGGTGACAGTGGCACTTTCTATGGTGATGTTTTGTGATTATTGTTGATAAGTGGACAGCAGTGTGCCAAAATTTATGCAGAATTACACTGTCATTTCTGTTACATTCAACAGGTTTTAGTACATTAGCCACTTCTAGAAAAGTATCTGTGATTGAAACTGAGATCTATATAGTAGTTTTGCTTTTTCCACCTGATGAAGTGGTCTTCATCTAAGGCATGCAGGGACTACTCCATTATTTTGTTGTCCACATCATATATATATTTCATGTTCTTTTCTTCTGGTAATGGCAGTCTATCCTGTTTATTCAAAATACTAGACCCCACATTGACAGAGGATACTGCAGACACACCTGGAAAGCAGAGAGGATCCTGGTGGTTCCTCAGAGGAACCATCAGGATTCTCAGAGGAAATTTATCTGAGGAAATTGGGTACCTTGTTCAGAGGTTTGTAAACTGTTCTGATCATGCTATTTCAAGAGCAAGCCCAGTTTATCTGTTGCACCTTTGATATAGTGTATATATATCCAAAGGTATATGGGGGGGGGGGATCTCATCCACGTTAATCTGGTAATTACCTCTTACCAACTTATATGTCTCAATCATTTCTCCCTTCTTCCTTCTATTCGCTAGTCTCTGTAATTTTCATTCCCTCAATCTGTCTCCATATTCCAGAGACCAGAAACTGACTCAGTCAATCATCTCTCCAACAACTCATCATCCTAATATTTAAAGGTACCTATGGCATGATTATAAATAATAATTACACGATAACCACAGTAATTAACTTTAATGAAATGAAGGTACAGATATTTCATAATGAAACTAACAGTATATCATCGGTGTGTAGAAACAAGCAATCAAAGGAACCGGATTACAAAGTGCATACGACAATCAGTGGTTTACCAATTAAAAACTGTTGGCACATGCTAGAAATTAATATTAATAAATAATATTATTAAACAACTATTTTTGATGGTTACATAAGATAAGAATCTTCCAAAATTTTGGGGGAGAGAGAGAGAGAATCGTTCTGATTCAGATTTGGCCAATGTAAAAGGGCTTCACAACTTTCTCTGAAAAGGCATTCATATTTAAATCTGCATCTATAATAGAGAAGATGAGCTTTATCCCACTGGATATTGTGTTTAGTGTCAACTATGTTGTGCCAGACCATACTTTTGAGGTTTCATTTATTCTGTATAATACTGATGTTCAGTAATTCTTTTTTCTACAGAATGGTCTGTTTGCCCAAAGTATGTTAGATTACATTCACATGGTATCTGGTAAACACCAGCTAATGATAAAGGTGCCAGTTTGTCTTTTGTAGATGGCAAAAGAAGTGCCACCTTCCTTCTTTGCACTCCTCATGTAACTGAGAAATTTTGTTGATTGGAAAATATGTGGGAATAGCAAACTCATGATGTCTGTTAAAGAGAATTCTACTGCTGTCAACTCAGTTCTGAATCCTTTTCCTCACTAGCTTTTCCAACACTTGACCAACTCAAGACAAGCAGACTGGCATATATGTAGAAGCCTTAGTTTTATCACTCCTTTTATGAAGCAGAACAATTTTGCCCTCTTTCCACTTTTTAGAACTTGGGCCAATCTAAAACTCATGTTTAAAAGGTAAGTTAAAGCTGTTGTTAACTCCCAACCAAACCAACATTCTCTCAAGACGTGGTGATATACCATCAAGTCCCGTGGCCTTGTTGACATTGAATTTACTCAATTTCTCATATACCCCCCTATGCTCAAGTTCTGCATTATCACTGGCCAACATCATCATCCTATAATCATTCTTTCTACTGGCCACATTTTGGAAAAGCTCCGTAGGATTTCTTTTACAATCATTTGCTAATTGCTGCTCATACCGCACTTATGCTACCCTAACTAACTGAGTCACCTTCCTTCTTTGCTCTTTGCACTCCTTGTGTAACTGATTATCTCCACTCATCATGTGCTGCCTCCACAATGCCTTTTTCTTCAAGACTGCATGCTTCACCTCTTCAGTTATCCATTTTACACCTAGCTTAATTAATCTCCTGACACCTTTGGAACACTCAGTCATTGCCTCTGCAAGATACTTCCTGAGTAGAGACCAAGCAGCAATGATTTCCTTCCCATGTAATTCATCATTCCATGATGTAGTTGTAAGCTGCCTCTTGAGTTCACCATAATCACCCACCTTAAAGTTTCGCATATAACCCTTTCTCAAAAACGTCCTGATATGACTGTCCACCATCTAAGTGATCACTTCATGGTCACTTTCACCAACTGAAGGAAGATGTGACATTTCAATTTACAAGAATATCTTCTAATAAGATAATCAAATCCATGTGTGGCCTCTGTTATGTACTGCTTAAGGTAGTTATCCCTTAAAAACTCAAGAAATTCCTTCTCTTTGGTTCCTGACACTGTCTTCATTCCAGTCTATATTTTTGAAAAATCCATGCTACTTGCATTTGTCTTTCATGCTGCCTTATGTTTCACTGCCATTTTACTCATGCTCAAAGCTGAACACAAGAAACACTAAGAAATTTAATAAATACAGAACTATAATTACATCGAACATAACCTACTGATCACAACTATCATACAGCAATGTTTAAAAAACTAATTATTGCTACTGCCACAGATAATTTACACACAAATAATTGCCACACAAGGAGTACAATTTGTTGCCTTGGTTAATACATTGGGACTTCATGTTGTAGGCATTAGTGAGACTTGACTATCGGAAGCAGACGTACTAACTGATATCGAGTGCAAAGAGTACAGTATTTTTAGGAAAGAGGGATAGGAGAGGAGGGGTGTGTGCTACTAATGATATCAAATGTCTTGAATCCAGTTAGAGTTATTACCTATGACTGCAATACTAGTAAAAATTTTTCGTGTGGAATTGAGTTTGAAGCCATCTGGTGTGAGGTAGAGTCTAACAAGATTAAATACACAGTGGGGGTGTTGGTTACAGACCTGGTGGATCGGTTGCTAGTGACGAAGAAATGCATCAGCAAATATACATGATGTGTGCGAAAAGATTAATCATAATAGGGAATTTTAATTATCTGAACATCGATTAGGTAGCTATGAAATCGCATCAGAAGAATGAAACTGAATTTATTGAGATGTTGCAAGATAACTTCCTTAAGCAGGATGTGACAGAAGGAACTCAAGGTCTGATTATACTATCAGAGAGGAGTTTCAGTTAACAACATAACTATTCTGCCTCTGGTTGGTGACAGTGATCATGTGGTACTCACTTGGGAAGGTGGCTAAGTTTATGAATGTTCCATTTAGAAAAGGTTACATGCTGAGTTACAAAGCAGGTTTAATTATGACCACCTGAAGGATATGCTGGGTTCTGTACCATAGTATCAGTTATTGGATGGGAAGAATATCAACAATGCATGGGTAGTGTTTGAAAAATACTTAAATGATGCGATATCAAAATGTGTCCATAGAGTTCGAAGAATAAATAGAGCAGGAGTGTAATCTAATTAAGCAAGAGATTCATAAGTGAAAGAAATATTGCATGCATTAGAATGATGTCAGTTATGATAATTATAAGCAGCAGGCCTGAAGAGTCACAAGTGGGAAAGATAGTCTGAGTATGAAAAGTATGAAAGGTGACTGATGTAGAAGTGATTGTTCAACTGTATAATTTCAGTCTTAGAACAGGGAAGATTCTACAGGAGTGGAAAGAACGTATGGTAATCAAATTGCACAAGGGTGGTGCAAAGATCGATATCTCAGGAGTGACGGTGAAGATTTTGGAAAAGTTGGTTAGGGTTCGCATTCAGAAATGGGTTGACGGAGAATCTCTACTTTGCAACAAATTGATCGGTTTACTAAGGGAAGGTCATGTTTTAGCAACTTGCTCACATTCTATAATAATGTTACTTGAGTTAGATGAGGGGAATGGATACACTATGATACTTTAGGATTTTGCTAAGGCTTTTGACAGAATACAGCATGGAATACTGTTGCATAAATCGGAGAATATGGGATTGGATTATAAATTATTGGCATAGATAAGAGGACTGACAAATATCAAAAAGTTGCATATGGGGGATGTGAATCTGCAAGATTCAAGGTAACCAGTGGTGTGCCTCAAGGATCAATCCTTAGTCCATGGTTATTCAAGCTGTGCATTAATGTCATTGGCAAGGATTAAACATGTGACATACAGCTATTTATTGATAATGTAGTACTTGCAGAATGACTGGAATAGACTGGAATTGTGGGCATGTGAAAATGGTTGTCATTTCAATGTTAATAAATGTAAAGTCATGCATTTTGGTGTGAATAGATATCCCATGTCGTATTATATTGGTGGGATTATGCTTGTAGAAACTGATGAGGCTAGGGATCTTGGAGTTTAAGTAGACATGAAATTGAAGTTCAAGGGGCATATAGCAAAAATTGTAAATACAACTCAGAGAATAATGGCAATGCTGAAACGAACCTTGACATGTAAAGATAAAGAAGTCATTTTGCCTCTTTACAAAGGCTTGATAAGACTTCACTAGAACTATTGTTGTATAATACAGGCATTCCTTTAAATCATCTAATAACTCAAATGATTGGCAGGAACAATGTATTACTCTGGGAATGATGAGAACAAACATCGACATGGTGTAGCTGTAATAGTAGATGAAGAAATCAATAAATCAGTAATAAATTGGATTCCATTTTCTGAAAGGATAATGCTGTTACAACTTAAGGGAAACCCCATTAACATAAATATCATCCTATGCACCCACAGCTGACAAAAGTGAAGAAGATGTTGAAGAGTTTTATGAACACCTAAAAGAGATTAAAAGCCTAACAAAGAAACATGATATAAACATAGTGATGGGTGACTTCAATGCAAAAGTGGGAAGAGGGGGTGATGGAGAAATTGTTGGCGAACATGGCTTAGGCACCAGAGGAGATCGCCTAGTCCAGTTCTGTCAGGAAGAAGATCTAACAATAGCAAATACCTGGTTTAAACTTCCACCCAGAAGACTGTACACTTGGAAATCGCCTCAAGATAACTAACATAACATTGTCAGAAATCAAATTGATTATATACTGATAAATAAAAGATTCCACAGTAGTATAAAGAGTGCAAAGACTTATCCTGGAGCAGATATCTCATCAGACCACAATCCCATAGTTGCAGAAGTACGTCTTAGATTAAAATCAGCTAAAAAATCACAAAAGAAGAAAAAGAAAATTGATGTAGAAAAATTGAAAGACCCGAACATAAATAAAAGTGCCAAGACACAGCTTAACCTGCGATTACGACAGATTAACATAGAAGAAAATAAAAGTGTGGAATCTCTTTGGAATAGCTTAAAGAATGCCATCGTAACAACAAGTATTGAAGAAGTAGGTTATGTGAATAATATAAAACAATAGGAATGGATGACAGATGAGATTCTTTCTCTTACTGATACAAGAAAAATGTACAAAAACAAAGACCTTGCCAGGTATACAGAAACACATAACATCGTCAAGAAAAAAATAAAAGCCAAGGAAAATTGGATGAAAAATTTATGTACTGAAATTGAACTGCTTCAGAAGAAACATGATAATTTCAATCTGTATAAGAAAATCAACGAAATTTCTGGAAAACTGAGGAAAAAGCAAATAGTGTCTCTAAGAGACGAAAATGGAAAAATAGTTCTAGAAGAAGAGAATAAAGCACAGATTTGGATAAAATATGTAACAGAACTTTTCAATGATACTAGACAGAAGCCTATAAATATAAAAGATAACATTCAAGGACCAGCAATCATGAAATGCGAAATAGAGAATGCTATATGAACAAGTAAAACAGGAAAAGCCAGTGGACCAGATGGTGTGCAAACAGAATTTTTAAAATTAATAGAACCAGATAATATCAAACTTCTTGAAAAACTATTTAATAAAATATATGAAAGTGATGAATTTCCATCAGATTGGCTCAAATCTACATTTATCACTGTCCCAAAGAAACCCAAAGCGAATTCCTGTGGTGACTCCCGACTTATTAGTCTAATGAGCCAAACATTAAAAATATTTTTGAAAGTAATTCAGAATAGTATTTATAGAAAAAGTGAAGAAACTCTAAGTGAAACACAATTCGGCTTTCGGAATGGTTTTGGTACTAGAGAGGCCCTTTTCTGTACCCAAATATTGATACAAAAATGCACAGAAAAACAGAAATCTGTCTTTATGTGTTTCATAGATTTTGAAAAAGCATTTGACAAAGTCAGACACACTAACTTAATAGAAGTCCTTCAACAAAGAAGGCTAGACGAACAAGACATAAGACTAATAACAAATCGGTATTGGAATCAGTCAGCTACCGTTCAATTAGACAACATTACCACCAGTGATATTAACATCAAAAGAGGAGTGAGACAAGATGTGTGCTCTCACCACTCCTGTTCAACATATATGCAGAGGTAATCTTTAAAAAAGCATTGGAAGAATGTTCAGAGGGAATCACAATAAATGGAAAGATTGTTAACAACCTTCGATATGCAGATGACACCGTGCTAATTGCAGATAATATTATGGATCTCCAAAAACTCATTGACAGAGTATACATAGAAAGCCAAAGAATGGGAATAAATATAAACATCAACAAGACAAAATACATGATCATCAGCAAACATCCAGCCTCATCAATGAAACTGACACTCAATGGGAAAAATATTGATCAAGTGTCAAGATATAAATATCTTGGTTGCTGGCTTAATGAACGGTGGGATCCAGAAATAGATATAAAGACAAGGATTGAAGTTGCATGGCAGTCCTTCATGAAAATGAGAACACTATTCTGCAATAAAGACCTAAACATGGAAGTCAGATGCCGAATGCTGAAATGCTACGTGTGGTCTATTCTGCTCTATGGAGTTGAAACATGGACATTGAAGGCGACAACCATCAATAAAATCAAAGCCTTTGAGATGTGGCTATACAGAAGAATGCTAAAGATATCATGGACAGAAAAAATTACCAATGAAGATGTCTTAAAATCCATTGGCAAAGCTAAACATATTGTACAAATAATCAAGAAACGAAAAACATCATATCTTGGCCACATCATGAGAAACAGCAAATACCAACTTCTACAAACTATTTTGATAGGAAGAATTGGTGGCAAAGGAACTAGAGGAAGAAAAAGAATATCATGGTTTGGCAACATCAAGACGTGGACAGGAAAGAGCAGTGCACAACTGCTCAGATTAGCACAAGAGCACAGTTTGTTCGCCAAGATGGTCGCTGACCTTCGATAGAAGATAGCACAATAAGAAGAGGATAGTTTAAATTAATGTCACTTGCCTGAAATCTTTATAATAAATTAAATACATGCACACCGTATATCATTAAAATCGAAAATTTAGGTCAAAAGCAAATTCTAAGTCAGAAATTTAAAATTTTTTACTTATGAATTTAACCACGAATCATATAAATACAAAATGAAGTGAATTTTTAATTCACAGTTTAAGGAGAGCATTATCAATTTATGCCAACTATTCATCATTCAGTCTATCCAATTCCTGACCTCTTCTTTGTAACTGGAAGATGACCACTTATGGAGGTGAATGGCTGCTGCAAGTTACTTTTGATTTTAATGGTACAGACTGTACATATTTAGTTTATTTTGAAGATTTCAGGTAAGTTACATTAATTTAAGCTCATATAAGATTCTGAAATTTAAATGTTATTTGTGAATTTGCATCTTTATAATTTCATACTCTTCTAGTTCTTTTTTGTTTCCCCGTTATTACTGAAATTTGTAATTTTTCATGTTGCCATTTTGCATGCTTTATATATGATTCCTGCTAATTCTTTGTGTTTCATCTTCATTATAATTTCCAGTGATTTCCTCTGTTCCATTTCCTGCTATTTCCCTATTTTCATGAGAAGGAAATTGGCAGCCAGCATTATATCCCTACACTCGATAGAACAAATCTTGCAGTCTAGCAAACTATGTCTCTGCTCCCTAGGAGTTTACTATAGCAAGTATAGATAAAAAAAATTCTGTCTATGCACAGTGCTAATGTACTGTAGGTTTACAACTTTTCATAGATGGGAGCCAAATAAAAATCATAATCTTCTAAATCCAATTCAAATCATATGCTAGAACATCATAAAGAGACCATTTTCTAAAAGAAAGATCTCAGAAAGTGTTTTTACAGTTTATCATTCAGAAGTTTTATATTATTATATAAATGCATTGAGATTTACAAGGGTGGTCTGGAAAGCTCTCGGCCTCGACCATAGATGGCGATACTATTGGCAAGATTTTTTTTTCCAAGTTGGTATACCTGTCATAAGTATCCATGTGAAATTGCAAGTCATTCTATCAAGTAGTTCGTTTTATACAGCTGTTCTGAAGCAAAAGTATTGTCTGTATCCCTCTAAATGGATAAAATCGAGTATCGTGCAGTTATAAAATTTCTTTGTAAAAGAAGGTTTAAATGCCAAAAGAAATTCATTCACAGTCCATAAAAGTTTATGGGCACTCTTCTCCTTTGTTTTTGACAAATAAGAAATGGGCTGCCAAGTTTAAACATGGCCGCACCAGCCTTGAAGATGATCCACGTGAAGGACATCCAAAAAGTGTAACAACATCAGAAATCATTGGTCAAGTGCATGAAATTGCTGAGACTATAGGCATTTCAAAAGGACATATAAGATATATTTTGCATGAAGAATTTTGCATGAAAATTGCATTTTAACAAGAATAAAACTGATTTTGTGCATCTATTTATTACTATGGATGATACTTGGATTCACCATTACACACCAGAATCCAAATAGCAGTCAAAACAGTGGACAGAAGCTGGTTGTTCAGTACCAAAGAAGACAAAGTCGGTTCCATCAGCAGGAAAGGTCACGACATCAGTGTTTTGGGATGATAAAGGCATTCTGTTCATGAATTATCTTGAAAAGGGTTAAACAATAACCGGGGAATAATATTCCGATCTTTTAACCAGACTAGGTAAAAAAATTTGTGAGAAAAGATCCGGTTTGCAGAAGGAAAAAATCATCTTTCATCAGGACAATGCACCTACACACAAAAGTGTTTTGGCAATGGGAAAATTAAGGGATCTGCACTTTGAATTGTTGGAACATCCACTCTATTCCCCAGATTTGGCTCCCTCTAACTTCTATCTCTTTCCAAAACTAAAACTCTTCCTTGTTGGTCAGCATTTTTCTTCGAATCAAGAGGTGATTGCAGCTGTAGAGGGGTATTTTGCAGATCTTACTGAGAAACACTACAGGGACGGGATAATGGTGCTGGAGAATTGCTGGAATAAATGTATTAGTCTTAAGGGAGATTATGTTGAAAAATAAAAATAATTTTGAAATTATAAATTTGTTTTTTCATTGTTAGGCCAAGAACATTTCAGACCATCCTCATATATCTTCTGTTAGCTTGTCATCGAAAGAAAGTTTCAGATAAATCTATTGGTTTCTTGTTTTCCATTCCTTAGTATTTTTAAGAAGAGGTAGTAGAAAAGGTATTTGAAAGTTAACACTAATTCAAGTTCACAGCTGCTGATACTGGTTGCAAACTGCTAGTTAATTTACTGGAGTTCTCCTTGTATGAGTGGGAGAAAGACAAATGTGTAAAATAAACTCTGAGATAAGAAAATAGCTTTATTACATTGTGACAAATTCTGGATATTTGCAGACTGAAATAAGTGTAATACTGTCCACTCCGAGCATTCAAAAACACAGATGAAGTTTGCAGATATTTTATAACTTAAGTTACAAAGACTGCTTAAAACAAGCAACTCCTACAAAATGATCATATTAACATAAATTTTTATGCCACTCTTTTAGGAGAGATTACAAGAAAATAAAAATCCATAACAGTGTATTTGTACAAGACAGCATTTACTGCATTATGCTATTGTAAATGGGAGGAAGAATACATATGTCTTAAAATTTGTTTACCCAATTTATGTAATTTAAAATAAGTTCATTTTTGAAAGTTAGTGCTAACAATATTTGCTTCCAGAATAAACACCCATCCTGTATCACCATGGTTTCCAGATTATGTAGAAAATAAATTAAAAATGCAAAAAATATATAAAATTGATAAAATAATAATAAAAAAAAAACTAACCCCACCTATGGTATAAAATGTACTAGTTTACAAACAACCTTTTGTGGGTAAGAACAATATTAAAAAAAAAAAAAGCTGCGAAAACGGAGATCAAAAAGTCAGCCAAATCATCACCCTATTAGAGTCGTTCTTAACCGGTGTTCCCCAGAACACTTGTGTTCAGCAAACTGGTTTCAAGTGTTCCGCAAGTGAAAGATGTCACATGACACAGTTCTGAGTGTAATTGACTACTCTGATCCTAACAACTGAAGACTGCTATGCACATTCCCTTCTAAACCAATAGGAATATCATTTAGAGGTTATGTGTTTGCTGGAGGGGCGGGGAGGAGCATCTCTATTACAGTCATTCAGTGATGTGTGCTTAGTTTGTGTTGTGTAACATCGTAATAGCGCACGTCCATTTTTAATGTGTATTTCATTTGTGAGTTGTGTAACATCGTAATAGCAGATAATGGAAAAATTCATTACTAAATGAAAACATGATTCTGAGGCAAATATTAATGATGGGACAAGTACAACTGGAAGTAGTAGTAATGATGTTGCTACAAATACGTCTCATACAGAAGACAGCATTATACGTAGTAAAATAAGAAAAATTAATAGACAATATTCGGACAAATATTTAAGTTGCGGTTTTACATGGACCAGTCAGGAAGAATGTCCTATTCCCCAGTGTTTTGTATGAGGGGAAAACTATCCAACAGCGCGATGGTTCCTGCTTGAGGAATTTTGGATTTTTGTCCAAACCGAATACCCAGCTCTCTCTCCACAAGAGCACTGAAAATTTTGTTTCAGTTTTCAACATCATATTTGTGTGAGCTCAGTTTCTCAATATTAACCAATATAAAAACTAAAAAGCATGAAAGACTTACTAATGTAGACAAAGAGATGAGAGTAGCTATATCACATATTAGACCTGATATTGCTGAAATATGCAAAAGCCAACAAGCTCAAGTATTGCAATAAAATAAATTCCATTTTTATATAAGTCCATGCATATTTTTATTAGTTTTATGACCCCTAATGCTTTTGGTGTTCCCCAATTTTTTTTTATTTATAATCAAAAGTGTTCCATGTCTTCGAAAAAGTTAAGAACCACAGCCCTACTATTACCTTTACACCTCCATATATTAGAAAATAATGGAGAAAGTATTAATGGCTAACTTTTAATTCGGAGCCCTACCAATTAATCAGCAATGACTAATACAAGTTCCATCCTTCTCATTCCACAGTTGACTTCCTACCCAACTTGACTCACCTTTTGACAGAGTCATGTCTTGTGTCCAAAGGTCATTAGACAGAAGCCATGAAAAACTCCAAAGAAGCTACATGTAGTTGCTCTTGATATTTCAAAAGCATTTGATCAAGTCTGGCACAGAGGACTTGGTACCAATCTACCACCTTATGGTCTCCCTTCTGCCCCTTTGTGACTGGATCACCAGTTTCCTCTCAAAAAATTTCTCTGTCAATGCTGGTGCACCGCAAGGCATGTGCTTTCATCCACATGTTTTCTCCCATGTATCAATATATTCTCTCATCTAACCTCTCATCTTACCCGTGGTTCTGCTAATACTCTCTAAGAAACATTTTTGTGCTTAAATGACTGAAGCATGAAGATCTTCCATAATTAATGCCTTAAACAATGATTTCCTCACTATTCTCAAGTGGAATGAGGATAATCAGTGAATTTTAATGCCATCAAAATATCATTTTATTTCTTGGAAAAAAGAGTTTACTTAATTCCTGCTTACTTTTTTTGATAATATTTTATCCTCCAATCAAAATATATTTTCTCCTGATGGGCTGACTCATATTTAGCTTATCCTGGCACAAGTGTATCACATCCACAGCTTCTCTGGAATTCAAAACACTGGGTTTTTCATTACTTCTCACCTGCACAACTCTTAGCACTTTATTATAAACTGTATCAAGTGCATACAGAACAGGACAATCCATTTAATGATATTTCCTTTACACCCCTTTTAATCCCCCTTTTCCTGAATGATCTGATTCTGCAGTTTTTTTTTTTTAATAAATATTTTCATGAGGTGATGTTCTACTGAACTAGCTACTACCATTCCTCTGCTTTCCCCTAATCATGTAAGAACATGAGAACTACTTTCAACATCCATACACAGTTCAATACTAAAATTAATGACCTAACTACTCATCCTCTTCTTTCATTCCATCTACCTTTATTCTTTGGAACCTTTCTAAACAACTGTTTTCCCAAATGAATGCAATCTCCCAGCACCTCAAGAACAAGAATCACATTATTATTTCTGACCTCCATGGAATAACAAGACTCGTTAATAAAAGATTCTTTCTTCCTAATCACTTGACCACATGTGGCACTCTTCTTGTTATAGCATGTGTGATTTCTTGTGTTAAGAAACAACACACTTATAAGAAATATTATTATAGTGATATATTTTACATCAGTTTTTTTCGAGATCTTCATAATCGAATTGCTGCTATAGCAAGTTTGTAGGGATGAAAAGAATAGTTGTTATATAGAATTTTGGAGCTTGCTAAGACTTATCGGCAGTTTGTTGTAGTGAATGAGTGAAACTGAAAACAAAAACCAGTGGTGTTTGCTTTTAGTTTCTAACATCAGCAACACCATCAGAGTGTCATTAGAAACATAATATATAGTCATTAGAAATAACTACAGGTACAGTTTTTGAAAATGCAAATTTTCCAGAAAATAAATTTCACTCTTCAACGACCTTAATTGCTAGTTAAAGTGAAAAATGTTAATACTAAATGTGAAACCCATCCCAATGAACTCAGTGAATCTAATGAAAATTAAATTCAACTCAAATTCAATTCAATCCCATGAAGACAAACCAGCCAGAAGAACACACAAAATTAACAGCCATAATACACACGCAGATAGGATTAACCCATTCTCTCGGTGCATTAATCAGGTTTCAAACAAGCCAAGTTACTTGGCTGTGACAGGTCACTGAGTCTGACATTCAGGTATCAATAATGGGTAAATTCAATGAACTCTAACTTTTCTTCAGTAAATTAAGTACTAGGCACACACACACTTCTTTTTATTTCTTTATGAAAGAAACAATACTTCTTTTCTTTTAAATTATTAAATGTATGTATGCATAAAACTTACCACTTTTCTGCACAGACTTAAAATTTTAAATTGTTTTATATGTAAAAATCATTTTAAACTTGACAGTTACACAATGTATGACTATTTCAAAATTTATTTATTTGGCTACATTAAAAATATTTTTTAAAACTATTTTACTACCTTATTCTGCAAATCTACGTCTTTTTCTTCTTCTGTGATCTGAATTACTTCATTATTTACTTGGATGAGTGAAGGGCTCTCAAGATTTGTACAGAAATTATTAAAGCTACGGAGCTTTTCAGAAAGCATAAGGTCAGCTTCAAGCATCTCAGGAGGCATTTCTAAATATAAATAGAAAAATGTAATCATGTTTTTTTGATTGTTAATTACTATCAGTACAATTTTGTATTTAACTTAAAGTTGTTTTGCATTCAGTATGGTTTCAGTCAGTCCAGACCTAAATTTCTCCAAGTGTTATTATTATATACATTTATATGATAAACCCAAACACAAAATGCTATTGAAATTACATTACGTAAGTACTATGGATGAAATGAAGGAAAGGGGGAGAAAAGAAACTTGTTACCATTGTATATGGATAGAGACTAATTTTGTGCAAATACACAAAAAAAAAGAAATCATTCTGAAGACAAGCAGTAGAAAGGGTGATTAAAATAAGTGTAGAGAAACTAACTGAAACAATAATGAAAAAGTGCATTTAGCAGAATGTTTTGTATAGAATGCTGTTGTAAAATGTGTTATCATTTATCAGAGAAAATGAAGACATTTTTCACTAATGCTTTCTGGACAGTTTATTTATTGTCATTTGTAATAACTGAAACTAAGAAACTGGGATAGTACACAATAGAAACTGAGATGGCATAATAAATTTTGGTACTTTTTCTTTGTGATCCCCACGCACAATAAATTGTAAACATATAGTACATTACAAACATAGTTAGGCTAATTTGTAATTTTTTTAATTTCATTTTATTTCATTTTTGATATTTTAATTTAATTTTTACATACAGAAACGCTGATCTGCAAACAAAATTTGAGCAATTCAGGCCTCCAATAAGTAGGCCTGAATATAGGCATCTATAACAAAACTATTTCTTTAGTCCCTAGGCAACAGTGTAACTGCAAAAGCAATGCAAGCATTCAATAATTGAAATAAACAGTGAGAACCATTAAAAATACTGCCATGTGCTCATCTTAGAATTTTTTGAATATGGTGTTGATGTCACATGGTTTCCAATCTGTAATTATAAAACTGCTGAATGTTCACACCTGTACAGTTTATGGGATATGAAAAGGTTTAGGTGTTTTAGTAATACACCCAAACCTAAACGAAAATTGCAACTACAGCAGAAAACTCAAGAATCATCTATTACTAGATATCTAGTATATAAATGAAAGCACATTCTAGGTACATAAGTGGTTGGGACATTGCTTTGGACATGATGTTCTCTGTGCTGTTTTCTGTATAAGTACATTTTCCCCTTGTACATATGTGGTTAATTTTCAGTTATACATTATGTTATCCAGAACTTGTAAAAAAAGTTGTGATATATTATCTGTAGCAGTTTTAGTGAAAATTAGGCAGAAAATATTACAGAAGTTTTTCAAAACTGCATAGCCCAAATTCTACAGGTCATATGCTGAACAATTAAAAAATTGATTCATGAATAAAAAAAAACAAGGGCACCAAAAAAAAAAGTCATGAAGAAGCTTGCTATTTTTGCTTAAAGCAACATTGAAGAATATAACACTAGAAATAGGAGAGAATTTTTATACTTAATCTACTCTATCAGAATAATTTAATAACTTTCAAATGACTGGAACTCAATGAAAGTGATATTTAACAGCCTGAAACTGTTCCAAAAATAGTTCACAGCAAATTAAATGATATGGTAATCACATTTGGAATTACAGCCAAAGCAATTAAGACTATGAGGCTAGTATATTATGCCTCTTAACTGCATGTTATTCACTAAATGATATACACATATGATAAACAGTATATCATCTGGTATACTGTGTTTTGTTAATTGTTTTAAGATTTTACTTAATTCAATTAACACTGTCATTACAATAACATCTCAGCCTGTGTAAAAAACCCAAGCATACAGAACAGTCTCAAAGGCTCCATTTCGCATAAAATAAATAAAACACTACTAAAAGAAAGCAACAATATCCCTCATTATTTTATAACCATATTGCTGTGAAATTTAACTTCAAAATTGACTAAGAGCTTATGAATATACAAGCTTTGGTATGAAAGTTGCCCTCACTATTTTTATTTATTCATTCATTTATTATTTTTTTATATTTATCTCACACATGTGAGGATACAACTCTAGGATACAAGTGTATTTATCTCATACATCAATACAAGTCATGTTACGAGAGAAATATACATATGAGTACATTCCTTATAGTATGAGGGAAATATATGAGGAAAAACATATCAGACATACTGATATGTTTTTTCATTCTAAAACAAGAGACGTCCTCATACTTCTTTTCATCAAAATGGATTTATTGATCTCAATATTTCCATCTTCTTTTGAAGACAGCTTTCAAGGTAATATTCAATTCTAGAAGAAAGAACAGACGATGCAATAATAAAGACTAAATATTGCTTGATATAATGCCCCATTGACACCATATAACTGTAGTGTATTGAATAGCTTCTCTCTTGGTACCATGTCATATTGCCTTTTCCAAATCGACAAAACTTAAATACAGATCTTTGTTATATTCCCATGATTTCTCCACTATTTGTCGTAAAGTGAAGATCTGATCAGGCCTGAATTCAGCTGGTTCTTCACCAAGCTTTTCTTCCACAATTTTTCTCAACCGTTTCTCAAGTATACTTGCATATATCTTACCAGGAACACTCAGTAGGGATATACCTCTGTAATTTTCACATTCAGTTTATTTCCCTTTTTATACATGGGTACTACGAGAGCTCTACTCCAATCATCGGGAATTCGTCCCTCTGTCCAGGCCTTCTGAAGACTAAGACTTTTATACCACCATACTTCAGCATTTCTGGTCGAATATCATCAACTCCTGCTGCCTTTCAGCATTTCAAGCCTTTGATGGCTTTTTCTACTTCAAGTATGGATATGTATTCCTGACTGCATGCCTGGTCAGTGTTTTTTATCACTGTGCTGTCAGCACTTCTTGTTTCATTTAGCAAATTTTCAAAGTAATTACTCCATACTTCAAGGATATCTTTTACTCCTGTTTTCATATCACCTTTATCATCTCTAACTCCTTTTACAGCACTCTTTCCTCCATTCCTAAGCTTCTTCAACAACCTCCAGAATATTTTGCCACCTTCTTGATATTTATTTTCTATGTTCTTGTCAAAGTCCTCCGATGACTTCTGTTTAGCTAGTTTTACACACTGTTTAGCTTTCTTACATTTGTCTCTGTATTCTCTAAGAGCACAAGGTGACTTACTTGCCAGGAACTTTTGATATGCTTTCTTCTTTTCCTTCACTACCTCTTCAACTTCCTGTGTCCACCATGGAGTTCTAATTTTTCTATCCTTGCAGACAACTTCACCACATGCCTCTCTAGATGAATCAATCAGGTTTTTCTTCAAGGCTTGCCATTGAATCTTCAAGGTTTGGTTCCTGTTCTCAAACTCTTTCATTTTTTCTTCAATAATCTTTCTGTATTTTAGTCTACAGTTTCACATCTGAGAGCTGCTCAACTTTTATTCGCTTTAAAACTTTCTTACATGTCATTCTTTTCAAAATGAAATTCAATTTTATCCTGCTCAAGACTAAATAGTGATCACTTCCAATTTGAAATCCTCTGTACATTCTGGTGTCCTGCACCATGGAGAAAACATCGCTATCAACAATAACGTAGTCAATGAGACTTTTCTTATTCCTTGCCTCTTCTCTCCATGTGAATTTGTGTACATTTTTATGTTGAAACATGGTGTTAGTAATAACCAATCCATGTCCTGAGCAGAAATCCAACAGGTATTTGCCATTATTATTAGCTTTGCTCTTTTCTCCAAATTTTCCCAAAACATTTTTGTATGTCTGACAATCACTTTCTACTCTGCTATTTAGATCCCCAACAAGGACAAACTTTTCCTTTTTCATTGTGTCAGTACCGTAGTAGAACCGGAAGGTTCTACTAAGGTAGACTAAGGACCATAGGCACAAATACATCTCATTGTCCAGTTCCCCATTCTGATATTTGCTGAAATCACTCTACTCGACACTGCCTGCCATTCAAGAAGGTGAGCCTGGTATTTTGTGTTGAATTCTATGGCTACTTCTTATTTTCCTTGATTGTCATTGCCTGAATATAACATTCTATATTTATTTCTGAGAAAGATCTCACCAGTTTTTGTCTTTTTTGTTTCAGTCACCCCTATTATGTCGATCTGGTACTTATCTAATTCCTCAGCTAGCTCCATTTCTTTGCCATTCAGGCTTCTTATGTTGATAGTACCGATCTTTAACTTTGGTGATGCTGAGTTGAATTTTCAGATTTGTTCCAGTAGCACTCCCCAACTCAACATCACCAGAGTTGAAGATTGGTACTATCACCATACGAAGCCTGAATGGCAAAGAAATGGAGCTAGCACAGGAATTAGATAAGTATATTAGCGGAAGAATTAGATTAGATATATATGTTGAGTCGAGTTGTGTTTTCAGATTTGATCCAGTAGCTTGTCAATAAATGATTATTTACTTATCTTTCTGTGTTCAAATTAGTAATATTTTCAGTAGTTTATTCGAGCAATTAGGTTATAAGTGGTACTATGACTGTACCACTTATAACATAACACTGTACAGCCACACATATTCAATCATCTGTTCTTTCTTCTAGAATTGAATATTATCTTGAAAGATGTCTTTGAAAGAATATGGAAATATTGAGATCAATAAATCCATTTTGATGAAAAGAAGTATGAGGACATCTCTTGTTTTAGAATGAAAAAACATACCAGTATGTCTGATATGTTTTTCCTCATATGCTTCCTCATACTATAAGGAATGTACTCATATGTATATTTCTAAGTCAGCAGTTAGAATTGAAGGAAGTACAGGAAGATGGCTTAATGTTAAATCTGGTGTGAGACAAGGATGTACATTATCCCCTCTGTTATTCATTATCTATATGGATCACATTATCGAGGAAAGTGGTATTAAACATGATATCAAAATTGGAGATGTTAATGTCAGCTCTTTGTTTTATGCGGACGATGTTATACTTCTAAATAAATCCACTACAAGTCTGCAAGATTCTCTGACTAAATTGAATAACTGTTGTAATAGATATGGTATGAAGGTCAGCAATAAAAAGACAAAGACAATGAAAATAGGCAGAATCATTGAAAATGTCAACTGTATTGTGAATGGAGAACCTGTAGAACAAGTAAAACATTTCAGCTACTTAGACACGATTTTTAGTGAAGGTGGTAAATTAAATATGGAAATAGACAACAGAATCAACAAAGCTGGTATGATAAGAAGTCAATTGAATAAATTCATATGGAATAAGAGAGAAATTAGTCGCAACACTAAATTAGCTGTATACAAGAAAGTGTTCAAACCAGTTTTAACTTATGGATCTGAGAGCTGGTCAGAAGTAAAATGCTTGACCAAAGACTAGAGACCGCAGGTATGAGAGAGATTAGAGGCATGAATAGATGCCATCAATGGCAATATCATATTAAAAAGAGGATATTAGGAATGAACTTGACATTGCCAGCATCCAGGAATGCATTAGCAGAGCTAATCTCAGGTGGTATGTCACTTAAACAGAATTGGCGAGGAAAGATTAGCAAAACGAGTAGGAAAACGACCCAGAGGAAGACCAACATATAGATGGATTGATACGGTACAACGTGCCTTAGACGATAGAAATATAAGATCTAATAATGATAATATTGGAGTCTTGACAAGTAACAGACTGATTTGGAGGAAAATTGTAGATAGGATAGGAAGTTAGTAATGATGTAAATTTTTCATGTACTACTATCATATCCTGTACACCCCTTGAGGGTACATGTCAGGAATTTGATGTTGATGATTATTTATTGACTTATTGCTGATATTTCACTGATGTTATAACCAGCATCTTCAGAGCACAAAACACAGTTTGTTACAGTACATGAGACTATAACAACAACATGGTGTAATAATGGGACTAGTTTGAAAAATTGTAGCAACAACATAAAGACTAAAGTCCTAATTAGGTGTCTTCTATGTAAAAAAAAAAAAAAAAAAAAAAGAAAGAAAGAAAAAACACATAAGCCTTTCTACATGTTTGAAGATTCTTCACAGAGAAGATATTATATGCAAGACACAATACGGTAAGTGGAATTTGAAATTGGCATGGCAACTGAACAGGTTAGCCTTCTTAACCCCTTAACGTACCAATTAAAAATCAGAAAGCGGTCGAATTTGATATGAATAATGAATATGAATAATAACGATATGAACAATGATGAATTTGTGCAATCGCAAACGAAATAGCCGAATACACGCCGCTGGCAATTTTTCTGAAAAATTGCCACTCGGCTGAAAGGAAATAGGCACAAGATTGTCTAGCGTCTATATTCGGTTGTATTTATATGTAAAACCAAAATTCAAAATCAATTTTGGTGCAATAAACAAAAGACCCGTCACAGACTTCTTTGTATGTTAATATTTCATTTTAATTTTTCACATTTCTGTTTAGGTCCCCAACAAGAAGTAGAACCAGCTTTCCCATTTTATGCCAGCAACCTTCTCTAATTATTTGAAAAATTCTTCTGCCTCTTCCTTCGTAGAACCTTCAAGGCACAAATAAACCATGTCCATTTCTTCCCAATTCTGAAAATTAGATCCCAGTATTCTATCTAGCTCCATCCATGGGACTGGATGGGATATTGGCCATGCATTATAAGAAAGTGCAAAAGAAATGGCAGTGCCCTAAACAGAGTGGTTAATTTAAATCTCAGCACTGGCAGGGTCTTGAAGGAGTGGAGAGGATGAAACAGTTCCATTCTATACATAAAGGATGCAACAAGACAGCGATAGCAATTACACTATCATTAACCCAGGGTGAAATGGAATGCTCTTCCCCAGCATTCTATACCTTGTGCTCTTTTGCATTACATTATAACAATGGTATTAGAATGAGGCCTTCATTCCAAACTCCATTCAAAGTTCCTATTTAGTATCTAGGCCTACTTTTCCAAGAAGTGCTAAGGAATTCTAAAGGAAGTGGGAATGGGAACATATCAATAAAAAAATAAAAAAATAAATAAAAAAAAACCTCTGGCTTCACCTATCAGCAGCCTACAATGAAACCCATAATAATTGCAAAACAACTTGATAAATCCATGCCTGACTGTGAGCAAGCGTAATGCAAAAAAATTAGCTTCTTGCACAAATGATCATGCTTCTGATTCTGTGGAAAGTCTGTTGGGAGCAATTTTTCTGCCTCTGTGCTGCCACCTAACCCACTATGGGCAGAAATGTCTTCAGGTAGGAGATGAATTTCATAATGCAATGTGGGACCATCACCTACTTACCAGAGACCTGATGTTGGCTTCAAAAACTTAGATGATTTTGTCTCAGAGTTTCTGGAACATGTAAAAAATAAATAAAAATTAAAAAGAAAAAACACCTTAGTCAAAAGGTTTACGACCCTTTGTGGATGAGAGTTATATATATACAGGGTGTTCGGGATAAATTTGACAGTTTCGTAAGGAAAAAGAAAATCTTCTTTGTATCTATTAAATTTAATGAATTGACAAAAAAACATTACAGGCAGAGTTAATTACAATACTATCAACAAGATTTACTCAAAATAACCACCATTAGCATCGATCACAGCTTCAATTCTGCTTCGGAACCTCGAACAAGCTGATGCTACAGTCTCCCTGGGAAGGGCCGCAAAAACTGTTTTAATTTTATCCATTAACTGGGCTTTTGTATTACTGGAAGTGCGATTGGTGTCTTTTTCAACTGCGCCCCATACAAAATAATCCATGGGGTTAAGGTCTGGGGAGTTTGGAGGCCAAACATTTGGACTGGTGAAGTCGTAGAAATTTTCAGACAACCATTTTTGACTTTTCCCAGAGGTGTGGCAAAGGGGCCGAATCCTGCTGCCATACATACGGCCTACCATTGGCTACCCTTGTTATCCAGGGCTTGACTACAGTTAGCAACTCCACGAACAAAGCCTGAATTCCAATGCCAGGGTTCTTCAACACCTGTTCCTGCAGATTTGCGAGGAATTCTGCTGTACGAACGCAATCAGATCGTCTGCTAGGGATCTTTCTTCTTGCTACATCCTCGTAGTCACCATTGCAAGTCTCTAGTTCATGCCTGATTGTTTTTACTGTATTCAGGGAGCATTGGGCAGCAGTCGTAATATCCTTATTTTGATGGCGGGCACGAATCATCATGATACAAGTTATTCTCTTCCATGATTCAGGTGGGTTCCAGCTATCCATCCTTTCTGACATCTTGTATATGAATGAAGAAGGGTCCAAACTTTTAAATGAAGAGAAGTGTGTGTTAATACATGTAACTTACGGAAAAATATAATTAATTATAAATATGTCAAATTTATCCCGAACACCCTGTATATATTTGTTGTATAATGAAACCTGTGGGGAATTTATGACTAAACATACATACATAACCACAGTAATAATTTTTTAATAAGTAAATATTTCGTTCTAAGTATCATAGGAACAATACTAGGAACTACATACAGTTAGGGCGCATGCTTACAATGGAATCCCTCTATGCGTGCAGTAGCATGTTATAGAAATAAATTAAAATATATCTTGGAAAAAAAAAAAAAAACCTGATTACATTAAAATGAGATAACATAAAATTATGTCATATAATTTAGGATGACAATTTCCCAGACATCAGGGATAGTAAGAAAATCATTACGTTTCAAATTAAGTCTGTGATGTAGGGCTTCACTTTCTTTATATAAACATTCATGCTTATATAAAGATCTATGTAAAAGTTTGTTTTTTTTTCAAATAGATCCTACGGTATGAGTTTTCAATTGCATGTTGTGCGAAGCGAGATTTCTACGGTTTGATGAGAAGAATATGATCTTGATGTTCAGAAATGCATTTGTTGAGGGATCTGCCTGCCTGTCCATACTAGGATAATTTACATGAGTATGCGACCTCGAACCAATATAGAAAATGATGATACAACATGACAACATTTCATACCAGATGGGGTATCGCCGGGTAAACAAGGCCCCCGTTCTTTTCGTCACAGAACCAGGGCGAACAGAGAAAAGTCAGCTACTGGAACAAATCTGAAAGCACACTCCAACTCAACATCACCAGAGTAAAGATCTGTACTATCAACATAAGAAACTTGAATGGAACTAGCTGAGGAATTAGATAAGTAACAGATCGACATAATAGGGGTGACTGAGACAAAAAACACAAAAACTGGTGCTCTTTCTGAGCAATAAATACAAAATGTTATATACAGGCAATGACCATCAACGAAACGAAGGAGTAAACATAGTATTCAACACCGAGGCTAATCATCTTGAATGGCAGGCAGTCTCAAGTACAGTGATGTGGGCAAATATCAGAATTGGGAATTGGACAATGAGACTTATTTGTGTCTATTGTCCCACAGAAGGTTCTACTAAGGTAGAAGTAGAGGAATTTTTTGATGCTTTAGAAAAAGCAACTGACACAATGAAAAAGGAAAAGTTGGTCCTTGTTGGGGATCTAAATAGCGGAGTAGGAAATGACTGTCAGACATACAAAAATATTTTGGGAAAATTTGGAGAAAAGAGCAAAGCTAATAATAATGGCAAATACCTATTGGATTTCTGCTCAGGACATGGACTAGTTATTACTAACACCATGTTCCAACATAAAAATGTGCACAAATTCACATAGAGAGAAGAGGTAAGGAATAAGAAAAGTCTCATTGACTATGTTATCGTTGATAGTGATATTTTCTCCCTGGTGCAGGAAACTCTGGTGTCCTGCACAGAGGATTTGAAATTGGAAGCGATTAGTATTGAGCAGGATAAAATTGAATTTCATACTGAAAAGAATAACATGTAAGAAAGTTTTAAAGCAAATAAAAGTTGAACAGCTCTCAGATGTGAACTGTAGGCTAATATACACAAAGCTTATTGAAGAACAAAATGTAAGAGTTTGAAAACAGGAATCAAACCTTGGAGATTCAGTGGCAAGCCTTGAAGAAAACCCTGATTGATTCAGCCAGAGAGGCATGTGGTGAGGTTGTCTGCAAGGATAGAAAAATCACAACTCCATGGTGGACACAGGAAGTTAAAGAGGCAGTGAAAGAAAAGAAGAAAGCATATCAAAAGTTCCTGGCAAATAAGTCAGCTTTTGCTCTTAGAGAATACAGAGACAAATGTAAGAAAGCAAAACAGTGTGTAAAACTAGCTAAACAAAATTCATGGGAGGATTTTGGCAAGAACATAGAAAATAAATATCAAGAAGGTTATAAGATATTCTGGAGGTTGTTAAAGAAACTTAGAAATGGAAGAAAGTGTGCTGTAAAAGGAGTTACAGATGATAAAGGTGATATCTTCAAGAATATCTTTTTCTCCTGAAAACAGGAGAAAAAGATATTCTTGAAGTAATTATTTCGAAAAATTGCTAAATGAAACAAGTAGTGATAGCACAGTGGTAAAAAACATTCAACCGGCATACATATCCATACTTGTAGTAGAAAAAGCCATCAAAGGCTTGAAATGTGGAAAGGCAGCAGGAGTAGATGATATTCAACCAGAAATGCTGAAGTATGGTAGTATAAAAGTCTTGCAGTAGCTGCACTGCATAGTTAAGAAAGTCTGGATAGAGGGATGAATTCCCAATGATTGGAGTAGAGCTCTAATAGTACCCATATATAAAAAGGAAAATAAAACTGAATGTGAGAATTACAGAGGTATTTCCCTACTGAGTGTTCCTGGAAAGATCTATGCAAGTATACTTGAGAAACGGTTGAGAAGAACTGTGGAAGAAAAGCTTGGTGAAGAACAAGCTGGATTCAGGCCGAATAGAGGCTGTCAAGACCAGATCTTCACTTTACGACAAATAATTGAGAAAGCATGGGAATATAACAAAGATCTGTATTTAAGTTTTGTCGATTTGGAAAAGGCATATGATAAGGTGCCAAAAGAGAAGCTATTCAATACGCTACAGTTATATGGTGTCAATGGGGCATTATATCAAGCAATACTTAGTTTGTATTTGAGTTGTAAATCGGCAGTTAGAATTGAAGGAAGTACAAGAAGACGGTTTAATGTTAAATATTGTGTGAGACAAGAATATATATTATCCCCTCTGTTATTCATTATCTATATGGATCACATTATGAAGGAAAGTGGTATTAAACATGATATCAGAATTGGAGATGTTAATATCAGCTCTTTGCTTTATGCGGACGATGTTATACTTCTAAATAAATCTGCTACAAGTTTGCAAGATTCCCTGACTAAACTGTTGTAATAGATATGGTATGAAGGTTAGCATTAAAAAGACAAAGACAATGAAAATAGGTAGAATTGTTGAAAATGTCAAATGCGTTGTGAACAGAGAACCTGTGGAACAAGTAAAACATTTCAGCTACTTAGGCACCATTTTTAGAGAAGATGGTAAATTAAATATGGAAATAGACAACAGAATCAATAAAGCTGGTATGGTAAGAAGTCAATTGAATAAATTCATATGGAATAAGAGAGAAATTAGTCGGAACACTAAATTAGCTGTATACTAGACAGTGTTCAAACCAGTTTTAACTTATGGATCTGAGAGCTGGGTCAGAAGTAAAACACTTGACCAAAGACTAGAGACCGCAGATATGAGAGTCTTGAGAAAGATTAGAGGCACGAACAAATGGTATCAATGGCAATATCATATTAAAAACAAGGATTTTTGGAAAGAACTTGACATTGTCAGCATCCAGGAATGCATTAGCAGAGTTAATCTCAGGTGGTATGATCACTTAAATAGAATGGGCGAGGAAAGATTAGCAAAAAAAGTGTTCTGTCAGGTTGTCAGGAAACAACCCAGAGGAAGACCAAGATATAGGTGGATTGATATGGTACAATGTGCCTTAGGCAACAGAAATATAAGATCTGATAATGTTGGAGTCTTGACAAGTAACAGACTGATTTGGAGGAAAATTGTAGATAGGAAGTTAGTAATGATGTAAATTTTTCATGTAGTACTATCATATCCTGTACACCCCTTGAGGGTACATGTCAGGAATTTGATGATGCGACCTCGTACACCCCCAGGTAGTATAAGAAGTGAAAGTTTGTCTTTAGGAGAAGGTAACCAGTTGCCAAAGGAATATCTGTGCGCGGAATGAGAATTAACAATCTGAAATTTGCAGATGACATTGTTATTATTGAAGAAGAAGATGAAAGAGAACTACAAAAAACACTGGAACTGTTAAATGAGGAATAAAAGAGATTTGGATTTGTTATGAACTTGGAAAAAACAAAGATAATGTTATTTGGTGAGAAGAACATGAAATAAAAGATACAAGTGGATGGAACTGATATAGAAAATGTAGAACAATTCATATATTTGGGAAGTAAATTGACATATGACTTGGACTGTAAAAAAGAAATAAAGATCAGGATTGCAATGGAAAGAACAAATCTGAAGGCCATGGATAAAATCTGGAAAAAGTAAAATGATCAGTCTGCAAACAAAACTAAGAGTACTGGAAACATGCATCTTCAGCGGTGTACTATACGGATCTGACACGTGGGTAATAAATAAAGAATCAAGAAAAAGAATTTTGGCATTTGAAAGAACTTGTTACAGGAAGATTCTAAGAATATAATGGGTACAGAATATCACCAATGAAGAGCTCTATCAGAAGATAGAACCAAAAGAGAATCTAATGCAGAAGATTATAAAAGGGAAGCTGCAATTATTTGGACACATCCGTAGAATGAGTGAGGACCGGAAGATAAAGACATTTGTGTTTGGTATTTTGGATGGTTTAAACAGAAGAGGTAGACCATTCAGAGAATGGATAGACGATATAAAAAACTGGTGTGGAATTGGTGTACAAAAACTGCGACACTGTGCACTGGACAAAAAAAGGTGGAAGAAGACAGTGAAACAGGCATCAGACATCAACGGGCAGTGAGCCCATGGTTCGTGATGATGACGAACCAATTGTGGATTTGGTTGAATGGTTTGTAGGTAGTAGCCAGTTTATATTTCTTCAAGATTTTGGAAAGACAGAGATGCCTTTGACATACAGTATGGGAGTCCTACAGATTTGTTCTTGTCTATGCTGATGTGCGGGGAAGTGACCGATGATTTTTTTGCGTTGTTTTTGGATTGTACCCATTTTGTATGGTCATCATCATCATCAAATTCCTGCCATGTACCCTCAAGGGGTGTACAGGATATGACAGTACTACATGAAAAAATTACATCATTACTAACTTCCTATCTACAATTTTCCTCCAAATCAGTCTGTTACTTGTCAAGACTCTAACATCATCAGATCTTATATTTCTATCGTCTAAGGCACTTTGTACCGTATCAATCCACCTATATCTTGGTCTTCCTCTGGGTCGTTTTCCTGCCAACCTGGCAGAGAACACTTGTTTTGCTAATCTTTCCTCTCCCATTCTATTTAAGTGACAATACCATCTGAGATTAGCTCTGCTAACGCATTCCTGGATGCTGACAATGTCAAGTTCTTTCCTAATATCCTCATTTTTAAAATGATATTGCCATTGATGCCATCTGTTCACGCCTCTAATCTTTCTCAGGACTCTCATATCTGCGGTCTCTAGTCTTTGGTCAAGTGTTTTACTTCTAACCCAGCTCTCAGATCCATAAGTTAAAATTGGCTTGAATACAGTCTTGTATACAGCTAATTTAGTGTTCCGATTAATTTCTTTCTTATTCCATATGAATTTATTCAATTGACTTCCCACGATACCAGCTTTGCTGATTCTGTTGTCTATTTCCATATTTAGTTTACCATCTTCAGTAAAAATTGTGCCTAAGTAGCTGAAATGTTTTACTTGTTCCACAGGTTCTCCATTCACAACACAGTTGACATTTTCAACGATTCTGCCTATTTTCATTGTCTTTGTCTTTTTATTGCTGACCTTCATACCATATCTTTTACAACAGCTATTCAATTTAGTCAGAGAATCTTGCAGACTTGTAGCGGATTTATTTAGAAGTATAACATCATCCGCATAAAGCAAAGAGCTGACATTAACATCTCCAATTTTGATATCAGGTTTAATACCACATTCCTTCATAATGTGATCCATATAGATAATGAATAACACAGGGGATAATGTACATCCTTGTCTCACACCAGATTTAACATTAAATCATCTTCCTGTACTTCCTTCAATTCCAACTGCTGACTCACAACTCAAATTAAGACTAAGTATTGCTTGATATAATGCCCCATTGACACCATATAACTGCAGCGTATTGAATAGCTTCTCTCTTGGCACCTTGTCATATGCCTTTTCCAAATCGACAAAACTTAAATACAGATCTTTGTTATATTCCCATGCTTTCTCGACTATTTGTCGTAAAGTTAAGATCTGATCCTGACAGCCTCTATTTGGCCTGAATACAGCTTGTTCTTCACCAAGCTTTTCTTCCACAATTCTTCTCAACCGTTTCTCAAGTATACTTGCATAGATCTTGCCAGGAACACTCAGTAGGGAAATACCTCTGTAATTCTCACATTCAGTTTTATTTCCCTTTTTATATATGGGTACTATGAGAGCTCTACTCCAATCATCGGGAATTCGTCCCTCTGTCCAGGCTTTCTGAACTATGCAGTGCAGCCACTGTAAGACTCTTATACCACCATACTTCAGCATTTCTGGTCGAATATCATCTACTCCTGCTGCCTTTCCACATTTCAAGCCTTTGATGGCTTTTTCTACTTCAAGTATGGATATGTATTCCTGACTGCATACCTGGTCAGTGTTTTTTTTATCACTGTCCTGTCATCACTGCTTGTTTCATTTAGCAGTTTTTCAAAGTAATTACTCCATACTTCAATGATATCTTTTTCTCCTGTTTTCATTTCACCTTTATCATCTCTAATTCCTTTTACAGCACTCTTTCCTCCATTCCTAAGCTTCTTCAACAACCTCCAGAATATTTTGCCACCTTCTTGATATTTATTTTCTATATTCTTGCCAAAGTCCTCCCATGACTTTTGTTTAGCTAGTTTTACACACTGTTTAGCTTTCTTACATTTGTCTCTGTATTCTGTAAGAGTAAAAGCTGACTTATTTGCCAGGAACTTTTGATATGCTTTCTTCTTTTCCTTCACTGCCGCTTTAACTTCCTGTGTCCACCAGAGAGTTCTGATTTTTTTATCTTTACACACAACCTCACCACATGCCTCTCTGGCAGAATCAATCAATGTTTCCTTCAGAGTTTGCCACTGAATCTCCAAGGTTTGATTCCTGTTCTCAAACTCTCTCATTTTCTTTTCAATAATATTTCTGTATTTTAGTCTACAGTTCACATCTGAGAGCTGCTCAACTTTTATTCGCTTTAAAACTTTCTTACATGTTATTCTTTTCAATATGAAATTCAATTTTATCCTGCTCAAGACTAAATAGTGATCACTTCCAATTTCAAATCCTCTGTACACTCTGGTGTCCTGCACCAGGGAGAAAACATCACTATCAACAATAACATAGTCAATGAGACTTTTCTTATTCCTAGCCTCTTCTCTCCATGTGAATTTGTGCACATTTTTATGTTGGAACATGGTGTTAGTAATAACCAGTCCATGTCCTGAGCAGAAATCCAACAGATATTTGCCATAATTATTAGCTTTGCTCTTTTCTCCAAATTTTCCCAAAATATTTTTGTATGTCTCACAATCATTGCCTACTCTACTATTTAGATCCCCAACAAGGACCAACTTTTCCTTTTTCATTGTGTCAGTTGCTTTTTCTAAAGCGTCAAAAAATTCCTCCACTTCTACCTTAGTAGAACCTTCTGTGGGACCATAGGCACAAATAAGTCTCATTGTCCAGTTCCCCATTCTCATATTTGCCCACATTTCTCTACTTCAGACTGACTGGCATTCAAGAAGATTAGCCTCGTGTTTTGTGATGAATACTATGGCTACTCCTTCTTTTCCTTGATTGTCATTGCCTGAATATAACATTTTGTATGTATTGCTCAGAAAGATCTCACCAGTTTTGGTCTTTTTTTGTTTCAGTCACCCCTATTATGTCGATCTGGTACTTATCTAATTCCTCAGCTAGCTCCATTTCTTTGCCATTCAGGCTTCTTACGTTGATAGTACCGATCTTTAACTCTGGTGATGTTGAGTTGGGGTTTGTTTTCAGATTTGTTCCAGTAGCTGACTTTTCGCTGTTCGCCCTGGTTCCCTGGCGAAAACAACGGGGGCTTTGTTTAACCCGGCGACGCCCCAGCCGGCATGAAATTTTGTCATGTTGTACCATCATTTTTTATTTTGGTTTAACCAATAAGAATACAATTTGGTCGGCTAAATCCCAAATTGCCAGCCCATCCTCGTTCGTTCAGTATCAAAGTAGATACCCAACAGGGTGCACCACGAGAAGGTGAGGATTGGACATTAGGTCAGAAGCTCTGGTCGGTTCTCCGCATTCCTTTAAAGGCTATGTGGAGGTCTCCTCTCAGTTATACAGCTTTGACCCTTAAGCACCCCCATTTTGTATGGTGGTATTTTTAATTTTTAATTGGTGTGGAATTTAATGATTTGGCATCATCATTAGTAACTAGAGCACACAGATTCTGCTCCTCTAAAGGTTCTTTAAACCAAGAATTGGAAATAATTAATTTTGTATGGTGGTATTTTTAATTATTTCCAATTCTTGGTTTAAAGAACCTTTAGAGGAGCAGAATCTGTGTGCTCTAGTTACTAATGATTTAATGATGCCAAATTTCTGAGATGGATAGTGAGCAGAAGAATTGTGAATATAGCGTTCTGAAAAGTCGGCTTTCGATAGGAGGTGGAGATGGAACCATCTTCTTTCCTTTGGATTTGTACTTCCAGGAAGGAGATACTCTGTGGAGATTCTTTTTCGAGCATGAATTTGATGCGTGAATGAAGAGGGGTGATTTTATATAAGAACAAGTGTAGTTCTTGTTCTGAATGACCCAGGAGAGCATAAACATCATTAACGTATCGTAGCCAAATTTTTGGTTTAGGATTAAATGTGAAAATTTTTTCTTCTGTATTTTAATATTTTTCTATTTCTATTTAATTTCTTCCATATTTTCAAAATACTTTAATTTTGATCATCCTGTATTTTGCATAAATTTCCAGCAATGAAATAATACATTAAAGTCAGTCACCTCCATATCTCAGTAAACATTAGCATCTTTATATAGGCCAATAATGATGTAATTTTTTTTCATGTAGTACTATCATATCCTGTACACCCCTTGAGGGTACATGGCAGGAATTTGATGATGATATATGCAAATACAACAAATATCCTTGTGAAAATAAAAAGTATGCAAAAGTGTGTGAATATATATATTTGTAGGACAAGATGATTGCTATAAATTAAAAAAAGTAATAAAACACCACTATTTATAGGATACATCAAGAGAGAAAGTGGTCTTCGTGAATAAGTCATAACTTCAACTATATTCTCTTCTCATGGCTAACACAGTGTTTTGAGAGTGCTCGAAGCATTGTGTCTTTTGAAACAGGAAAATATTCTCACTGTGATCAGAGATGAATTACTGTATTTTTCCATGTATAAGACAAACCGTACTTTTTCTAACCCAAAATTAAGAAATCAATATTTTAATCAATAATAAAATTAAGAAACTAAACTGTCTCTCTCTGAAGCTTTATTTCCATGTTCTTTTGCATAATTGATGACTTTTAACCTGGCACTAGTAAGGTGGGGTGTCACAGAGCCCAAAGATTTTAAAATGACTATAACTTTTTAACAAAGCGTGGCAGTGAGTCATGCCTCAGTATAGCTTCCCCATCCGTAACCCACTACTCGATGCCAGAGATGACAGGCTGTTGCATGCAAGCAAGTTTAGTGTGCGAGGCGTAAAGTGTGCTGGGATCCACTAGACCCCACCTTACCAAAAGTGCGACTAAATTTACTTCTGAAAAGTAAGTTGTTTTCATGTATATTCTACTAAAGTATTATCGTTACTGCTGTGTCTTCTATATTTTTACATACCAACGATAAGCAAAAATACATTTTCGTAAATATTTAGAGGGTATTTTGAGAATATCTTTTTTTTTTTTTTTTTTTTTTTAACCAGATGAGTTACGAGCAGGAAGAACAGAGGTTACTTCAACTTATAGATGATGCTTTGACAGACAAGGAGACATTTAGCAGAGATGATGAGAGTGAAATTGATTAAGTTAATTTTGTGCATCTGTTTTTATTCTGTAATATTACAGGACACTTAAATAATATGTAATTTAATATTGATTAAAAATATATGTATTTCTATAATACACTACATTATTTGGGTGGGTCTGTGGGACCCCCACCTTACCACTTTTGCTACATTTTCCCACCTCACCAGCACCGGGTTAACTTGAATTTTGAAGAATATGATAATAATTTTTTATTTTCAGACGTTTTTCTGGGCTAGTGCTCAAAATATTGTTAATGCATTAACTTACCCTGCCAACGAGTTGCAGACATATGAATGCTTTCAGAGTTCTGATTTGTTTATTCGGAATCAGCTGTTAATGACGTTAATCGACAGAGTTGAAGTGATTGGCGGTAGCCTGTTTGCAGTGACAAGGTACCGGCAGTTTTGCCACGGCAACTATGGATCTCTCAACCAGTTACCCCCCCCCCCCCATATAAGATGACCCCCAATTTTTGGTCAAAAAAATTTAGAAAAAAATTATCGTCTTATACATGGAAAAATACAGTAACTTACAGAATATTTAGAATGCAGGGTATTCTGAAACAGTACAGTACATTTAACCCCAAATGAGCTAAAATAACTTTCAACTGCAACAACAAGTACAAAAATAAGCCAAGATAATTATAAAAATGTCAATGTCATTCATTACTCTGTTAATTGAACCGATTTATTTTATTTTTGTAAAAAGCTTATTTATTGTTATTTGTAATATGTATTTTTGTATTGCTTCAAATCATCCTGTTAATGAGTCAATGCCTGAAATGGTCCAATTTAAATGAAAAATGACGATTTGATGAATTTTAGTAATGATTTAATATATCAAATTTCAATAAAATTAAAATCTCTTCAGCTAGAACAGGTGTATAAATAGAATAATAAAGGGAGATAGGAAGGAGTTATTGGAAAAGCAGTAAAAAAAAGTTATAACAGTGATTACTGGTATGCTTAGTGTTTTCACAAATGCTGTTAATTATCTTAATCAAATATTACAAAGAATAGAATTGAAATGAGGATGCCAGTTAGTATCATCATCACCAACTATGGGCTCACTGCCCGTTGGTGTCCGATATCTCCTTCACTATCTTCTTCCACCTTTCTTTGTCCAGTGCACATTGTTGCAGTTTCTGTACACCCATTTCACACCAGTTCTTTATATCGTCTATCCATTCTCTGTATGGTCTACCTCTTCTGTTCACACAATCCATAATACTAAACATGAATGTCTTTATCTTCCAGTCCTCACTCATGCTACAGATGTGTCCAAATGATTGCAGCTTCCGTTTTATAATCTTCTGCATTAGATTCTCCTTTGGTTGTATCTTCTAATAGAGCTCTTCATTTGTGACTTTCTGTACCCATCCTATTCTCAGAATCTTCATGTAACCAGTTCTTTCAAATGCCAAAATGCCAGTTAGTACAAAGAAAATTATATGCAAAATATATACATAAAATGAAAAATCTTTGATTTCCAGCATGCAATCCAATATTTTTTTATATACATAAAAAAATATTGGATTGCATGCTGGAAATCAAAGATAAGTACTTTAAAGATGACAAAACCAACTAATGGCTTTAGTGATAAAATATTTTATGAGAAGTGATCTGGCTACTTTACTGTCTAACATGAGATATATATATATATATATATATATATATTATGGTTTAATGATAATACCTTGGAAGTCAATGTCAGACTCATCGATGGAAGGTGATGAGATATCAACCAAAGAAAATTTTGTCTTCAAGCATCTGTAGTCATCCTCTTCAGACTCTGTCATTCGTTTTTCTTTTCTAAATTGTGCAACAGGTAATCGAAAGCATGGAAGTTGTGTATAATCACCACACCATGTTTCTCTCCGTAACTTTTTCTTTAAAATAACATGAAAGAAATTTCCAACTATTAGATCATATGATAATGATTGTAATAATAATATGCCAGATGAAAAATCAAAGTAAATTGTAACTTATTATCTACATATTTCATATAATATTCTATTACATTTCAATGTAACAGAATTCAAATGTTTATTTTCATTCTTTCTTTGGTTATTGTATACAAACATTTGAATTTGCAGTATATGAATGCATACTAACAAGTTAGCAAAGACCAAAACATCTTTCATTCTACTCCAAATAAAATACTGATCCAGATTCTCAATAACATACTGTTTTCACCCTGGTGAGAAGAGATTGTGGATTGACTTGGAGTAATGCCAAAATGCACAAGCTCAATATTTACATTTTTTTTTCGTGTGTTTGGTCCTTTTATGGTATGTTATAGAAATCATAATTTTTTCAAATAGATTTTATTCTTATCTGTTAACTGCATCATAGAATGATATTCATAGTAACTAAAAATGCAAGAGCATTACTTGGTATGGCTGACAAAATTAATATTTTACGTGATTCATATTATGTATTCTTAAATATGCTTGCCAATCAAGCCAGCATATTTAAGAATACTTAAGGTTAATGTATCCAACCAACAGACGACAAGTTTGAATCCTGTCTTGAGCATGGATGTTAGCAATTGTGTTCAGGTAGGAGATGAACTTCATTGTTCGGTGTGGAACCACCACTCTGTTTACTGGAGGCCTGAAGTATGCAAAAAATAAGTAAAATAATAAAAAAAAATCCTTAGCCTGCCCATGGTACTGATATTCTAGAGGGTTACAACTTTTCATTGGTAGGGGAGAGAGAGAGAGAGACATAAAAATAAATAAAAATAAACAATAGCTATGTCTATGTGCATCTAAGGTTGTAATAATAAGAGGTCACATGGACATGAATGAATCTGCACCTAACTACATTTCCTGAGTTATAATATTCATAAAGAATAACTGGATTGATTGACAATTTCTTAAACAGAAGAATTAATTCATTTTATTTGTTTCACTGACAAAAAAAGTAAATAATAAATAAAAAGCTAACAGAACAGCTTATTAAATTACAGTATGATTATTGTATTAGCTATATTCAGTAAGATATTACTTAAAATACACACAAGTTAAAAGGACAAATTATAGTATGAAAATGGTATTATCATACCATTAATACAATTTAAGAAATTGTCAATTATTTTGTTAGCCAAGATATTTATTAATATGATTAACAATTAATTGATATGGCATAAGCATTACTCTCTTTAATGTTATTGTATCCAGGAGATTTCAAGAATATGTGACAAAATAACACACAATCATATTCCTATATTTGTAACTTTATACATTCTTGCATTCCACAGAGGAAAGCAAAAACTCTAAAATCTAATCTAATGCATGCTGAAGAAAGATATCTAGTCAGATTTGTCTGTGGAAACAAACTATCACCAAAATTTTTAGAAATAATCTCGTAGCCTGTCCTGTCATTTGTCCAATGGATAAGAAATGTGTTGGCTTACAGTCAGAGGTGTTCAGTAAATTTCCAATAGTCAACCTGTAAGCAGTGAGAAGGATGATGCATATAAAACTTAGATTAATAAAATCAAGGACGCACTGTGAAACATTCTAAGGACCACTTTTTGTTTCTTTTTTTCCATTCACAGTTAAAATACATCAAATGTACCATTTTCTATATTCAGTAAGATATGCTACTTCAACTGCACACACAAGCTATTGAATGCAAGCAAAATTTGTAGTGTGTGTGTGTGTGTGAGAGAGAAATTTCTTTTGGGGATAGGAGGTAGAAGTTTTTAATCAGATATATCTGCACAGAACAAATCTGAATAAAATTCTTGCAATTGTATAGTATATTTCTTATTTTGCTACTATTTAAGTATTACAAATATTAATTTTGTTTTAAAATTAAAGTTCTGTACTTACATTTTAAACATCCATAAGCAATGTCACAGAGCCTACGTAGCTCAGTTGGTATAGACCAGGGATGCCCACCCACAGCCTATGTGCAACCCTGGACTGTTAGTAATGCAGTCCCATAAGATCTTTAACTTTTAACATTATGTGATATGAAAAATATGCTCTTTCTTTCTGTTTTGATACAGGAATTTGAGAATAGATTTCAAGATTTCAGAAAAAATTTCAATTTTTTTGTGTATTTGCGACTCCATTTTCAGTCAACATAAATATGTTATTTCAAATGTAATGTAGAGAGATGCAATCAGATATTCAACTCAAAGAAAAATTTAATCATGCCTCTTTGCTAGATTTTTATAAGTTTTCTCTTCCCAGAGAGAAATATCCTTACTTTACAATCCCGCTTTATTCATGTCATTGCTTTTTTTTGGTAGTACGTACATTTGTGAACAACTATTTTCAAGAATGAAGCATACGAAGAGTAAAGTTAGACTAAATATTTCTGACAAGAACCCTGAGAGCTTACCACGAATTGCAACCACTTCCAATCAAACCAGATATTGATTTAACATAAACAAGGCCAAATATTTCACTAGTTTTGTATTTATGCTGCCATCTTTTTTAATGTTATAATAAAAGTTTCAAAAAATAAAGGAAGTTTTGTTACTTATATACATTAACTATATTATACATTTTATATGTGGCCCAAGACAATTCCTCTTCACTCAACGTGGCCCAGGCAAACCAAAAGGATGGATACCCATAGTGTAGACGAAGTCCTTTGATTGGAATGATGGTTCGATTCCCATCCACGACATGAGGAACCTTTATATGGTCTCTTTCGACTAAAGGTGAGTTAGCCAGTCTCAGCGAGGTAGAGGATTTTTTTCTCTTGGAAACTCTGTTTTTTTTGTCTATCAGAACAGGCAAACCGGCCCTATGAACACATGCATCTACAGACATAGGACAATCATAGAATAAGGATTGACCAACCTATTCTGTGGGATTTTCGGTTTCGAATACCTGCACAGTGAAGTGTGGGTCTACTTGTGAGCGTATATCAGGAAAACAATGTCACACGAACAGTGAAGAGCAAACCTTAATGGTCTGAAGTAAAATTACTGGCAGTGTTAAAAGACACCAAATTTGCCAGCCTAAATGGCTGAGTAAATGGAATTTGTTTTGAAACTAATATTTTTCTCTTTCATAGACTCTCTCTCCAATCACTTTCTCTGTTTCTACATATAACTCCATCAATACGGCCACTACCATTTCTCCAATTCTCCCTAAACGTATAAAAACAAAGCAGCTACTGGTAAACATTTATTAACAAAAAATAAAAATAAAAAATAACATTTCATTGACAAATTTATTGACCAATTCGCATCCATATCTATTATTCCATTTACATCTGTTCTCTGCTACAGCTTTCTCCATACTGTTTTCGCCAAGGACTTCACTTGTGACTCTACAAACTCCAATCTACAAGAAATACAGACCCCTTTGCCTAACCACTTGTCCATGCACAGCATTGTTTGAATATTTATATAAGATTTATCTGTCTATGCAGTCAGCCTTCTCCAGAGTGTGAAGAATGTGCTACTACAGACTAGATTATTCTGGTCTGCAGCAATAATCTAGTTGCATAGTTTGTTTTGTATACACTACCTTTACTCATAGTATTACTATAACTGCAGATTTCCACTAAGTTTCAATTTAAGTTGTTTGCAATCATTAACAAAACTCCCAGACTCTTCCTATATTGTCTGACTTCCTTGAATACACTGAACTCATTATGTTCTATTGATGTCTGTTGCAACATTCTCTTCTGAATTTGTGAGACTAGGCAAGTCTCACAAATTCAGTAATTTTGTGCCCTCTGCTCCAACTAATCTACCAATGATAAGAACTCTTCACCTCGATTCCTAATGCTACTGGCATTAGTATATATGTATGCCAATAGAACATAGGATGATGGACATTTAGGTAACCCTAAATGCATGACCATACAAAAAAAAAAAGCTGGAGTTATTCAGCAATCGAATCCCCTTTCCACAGGTTACATTAGTCCGATATTTCATGGGGGTCTTCCCTAACTCTTATTCTCTATGTTGTTACATTCATGATTTTGTCCACTTAATTTAATGCATGCAACCACATTTTCATACAAACACCCAGACTATTCAACAATTACTCTGTCACTGAACAATTTCTTCAAGTATAACACGAAAACCATTCAAGTGCTCCTGAGGATGGTTTTTTTTTATTGTCACAAAAAATTAAAAAAAAAAAGTTGTAGGCCAACTAGTTTCACTTTCACCCAACTGGTGACTTCTTCAAGGTTTGTAAAAAAGTACATAAAAATAGATAACTGCAAAGATGTTCAAATGCTGAAAAATCACTGCAATGGAAATGAATAAATTCATCCTAACAAGAATGCAGAGTTGCATGGCATGTGTCAGCTATCACCTGGTAAAGATTGAAGATAACTGTTGGAAAAAGTGAAATCTGACATGTTATTATAAGATCTAATGAGATTTCTAGATGTCACTCAATATAAGTTCTTGGTTTCTGTTAAGAGACTTGTGTGAATGGATAACTATTACAGATTCTTTGACGTCTTGATCTAAATACAGCATAATGGAAACATCCCAGGCTACTTGTATGGTTGGTTGTTGAAGTATGGTGGGCCAGACCAGATCTTTCCTTACTTTTGTGCTCAATGTCTCCA
Source organism: Typopeltis vanoorti (assembly GCF_054136105.1). Lineage (NCBI taxonomy): Eukaryota > Metazoa > Arthropoda > Arachnida > Uropygi > Thelyphonidae > Typopeltis > Typopeltis vanoorti. The sequence goes on from NC_143554.1 coordinate 12,522,705, forward strand.
ACTTATTCCTTCTTTCTCACATCCAAACCATGGCTTGTCTGCCTTATATAGGCTAAGCCACATGAGCATGGCATCCTATAGGCTACCAATAGTTTGTAAAGGTGGTGCTGTCCTTTAGATCTGCAAAGGCTGCAAACATTTTGAATCAGTTTGTAAGTCACTCTGATGTTTTGATTCCTGAAAAGAGCAGCGATCCTAATAGACAGATTGCCAATATATGGAATGGCAAACAATTCTTCATACTAGATATTCTGATTATGAAGAGATATGAAGTTTGAAAACAAAATCTTATCTGTTTTTTCTGGAATATCTATTAAGAACAAATCAGTTAGAAAAAAGGCTTGGAGTTCTTGAGCTGACCTTCAATTTGTAAAACAGAAACTGCTTGATTCTTGAGTGTGTGGATAACACCTAGCTTTTGAGTATGATGGTGAAAGGATGAAGCATGAAGATGGTGTCCAGTGTGAGTAAGCTTATGATATATATCCAAGGTGACACTATTGTTGATTTCTTTATGATGTTCTAATGCGAAACCAATTACAGGTTAAATGAAGTGAGAGTGAAGGAAGGGTCGTAGATTTGGGAGGTCATATTTCCAAATAATGAAGATATCATCCATGTGTCTCCACCAAATGGCTGGTTCAAGATAGTTTGAGCCAAAAAATAGTTTATAAAATTCTCCATGAAGAGGTCAACCGACAGATGATGACCTCCTCATGGAGAATTTTTTGCTAATAACTAAAAAAAAAAAAAAAAAAATACATCTTTCTTTTAACCATTTAAATCATCCTAGGCATCAAAATACCACACACATACATACAATTTCATCTACACAGTCTAGTGAATTATTTGCAATCATGGCTCTTCCCTCAGACACCAATAACTACCATCTTGACTCTCTTGTTCTTCATTTTCACCTCACAACTCTTTCATATCTTCCATCATACCAAATCATTTGTTTTGACCAACATAATTAATATTATCTACTTTGTTCACACTTTAGTCAAGTCATGATTTTTCACTCCCCTCATCATAGAATATCACTACATTTTCTGTAGCCTCTATTCCTAGAGGCTATAGAAAACAATACATCCCATGTTGGAGTAAGGAAACTGAGGAACTTTTAGCCAATGAAGAAACTGAAGACACAACTATTGCTAAGGAACTCATAGTAATGCTCAACAGAAAAGATGGATCTCAACCATCCATGAACTTGACTTCAACAAATCTAGCCAGAAAAGCTGATCACTTCTGAGAAAATTGGGGGGGGAGCAGAACCAACAACATAAAAACCACGAGAGATAACTCCTGATCAAATGGCTAATCATTTACTGAAAACCTAAAAGATACATTCCAGCTCCACCAGGAAAAACTGTCCAGTCTTCCATTAGAAAAAATCTGAAGATGTACACCCAGTATTTCTGGAAGAGATGCCAGAATTTAATATATGCATATTGGTGTATAGCAAAAATGTCTCTAAATAAAACTGTAAATGAATACATTGCAAAAATTTAAAAGCACAAAATATGGGTGATGCACCAAAATCCTCTTTAAGATTGCTTGATGCTATTCAGAAGAGGAAAGTTCAGTTAATGACCCTCCCTTTCTCTTTCCCAAATCCACTTTAATCATTCTCTCATAGATGTTCAAGTTTCTGCCTTATGTCTGCCTCTACAGTTGCTTTCATGAACAGTGTTCTGAATTGACCACTATCATTCCTCATTACTATCATCACCAAATTCCTGACCCTCAAGAAGTGTACCGGATATTATGATAGTACTATATGAAGAACTTACATCTGTCAAGACTCAAAAATTTTCAGGTCATATATTTCTATCTCCTAAGGAAATTTTTATTGTATCAATCCACCTATATCTTGGTCTTCCTCTGGGTCTTTTCCTGCCAACCTGACAGACAACACTTGTTTTGCTAATCTTTCCTTTTCCATTCTGTGTGACCATACCACCTGAGATTAGTTCTACTAACACATACCTGGATGCTAACAATGTTAAGTTCTTTTCTAATATCCTTGTTTTTAATATGATATTGCCACTGATGCCATCTGTTCATACCTGTAATCTTCCTCAGGACTCTCATATCTGTGGTCTCTAGTCTTTGGTCAAGTGTTTCATTTCTCTCAGATCCATAAGTTAAAACTGGTTTTGAACACTGTCTTCATCTTCATCATCATCATCATCAAATTCCTGCCATGTACCCTCAAGGGGTGTACAGGTTATGATAGTACTACATGAAAAAATTACATCATTATTAATTTCCTATCTACAATTTTCCTCCAAATCTGTCTGTTACTTGTCAACACGCCAACATTATCAGATCTTATATATCTATCGTCTAAAGCACTTTGTACCGTATCAATCCAACCATATCTTGGTCTTCCTCTGGGTCGTTTTGCTGCCAACCTGGCAGAGAACACTTGTTTTACTAATCTTTCTTCTCCCATTCTGTTTAAGTGACCATACCACCTGAGATTAGCTCTGCTAACGCCTTCCTGGATGCTGACAATGTCAAGTTCTTTCCTAATACCCTCGTTTTTAATATGATACTGCCATTGATGCCATCTGTTCACGCCTAAAATCTTTCTCAGGACTCTCATATCTGTGGTCTCTAGTCTTTGGTCAAGTGTTTTACTTCTGACCCAGCTCTCAGATCCATAAGTTAAAACTGGTTTGAACACTGTCTTGTATACAGCTAATTTAGTGTTCTGGCTAATTTCTCTCTTATTCCATATGAATTTATTCAATTGACTTCCCACCATACCAGCTTTGCTGATTCTGTTGTCTATTTCTATATTTAATTTACCATCTTCAGTAAAAATCGTGCCTAAATAGCTGAAATGTTTTACTTGTTCAACAGGTTCTCCATTCACAACACAGTTGACATTTTCAATGATTCTGCCTATTTTCATTGTCTTTGTATTGCTAACCTTCATACCATATCTATTACAACAGCTATTCAATTTATTCAGAGAATCTTGCAGACTTGTAGTGGATTTATTTAGAAGTATAACATCATCTGCATAAAGCAAAGAGCTGACATTAACATCTCCAATTTTGATATCATGTTTAATACCACTTTCCTTCATAATGTGATCCATATAGATAATGAATAACAGAGGGCATAATGTACATCCTTGTCTCACACCAGATTTAACATTAAACCATCTTCCTGTACTTCCTTCAATTCTAACTGCTGACTTACAACTCAAATAAAGACTAAGTATTGCTTGATATAATGCCCCATTGACACCATATAACTGCAGCGTTTTGAATAGCTTCTCTCTTGGCACCTTGTCATATGCCTTTTCCAGATCGACAAAACTTAAATACAGATCTTTGTTATATTCCCATGCTTTCTCGACTATTTGTCGTAAAGTGAAGATCTGATCCTGACAGCCTCTATTTGGCCTGAATCCAGCTTGTTCTTCACCAAGCTTTTCTTCCACAATTCTTCTCAATCGTTTCTCAAGTATACTTGCATAGATCTTGCCAGGAACACTCAGTAGGGAAATGCCTCTGTAACTCTCACATGCAATTTTATTTCCCTTTTTATATATGGGTACTATGAGAGCTCTACTCCAATCATCGGGAATTCGTCCCTCTGTCCAGGCTTTCTGAACTATGCAGTGCAGCCACTGTAAGACTCTTATACCACCATACTTCAGCATTTCTGGTCGAATATCATCTACTCCTGCTGCCTTTCCACATTTCAAGCCTTCGATGGCTTTTTCTACTTCAAGTATGGATATGTATTCCTGATTGAATGCCTGGTCAGTGTTTTTTGCCACTGTGCTGTCATCACTGCTTGTTTCATTTAGCAGTTTTTCAATGTAATGTTTTCACTAAATTCTTTCTTATTACATGTAAATTTATTCAACTAAGTTCTTACAATACCAAATTTACTCATTTTGTTGTCTACTTCCATATTCAATTTGCCATCCTCACTAAAAATTCTGACTAACTAGCTGAAATGTTTTACTGGTTCTATAGGTTCATCATTAAGGATACAGTTGATGTTTTCATGACAATGAAAATAGGCAGTTGATGTCTGCGTATTTTCATTGTCTGTCTTTTGAATGCTGATTTTCATAACAAATTTATCACAGCAGTTATTTGATTTAGTCTAGGAATCTTGCAGATTTGTGCTGGATTTATTCAGAAGGTATAACATCATCTGCATAAAGTAAAGAGCTGAGATTAACATCTCCAATTTTGATATCAGGTTTAATACTGCTTTCCTTCATAATGCGATCCATATAGATAATGAATAACAGATGGGATAATGTACATCCTTGTCTGACACCAGATTTAATATCAAACCATCTTCCTGTACTTCCTTCACACATTAAACCTCATCTTCCCCCCCCCCACCCCACCCTTTTACCTTGCAGTGTTGAGGGTTTATTAATCATTGGACCTAAACCGTTCACAGGATAATGTGGTCAACCCTACGTCCAGGTGTATCCTATGTCTGTAGTGTTGAGTTCTAAAGGCCGGTTTGCCTGCTTTGCGGGATGAAAAACCCCAGGATAAACTGGGGAAAAAACCCTACTGTCCACACCCAAGACCGGCTAACTTGGCTATGGCTGAGGAAGATCCTTTAGCTCCTCACGTTACTGACAGGAATCGAACCTAGGACACTCCTTCCCCAGGCATATGGTTGTGAAGTGCACAGCCACTAGTCTAACCACGCAGACTCGCACATTAAACCTTAACATTAAAAATGTTACAGATAAAACAGCAAAAATATTCAAACAACATAACTTAAAAGTTGCCTTCATAATGCACAAAAGTGTCAATGATGTTGAGATCACACAAACAGCCTCTCTCTCCTCTCATCCAGCCAAAGTGTACAATTTTTTTTTTTAATGCAGTATCTGTTATGTTGAACAAACTGGTTGACTGGAAGAAATTCTCACCAAAGAACAGAACAAAGATGTAGAGAAAAGCAAGCACATAAATCATGACTGACATATCACACCACAAAGAAAATTATCAAGTACTCCGGCAACTCCTAGGGATGCCACACAGCAAATCCCACAACTATTCACAGATTTAAAGAAGATGCTGGAATGCTAAGGTTTCCATCTTGAATCAGCTTTGGTTAGTATCTCAAAGACCTATCTAGCTAGGAATGTGGTTATGAAAGAATTTACACAGCAGATTGAAATGATGAGCCAAATGTCTGACATCTCGACACTATAATTAATATCTAGTTTACAATCAATGCGTTGAGTTAGAAGCAACAGGATGTGTCAAACCAGTCATTAAACAGTTAAATGAATATGTTAAATACTTGTTTTAGGCAGATAAATAGCATTTGGATTAAAGAATTGAGATTTCTATCGAGCAAAACCAAATTGCAACTCAAGCTTTAATTTAAAAAAAAGGAATGAATACTTATTTTGGAGATTTTAATGTTACTGCACCACACACGAAAGCCAATTTGTTGCACTGTTCGTATATTCATTGTGTAACTGCAGATTCTGACAGCAATCCAAATCATGCAATTTGAAAAAACAAATGAGAAAGAGTCACTTTAAATGCAGAACACTGATAAAAAAAAACCTGTGAATGTTAAATGACTTGGGTTAAAGTGATAGTCACACATTTTCAATTGTGATCTTACTCCACAGTGTTATGATCACAGTACATGAACGAAGCCGTCCCACTGAAGAGGAAGAGCAATAAGCATGCAATTATATAAAACTTACTTGCCTAGAAAAGGTTGATTCTAACTTCTGCCAAATGAAACTTTTTTTTTTTTTAACGCAAAGTGATTTATGAAAGAATTTGGATGTCATTCCAGTAATCAGGCTTGCAATTATGTTAACATCTACTTTATGCCTAAAAGGAAATTTCGATATTGTACTATGTATACCACATCAACATTTATACTACATGCAAATATTGATCAAAAGCATTTAAACTTTTATTACCATATTATAATATATACCAGCTAGAATTTAAAATTATAAGAAACATGATGTTCAACCTCTTACTGAAAATGCTATTACCTGCAACATACCAGGAGCATGATGAGAAACAACAAGTTTTTCCTTTAACCCTTTTATTTCTTCTTCTTGTTCTTTAAGTCTTTGTTTAAGTGTTTCAACTTCCTTCCCATCCTGCTTTTTTTTGGTCTAAGTGAAATAAAGAAAACTGATAAGAAAACAAATAAAGGATTTTTTGATTTTTCATAATAGTAATAAAAAGGCAAAGATAGTATATGTAGCTGAATGTTTTGGTCAAGCAGGATAAAAATGATATTTATCAAGCAACAAACATTTATATTGAGAATCTGAAATGAAGCTAGTGATCTTTATTGATAGAGCTTGATCCATCTTTGTCAGGAGTAGTCTGTGAATAAGGGTAGTGTAAGAGGTGTAACGTAATTGCATACTCGAAGCAGCAATAAATCAAATCAGTTCCTTACTCTAGCATTAAAGTCTCCTGCAATTATTAAATATTCATTTTTATTTGTGTTTCATCAGCTTTTCTAAGTCACTATAAAAAGTCAAAATAATTCCAAGATGAGAAATCTCATCTTGACTAAAAATTTGAGTGTTGTCAAAGGTAACATACTGGAAGAAAATGGTTCCATTTTGTGAGACATAAGGCAGAACTGGGTTTTGCTAAAAACTGTGTATTTAGTTGGAGGTCAACTGAAGTAGGTCACTGATATATTTAGCAGGAAGAGGGTTGGTGAGAGGACAGAACCTTCTAGAACCCTGGCATTAGTTTAATGGTGAGAGGACAAGGAACCATCCACCATCACACATTGTATCTAGAGAAAAAGCTGGCATCCAACTGCTAAAGTCCTAGGACTGACCAAATGTTGAGAGTTTGCTTAGTAGGCCATTGTGCCAAACCCAGTAAAAAGCTTTGGAAATATCAAGTGGAACCACTTGAGATTTGCTAAACTTCTCCATGGCATTTGTCCAGAGATGGGTGATATGAGAGTAGATTTCCTGTTGATCGGTATTAACAGAATCCTTCATACTGGTGGTCATTTATTAGCTTGGTGCCTTTGAGATAGTGTAGGAGTAGGGAAGTGATGGTTCTGTCCATTACTTTAGACAGGCCTGAAGTGAGTGAGATAGGGCTTTAGTTTGAAGGCAGTAATTTATGACCCTTTTCCAATTTCCAGGCTGTGGGTTAGATATCAATGGAGTATATGCAGGTGACATAGGACAGGGATCAGTTCTAACAAACATACCTTAAAGACAATTGGAGGAATGCCATCAGGGCCAGGAGACTGTTTTGTCTAATTTGGAGAACATTTTCTGATCTCTTTCTGGTGAAAGGATATAGACACTGAGTATTAGACATCTGGAATGGTTGGGGGGAAATTTAATGGTCAGTTATATGATATGTGCATTGCGGCAAAGTGTGAAGCCAGGATATTGTCTTTTTTTTTTTTTTTCTGTGGGTGATGATACAATAAAGCCATCTGGGTATGATAGGGATGGAAACAGTGTTGGGAAAAAGTTACAACCAAATGCTTTGGCAAGAGATCAGAAGGTCTGGCTGCTGTTTGGAGATGCTTTTTGCCCTTTCAAACTCTGTTTTGGAAGCATTGATAGTCTTCTTGCAGCTATTTTGGGCTTCAGTATAAACACTAAAGGAGGATGGAATTCTTGATGTGAGTCAGTTGTGGTATGTTTGATTTTTTTTTATTTGTACAGCCTTGGCACATCTTTTGGAGAACGAAGGCTTAGTTAGAGGACAGTAGTTCAGAGTAGAGTGGGGAATGCATGTTTCCACTAGTAAGGATAGCTTCAGTGATACATTCGGCACATATACTTAGGTTAGAAGGTTGAAAACAACAGTCCAACCATAGGAATGAGGCATAGAAGTCATGGAGGCTATCCCACTTAGCAGGGTTATAATGCCAAACTACTCTTCTATGGGAGTGGCTGTATAAGCGTTATTGCATGGAGGAAAAAACGAGCATTAGATTGTTGGAATTACCTAATGGATCCAATACATTCACTGTGTATTTGGAAGGTCACTGGTGAGGAAGAGGTCTAGGATGTTTGGAGAATGGTTAGGGTTATTTGGTATTCTGGTTGGCATGTGAACAATTTATGTAAGGTTGTTAGTGATGGCAAATGTTTCAGCATCTTTGCCTGCTAGATCTGTAGAACTGTAGAAAGAAAGCCAGTTGGTGTTGTGGACATTAAAATCTCCTAGGAGGATGAATTTGTTCTTAGAGAAATGGGACTGGAGAAGGTCAATGTTTAAGGAGATAAAATTAAAGAGCTCACAGTGGTTGGTGGCATTAAGGATGCAATAGAGGCAGCAAATGAATTTGACTGAGTGGGCAAAAGGAGATTTTCAACCAAAGAAGGACAAGTTGGGTGGTTCTAGGTTGAGTGCTCTCTGGCATAGTATGTCAGAGTGGATACATGTGCAGATGCCACCCTTGGGTCGAAAAGGGTTAAAGAGTGTGTAGTTAGGAAAGATGAGATGAATAGTGCTGGGGTGAGGTGAAATTTGGGTTTCTACCAAGAAGAGTATGTGGGGTTTGGTAGACTGCTGGAGATGGTAGTGGACACTATAAAGTTGGTGTTGAGGCCAAGGACATTAATGAAGTGGATAAGAAAGTTTCTATGGGGCATATATTTGACTGCAAGAGTCTTGCATTTTTCCTGTGCAGTGTCTGCATACTGGTCTCCATGGTGGCTACTAGTCATGTCCCTTGATTTCTGCACCAATTTTCCTAAATTGTAGTCAATGATCCAACGTCCATTTTGTCATTTTTCTTCAAGTTGTTCTCGAAATTGATGTCCTTATTCTCTCTGGTTGAACTCATGTGTGCAATTGGGGTTCAAACTCACTTTCACAAGGTGCAGAAAGTTCATTCTGTCCTTTCATTTATTTGTGGATCCACAACAATGGACTGGACAATCGATTTGCCAGTTTTTTTTTGTTGCAAAGTTCAGAATAAGGGCACTGAATGTTTTTGTCTTTGAGTCATGTACTGCTAATGCAATTAAGTTGTAGAGTTCATTAGCATTGTTGGGTAAGGATGCACTTGCATTGCAGTGCCGATCATTGAGTAGTTCAAGCTTAGCTTCCAGTGTTTGGAATTTGCAGGAGAAAGTTTGTTCATAGTATTAAAGTACTGTTCAAGGCTTTCGACTCATTTCCAAGTTCAGAAGTTGCTTTACATAAGAGAGGCATAGCGAAGTAAAGGGTTGTTTAGGGTTATAATAGTTTGTATGCCAATTCCTCTATTTTTTCACAGAAAGTAGTGAGTGGCAACAGAAATCACATAATACACCCTTTTTCTTATCAGTAACATAAATTTTACAACTGTAGAACTTTATATTATTATTGAGTATGTCAGTAATCAATGGCACTGCACTGGTGAGACACAAAGTGCTTTTCATAATTGGCCTTTGTTACCGCCATCTGTGCTTCACACAGTACACATAGCTGGCACCTGGATGTTGCTGATTTTTAATTGAAAAGATAACTGACTTGATGTAAGGACTTTTATTTGTAATCAGCTGATATAATAAGGAAATAATCAGCTCCTTAGTACCCACTGTTGTGATTTCCATTAATTGAGTGAAAAACACTCATAATAATGATAAACGTAGGAGTACCAGTTTATGTTCAGTAATTAAATGCAACCAGAAATAATAAAAATTAATGGTGATAAAACTGAAGAAGTGAATCATTACATACACTTAACATAATGGAAATCAATGGAAAAATATCAAATCTGGAATATTTCAGTCGATATTCAAGTCAATTACTACTATGTCCAAAAAATTAAAGATTTTTGACCAGTGCATTCTCGATATGTTGACATATGCCTATGAAAAATGGACGTTAAATGCAAAAGAAACTCAAAAACTAAGTGCAACACAATACGGTATAGAAACATGTATGCTTGTGTATCACAAGACTGGACCACAAAAGGAATACTTGAATAAGAAATCAAACTAATGTTGCTAATATTAGAGAAAAACAAACATCTGAAGTGGCAGTGGCATAGCAACATGTTGCTGGAAGACAAAACCAATGAAAGGCAAAAGAAGTACAGGATTGGATTCCACAGAAAGAAAAATGCAATGCAACCAAAATCACAATGGACTGATGAAATCATCAGATTTGCAGAAGTGACATTGGGAAAAAAAAGCTATTGACAGTCACCCTTTGAATCATCTGTGAAAGGCTTTCATTCAGCAGCGGCTGATAATGACTGATGATGATCATCTACTTCCACTGCCATATATTAAAGATACCAAGAAATTATATACTTGGTTTAATCCTTTATCCAAGTAAGCAAACAAAGTTGCACCTGAAGTATTTTCAGGACTAGGGAAACTTGTATACAGAAGCTGATGGCTTCCCATCTCTTGCCTTAGTATCCCATAATGCAAAGTACGTATCCTTATGGGTATGTATAATGCTATGCATTATGGGAAGGGTCACTACCCAGACCGGTTTTGACCTTTATTGAGGTCTCGTCAGTGGGAGCCAGACCCAGAGGTGATACTAAGGTTGAAGTAATGCAAAGTCATAATTTCTTATACATAGCCAAAAGGTGTCATAGTATTTTAATAATAAGGTGTGACACCTTTTGGCTACTTGTATGTTGCTAACATTAGAGAATACAATAACATAATAACCAGTTACCTATATGCAAGGATATCCTATCATTTGCTTATCTGGAAGATATGTAGCTCTATAGGTCATCAGCACCACAAAATGCTTGCAGCTTATGAAATTGGTATGTCTAGTCACATTCTAAGCTTTTTTTTTTTTTTTTTTAAAAAAGGACAAATACTATTCTCATGTTTGAAATTAAATACCTATATAGTACACTTCAGCATTAACCATAATTATTAAAATGTAATTGACATAAAAAATAAATGCCTTTTAAGTACATTCCCTATTTACCCTAAGCTACTCTTACCTCATTTTGTATAGTAAATATTGTATTTTGCCAATGAGTCAAACAAAATATCATGCAATGAACAATATACAGAGAAACATCAGGAAAACCTGATGCATTTCCTGGCAACATCTGTCTTCTCTGTCTGCAAAATAAAGAGAAAGGCAGTATTAGTTATTTCTCTTTCACAGTATTCTTCATGAGAAAGAACCTTCATACATTTTGAGTAGTAAACTATTGGTTTACTTCTCAAAAGGTGTAAGTACCAGAGGCACAAATATTTTGGCTTTGGCTGCTAGAACTCATGTAGCTGGAGAATGCTGAATGCAAAACCATCTTACTATTAAACCATAGTTAACTCTTAGTATTAACCCATACAAAAATTACTGGGTTGTATGTGAGAGAGAAACAACATGGCTAACACAGACCAGAAAGAAGACAAATGCCAAGGCTTATTGCACAATGTCACGCTCTATGGCAAAATACAATAAAACATGCCCCATGTCTCAATTTATTATTTTGTTCAAGTGTTCTGTAATAAGAAAAAAAGAATGTGGGATAATCAATATTATTTTCCAGTGGAAAGCACATTGAAAGTTACCCATAATTACATAAATTTTCAAGAAAACAAATTCATGCACTACAATAATTTTCCAACTAAATTACCATAGCATGAATGCTATTCTACTAGAAATACACACCGAAGCTAATTTCTGCTATTATAATGAATTATTATTTTGGTTCCTATGAGGTTGCAGTAGTGAGTGTTGAATGTGCAATTCTCACCTAAGTGTTCATCCCCCCCACCCAAAGCAAAGTGAGACTTGATACTTCACCTTTCAATGTTTATTCATAAATTAGAACCTCCATTACTCAATTGGTATAGACAAGTCATTTGGTCGAAAAGACCTGGGTCTAAATTCAATCTGAAGTGAGGAACCTTCATCAGGTCTTATATGAAGGGAGGTTTTTACTTCTGGAAACTCAGGTTTTTTTTATCCTTCAGAACAGGCAAACTGGTCTGGAGAACACAGTTCTATAGACAAAAAATACTTAACCCTAGAGGGATGCAGCAGAGGAATGGAAGGCTGCCTGCATTAAATTGCCTAAAGCCCTAACCAGGGGATTCCACCTGTCTTGGATAGATGGTAGAGTAACAGTTCTCTTTGATACTGGGCAAGGTGAGTGCTGTGCTAATGATTTAACCCTGCTGAGGTCACAGCTGATCTGACAGATACAAACAAATTGTCTTAATCTAAATATTCCTACACATATCCAGTTATAGTTTGGAGGTCATGACTAGCTGTGCATACATATATTATGAGTGATATTCCACACTGATTATGCTATCAAAATCAGCGTGGTGTAAAGTATTATATAAAGGTTTGTGATATTTGATAAATTGTATGTGAGAGATACCGCAAACTCCGATGTCAGTATAGTATTAGTTTAGTTTTTTTTTTTTTTTTTTTTTTTTTTTAATTTACTATTGAAAATGGCTGGAAAACTATATCGACTGGATAATCCATCAGATGTTGAAGTGATGTTACTCAAGTCCAATGATGAGAATGATAGAGTTGAAAGTGATATCTGATAGTAAATTGTATCTGAGAGATATCACGAACACTGATGTCAGTATAGTATTGGTTCAGTTGTTTTTTTTCTTCGTTTCTTTGTTCAATAATTTCTAGATTGCAACTGAAAATAAATAAACCATCACGTAGTATATTTGCAGTGTTTTTTTTTTAAAGTTTTATTGCATTTCAGCACATACCAGTAGTGAATGTATCTCTCAGATACATGCGACCTAAGCCGCAATTTTTTTAACTACGATCTCCACAGGGTTAAACCTTCCTATATCATCAAAAAAAATTGATTGATTGTTCAAGACTGATGTCATGCACATTACTTTTATGTAGCTTATATGGTTTACTAATTTATTTTATTTCTGCAAGAAATAATAATTGCACTTGTATTTACTTCATCATCATCATCATCATCAAATTCCTGCCATGTACCCTCAAGGGGTGTACAGGATATGACAGTACTACATGAAAAAATTACATCATTACTAACTTCCTATCTACAATTTTCCTCCAAATTTACTTATAATTCCATATTTTAAGAAATTTTTTTTTTTAAATTTAAAAAAAAAAAAAAAAATAAACATCCTATAATTCCATATCGTAATATACTTTTATGAAAAAAAAGTATTCAAAACAGCCTCAATTAAAGGGTGAAGGGTCTAGTTTCTACTTATTTATTTTCAATAACAAATGTTATGATGAAAAGTGCCCCATCTTTTCATGCAAAATTAAACATCATATAACAATATAAACCATTCTATAATAATAATAATAATATAGCTACTACCACAAAAATAGCACAGCATTTTACTTCAGATGATGACCTTGATATGAAGGTCAAAACGTCGGGTGATTATTTTGGTTTATATTAAACTGAACTATTTATCTATAACACAGTAATTATTTCCATAATTTTTTAATAATGAATACTGATTATTAACTATGAAAGAAAGGATGATTATAAATTAAATTAAAAAAAAGCCAAGAAATTATATTCTTGTTTAATCCTTTATCCAAGTGTATGCAAATACAGTAAATATATACTGTATCATGTGACATTTCTTCACAGCTAGTCTACTTGCATATAGAAGCTAATGACCACATTAATTGCCTTAGCATCCCATAATGCAAAACATCTAGGTATGTATAATGCTAAGCATTATGGGAAGGACCACTAAGCAGAAATAGTATTGACCTCACTGAAGTCTAATAATTAATAATTCAGGTATCCTTTTTGCTACTTGTATAAGGGAAATGACTTCTGCATTATTTCAACCTTGGTATTTCTCCTGGGTCTGGCTCCAACTGATGAGACCTCAATAAAGGGAAAAAATTCTGGGTAGTGGCCCTTCCCATAATGCTTAGTATTATACATGCTCAAAGGATGTTTTGCATTATGGGATGCTAAGGAAATTAATGTGAAGTCACCAGCATCTATCTACCAGTCATGAAGAAACGTCATGTATGAACTTTGCTTGCAATACACTTGGATAAAAAATTAAACAAGAGTATAGTTTCTTGGCATTTTAAAATTAACTAATAGACTTCTTTTGATAACTAATATGAAATATAGTTTCCTTTAGTGCATTTTACTCATTTCCCTGACTGGCAGCAAACACACTGAACAAAATAGTAATGAACCAATGACTGCTTTCATTTTCAACATATATATGTAAATTCAAGGTGTATATCCCTGGCTGTGTGAAACAATAAGGGGACAAGTCAGGCCTCAAAACTGAATGAATTTGAAGATGTGGCATCTCATCCAATTTTTCCATTACTCACTCACTCAGATAAGGCACAGATTGGAGGAGGACATATATTATGAAATTTGCTGCATAGGAAATCATTTCTGAATTTTCAAGATAAATAATCTTGAAATGCACGATATTAATCCTAGCATAATTTTTTGAATAATATGCAATACTTCTGGTTGAGTCCAAGAATTCATTGTAGGAGGGCACTACATTCTTCACAACTTACCATCTATAAGTAAAGTTAACTAAAAGTAAATATATACTGTATCTGTAAATTTTGTATATGCAATAGCCTATTTGCCTGCAAGTAGGATGAAAAATCCTGAGTTTACAGCTGCTACCTCATATGAGATAAGCTAATTCACCTTCAGTCGAAAAATACCACATAAAGATTCCTTTTGTCATGAAGAGAATTGAACTCACGTCTTTGTCAATTTAAGAGTGTATCGCATGTTCTCCTAAATGCATTATGGAGGTGCTCACATATTGCCACATACAATTGTAATACCTCTGATTAGAAGCAACTCAGCCTGAGTAGACACACAATTTACAGACTCAAAATGCGGTTAGTGGATGGCATTGTATATGAATCATGGGCAGTGGTGTTTTGTGTAGATAGCATGTTGCTTGCAGATGGATGGAGGTGTACAGTTGCACAGACTGGAGTGCTCTTCAGCAGTGAAGGGTACTTCTTTGTAGGTGTCACATAATAGTAATAATAAAATAACAATGAGGACACTTCACAAAGGAATGAGATCATTAAAGAACTTTTAATTCTAGAAAAATTCTTGTTTTTTTGCTTTTGTGCAAACACGAAAAAAGTATGATGTCACATTTGATGAGGAAAAGTCATAGCTATAACTAATATAGCTATGACTGACATCCTGATCCCTGTAGTGAAATAATCTTCAGCAGTGAAAGAGTGAAACTAACAGTGACCGGATAGTTTTTAATTTGGCTCTATGTTACCTTCTTAAAAGATGCAGCCTCTGAGGGGGACCAGAACATAATTAGAATTGATGAAAGGTAATTACAGTTAGATCCCAGTAAATCTGAAGCTTAAGGGATTAAAAATTATCCCTCTGAAACATAAATCAAATTATATAAAAGTGCCCACAATGTTTACTCGATCCCAATTGTAAGTTAATCAAAAAAAAAAAAAAAAAAAAAGCCACCTGTAAAATTCTGATACTTGTGGTTATTCAGTTTCTGGGATTATTTCTTGAACTAAGTTTATTTAAAGAACTGCTTTGTCAAATTTATAACAAACATCCATGCCACAGTGAGATTCAAACACAGCCTTCTGAATGGAGTAGCACCATTTAATCAACAAGGCCAGAAACAAACCCAGAATACAAAGTTGCAGATTTTGCAAAGGTGTAAATAATACACCTTTGCAAATATTGTATTCAAGCAGAATCGGATTGAACTGTACGAAAACTGCTGCAGTTTACACTAATGATTTTGATTTGAGCTGTCTGTGACACAAAAGTATAGTATCTGCTTATTAGATTTTAAAGATATGACAGTAGACACAAGTAAATGCAGTTTTCCTAAGCTGCTAATAAACACCTAATTCACAGTATAACATAATGAAATGGCAGAATTTTTTTCATGAAGCATGCATATAGCATGCTTCATGTTTACAGTTTACAGGAAACCAATGTTCACAAGTCAGTATATTCTTAAAGAATCAGCCCATCGTCTTTGTCAAAAAACAGGAATCATGAAATGTCTAATCAGAAGAGCCAAAACTAATTGTTCTACTTCTAATTTTCTACAGAAAGAACTTTCTACTATCCAACAACACACGAAACTCAATGGCTTTTCCGAAAAGAGTACACAACATCTTCTCGATTCTTATAATCCACCAAACAACAAAGATTCAATATGTCGAGTTCCAATTCCATACATCTCTGGGATTTCAGAACCTATCTCAAGAATTCTGAAGAAATATGAGTTAACAACTACGTATTCACCTATTAACAAATTATCTTCCCATTTTCCTTCTCCTAAAGACAAATGCTCAACTATGTCTCTTCCTGGAATTTATCAAATTCCTTTCAACTGTGATCTCTCCTATTTTGGACAAACTGGACACTCTCTTGAAAAAAGAATCCAAGAACATCAATCCTCCATTCATCACAACAAACCTGAAAAATCTGGATTGGCTCAGCATAGGATTGAAACAAACCACAACATCCTTTGGTCAAAAACTCGCCTCTTATATAGATCCCGCTATAAATTTGAACATTTATTCAAAGAAAGCGTAGAGGCATTACTCCATCGTCCTAACCTGAATCGAAATGACTGTATATCTGTATCAAAAATCTGGGAAAGTCTAATCAGGATAACTCATTAATTCATAATAATTTTATGTTATTTAATATTATTAATTAATATCTTTATTTCAATCATGTCTCTGCTTAATAATATTCCTTAATACTTAGTGATATAACATCATGCGGCTTGTTTTATTTTTAAATGATCTATGGTTAGTATTTCACCTTGTATTTTTAAAACTGTTCTGCCACTGAAGATGGTCTGCAATTTTCAGACAGAAATATTTGGCTAATTAAATATCTTTCTTGTGTTTACGTGCTTATATTATTCAATCTTTATGTCACAAGTATCCTTAAAATATCCAAAATATCTAAATAAATGCATTTATTTATCATTTCTTTATTTAAGTGTGGGATTTTATATGATGACCATTTCAGTCTATTTATATGATTCAAAACTGTATTTTCAGGAATGTAACCTCAATTCATGACAGTGTCCTACAGGAAATTGGAGTTTGATTTATGATGGCTCACTTAATGGTTTTCAGGAACCGATTAAGTGTCTCTCTCTCACACACTCACAGACATACACAGGGGTCTACTGCATTATTTGACTGTTCCTAATGTGGATGAAATACTTGGGAAAGTCAGGTAGTTTGGTATAGATTATTTCATTTCTGAAGCATATCCCAAATGCTAGTGATGGAGTCAAGGATTGTTTGTTTTGCGAAAGATAGAAATAAGTGATGTTTGGTATGGTGGGTAAAATCCAACAATTAAAGAGTGCAGATCAATGCAAAACATTGATTTGCGCTAAATAAAATAATAAAGAAACAGTGATTTGCACTGCAAATGATGGAAGTCAGATTACAAAAAATCTTCAGTGCTCTGCTGCATATTACTTTGCAAACAAATATGGTTAGAAACTTATTTCTAACTGAATATGAAACTCCTGGTAAAATTGGGATAACAGTTTTATCCATCCTTAGCTCTAGATCAGAGTTAAAAGATTGCATCTGTGACAAAGTGCAAATAAATGTTCTTCTGTGGTTTTAAACCTAGTTTTCTAAGCAAGAAAGAGGGTCAATATGTAAAGAAAAGGCTTAGGTGTTGTTCATTATCCATAACAATGCTTAACAGTATAACACCAAGAGGAAAAAATACTTTTATTAAATTCTAATATTTTGCTGATTTCCTACCCAGTACAATGATGACTGACAGGCACATGGCACTACACCAAGTAATTATAGAAACAATTTAAATTGTAAATGATACCTAATGTCCTTATGTAGTGTTCTCTATGGGTCAGATAACTATTAAGTTAATTCAGAGAAGTCTGGTTATTAGGTCTTAAAATGATGGTCTCCAAGATCTTCAGTAAATTAATGCAACCATATGTTGAGATTGAGAGAGTGCATCATAGCTGATGCTGATCCTAAGAATAGCCTCTCAGACCTATAACAACTTCTATATAACAAAGATCTTTTTCTCCATCTGATCCTATCTGAAGGAGTATTCAGAGCATGGTCTGTCAATTCTGCTTGCTATACAGATGATCTTGGATGTAATTTTTTATGTTCTTCAAGATATGTTAAATGATCTAGCAATCTGTCCAAGTAGACTAACCTGCAGGCACAAGGATATTTATACACATCCAGATGTTCAAGAGGATGTAGTCGATTTTTAGGAGAAAGTGTAAAAGTAACTAGTTGAAAGGTTTGAAAGTGATAGATCATATCTGCAAAGAACTTCAGCTATCTTTTTTTCTGATGTATCCTTATCATATGGAATGGTTTTGCTGTGATCCTGTGTGTTCGGTGTAGGAAAGATGTGAGCTGCATTTAATATTTTATCTATTTTTATATAGGCTGCCATTGGCTAAAAAGGTCCCTAAGCTCAGTTTCAAAGAATGTGACATTTGAACAAATAGGCCTGGATCGGTGAGTAAGAGTTTTGAGGATGCCATACTGTTGGGAAGATGGTGGCATGATTGTTTATGTAAATACCTACCAGTATGAATGGATTTTCTGTAGGAGAAGGATAATGAGCCATTAGGAAGTCATGTCACTAGTATATCTAAAAATGGGAGCCTATTGGTCAATGGTTTGCTGAAGATGTTTTCAACAGCACAAAAAAGTTATCATAATGATGATTATCATCCTTTGATTTTAACATAGGAGCACTATTTGTTGGAAGAATTTGGTTACAGCATTCATTTCGACGACGACGACAACAAAAAAAAAAAAAATTAGCAAACGGACAATCCTTATGGAACTGCTTCTACTTTGCAAGCAGGAAGAAAAGACTAAAAAAGAGTAAACTGAACTTAAAAGATTCAGGAAGATAAAATTTAGAGTGAAAACAGGAAAGTGTCCTGTGAGAGCCAACCTGCATAGCTCTTAAAATTTCAAAGATCTAAGCTATGTATTATTTCTTCTTATTTTTTTAAGTCAAATAAAACTGTGAAAGCACTTGTTTTTTAGGAAGGTATATCATGAGATACTTTCAGAAGCCAAATTATGATTTGAAAAACAGGCCACTTTTCTCAAAAAACTATAAAAATGACAGAAAAAACATATAAGATATAAAGAATGATAATTTTTTCTATGATCTTGAATACAGAGCTTGTGACAGCAACTGGACGATGGTAGACATTTCGGATCCTTACCTGATTTTAAGTACGCAATGATAACTGTTTTCTAAAAGCAGTGTGGAAATTGATCTTAAAGGAAAATCATGTTAGAAAGCACAAGCAGATATTTTATAGAAGACAGCAAAAGCTGTTTTACTATCTCCAATGATTATCACTAGAGCTAGTAAAAAAGCAGTGGAATTAAGTTTTTTCATCATAAATAAGTCTTTTGTGCTGCTCCAGACAATTTGAGAAATTAACTGGACATGTTTCTGCTATTAATTCTAGAAAATTAGGAGATAATGAACTGACAGCTACTGCTTTGGGATCAATAATTCCACATCCAAGTTTGGGATAAGGAGGAGAGATAAGAGGTATTTTTGATTTTCTAAATCTTGTATCAAATTTTTCTCATGAAACTATAAAAATGAAGTGTTTGGTGTTAGGATGAGCTGTTAATGAAAAATATAAATCAGATTCAAGATTTCTTTTAGCTCCAAATCATGTATTGTGTTCAAGCATATCTGAAAGCAATACTGCTATACAGTTTAGGGGCATGAGCAAAAACAGAGTTGAACTTAATTGCAATTGTAGCTAGCTTGAATTATACACTGTTACATAAACCAATGCTTCAATGATTGATAATGAGTTGACTTCAGAAGAAAAGATACACAAGTCATCTCAATCCCTTTCCTGTAATAATATTTGTGATAAAGAACATAATTCACCAGTTGGAAGGGTGGGTATCAAAGCCAAGAGAGAGAACAGGTGGCTAAGTGAATAAGGTAAGCATACAGAAGAAAGTGATGCTACCAATCTTAATGAGGTAGAGAAAAGTGTTCTCAAGCAAGTGTTCACTAAACAAACTTTTTCACCAGATGGTGAAAGAGAGTTATGACCATTTAAATATCCTATGTAAAGGACTCAAGTAGAGACTGCAGAATGAAATTGGGTCATTTCATTCTGCAGTCTGCATACTGGCAGACTTCAGCTCCCATGAGATATATAGTACATACTTCATTAAATGATCTATTAAGAAATGAATAACAACACCTTATTTATATTAGCGTTAAGGGGGACTTATTGGAACAGAGCAGATTATTCACAAGGGCGGTGATTCCTCCATGGAGAATTACAATACCCCCATCCACCCTGTATTTATGGATAATGGTAGAATGGTTAAGTTAGCCTGTCTGGTATCAGATATATTTCCTTTAGACAAAAGCAGACTAGTCATGTTCTCTTACAGCTGCAAGGGCATTTGTAAGAAGACATGATGCAATTGATATTTTGTTGGGATTCTTGGGGGTTTCACTATGAGATTATAGCCATTATTTTTATTTGGTTGCCCAGCCCCTGAGTCTGTGATGGTTTGCTTTTATTCAATTTTGGATTTTTCATGTTTGGAGAAGTGCAAGTGATCAGTCAATGATGTATTGACTCTGTTTCCATGAAAAAATTTTCCAAAATAGCATCAAGTTCAGCTCCATCTATGATACTCAAATATATATGATTTCACACTCCTCTCTAGATGTAGATATATTTCTTTGTAGGATATACAGTGTTTCTTTGTAGGATACCTTTTTTCCCTTTGTTAATTGTTCATGTTAATATTTTGTCAATTTGTTGACAATTAATCAGCACAATTAAGGAGAATAGTATGTACAGACTTTCACTATATGCAAGTGAATAACTAAGTTAAAGTGACTCAACTCAGTTATATTAAGTTAAATGACAGTGTAACCATTTGTAGATAAGCTGTTATCAAATGAGCATGCTATTAGAATCTTCTCCCGTTCAATAGGCCGATGCATAACTTGTTGGAGAAAAAAAGCCATGCATTTATGAACAGTATTACTACCTACACAATTTTAAATGTCAGCAAGAAATCAACATAATTAGATGTTAACCTGACCTTCAATGACAGGCAATCATACGGGAGCACTAGAGCCTAAATGGTGAGGAAGGAGAGCAAGTTCATTAATTCACTTGGTATTCTTTTTGCAAAGTTCTCGATAGTGGCCACAGCATGACATTTCAATAAAGTCTCAGCTTTTCAGTTTCAATCTACAGTTTGTCTTCCTACAAGATAGTGGCAAAATTTGCAGACTTTTGCTGTCTCTAAAATAAATTTCTTTATCATTATCATCATCAAAGACCACCAGGGAGTTGAGGACTCATCACTTTGGGGGGAGGGTCCATAGAGCACTCATAACAGATGTCATACCTTTCTTAAACTCATTCATACTAGATGCACTCACTCCTCTGTGAAAGAAAAATCTAGCTGGGGGTTTTGAGGACTCATCACTTTGGGGGAGAGGGGTCCATAGAGCACTCATAACAGATGTCATACCTTCTCTTAAACTCATTCATACTAGATGCACTCACTCCTCTGTGAAAGAAAAATCTAGCTTTCACACTCTTCTTAACAACCACATGCAAATCAAACTTAATTTCCATGTCCTCTCCCCACTTTCCATATAGCAAAGCCAATTTCATCCATTTTCTGATAACTATCAATGAGCTACCCAGTTCTACTACCAAGTCAGTAGTTTATATTCCAATCCACACAACAGCCTTTCATGTGGAATCCTATCTAATACCTCAGCAAAGTCTAACAGTATCATAGTGAATCCATTCTCTTTATCCATTTCAGCCATTAACATTATTATAACACACAAGCAAATTGCTAAAACATGTCATGCCTTTAGTAAACTTATGTGGTTTTTTTGCAAAATATAGCTTGTCAGTCACTTTCTGTTTGTGAGTTCTTACTGCCTTCTCTAAAATCTTCATTACCACCACTCCAGAGATATTGACAGGTCAGTTTTTGACATAATAGGGGTGACTGAAACAAAAAAGACCAAAACTGGTGAGATCTTTCTGAGCAATAAATACAAAATGTTATATTCAGGCAATAACAATCAAGGAAAAGAAGGAGTAGCCATAGTATTCAACACAAAATACGAGGCTAATCTTCTTGAATGGCAGTCAGTCTCAAGTAGAGTAATGTGGGCAAATATGAGAATGGGGAACTGGACAATGAGACTTATTTGTGCCTATGGTCCCACAGAAGGTTCTACTAAGGTAGAAGTGGAGGAATTTTTTGAGGCTTTAGAAAAAGCAACTGACACAATGAAAAAGGAAAAGTTGGTCCTTGTTGGGGATCTAAATAGTAGAGTAGGAAATGATTGTGAGACATACAAAAATATTTTGGGAAAATTTGGAGAAAAGAGCAAAGCTAATAATAATGGCAAATATCTGTTCGATTTCTGCTCAGGACATGGACTGGTTATTACTAACACCATGTTCCAACATAAAAATGTGCACAAATTCACATGGAGAGAAGAGGCTAGGAATAAGAAAAGTCTCATTGACTATGTTATTGTTGATAGTGATGTTTTCTCCCTGGTGCAGGACACCAGAGTGTACAGAGGATTTGAAATTGGAAGTGATCACTATTTAGTCTTGAGCAGGATAAAATTGAATTTCATATTGAAAAGAATAACATGTAAGAAAGTTTTAAAGCGAATAAAAGTTGAGCAGCTCTCAGATGTAAACTGTAGACTAAAATACAGAAATATTATTGAAAAGAAAATGAGAGAGTTTGAGAACAGGAATCAAACCTTGGAGATTCAGTGGCAAACTCTGAAGGAAACATTGATTGATTCTGCCAGAGAGGCATGTGGTGAGGTTGTGTGCAAAGATAAAAAAATCAGAACTCCCTGGTGGACACAGGAAGTTAAAGAGGCAGTGAAGGAAAAGAAGAAAGCATATCAAAAGTTCCTGGCAAATAAGTCAGCTTTTACTCTTACAGAATACAGAGACAAATGTAAGAAAGCTAAACAGTGTGTAAAACTAGCTAAACAAAAGTCATGGGAGGACTTTGGCAAGAATATAGAAAATAAATATCAAGAAGGTGGCAAAATATTCTGGAGGTTGTTGAAGAAGCTTAGGAATGGAGGAAAGAGTGCTGTAAAAGGAATTAGAGATGATAAAGGTGAAATGAAAACAGGAGAAAAAGATATCCTTGAAGTATGGAGTAATTACTTTGAAAAACTGCTAAATGAAACAAGCAGTGATGACAGCACAGTGATAAAAAACACTGACCAGGCATGCAGTCAGGAATACATATCCATACTTGAAGTAGAAAAAGCCATCAAAGGCTTGAAATGTGGAAAGGCAGCAGGAGTAGATGATATTCGACCAGAAATGCTGAAGTATGGTGGTATGAGAGTCTTACAGTGGCTGCACTGCATAGTTCAGAAAGCCTGGACAGAGGGACGAATTCCCAATGATTGGAGTAGAGCTCTCATAGTACCCATATTTAAAAAGGGAAATAAAACTGAATGTGAGAATTACAGAGGTATTTCCCTACTGAGTGTTCCTGGCAAGATCTATGCAAGTATACTTGAGAAACGGTTGAGAAGAATTGTGGAAGAAAAGCTTGGTGAAGAACAAGCTGGATTCAGGCCAAATAGAGGCTGTCAGGATCAGATCTTCACTTTACGACAAATAGTTGAGAAAGCATGGGAATATAACAAAGATCTGTATTTAAGTTTTGTCGATTTGGAAAAGGCATATCACAAGGTGCCAAGAGAGAAGCTATTCAATACGCTGCAGTTATATGGTGTCAATGGGGCATTATATCAAGCAATACTTAGTCTTTATTTGAGTTGTGAGTCAGCAGTTAGAATTGAATAGCTTTGATGGTTTAATGTTAAATCTGGTGTGAGACAAGGATGTACATTATCCCCTCTGTTATTCATTATCTATATGGATCACATTATGAAGGAATGTGGTATTAAACCTGATATCAAAATTGGAGATGTTAATGTCAGCTCTTTGCTTTATGCGGATGATGTTATACTTCTAAATAAATCCGCTACAAGTCTGTAAGATTCTCTGACTAAATTGAATAGCTGTTGTAATAGATATGGTATGAAGGTCAGCAATAAAAAGACAAAGACAATGAAAATAGGCAGAATCATTGAAAATGTCAACTGTGTTGTGAATGGAGAACCTGTGGAACAAGTAAAACATTTCAGCTACTTAGGCACAATTTTTACTGAAGATGGTAAACTAAATATAGAAATAGACAACAGAATCAGCAAAGCTGGTATCATGGGAAGTCAATTGAATAAATTCATATGGAATAAGAAAGAAATTAGTCGGAACACTAAATTAGCTGTATACAAGACTGTGTTCAAACCAATTTTAACTTATGGATCTGAGAGCTGGGTCAGAAGTAAAACACTTGACCAAAGACTAGAGACCACAGATATGAGAGTCCTGAGAAAGATTAGAGGCGTGAACAGATGGCATCAATGGCAATATCATATTAAAAATGAGGATATTAGGAAAGAACTTGACATTGTCAGCATCCAGGAATGCATTAGCAGAGCTAATCTCAGATGGTATGGTCACTTAAATAGAATGGGAGAGGAAAGATTAGCAAAACAAGTGTTCTCTGCCAGGTTGGCAGGAAAACGACCCAGAGGAAGACCAAGATATAGGTGGACTGATACGGTACAAAGTGCCTTAGACGATAGAAATATAAGATCTGATAATGTTGGAGTCTTGACAAGTAACAGACTGATTTGGAGGAAAATTGTAGATAGGAAGTTAGTAATGATGTAATTTTTTCATGTAGTACTGTCATATCCTGTACACCCCTTGAGGGTACATGGCAGGAATTTGATGATGATGATGATGAGTTTTTGCACCACCTATGTCAAATATGTCAAGGGCCAAACCATTTCAGCTGAACATTCCTTTAGCAAATGTACTTTTATGGAGGCATAAAAGTTTTACAGTGGCTGCACTGCATAAATCAGAAGGACTAGTCAGAGGGTCAACTTCCAGATGACCCAACTGGTCCTATTGCTGAATTGATATCCAGATTATGCAACAGTTCTTGAACCTTAATCTTGTGCACCTCTATTTCTTCATTCAGTGTAGCAAGGGCATTGTTCACCATGTTACATACACCTAGTAGGCAATCTTGGCAAAGTGAGCCCTCATTATATAAACAATTTCATCTGCTTTCTGACACAAGAGTACTGTCTGCATTCCCTAAAGTTATTCTTCCATATTCATATTTGCAGCAAAGCAATACAATTATTTTGGGTTACTATTAGCCTACACAGCGAATTTCTTTTCATACCCTGATTTAGCTTTCGTATGATATATGCAATGCTTCTAGGTCATGCTTTATATATTTCATAACTGCTCTCAGTCTTATTCTCATGATATTCCTTCCACATCATCATCTTATGAATCTCTTGCTTAATAAGATTCACAAGATGCACATTCATTTCACTCCCACCCCATTGTTTCTTTGAATTCTAAGAACATATTCATAAACTACCTCTTCAAAGCTTCTCATGCATTGCTGCTATACTTCCCATTCAGTAACTAATAACATAGGACAAAGGATAGTAAATCAATAGCGATCATGCCATACAGTATTTTTTTAAGGACATTTATTTGACATTTTGGTCAAATTAGAAGAAATCCATGGTATGAATGTATGATCAGGATTTAAATCATTTTCTTGCACACAGTATATAGATAATTATCATTTCTTGATGTATACCGTTATAGTACTTGACATTACAATCAACTGCAGTAAGCAAGTCTACTAACCTGATTAATGCAGGTCAGAATGCCTAGGAATACGCACCTTGCTGAAGCAGGGTCCTATGTATCAAACAATCAGAACTATACCACATAGTATACAACAGAGAAGCCAGGCAATGGATGATAATGATTGTGGTCTCAAAATTAGCATATATAAATGGTCAGGAAGAAGACAGGTATATAGTTTATTATGATCCTAGTATATGACAAAGTTACACCATCACTAACTTCCTATCAACAATTTTCCTCCAAATTAGCCTATTATCTGTCAACATTCCATATTATCAGAGCTTATATTTCTGTCTTATAAGGCACTTTTATTGTGTCAATCCACCTACATCTTGGTCTTCCTCTGAGTCTTTCCTTCATTTTGCTAATATTTCCTCTCCCATTCTGTTTAACACGTTTGCTTCCACGCTACTTCGGCATAATCTGTTCCCGTACGCCAAACAATTTCACTTCTTCAAGGTCAGTAAGTTAATCTCATTGCCGGCAGCAAGCGTCATACGAGTATACTCGTAGTTGGCTTGTGCAGAGCATATACCATCTATGATTATACACAGTTTTGCTGCTAGCTCCACAAGCCAAGCATTTTCACTTCTTCAAGGTCAGTATGGTAATCTCGTTGCCGGCGGTAAGCGTCATACGAGTATACTCGTAGTTGGCAGAGAACATGTTAAGTAGCATACCATCTGAGGTTAGCTGTGCTAACACATTTCTGAATGCTACCAATGACATGGATAGAAGATGCAAGAAATAAGACAAGTCTCTATGTTACTGTTGACAATGATGTTTTCCCACTGGTTCAGAATACAAGTGTATACAGAAGATTAGATTTGAAATGGGGAGCGATCACCATTTAGTGTTGAGCAGGATAAAACTGAATTTCATATCGAAAAAGAGGGTGGGTGTATAAGAAAGTTCCGAAGTAAACTAAAGTTGAACAGCCATCAGATGTGAACTGTAGATTCAAACACACAAACATTATTCAAGAAAAATTGAAAGAGTTTGAAAACAAAAAACAAAACTTGGAGATTCCATTGCAAACACTGAAGAAAATATTGATTCAGTCTAGAGAAGCATGTGGTCAGGAAATCCTCAAGAATAGAGAAATCAGAACTCCACAGTGAACTCAGGAAGTTAAAGAGGCAAACAAGCAAAAAAAAAAACATATTGGAAGCAACTCGGCTGAGCTCTTAGAAAATACAGAAAAAAATGTAAGAAAACAAAGCATTATGTAAAACTAGCTAAACAAAAGCAATGAGAAGAGTTTGATAAGAACAGAGAAAATAAATATCAGGAAGGTGGTAAAATATTCTAGAGGCTATTCAAAAAGCTCAGAAATGAAGTGAAAAAGTATTGTAAAGGGAGTCAATGATGATAAAGGTGACATGGAAACTGTAGATAAAGATATCCTATGTCTGTAGTAATTACTTTGAAAGACTGCCATATGAAACAATCAGTGAGAGCGCAGTGACAGAAACACAACAGGAATGTACTCAAGAATACATATCAATATTTGAAGTTGAAAAGCCATCAAAAACATGAAATATGGAAAAGCAGCAGATTAGATGATATTTGACCAGAAATGCGAAAATATGGAGGTATAAAAGTTTTACAGTAGCTACAGTGCATAAATCAGAAGAACTAGTCAGAGGGTCAACTTCCAGATAATTGGAGTAGAGAGTTCATAGTACCCATCTACTAAAAGGGAAATAAAGATGAATGTGAAAATTATAGTGGTATTTCTCTGCTGAGTGATAAGATTTATCACTCAGTAGGGAAGATTTATGCAAGTATACTTGAGAAACAGCTAAGAAAAATTGTGGAGGAGAAGCTAGGAGAAGAACTAGCTAGGTTCAAACCAAACAGAGGCTGTCAGGATCAAATTTTAACTTTAAGACAAAGAGTTGAGAAATCATGTGAATATAACAAGGATCTGTATTTAAGTTTTGTAGATCTGGAAAAGTCATGTGACAGGAAGAAGATTCAGGAAAAAAACTTTTAAGAAAAAGAAGAAAAAGGGCCAGCACTATTGCAGGAAGGTGTCATTCATCAAGGCACTGCAAAGTTTCTTTCAGCTTCCTTTTGTTCTGATATGTTGATATCTTTCAGATTCACTGAGAGAAACTGTTTTGGAACTATTGCAGAAGCAACTATGGTTATGGGGTCAGTATACTGTTTCATAAATACATGTTCTGGCTGGTTTCCTGTTTTGTGGGATGAAAAACTCAAGTTATCAGCAGGAAAACCCAGCCATCTTCATAAGAGATCAGACTACTAACCATCATTTGCAAAACTGTAATAAAGATTCTCACATCTTAAACGTGATTTGAACCCAGTTCTTTCTAATCAAAGAACATGGCTGTAACTGTTGCGAGAGAGAGAGAGAAGATAACCAAACACGTGTGATGTTTCATGCGTTATGTTTCTGAATGATGTTTTTAAACTAGTTCTAACGAAATGTTCTTCACAGAACCTTTGCCTTATAGATGTTTTAGGCCACTTAAGCTGCAGTATTCTGAATTTCCAATTTGTAAACTAAAAGTTCTTGAGTCAGATGATTCTACCTATTCTTTCTAAACAATGAAAAGGTCAAACATTAAAAGCATAGTATATATCATGTCATTTTGAATCTTTAATTTTGTTATTCAAACATAATTATTTATTATGACATACAATAAAAACTGAAAATATGATATAAAGACAAATTTCGAAAAAAATTAAGTTGACATTACAAGTATCTTTTTAGGAAGACTTGAAAAGGCTAGTATTGCAGGAAGAAAAGATTAGTCTGATACTATTTGTTTCAAACTGAATGCCTGGAAAATGCAGAGATATGGGATCTATGTGGTGTGCCAGTGGACAATGATTTGAAGTTGAATGGATATACTAATATATGTAATAAAAAAAAAATGCAAAAAATAAAGGTAATGCACAAAACTATATCAGCACTATACAAAATTTTGCACATATTAAGGACACTCAATAAGTATGATAAAGATTAATATGTGAGGACTTAACACAAACATAAAATCAAACATACTGAGACAAAATTTTATAGTAAAATTAAAGTGTATATTTCCTTTCAAAGTATGTACATCCTAATGCAGTGAATTTGTTACTGATCCTTCAATATATTTGGTAGGCTTATTTGAAAAGCCTTACGTTGTACTTCTTTAATGTCATGAAATCATTTCTCCTTCAGAATGCTTTTCATCTCGGAGAAGAGGAAGTAAGTAGGTAGGAAATCTAACCTTAAGTAAAGCATAAGGAAAGAACCATATGATACTCAGCTTACCAAAGTATTACTGTACAAGGAAAATTATTTCTCAGGCTGTTTCTATTTCTAAACAATTTTTAATGAACTACATCCCAAAGGCAACAGAGAATGTTCTACAGACAGTTTGGTTTATGGTTCATGGTACACCAGACATCAAACTTTAACATCAAAGGAAAGCAATCACTACCTGCTTGACAGTTATCTAAACTTGCTTTGCTAACTACTGTCTAAAAATCTATGTCCATAGTGGAATTTGAAATGATGACCTATTGGTTAGACAATGGTGCCATTTGCATAATCCATGCATATGACATGCTAGCATATATATTGTATGCCCACACTTCGTAGAGCAGACCTGGGCAATGTGTCAAGAATAGCCAAATTCATTCAACTTCGACTTGCAACTCGTAATACTTTGTAATTTTTTTTGGTTTCTTTTTCATCAATTCGGCTATCTTCTGGTAGTACTGATATGTCAATAAACTGAAGCCTTGTTTTCACTTTTTTCAACCACTGTTATATTGGGTGTATTACATTCCAAGTTTTTGTCAGTCTGGATTTTGAAATATCAAAGTATTTTAGCTTTTTCATTCTCAATCACCTTTTGGTCAATTTTATGCTTCCAATAGTCTTTAGATACTTTAAACCCATACTTTTTTACATAAATGCTAATGAATTATCTTAGTTACAGCATTATGCCTTTTACGGTGCTTAATTTGTGTGATTTTGCTGCATCCGCTTATAACGTGGTCTACAGTTTCTTCTCTTTGCACAATCTGCATTTAAGGTCTTCTTGAATTTTTTGTACTTTTACCTTCATAACATTGGTTTTAATGGCCTGTTCTTGTGCTGCAAAAATTACTGACTGTTTCTTTAGCTCCATTTCTCAACCGTTGCCAGGTTAAGTTGCTGTCAATGCTGTCCTCTATGTTGTGAAGGTACTTTCCATGCAAATGTCTTATTTTCCACTCTTTCAGTGCTCACTTTTACTTGGTTGGTCTTGTACTCCAATTTTGTCTCCATGGGTTTAAATCAGGGATCGCCACCATTGACCCCTTCAAGAGTTTCTTGACTTTTTATCGACCCCCTCTATTTTACTATTACGTAATCATAATAGGACAAGCAAAAAAGACACGTGAGTTTTTAGATTGTTTATTTTATAGTTACAGTGTTTTGTTATCCAAATTAAATTTTATATTTTATATATTATTTATCCCTCCTATCAAATATGTAATATTAAGGACATCAAAAACAAAAACTTTTCCCTTTGACATTAAGCCAATATAATAATATATACTATATTATACATACAAGAAACACTATAGTTACAGTGGTTCTTGTTATTATACATACAAGAAATACTATAGTTACAGTGTTTCTTGTATGTATAATATAGTATATATTATTAATGTCAAAGGGAAAAGTTTTTGTTTTTGATGTCCTTAATATTACATATTTGATAAGAGGGATAAATAATATATAAAATATAAAATTTAATTTAGATAACAAAATAACAATAATACAATCTTCCTATAGGATGTACAAAATTACAGGCCTGCTCAACACTTCAAAATAGAGAAATTTAGTTCATAAATGAATAACGATTGAATTATAATATGTATGCTGATGAATTTTAGAGCATTAATGCTCACTTGTATGTCGATGTGCAAAAATGAGACTGAGATCGAATATGTGTAAGTATAAGTAAATAAGCAATCATGCACGTGTTGCAATCTTGCTACCGCTGCGCCGCCAAGTGGAAATCACCGACATCCGTTTATTGATAAATACGTCATTTTGGCCTACATGATGGGCCTTCGTAACTGTTTTCATGACCTTGCTCCATCTTACAGGTCCTATTCATGTCACTGTTCCCACGATTCACTCTTAATTGCGTAGTCATTCAGGATGGAGGTAATCCAGGTAAACCAAATTAAATATTACCCGTACAATGATGTCTTATATTTTTCTATCAACCCCTAACGATGTTATATCGACCCCTGGTTTAAATAAACCTTCTTTCCTTACCTCAATTAGAAATTTTTTTGTTGATTGCTGCAGATAATCATTCAGATTTAATTTTTCTTCTTCAAGAACTTGCTTTAATTGTAGTAATCTCTGCCTCCTTTTTTGTGTGATAGGTAGAGCCTATTAATGTCACTGAGAGGATTGAGGACATGGTGCATTGTCATTAATTTGATTTTTTCGGTCTAAATCCTTCAATGCTAGCTGGGTCCATTCAACAATGCCTGCTAAATATCTCAAAATGAGTATGGCCCAGGTGTTAATTGCTTTTATCAAATTTCCAGCATTAAGCATTGACTTAAGAGTTTTCTTAGCTGCCTTAGGTAATCCGCTCTGTTTTTTCTTTGATCTTATTGTGCAGAATTTCTGATGCTTCTAAAATTCCCAAATATTTGTAGCAATCTTTGAATTTTATTGCCTCAATTTTTTTGCCATTGAGCAGCTCGATTCTGTTCAGGTCTTCAGACTTTCCTCTTGTTATTCCAGCAACTGTGCATTTGTCCAAAATCCATTTATATATCTTGGCTGAATATGTGCACAGTATTAAGCAATGATCCAAGTTCATTCTCTGATTTTGCATATGGCTTCGGATCGTTCATGTATAAAAGGTGAGATAACTTTGCACTTTTTTGCACAATTTGGTAACCATGAGCAGTTTTATTTAAAATTCTAGTGGCAATCAATGACAAGATAAACCATAAAGGGGATAATGAGTCTCCTTAAAAAATATCCCTTCTTATGATCATCATCATCATCAAATTCCTGCCATGTACCCACAAGGGGTGTACAGGATATGATAGAACTACATGAAAAAATTATATCATTACTAACTTCCTATCTACAATTTTCCTCCAAATCAGTCTGTTACTTGTCAAGACTCCAACATTATCAGATCTTATATTTCTATCATCTAAGGCACTTTGTACTGTATCAATCCACCTATATCTTGGTCTTCCTCTTGGTCGTTTTGCTGCCAACCTGGCAGAGAACACTTGTTTTGCTAATCTTTCCTCGCCCATTCTGTTTAAGTGACCATACCATATGAGATTAGCTCTGCTAACGCATTCCTGGATGCCGACAATGTCAAGTTCTTTCCTAATATCTTCGTTTTTAATATGATATTGCCATTGATGCCATCTGTGAACGCCTATAATCTTTCTCAGGACTCTCATATCTGTGGTCTCTAGTCTTTGGTCAAGTGTTACTTCTGACCCAGCTCTTAGATCCGTAAGTTAAAACTGGTTTGAACACTGTCTTGTATACAGCTAATTTAGTGTTCAGACTAATTTCTCTCTTATTCCAAATGAATTTATTCAATTGACTTCCCACCATACCAGCTTTGCTTAATATACCATCTTCAGTAAAAATCGTGCCTAAGTAGCTGAAATGTTTTACATGTTCCACAGGTTCTCCATTCACAACACAGTTGACATTTTCAACGATTTTGCCTATTTTCATTGTCTTTGTCTTTTTATTGCTGACCTTCATACCATATCTATTACAACAACTATTCAATTTAGTCAGAGAATCTTGCGACTTGTAGCGGATTTATTTAGAAGTATAACATCATCCGCATAAAGCAAAGAGCTGACATTAACATCTCCAATTTTGATATCATGTTTAATACCACTTTCCTTCATAATGTGATCCATATAGATAATGAATAACAGAGGGCATAATGTACATCCTTGTCTCACACCAGATTTAACATTAAACCACTTTCCTGTACTTCCTTCAATTCTAACTGCTGACTTACAACTCAAATAAAGACTAAGTATTGCTTGATATAATGCCCCTTGACACCATATAACTGCAGCGTATTGAATAGCTTCTCTCTTGGCACCTTATCATATGCCTTTTCCAAATCGACAAAACTTAAATAGAGATCTTTGTTATATTCCCATGCTTTCTCGACTATTTGTCGTAAAGTGAAGATCTGATCCTGACAGCCTCTGTTTGGCCTAAATCCAGCTTGTTCTTCACCAAACTTTTCTTCCACAATTCTTCTCAACCGTTTCTCAAGTATACTTGCATAGATTTTGCCAGGAACACTCAGTAGGGAAATACCTCTATAATTCTCACATTCAGTTTTATTTCCCTTTTTATATATGGGTACTAATGAGAGCTCTACTCCAATCATCGGGAATTCGTCCCTCTGTCCGGGCTTTCTGAACTATGCAGTGTAGCCACTGTAAGACTCTTATACCACCATACTTCAGCATTTCTGGTCGAATATCATCTACTCTCTGCTGCCTTTCCACATTTCAAGCCTTTGATGGCTTTTTCTACCTCAAGTATGGATATGTATTCCTGCCTGCATGCCTGGTCAGTGTTTTTTACCACTGTGCTGTCATCACTGCTTGTTTCATTTAGCAGTTTTTCAAAGTAATTACTCCATACTTCAAGGATATCTTTTATTCCAGTTTTTATGTCACCTTTATCATCTCTAACTCCTTTTACAGCACTCTTTCCTCCATTTCTAAACTTCTTCAACAACCTCCAGAATATTTTGCCACCTTCTTGATATTTTCTATATTCTTGCCAAAGTCCTCCCATGACTTTTGTTTAGCTAGTTTTACACAGTGTTCTTGCATTTGTCTCTATATTCTCCAAGAGCACAAGCTGACTTATTTGACAGGAACTTTTGATATGCTTTCTTCTTTTCCTTCACTGCCTCGTTAACTTCCTGTGTCCACCAGGGAGTTCTGGTTTTTCTATCCTTGCAGACAACCTCGCCACATGCTTCTCTGGCTGAATCAATCAGTGTTTTCTTGAAGGCTTGCCACTGAATCTCCAAGGTTTGGTTCCTGTTCTCAAACTCTTTCATTTTTTCTTCAATAATCTTTGTGTATTTTAGTCTACAGTTCACATCTGAGAGCTGCTCAACTTTTATTCGCTTTAAAACTTTCTTACATGTTATTCTTTTCAATGTGAAATTCAATTTTATCCTGCTCAAGACTAAATAGTCATCACTTCCAATTTCAAATCCTCTGTACACTCTGGTGTCCTGCACCAGGGAGAAAACATCACTATCAACAATAACATAGTCAATGAGACTTTTCTTATTCCTAGCCTCTTCTCTCCATGTGAATTTGTGCACATTTTTATGTTGGAACATGGTGTTAGTAATAACCAGCCCATGTCCTGAGCAGAAATCCAACAGATATTTGCCATTATTATTAGCTTTGCTCTTTTCTCCAAATTTTCCCAAAATATTTTTGTATGTCTCACAATCATTTCCTACTCTGCTATTTAGATCCCCAACAAGGACCAACTTTTCCTTTTTCATTGTGTCAGTTGCTTTTTCTAAAGCATCAAAAAATTCCTCCACTTCTACCTTAGTAGAACCTTCTGTGGGACCATATGCACAAATAAGTCTCATTGTCCATTTCCCCATTCTCATATTTGCCCACATTACTCTACTTGAGACTGACTGCCATTCAAGAAGATTAGCCTCGTATTTTGTGTTGAATACTATGGCTACTCCTTTTCCTTGATTGTCATTGCCTGAATATAACATTTTGTATGTATTGCTCAGAAAGATCTCACCAGTTTTGGTCTTTTTTTGTTTCAGTCACCCCTATTATGTCGATCTGGTACTTATCTAATTCCTCAGCTAGCTCCATTTCTTTGCCATTCAGGCTTCTTACGTTGATAGTACCGATTTTTAACTCTGGTGATGTTGAGTTGGGGTTTGTTTTCAGATTTGTTCCAGTAGCTGACTTTTCGCTGTTCGCCCTGGTTCCCTGGCGAAAACAACGGGACCTTGTTTAACCGGGCGACGCCCCAGCCGGCATGAAATTTTGTCATGTTGTACCATCATTTTTTATTTTGGTTTAACCAATAAGAATACAATTTGGTCGGCTAAATCCCAAATTGCCAGCCCATCCTCGTTCGTTCAGTATCCAAGTAGATACCCAACAGGGTGCACCACGAGAAGGTGAGGATTGGACATTAGGTCAGAAGCCCTGGTCGGTTCTCCGCATTCCTTAAAGGCTATGTGGAGGTCTCCTCTCAGTTATACAGCTTTGACCCTTAAGCACCCCTTCTTATGATTACCTCCCCAATTTCTTCTCTATTCAGACCCAACATTTTCAAATTTTTCATACTGATTTGCAAGAATTTTTGTATGTTTTCACTAATAACGAATAGTTCTGTGCATTTTAAAATCAAACTATGAGGTACTGAATCAAATGCTTTTTTAAATCTATGTATAAATTTATAAATAGATTATAAATTATAGATTACACACACACACAGCAAAAGTGATCTGTAATACAATTTAATTTTTTTTTTAACTGAAATAAAAATATTTACCAATTCTAATTCTTCAGAAAGCATTTGAATCCTTCGAGCATATCTTTTTAACATAGCTGCATCAGTAAGGACCTCATTGATGACTGGTTTATTTTTTATACACTTTGCTCTACTAGCAAACTATCAAAAATAAATCACATTTTATTAACTCAATACTAAGACTAATTTAGTAAAACAATTTGATTTGTAAATATTAAGTTAATTATAATTCATATAGCAACCACATCTAGTTATGTAAACTGCACCTAGAAGTGGCTACTAGGTGCATTTTTTTTTTATTCTTTTTTTTTTGCTTAAATGTTGCATTTAAACACAATACTAGAACATTTACAAATAATTGATAACTGCAGTACACCCAATTCACCATACTGGTTTACATGGTAGACTGGTAGACCCTAAAGAGCGTTTCCCTTTAGAAATGGGGGAAATACGTTGAGAGTTTATTAATAGGAATAAAAGTTGCTACTAAATCATATTTCTTCAGAATTTTGGAAATCGGTTCTGAAATGTTGGCGATGTATGGGATTGGAACTTGACACTTTGATTCCTTGTTTGGGTTAGTAGGAGTCAAACAGATGTTGTGTAGTCCTTCCTGAGAAGCCATTTAATATATATATTTTATAGAACTATGGAATAAGGTACTCTAAGAAACAGGAATACTATAATTCCTTATATGCGGTATATGCTGCGAGACAACTTTTTCAAGCAGCATGTGAAAAAAGGAACTCTAGGTCAAAGAGTATTGGATTTGTTCACAGCATGAGAAGGGGTCTCTGTTAAGAATATGGCAATTTTACTACCCAGTTGGTGACAGTGATTGCACTGTGCTTTCTTGGGAAGTATCTGATTGTATTGATGCTCCAATTAGAACAGGTTACATGCTGAACTACAAAGCTGGAGATTATGATCAACTTAGGAAAATACTATCTTTGGTAGCATTTTGCTATCAATGACTGAATGAGAAACATGTGGTTGTATTGAAATATCTGATTGTATTGATGCTCCAATTAGAACAGGTTACATGCTGAACTACAAAGCTGGAGATTATGATCAACTTAGGAAAATACTATCTTTGGTAGCATTTTGCTATCAATTACTGAATGAGAAACATGTCAGCAATTCACAGGAATCTTTAAAAAAGTGCTTATATAAGGAGGTATCTGAATGTATCCCTAATGTTTGAAGAATAAATAGGTGGGAGTGAAATGGAAGTGCAACCTTATTAAATAAGAGATCCACAAGAAAAAGATGATGTGGAAAGAACATCATGAGAATATGAGTCAGAGGAGTTATGAAATATATAAAGTTCAGTCCAGAAAAGTAACGAGTATTATGTGGGAAGATAAATCGAAGTATGGAAAGAAATTGGCCATACAAGCTAAAGGCAAGGCAATCCAAAAAAAATTTTATCATTATGCCAAGCAAAAGAAAGAAAGAATGTGGAAGAATAATTTTATTGAATGCAGACAGTACTCCTAGTGTCAGAAGCTAATGATCTTTCGGAATAGGAATAATCTTTCGTATTTGTACTTGCTGAAGTGTAATAGAGTGGCCTTCTTCCAGCATATCCTGTGATGGGTGTCCAATGCATGGCCAGCAAGTCCTGAATGGCTGCACTGGTGAAACTGAATGTAGTCCTTGTGTTCAGATATTGTGATATTAGTGAACTGCCAGTTTGGCCATAGCAGGACAGTTTACAACTGCAAAGGACCTGGTATATTCTAGGTAGGTCTAGGGGAAGTGGCTGGTCTTTGGTGGAGCAGATAAGAGATGCCAATTTCTTATATGGTTTGTAACTAGTTATGAGGTCATATTTTCTTAGGAATTTTGTTAGTTTTTTTCGATGTACCTAGATATAAGGTATCGTAATAGATTTAGAGTAATCTCTGTTACAAATTAAGGATATGGTTACGTTCAGTAGTTAGGGCACTGTTATCTGAACTGATTAATTTTGCCATGTTATATAAGGTTTTTATAATCCCATACTGTTGGGATTATTAAGACCTGGGGGGGGGGGGGGAGTTCTGTCCCTGGCTTTTTCTGTAAACAGAGAAAGCCAGGGATCCATCAGGCTTGCATGTAATCACTGTCTAGGAAAGGGGACTGACTACTGTTTTCCTTTTCCAAGGTAAAATGGATCCCGGGATGTTGATTGTTTAAGTGTGGTAAGAAATTATGGAGTGCATTCAGGCCATGTGACCAAATAGTGAACATATCATCCACGTAGTGCAATCAAACAGTGGGTTTATGTGGGGTAGAGTTTAAGGCTTTATCTTCAAAGGTCTCCATAAAGAAGTTGGCCAGAGCAGAGAAAGAACCTATGAATTTTCCTCGCAAACGAAATAGCCTGAGTTCATGGTGAACTGAAATAGAGCTGAGATATCAGGAGGAAATTTGGCTTGGATGAGGTCTAAGGTATCTTTGAGTCGGACATTGGTAAATAAAGAGGAGACATCAAAACTGACCATTATGGCAGTGTGTTGGAGTGAGAGATTTTCCATACTGGCTTTAAAGTGGGCTGAGTTTTTTTTATGTGTGAAGGTGTGTTGCCAGTATATTGTGTGAGCACTTTGGCAAAATGTTTGGCTAATTTGTATGTGGGGGAATCAATACCATCCATAATGGGAAGTAATGGTACATTCTGCTTATGAATTTTCGGTAGTCCATATAATCTGGGGGAGGGTCTAGAGTTAAAAGGTTTAAGTCTGTTAGTCACTTCCACAGGCCAAGAGGGTCAAAGTGCTCACACAATATACTGACAACACACCTTTCACACATA
Organism: Typopeltis vanoorti; assembly: GCF_054136105.1. Classification (NCBI taxonomy): domain Eukaryota; kingdom Metazoa; phylum Arthropoda; class Arachnida; order Uropygi; family Thelyphonidae; genus Typopeltis; species Typopeltis vanoorti. The sequence goes on from NC_143554.1 coordinate 12,560,940, forward strand.
AAAAACTCAGCCCAGTTTAAATAATGTTGACATGAGTATAGATAAATACAAGTCAAAGAAAAGTCTCAAAACCGTCAGTCAATGCCCACAGATAACAAGAATCACTCTAATCAAGGAGAACTATTGCATTCTGCAATAGGTCAGTATTGGAAAATGAGCAGCGATGACCATCATGATCACCTACTCCAAATGTGAGAACAATATTCTAAGGTAGGTCAGATTTGTGATTTATACAGCAGGAGTTGAGGAGGAAGAAGTAGCATTTTGAAAGAAAAAAACAAATCAAGTTTTAAGGAGACTGAAAAGGCTATGGATGTCATATGCTTATGCCAGGATAAGCTAGATGTGAAAGTCAACCCAAGAGGGGATAACTGATCTCGAAAGGAAATCAAAACATTATAAAACTTTAGAGGGGGGAAGTGAAGTAGGATTTTTCTTCCAAGTAATAATACAGGATTATGATTTGATAGCATTGATATTCAATAAGTGATCTTCACCACTACTAGAAAATGGTGAGAAGATCGGTGTTTAATATACTGGTCATTGAAGACCTTGAATCATTTGAGTATTACGCAGTTTGAATGAAGAGCACTGTCATCGATAGAGGAAGTTTTTTTCACTTAGCTGCAAATCAAATTAAATCTGCCAAGAAATTATACTTGTTTTATCATTTATTCAAACATTGTAAGGATAAAACAAGAATTTCTTGGCAAGTTTGTCATCAGAAAAAATAAGGATAGAATTTGAGCTTAAAGAAAGATCACTGATTATAGGAGGAAGAGTGTAGGAAAGAGTAAGCCATCCATCATGACATGCAACAAACTACCAGAGAGAAAGCTGATAATCCAATCATAAATAGAGAATATGATGTCTTGAAAATATCAAGAGCAACCACATGAGTTTCTTGAAATCTTTCCATAAACTGTGTCCAAAGGTTGCAAGGTGAGCAAGGAGGTCTTCCTGTAGAAAAAGAATGATGGAATCTGTATTAGTGATAAATAATTGATAGGATCTCTAGGTAGTAAATAAGTTGGTGGAATATAATTTATGACAGCAAGTCATCATTCAGACTTGCAATCTTAAATTTTTTGCAACTACTGGGAGAGAGCAATGAGACAACAGTCAGACTTTTGTTTCCTTTTTAGGGACATGCTAGATAAAGGTTTGTTTCCATGCTGTTGGGTAGATGCCAGATTAATATGATATCCTATACATGGCTCCACAAAATTAACAGAACAAAATGTTTTTCAAGAATATTTTATTTTCCACAGTGTCTCCAAGAAAAATATTTGATACAACAAGCATTGTGGCATGTAAATTCCAATTATTTAATAAAAACTGAACCAAGTTTGCACAAAATGCAAATAACTCAAGCCTACAAAAACACAGGTTGTAACCACATTTCAAAGTGTCTGCAAGAAAAATATTTAATACAGCAAGCATTTTGGCATGTAAATTCTCCAAGTATCTAATAAAACCTGAATCAGGTTTGCACAAAATGCAAATCACTCAAGCCTACAAACACAGAGGATGTAACCACAACACTTCAGTCATTTTTTGGCTTGCTCAGTGAGTTAGCCTTCAGGATGGCAAGCCACCATTATTCAGAGATGATAGGCCACTGGATAATTTGAAGCTAGCCCAACACAATCAAAAGTGGCATAGTGGTTTAAAGTAAAATGAATTGTCATATTAGCACTATGAATGGTATCACAGTTTTCAGGAGACAGGAACCATTACTAGCGAAGCTGGCAAAGTTCATCCAAGGGCTACATCAACCAGAACAGACCACCATTTGGTTCAAAAACAGCAAGATAATAGTACCCTTCAATGCCTATTAACGAATTTACAACGTACAATTCATATAAATTAAAATGAAACTTTAATTTATATTACAATATATCGGCAACATCACGTTGCCATTTTCAGAGGAACTTAAAAAAAAAAGACACGTGCACGCAGGCACTACACACAGTAACTGAGGACGAAGCAGGAAGCTGTTGTTTCTCCTAAACGTCCTGATGGTGTCCCTTAGCGGGCTATGTAAGTATTCTCAGCCGTTGGGCTGAAGGTCTTCTGATGTAAGTCTCCCAAATTTGGGGAAGTCTCATGCAACCAAATTTGTTGAGGTTTGCTGAGGCTGATTTAATGAATAGCCTTTCAAATTTGAATTTACTTAGGTGTATAACCGAGGGCTTTCTTCCACCGTATTCTGTGGCGAGTATCCAGAGCATGGTCTGCAAGACCAGAGTGGCTGTACTGGTGGAAACGGATGTAGTCCTTGTGTTCTGAAATTCTGATATTCACTGTCCTGCCTGTTTGGGCAAAATAGGACAGCTTACAGCTGCAAGGGACCTGGTATACACCAGGTAGGTCTAAGGGAGGTGGTTGGTCTTTAGTGGAGTGGATAAGGGATGCCAATTTTTTATATGGTCTGTAACAAGAGGTCAAGTTATGTTTTCTTAGGATTTTGGTAATTTTTTTTTTACGAGGTGCCTGGGATGTAGGGAATGGTGATGGATTTAGAATAATCCTTGTTGTGAAGGGGGGGGGGTTAACTGGTGTCAATATTTTGGGGATTTTTTGGGGGGGGGTAACCACTGGCTGAGAAGGTGTAGAGGATGGGGTTTAGTTCAGTGGTTAGGTCAATGTCATTTGAAAAGATAAGTTTAGCCTTGTTGTGTAATGTCTTAACTCTCCATATTGTTGTGAAGGGGAGGGGGGGATTGTTGGTGAATATATCTGTCTGTATGGGTGGGTTTTCTATAAATTGAGTTCCATCAGTTTATAAAAAGGTTCCATCAGGCTGGCAGGTGACTAGTGTCTAAGAAAGGGAGGCTGTTGTTTTTCCTCCTTTTCCAGGGTGAACTTGTTTCTGGGGTGTTGATAGTTTAAGTGTGTTAGGAAGGAGAGGAGCGTATTCAGAGTCATGTGGCCAAATAGCAAACACATCATCAATGTAGCGAAGCCATATGGTTGGTTTCTGTGGGGCAGAGTTTAAGGCTTTCTCTTCAAAAGTCTCCATAAAAAAGATGGCCAAGGGTGGGGAGAGTGGTGAGCCAATGGCTGTCCCCTCTATTGGTTTGTAGAATTTTCATTGCCAAACGAAATAGCCTGAATTCATAGTGAACTGAAATAGGGCTGAGATATCAGGAGGAAATTTAGCTTGGATTAGCTCTAAAGTTTCTTTGATTGGGACATTTGTGAATAAGGAGGAGACGTCAAAACTGACCATTATGTCAGTATGTTGGAGGGTAAGGTTTTCTACGCTGGCTTTGAAATTGAATGCGGAATCCGCCACCACGTGGTGGCGGATTCCAAATCACGTGGCCAACGATATTAGATTGGATGTAGCTTGTGTTCTCACCAAAGCTAGACCACTAAAAACCAACATATCCAATAAGGAATATAAATCGCTGCAGGAATTAAAGAAAAACAAAGAAATAATAATCACCAAAGTGGATAAAGGTAACGCCACAGTAGTACTTAACCAAACGGACTACACAGGTAAACTTAAAGATCTATTATTAGATCAGACTACTTACCTCCCTATTGATTACAATCCCACCAAATCACAAATTAGAAAACTCCACAGGCTCCTTAAGAAGGTCACTTCTTGGCCTGTAGAAGTCACTAACAAATTAAAACCGTTTAACTCCATACCCCCCATATATATGGACTCCCAAAAAAAACAAAGAAAATGTGCCATTAAGTCCCATAGTGGATGGCATTGATTCCCCCACATACAAATTAGCTAAAAAATTTGGCCAAAGCACTCACACACTATACTGGCAACACACCATCACACATAAAAAACTCAGCCCGTTTCAAAGCCAGCATAGAAAACCTTACACTCAAACATAACTGACACAATGGTCAGTTTTGATGTCTCCTCCTTATTCACAAATGTCCCACTCAAAGAAACCTTAGAGCTAATCCAAACTAAATTTCCTCCTGATATCTCAGCCCTATTTCAGTTCACTATGAACTCAGGCTATTTCGTTTGGGAAGGAAAATTCTACAAACAAATATAGGGGACAGCCATGGGTTCACTACTCTCCCCACCCTTGGTCAACTTGTTTATGGAGACTTTTGAAGAGAAAGCCTTAAACTCTGCCCCCAGAAACCAACCATATGGCTTCACTACGTTGATGATATGTTCGCTATTTGGCCACATGGCTCTGATACACACCTCTCCTTCCAAACACACTAAAACAACCAACACCCCATAATCAAGTTCGCCCTGGAAAAGGAGAAAAACAACAGCCTCCCTTTCTTAGACACACTAGCCACCTGCCAGCCTGATGGAAACTTGGTTTTCTCAGTTTATAGAAAACCCATCTATACAGGCAGATACATTCACCAACAATACCCCCCCCCCTCACAACAATATGGAGTTAAGACACTACACAACAGGGCAAAACTTATCTGTTCAAATGACAATGAACCTCCCCAAAAAAATCCCCAAAATACTGACACCAGTTAACCACAACCTTCCCCCCCCCCCTCTTCACAACAAGGATTACTCCAAATCCATCACCACACCCTATATCTGAGGCACCTAGGAAAAATTACAAAAATCCTAAAAAAAATGACTTAACTTCTTGTTACAGACCATATAAAAAATTGGCATCCCTTATCCGCTCTACTAAAGACCAACCTCCCCCCCCCAGACCTACCTGGTGTATACCAGGTCCCTTGCAGCTGTAAGCTGTCCTATTTTGCCCAAACAGGCAGGACAGTGAATATCAGAATTTCAGAACACAAGGACTACATCCGTTTCCACCAGTACAGTCACTCTGGTCTTGCAGACCATGCTCTGGATACTCACCACAGAATACAGTGGAAGAAAGCCCTTGATTATACACCTAAGTAAATTCAAATTTGAAAGGCTATTCATTGAATCAGCCTCAGCCCTAAGAAACATGCCAAACCTCAACAAATTTGGTTGCATGAGACTTCCCCAAATTTGGGAGACTTATATCAGAAGACCTTCAGCCCAACGGCTGAGAATACTTACATAGCCTGCTAAGGGACACCATCAGGACTTTTAGGAGAAACAACAGCTTCCTGCTTCGTCCTCAGTTACTGTGTGTGGTGCCTGCGTGCACGTGTCTTTATTTTAAGTTCCTGTGAAAATGGCAATGTGATGTTGCCGAAATATTGGAATATAGATTAAAGTTTAATTTATATCAATTGTACGGTGTAAATTTCTTAAGTAATTTAATAAGTATGTATAACCAACGTCTAAGCCTTTCTACGAGAAAGACCTACAATGGCCTGTCATGAATTATCTCTTGAAGTTGTTGTGCCAGAGGTGAAAATATTTCCAACCATATCAATGGCAAGAAGGATCAATTCAAGTGGACTATGCAAGAAAGTCAGTGATTTGTATCCCATTAACCAGAAACCACTGCAGAGCTTGTTGAAACTGGTGCTATAAATATGTAAGTAAGAGCCCTGACAAATGGAATACACTTCTGTTCTCTGATGAATCTCATTTTAGCCCTACATACAGATACTAGATGACTGATCTAGAGAGAAAGAGGAATGTGGTATCATTCCAACAATGGTGGAATAATGATCAGTGGCAGCAATGTTGTTTTTGATAGGAATACAAACTGCACAGAGATAGCAAGAACAGATCCTAGAACTCTAGGTCCAACTTTGTAGGAGTGCAGTTGGCCCAGATTTTCTTTTCATGCATGACAATACCACTGCAGGTAGAGCTGAAGTGACAGAGGAGTAATACCCTAAAACTGAAGATATCCAACAACTGCTTTAGCTAGCACAATCAATAGACTTAAATCTGATTGAACATAGGTGGGGCATCCGTGGGTTTTGTATTGCATTGCATGCTGACAGTCACTGCCATTATTATTTGGTGAGCTCAATTCTGCTCTGATAGAAGAATTGAATTTGTTGCTCAAGAATCTTAATGATAACCTTATATCAAGAGCTAGTTGTTAAAGGGTGATCGTATGGTGTGCTGATGTTAAGGGACCATATTTTCAAGTACATTGTGTTGACATCTATAATGCAATCTGTTTAGTAATACTTATATACTTCTATGTCACTTATCCTTGTCAGTCATTTCTCACCATCTCCTAATTTTATTGTTATTCTATGGTACACCCATATACCAAATTTTGTTCTATTTCATTGCAAACTGCACAAGTTACACTGAGCAGCATATATAGATAATGCATGATATGCTTTAATTCTGATAGACAAATGTTCAGCATAAATGGAGGGATATACCATCTGGACAAGGGCACTTATTAGTATCAAGACTAATGAGGATTTTTCTGATGCCCTTCTGATGAAAAATCAGATGGTATGTTATGAGCAACTCGTAGTATTGAAGGAAGTGTTTGCCTTGGTCATTTATACAAGATATGGAAGAAATAACTGAAACCACAGTCTGTCTTGTCAAAACCACTTGCCTTTGAGTGATATCACTATAGTACCATCAGGATGTGAGAAGTGAAAACAAGGAAGTTTAGAAGTTTAGTGAGGGACCATAAGGCATGCAACTGCCAGTTGCAGAGGAAGCAAACTGATTACATTTTGACCTCATAGCCTGTTTCAACTGTAATGTAGGCTGAGTGGGAAGATGGAGTATTTGACTTGAGCTATATATTCATATGCTGTATTTTTATCATGGAGCATCAAGAACATTTTTTAGAGAACCAACATTTTAATGAAAGTAAGGGCTTGCAGTAGTATGATGAATGACATCACTCGGTCTAGTACGGATTGTTTCAGATATTTGATCAGGGAAGCTGCAAGGATTAGGAGAGCAGAAATCCTAGAGGTCATTCCATTTCACACAGTAGTGTCATAGGGTATGATGCTGAGATTGGCTGGGAGAAGCTCAATTTGTAGAAAAAGAGATGCAGAAAAGGTTATGGTCAGAGTTGCTATGAGAATAACAAGCATATACAGTATATTTGGAGGGAGAGCTGGTTAAGAAAAGGTCCAGACTGATGGGAGAATGATGGGGATTATGTAGGATTCTGGATGACAGGTTAACGATTTTTATGATGATCTGGCTTGATCTGTGAAATTTATTTCACTATGAATATTAAATTCTCTTAGGTTAGATAATTCACAGTTTAGGTAATTTTCATGTATGAAATCAACTTTTAGAGAAAAGTAATCAAGAAGAACAGCATGCATGTCTGAATTAGGAGAGCAGTTACAATAGTGAAAGCTATAAAGTGAGGTAAGGAAATCTTGAACCAGAGAGGGGAGGGAACACAAACTGGGGGACCTACTTCAGCAATAAACCATAGCAATACCCACAGAATTCACAACTCTATATCTGTTTAATGGATGATGGCATCACATTAACAAGAAGGTTTGACACATCAGGAAATTAGTTTTTACTCTAAAATTGCAGAGTATTTCCACAAATTTATAATAGTGAATGCTGATCACAGCATAACAATGAAAGAAAGGAACTGCATTAGGTAAGTAACTAGAAGTGAAGATATTTCACTTTTTTTTTCTTTTTTTTTGCATAGAGTAAAATATAGATGAAAACAATTTAATTTATTGCACAGTACACCTTGCAATAAATTAGAGAAAAGTAGTCAAGAAGAACAGCATGCGTGTCTGAATTAGGAGAGCAGTTACAATAGTGAAAGCTATAAAGTGAGGTAAGGAAATCTTGAACCAGAGGGGGGGGGGGACACAAACTGGGGACCCTACTTCAGCAATAAACCATAGCAATACCCACAGAATTCACAACTCTATATCTGTTTACTGGATGATGGCATCACATTAACAAGAAGGTTTGACACATCAGGAAATTAGTTTTTACTCTAAAATGGCAGAGTATTTCCACAAATTTAAAATAGTGAATGCTGATCACAGCATAACAGTGAAAGAAAGGAACTGCATTAGGTAAGTAACTAGAAGTGAAGATATTTCACTTTTTTTTTCTTTTTTTTTGCATAGAGTAAAATATAGATGAAAACAATTTAATTTATTGCAAAGTACACCTTAATGGATATATGGTGTACTTTGCAATAAATGATATGGTCAAATAAGTGGAAAAAATTCCCATATACAGGGTGTTCGGGATAAATTTGACATATTTATAATTAATTATATTTTTCCGTAAGTTACATGTATTAACACACACTTCTCTTCATTTAAAAGTTTGGACCCTTCTTCATTCATATACAAGATGTCAGAAAGGATGGATAGCTGGAACCCACCTGAATCATGGAAGAGAATAACTTGTATCATGATGATTCGTGCCCGCCATCAAAATAAGGATATTACGACTGCTGCCCAATGCTCCCTGAATACAGTAAAAACAATCAGGCATGAACTAGAGACTTGCAATGGTGACTACGAGGATGTAGCAAGAAGAAAGATCCCTAGCAGACGATCTGATTGCGTTCGTACAGCAGAATTCCTCGCAAATCTGCAGGAACAGGTGTTGAAGAACCCTGGCATTGGAATTCGGGCTTTGTTCGTGGAGTTGCTAACTGTAGTCAAGCCCTGGATAACAAGGGTAGCCAATGGTAGGCCGTATGTATGGCAGCAGGATTCGGCCCCTTGCCACACCTCTGGGAAAAGTCAAAAATGGTTGTCTGAAAATTTCTACGACTTCACCAGTCCAAATGTTTGGCCTCCAAACTCCCCAGACCTTAACCCCATGGATTATTTTGTATGGGGCGCAGTTGAAAAAGACACCAATCGCACTTCCAGTAATACAAAAGCCCAGTTAATGGATAAAATTAAAACAGTTTTTGCGGCCCTTCCCAGGGAGACTGTAGCATCAGCTTGTTCGAGGTTCCGAAGCAGAATTGAAGCTGTGATCGATGCTAATGGTGGTTATTTTGAGTAAATCTTGTTGATAGTATTGTAATTAACTCTGCCTGTAATGTTTTTTTGTCAATTCATTAAATTTAATAGATACAAAGAAGATTTTCTTTTTCCTTACGAAACTGTCAAATTTATCCCGAACACCCTGTATAGTAATGAATGAAAGGTAGGGGAAGAGGTTCAATACAACTGAGAATCATGGCCAAATAATTAATGGAATGGCTCCATTGTATACACATAAAAAAAGTTGTCATATCAAATAGCAACAGTGGAAGATATTTAGCTTAAAAGTTCATACTTCCATTTATACATCAATTTTAGAGTATATTCAAACATTAACATTTTGTCAATTTATTTATTTATGATTACTAACAGCAGTGAACATGAGCTTTCTTCTATTACTATTGTAAACCAAAACCTACCTTTAATGTTGAATGAGTCTGTTCTATTGCTGCTGGTGTCACTGTACAAATGATGAGGGTACATGCATTACCACCTAAGGAATTCTGAAGTATTCTAGTCAACTTTGAATCCCTGTAGTTTACAAATTGTCTACAGAATGAACAAAAGAAATATATTAAGAACACTATTAAAATATTCTCTAGATATTATGCTATACTTATAAGTAACATACAATCACATGAATATAAATTCATAAAGACAAGATAAATATTTAATAAAATTAACTTACCTGAGTATACTAAACAGCAAGTAGCACACAATGCCATCAGTGGTTAATATTACCAATCACATAACATGAAAATGCATTCCAAAACACAGAAAATATTAACATTTAAAACTAATTTTTATGGGATGCTTAACGGTCAAAGCTATATAACTGAGAAGAGACCGCCACATAGCCTTTAAAGGAATGCGGAGAACTGACCAGGGCTTCTGACCTAAAGTCCAATCCTCACCTTCTTGTGGTGCACCCTGTTGGGTATCTACCTGGATACTGAACGAACGAGGATGGGCTGCCAATTTGGAATTTAGCCGACCAAATTGTATTCTTATTGGCTTAAACCAAAATGCAAAATGATGGTACAAGATGAAAAAATTTCATGCCGGATGGAGCATCGCCTGGTTAAATTTAGCAGTTTTTCAAAGTAATTACTCCATACTTCAAGGATATCTTTATCTCCTGTTTTCATGTCACCTTCATCATCTCTAACTCCTTTTACAGAACACTTTCCTCCATTCCTAAGCTTCTTCAACAACCTCCAGAATATTTTGCCACCTTCTTGATATTTATTTTCTATATTCTTGCCAAAGTTCTCCCATGACTTTTGTTAAGCTAGTTTTACACACTGTTTAGCATTCTTGCATTTGTCTCTGTATTCTCTAAGAGCACAAGCTGACTTATTTGCCAGGAACTTTTGATATGCTTTCTTCTTTTCCTTCACTACCTCTTTAACTTCCTGTGTCCACCATGGAGTTCTGATTTTTTTATCCTTGCAGACAACTTCACCACATGCCTCTCTAGCTGAATAAATCAGAGCTTTCTTCAAGGCTTGCCACTGAATCTCCAGTGTTTGATTCCTGTTCTCATACTCTTTCATTTTTTTTTCAATAATCTTTGTGTATTTAAATCTACAGTTCACATCTGAGAGCTGCTCAACTTTTATTCACTTTAAAACTTTCTTACATTCATTCTTTTCAATATGAAATTCAATTTTATCCTGCTCAAGAATAAATAGTTATCACTTCCAAGTTCAAATCCTCTATACTCTCTGGTGTCCTGCACCAGGGAGAAAACATCACTATCAACAATAAAATAGTCAATGAGACTTCTTTTATTCCTTGCCTCTTCTCTCCATGTGAATTTGTGCACATTTTTATGTTGGAACATGGTGTTAATAATAACCAATCCGTGTCCTGAGCAGAAATCCAACAGATATTTGCCATTATTATTAGCTTTGCTCTTTTCTCCAAATTTATCCAAAATATTTTTGTATGTATCACAATCATTTCCTATTCTGCTATTTAGATCCCCAACAAGGACCAACTTTTCCTTTTTCATCGTGTCGGTTGCTTTTTCTAAAGCGCATAAAAAATTCCTCCACTTCTACCTTAGCAGAACCTTCTGTGGGACCATAGGCACATATAAGTCTCATTGTCCAGTTCCCCATTCTCATATTTGCACACATTACTCGACTTGAGACTGCCTGCCATTCAAGAAGATTAGCCTTGTATTTTGTGTTGAATACTATGACTACTCCTTCTTTTCCTTGATTGTCATTGCCTGAATATAACATTTTGTATTTATTGCTCAGAAAGATCTCACCAGTTTTTGTCTTTTTCGTCATCCCTATAATGTCAATCTGGTACTTATCTAATTCTTCAGCTAGCTCCATTTCTTTGCCATTCAGGCTTCTTATGTTGATAGTACCGATCTTTAACTCTGGTGATTTGAGTTGGGGTGTATTTTCAGATTTGTTCCAGTAGCTGACTTTTTGCTGTTCGCCCTGGTTCCATGGACAAAAACAATGGGGGCCTTGTTGAACCGGGCGATGCCCCATCCGGCACGAAATTTTGTCATGTTGTACCATCATTTTTTATTTTGGTTTAACCAATAAGAATACAATTTTGTCGGCTAAATTCCAAATTGCAAGCCCATCCTCGTTCGTTCAGTATCCAAGTAGATACCCAACAGGGTGCACCACGAAAAGGTGAGTATTGAACATTAGGTCAGAAGCCCTGGTCAATTCTCCGCATTCCTTTAACCTTCCTACCGCTAGGACGTCTATAGACGTCCAACTAAATCTGGATAAGATTCAGCCCACCTGTTTAAAGAACCTGGATAAGAAGTGCAATTTGACTGTCATGTCCATTAGAAGGTGTGATAAACCCTCACGCTGAATAGAAAGGTTAATCGGATTATCTCCTGTTCGTAGCTGCCTCTCAGTTGCCTATAACAAGAAACGGACTTTCTTGTTCCATGCTGGTGAACTGGATTTTAGTTATATATGATAGACTAAAAATAAAGAAATTATTTTTATTTTTGTTTTCTCTTTTTATTGTACAATACAATTTTAATTTCTGGATAAAATAAAGGTCTTGCATAATTTCTTCACTTAACCAATTTAATTATTTATTTTTTTGCGCTAATTTTTTTCTAATCGCTACTAGACAAAAGATTTTTCTTTGTTCTCGAAGAAATTAATTCACGATAATTATTTGGAATATTCTTTTAAAAAAAGAAAAGAAAACCGGCTGCCGACGTTCCAGGTTATATTAATTTTATTTTTGTACAAAACCATCGAAATCGAATAATACTTAACAGATTTCCTTTAGGACACGCTTGAGCAACTTTGCTTTATAGAGAATAACATGAAATTCTTTAATCATATTACTAAATTTTTTCTTCATGTTGTATAGTAATCTGTATTTTCACTTTCTTGGTTTCCTTGTATAATTGGTCATTACAAAATGAAATTAACAGTTATGATTTAAATTTATATTTTCTGCATAATTCAGATATTTTATTCTCCAATTTTTAAAGTAAGCGATACATTTGCTTATTTTTATCATTCAAAATATGTATATCAAATGTGAAATTTCATTTCCATATTTTTACAATAGAATTGAACTTTATTTCGCCTCTGATAGTTTAACCCCCCCCCCCGTTGCATTACTATCACACACCCGAAAACTGTTATGAAACATAGGTACAGGTTTTATTTAATTCGTTATTTTTCTCTAGTAATTGTTCCACATAACTTTAATTTTTCGATACTGAAACTATGTGGTGATTATTATAAATTAGCAAATTATAAATCAGACAATATACATATTTCCTGATTATTATAAATCAGGAAATTATGTGATATTCGGATACAGGTGAAATTAATATTTAAAATCACTGTCATCCTTCAAATGCAATATCAGAATAAAGAAAGTGAAAAACCCGAAGTTTCGAAATACATTTCGAAAGCCCGCTCTCGAAATGTATTGGTCTACAGACTGGATTCTGAACACGCCAATGTTTCGTGATGTTATGACTGAAAAACAATTCAGTCTCATCATGAAGTATTTGCATTTTCAGAATAATGAGGAATACGATCAGGCAACACATCCTTGCCCAGTCCTCAACAAAATTTATGATTTTCTGATGAAAATCCGTCAAAAATGTAGATCACTCTACATTCCTGAGAGAGACTTGAGTATCGATGAAAGCCTTATGCCATTCAAAGGTGGACTGAAATGTAAGCAGTATATTCCCAAAAAGAAAGCGAAGTATGGAGTACAATTTTTTATGCTTTGCGAATCGGAAAGTGGATATCTTTGGGATTTCAAACCTTATACGGGAAAGCAAACTGTAATCGAGCACGATAAATATTCGGATCTTCCCTTGTCGATGAGTGCAGTAATGCAGTTACTAGACCCTTTACTGGGGAAAGGTTACTGCATTATAATGGATAATTACTATATATGTGTCCTGAACTCGCTGATTTGCTTTTACAGCATCGTACAGATAGTTATGGTACTGTAAATGCAAAAAGGCGAGATATGCCTCCAGATCTGGCTTCAGGAAAGCTATCGAAGGGGGAAATCCGAACTTATCAGCGAGGGAAAGTCTTTGCACTACGTTGGAAAGACAAAAAAGATGTTTTTCTGCTATCTTCCCTGCACAATCCGTGGAGAAGCATGGTTTGAAGAAAGAAAAACCCATTGCTGTGTGTGCATACAACGACACTATGGGTTGAGTCGACAGGTGCGATCAGCAGCTATCATTCTACTCTGTAATGAGGAAACAGCATAAAAAATATTACAAAAAAGTGTTTGGACATGTTATTTGAATTTTGAAGTGTTTGGATTTTGTTATTTGGAACAGTTTCCTCCTGTACAAGAAAAAATGTTTGTCAACCATAACATATCTAGAATACAGAATAGAAATTGCGAAAGCATTGCTGCATGCACATGCACCTTCTTCAGCAAGCAGAGAAACAGGAAATCCTGCCAGACATCTGAGGTTGAACGCTGCTAACTCCAACCATTATCCCGAAAATCTACCACCAACGGCTAATAAAAAAAAAACCTCCACGCAAATATTATGTATGTAATAAAAAAAAATATCAGAAAGGAAACAAAAATCTGGTGCCCTGAGTGTAAAACTGCTTTATGTGTTTACCCTTGCTTCAAGGTGTTCCACGCTGTTCAAGAATTTTAAATTCTGAACAGTATGAAATAAAAAATGTTTGTTTTCAAGGCCATCAAAACAGTCCTTTTCAGGACTACAAATATTGATAGAGGGATACCCGAGTGCACTGTTTCTTTTTCATCTTGAAGGCTAATTTTTAAGTTCTTTTTATGACACAGAGAAACTGGAAGGAGTATTCCAGGTAAAGTATTTTATCAAAACAATAAAAAATAATGAAATAAAATCTACCCTATATATATATAAAATGATAAGCTTTTTTATGTCATGTTTATCGAAACGTTTTGAAACTCAGGGGCTACCCTGAGTGTCGAGTCTTCAAAATTCGAGTCATCAGAATTCAGGGGCTGAACCCCCTTTCGAGTTATCACAATTGAAGGAGAACTGGTCTACCATACCGGAACACGGGGGGTTGGGCATAGCCCCCCTAGTTAATAAATTAAATATATAAATAATAACGGGAACATTTTCACCTTGCCAACACTCAACATTGATGTGATATGGGTTCCAAATTTCTTGTTTCGGAGATATATATATATATATATATATATATATATATATATATATAACACAGTTTTGTAATAAAAATTTCTGCTACAATGAAGTTTGGCAAAATCAACAATATTATTACCACCTTATTTCTGTTTCTCGTGTGGGAGAAAAACGGTAAAATGGTACTCTTATAATTATATGAGATGTTATAATGGCAAAAATAGTAAGAAAAAAGTCATTTGCAGTTTCTCTTCAAAACACAAAGAAAGAACATTGTAAATTCAGCCAGTGGAAAAGAAAATACCACATATTTTTCTCCTGTTATCTGATTTTTTTTCTTATAGTTCAAAGAAGAAATCACTGCATATAACATGAAGTCTGCAGGAGGGAAAAAAATCTGGAAATTGGTTACATTATAACGAATAGAGAAATCATGTCAGAAAAATTATTCATGTATGATTCTAATCTCAGCAGACATAACATTTTCTTCTAGATTAGATATCTAAAGTAACTGAACCTTTGCTACTATTTTACACTAAAATGAATGGGTATGTTCCCCAAGTGATTTACGTTTGTAACAGCTGTCTTGCGAACGATTTATGAAATAAATTATCTGAAATATCCGCAGATTGCTTAGGTCTATATCCGCCCCCCAAAAAAAAAGAAGATTATGAAACGCATATGCACCTTTTCTTTGAAAATAATTCAAATCCTCTTTTTCAAGATAATTGTATGATTTAATTTCTAATTTTTGATAATAAAAGTGAAACTGATCATTATAAATTAAGCAATTATTTTGGCATAAATAATGTATAAGCATGTAAACGAAATATCAGTATTTCTGTTAGAATATAGGTAATCAACAATCGAAAAGGAAACAAGACATTCTTGACATATTCTGCACTACAGCCTGGGGCACTTTAGTGTTCTCCCCTTTCTTCTCAATAGCACTGAGAGTAATAAGCCTTCAACTTTTCCTCCAGCTAAGAGGATATTACCAAGTATTTAGAAGACGTAGATTATTTCAGAAATAGCTTCCAGCAGCAGAAGAAGTAATATTTAGATTTTTTTAAAAGAAAAACAAACACAAATAATACTACTGAACTTTCTTTTGTGTGGTATGCATATAAACAATTTTGCATGGTGAAAATATAGCATATTATTTCTAAAATTTCACATAATTTCAGCGGGCAGTAGAACAGCTGATTTTAGATTGCAAATAAATAGAACAGAATTAGAAGTTTCACAATACAATCTGATTGCCGTATATCTTTTGTCAAAATGGTAAAATGAAGTAATTGATTTTGAATGCTGTCTAGAAAACCTTTCAAACCTGTGAGTTCTAGGAGAGGATAAGGGGGGGGGGGGGGAAGCATTAGAAAATCTTCAAAATGAAAAAGGATTTTGAATCATTCCGTATATGATATTTTTCCCATTATATTTTCAACATATCTACGAGGATGTACACTAGATATTATCGTAATATGCATAATACAAGTAAATAAATAAATGACGAAGGCGAAGAATCACTGCTAAAATATCATTGGATATAAATTTTTGATACCAAAAAGACACACAATTGGAAACCGAGTAATGCAATGTAGCATTTTAACATTTTTTTTTTATTTTGTCTTTATGAATAACAAAAAATCGTTTCTAAAACTGAAATGTGATGATCCATATAATGCTATTTCGCTAGAAATGAAAGAAAAAGGACATATTTATTTCAATAAATATTGTTTAAAAATATAAATATTTGACATAATATTTTCAAAGCAAACATTTGAAAATTCTGAAATTCGAAAAAAAATTATTCAATTATTATACGTAAAGTGAAAGATCAATCAGTGCAATTCTTCCGGTGCACTGATTTGTAGAATTACCAAGTATTTATAAGACGTAGATTATTTCAGAAATAGCTTCCAGCAGCAGAAGAAGTAATATTTAGATTTTTTTAAAAGAAAAACAAACACAAATAATACTACTGAACTTTCTTTTGTGTGGTATGCATATAAACAATTTTGCACGCCGAAATTATAGCATATTATTTCTAAAATTTCACATAATTTCAGCGGGCAGTAGAACAGCTGGTTTTAGATTGCAATTAAATAGAACAGATTTAGAAGCTTCACGATACAATCTGATTGCCGTATATCTTTTGTCAAAATGGTAAAATTAAGTAATTGATTTTGAATGCTGTCTAGAAAAGCTTTCAAACCTGTATAGAAATTTAGAGTAGTTATGCAATTCAGTTCCAGGATAGAATAAGGAGGGGGGGGGGAGCATTAGAAAATCTTCAAAATGAGCAAAAATGTTGAATCATTCCGTATATGATATTTTTCACATTATATTTTCAACATATCTACGAGGTTATGCACTAGATATTATCGTAATATGCATAATACAAATAAATAAATAAATGACGAAGGGGAAGAATCACTGCTAAAATATCATTGGATATAAATTTTTGATACCAAAAAGACACAATCGGAAACCGAGTAAGGCAATTTAGCATTTTAACATTTTTTTTTATTTTGTCTTTATGAATAACAAAAAATCGTTTCTAAATCTGAAATGTGATGATCCATATAATGCTATTTCGCTAGAAACGAAAGAAAAAGGACATATTTATTTCAATAAATATTATTTAAAAATATAAATATTTGACATAATATTTTCAAAGCAAACATTTGAAAATTTTAAAATTCGAAAAAAAATTATTCAATTATTATACGTAAAGTGAAAGAACAATCAGTGCATCTCTTCCGGTGCACTGATTTGTAGAATAAAATACACCAAATTCACTATCACTAAATATATTCATTGCAAAAGCTGATCAGTAGGCATTTCAGGATTGATTTTTTTTTCGCATATGTGAAATTGGTTTCAATTTTTGGGAAGAGACACAATAAATCATTTTAGAGGCAAGAAAGGTCAAATAACTTAGGACAGTAAATGAAATTCTAAGCAACACAATAGACGTAAAGACAGGGGGAGGGGACACAAAGGTCACTCAGCAACAGTTAATCCACTAATGCTATAGAATAGCCGTAACGAGATTAACGGCGGAGGAAGGTAATGGCATGATAAAAGGTAGAATGCCGACGAAGTTTTGATCCATGAAAAAAGCTAGGGAGTGTTGAATATTTCATCCGCACCGGCCGGTTGGGAGGTTAAAGGCTATGTGGAGGTCTCTTCTCAGTTATAAAGCTTTGACCCTTATTACACCAAAACAAACTTGGGCTATGAGGACAAGTATACTGTCTACAATTGCATACATTCTATGGTTGATTTACAAAAAAATCTCACTGCCATAACAACAGCCTGTTTAACTTCATTTAGAAATTCTGATATATATGTTCCATTTGTTCACATGACAGTAAAAAAATTCCAACCAAAGATATTTATCTTTTCCAACTGTGACATGCAGGTTTTATAAATAGATATTTTATCTTTTTTCTAAATGGTTTCTTCACCAGGATGTTGCCTTCTATTTTCTTTTTATTTTGTGCACTTGGGAGGAAGGAAATTATTCATTTTACTAGCAAATATTAAATCTTTACTTTCCTCATTTAAAAAAAAAAAAACAGAAACATTGTTTTGCTTTGTTTTAGCAAATGATTTCTGATAATTCTTACAAAACTTACCAATCATTATACTCACTTTTTTTATTCATCTATTTTTTTTTTCCTTTTAAAGAATAAAACAACTTCTACCATGGTAAAGCAGAAATCCAAGAGTTTTCAAACCCAATATAACATGTTTACACAGAAAAACACATCAATGAGAAGTATCCTTTGAAACTGAAATAACATGGATACAAAGCATAAAATATTTGATATATTTCATCCACATGTGGTTAATGCATGACTGCATTAAAGTGTTACAATTTGATATCTTAAAATTAGTAATAAAAATTATATTTTGTAGAGAAACAAGTAAACAAGTCATACCTCTCTCCATCACTGAGACAACCAATGACATACCCCAGAGTTAAGAGAGATTTATTGATGTGTATGCCTTCTTTTAATCTATCACCTGTAGCACCAGTTTGTCCTGCTCTTTCAGAACCAGCCAAATCCACCAGATTCTATTTTAAAAAATAAATTTAAATATATCTTTGAAACAAATGCCGATTATCAGTATTAAATTTCTAAGATAATAAAATCAAATCTACAAGGAAAAAATCTGTTACTAGTGAAGGGTAAGAATCAGGAAGAAACACCACAAAAATACAGAAATGAAGTTTTAAAACATCTAAAGGAAAACTGTTGAAGCATGAAAAATAACAGTGGTGAGTGAGGCTGCTTATTAACGAACTGACGGAAAATATGTGAAATTTGAATTCATGATATAGAAGACTAGCTAGCTGAAAGACTACTACTATGATGCAAAAATGGAGTGAGAAGATACACAAAAGTGAGAAAAAAGATGGGAACGATTATTAAAAAAAACTTTACTTCTCATCTGAGAGACTTTTTAAATTTATTTTATTTACTTTTTTTTTTTTTGTTTCATGTAAGTCTGGCTCTCAAAGCTCATTTTAGTAAATGATATAAGTAAACGTGGACAGGCTAAGAGACAATCTGAGAATCTTAGAGACAAAGCATGGAACATTTTCAAACTATTTAAGGTATCCAATAATAATGGTGGTCTAATGTCAGACAATGAAAATCATTTGCTATTACGAGTAAGGCATCACTTAAATATATAAATGAAAAGCTGAAAGTTTTCAGAAAATATTAATGAGCACTTTGGTATATGTAAAAATACCAAAGTGCTTTGATGCATACCAGAAATTCCAAGAGAAGAATCTAAATTTAGAAAAACCAGTTACTTAACCTATCTGGTTAAGTTAAATATTACAATACAACAATTAGACTGGAACTGAAAAAAATATATATATAATAATTACAACTGTGAAGAATGATGATGGTACATTGTGCCCTTCAATTGGAAAAGGCCCAAGTTCAATTCTTGTTATGAGACCAATCTTTATACGATCTTTATTTCATTTAAAGGTGAGTTAGCAGATCTCATACGGAGGTAGCAGGGTTTTTCCCCCCCAGAAACTCAGGTTTTTCATCCTGTGTCAGGCAAATCAGCCTTCAGAACATATACAATTTACAGACAAAATATACTGTTGGTAGTGGTGGTGGACAGTAGATGACATTGGTGGTTGTTGCATGTTGTAAGGGGGAGACAGATGTGTTTAGAGGAGTGGAGTAAAGTGTCCTCCTGCGATGAATCCTTAGAAGTGTTACATAATATCTAATTGGCAATTTTAAGGACATGTATATTGAGTTGCTTTCAACAATGAAAATAATTATGAATGAAAAAGAGAAAAATCAGGCAATTATGAAATGCAACCTTGATGGTTACATTTCACAAATGCTAATATTTTAATATAATTTACAAAAATGAACTTATAATATGCATAAATTACAAAAAAAAAATAAAATAAAATAAAATAAAGTGCTTAAAAAAGCATAGCTAAAACTAATTAAAAGATGGATTCACTTACACTGAGAATGCATTTTTTAAAGACAGCAGAATTTTTTGGTCTTGTTTCAAGACAATTGTCGATGTCAAGTACAGTAAAAGACGAAATGAAATAGAATAACACTCAAACATTACATTGTGTTATAATATATATTAAGAGAAGGAGAGTTTTATCTGTAACCATTAGAATTTAAAGAAAATACACTGAAATTACTATTGATATACATACACTATCTCCCAATAATTGTCTGAACACCCCTGTTATTTGAAGTTATGGAACATTCCAGGTTTGTTAATAAGAAAAAGCAGTGTACAGATAGTAGGAAGCAGTATGGTCTGCAAGACT
Organism: Typopeltis vanoorti; assembly: GCF_054136105.1. Lineage (NCBI taxonomy): Eukaryota > Metazoa > Arthropoda > Arachnida > Uropygi > Thelyphonidae > Typopeltis > Typopeltis vanoorti. The sequence continues at coordinate 12,581,282 of NC_143554.1, forward strand.
AGAATGGTCTTGGCATTGTCCTGCCTGTTTGGCCAGGCAGGGCAGCAAATATCAGAATTTCTGAACATGACTACATCCGTTTTCACAAGTGCAGCCATTCTGGTCTTGCAGACCATGCTCTGGATACACGCCACAGAATACGGTGGAAGAAAGCTACAGTAATTTCGAAAGACTGTTTATGGAATCAACTTAAGCCCTAAGAAACTCTCCAAACCTCAACAAATTTGGATGTATGCGACTGCCCCAAATTTGGGAGGCTTACATCAGCAGGCCTTCAGTCCAACTGCCAAGAACACCTATTTAGCCCGCTAGAGGGCACCATCAAGACTTTTAGGAGAATAGCTTCATCTCTTCATTCTCAGTTACTGTGTTGTAGTGCCTACGTGCACTTACCTTTTTTTATAAGTTCCTTTTGAAGATGGCAATTCAAAAGCAATTCGATATTTCGTGCCGTTGCCGAAATATCGAAAATATTTATTAAAGTGTAATTTAATTTATATTCGTATCTATGTTGTTCAAATCCTTAAGTGATTTAATAATTTATAATACCTAAAGTAAAAATATTCCATGCTATCCAGTGTATCTGTGAGAGGATATGTATAAAGAGTTCAACTACATCAAAATGTTGGTCATTAATAATATGATCCATGAAATCTTCCAGTCTTGACATGCTGGAGATAGAAGAGAGAACTGTAGATGTTTAAAGTCGGGAAGTTAAAAAATCAACTATAATCTCTCTGAATTATTGTAAGTCATATAGCCCTAGGAGTTCAAGAGTAATGAATTCTAATAGCATTGTTTCTGTGTTCCAATATGATACTTAAAACTCAACACCTAACTGGGATGTCGAATTCTTATTGTGATCTAAAAGTTTAATTATTTCAGATTTTGTCTCATCTCTAGAGATGTATCCATATGCAGAACGATCACACAGTAAAATGTTAAGCTTCCTGAGACTGTTATTCTGGATCAATATAGTATGTCCATTATCATGTCTCATTATAATTCTATTCTTGTTACACTTAACAGCTAAAATTACTTTCCCACTTAAACTGGCTGAGATGATATAAAGATTTAAAATAAATACAGTTTTGTAATTGGATTCTATATGCAATTAGATAAAGAATATTACAAAAAAACATTTCTACTTCATCTTTAGCAACAACTATTCTGAAAACTGTTCGTCAGAGATCAAATCTCTCCATTTCTTTCCATATGACAAAATTCTTCATGAATATTGTACTAGTTCAGGTTTCTCATATCTGGTCACTCCATGTTTTCTGGGGTCTTCCTCTTGGTCTCTTTCTCTAAGAATTTCATACAGAAATTTTTGGTATTCTTCATAAGTTCATTCTCATTAGATGTCGAAACCACTTCAAATGAGAGTTCAAAATAATTTCTTCAACACATTTTAGCTCTAAATTATTTTTTCCTAATGTTCACATTTCTTATTCTGTCTTTCCTTGTTTTTGTCAACAATGCCTTTTCTATTGCTTGCATTCTATTCATCTCTCTCTCTCTCTTTTTTTTTCTTTTAGTCTCCATGTTTCTGTTGCATAAGTCAAAATAGGCAAAAAGTAACTTTTGTTAATCAAAAGCTTGCACTTAGGAAAATGTTTATACATATTAAACATAAATTTCAGGATGGGAATTTTTTCTTCAGAGTGATGGCAAAAATCTAAACTTCAATGTAGTAATAAATTTTATTATGTAATAATGGTGAGCCTGAAACATAAATAACAGTTTTCTTAGTGTCAAGATGAGAGCTAGGAAGGGCTTCCTCCCCCTTCTTCCATAGAAGATTCTGTAAACTGTATTAAATTCCTCAGGAAATAAAACAAAACTGCAGATAGGTCAAGTGGAAATAGTAGTAATAATAATATATCAGAATCTGATAAAAAAATATCAATTTGCATAATCAAGACAATGTGTTTGAAAGGATTGAAAAGATTGTTTAATCAGACATCAGGTAAGAATTACCTATGCATCTTTATGATGTTTGAAAAGAGTTATTCTATTTAAACATTTAACTCAACCATTTGTTTTCTATATGTTTTTTGTTTAACAATTTACAAAAAAACATTCTGTGGAGGATAAAAATATAGTGATATGCTGAAATGAAAGTAGCAGACATGACTAAATTAATTTTAAAAAAGTAGTCACTTTTGTTTGAAACAATTTAATAGAGCATTAAAAGTCATTAAATAAATAAAAATTCGAATACAGTATATACAATAATTATTTAAGTACAATCTTGAAACAGGATTTCAGTTCATCATGCAAACTTCCTGGCTTCTAAACAGACTACCAAAAATTCAGAAAGATAATGACCCTTTAAGATTTACAATAAATTCTATTGGTTGTTCAACATACAAAGTTCAAAACAATATTGTGACATTCTTCATTCCTCCTCTTGTTGAGAATTCTCTAACATGTGCTAAAACTGAAGAATTCTGAAATATTATATAACTAAAACTGACATTTTTAAATCAGTTTAGAATTAATTTCACTCTTTACAAATGTTCCTCTCATAGACACACTGGAGTCAAAACAGAATAGATTTTTCTCAGATATAAAATTATTTGATTTTTCTATAAACAAAAGATATTTTTCCAGTCAAAATAAACTATACAAGGAAACTGAATGAACCAATATGGATTTGTCTTGCTACAAGAGCAAACAATTATATGGAATGTTTAGAATATAGTTGCTATCCTCTCTTTCTCAAGCCTTCTGCAGGGCTCATATATGTTGACATTTTTGCAATTTAGGTCATTTCAAGTGAAATCATTAGGAGGTTGAAGATGAATAATTTTTTTTTTCTATTTTAATCATTTATTTCATTAACCTATTCTTTAAGATGGAAGAAAGCACCAACCCTCCCCTCCAAGCATGTATTTAATTATCACAGCAATTTTTATTTGATGGTGCATGAAATTTTTACAATTTCAGACAGTTTTAAAATTAATAGCAGCTTTATTTCCAGATTCTCCAATTTGATTTTTACTAACATTTTAATGTTCAAGGTATGTTACCTTTTCATTTCTTATTTTCATTTTCTTCTACTCAACCTTCAGAAGGACCTGAATCCACTCTGATTTTTTGTGCATTTAATTTATACATCTAGTGGAATATGTAATTTGACCGAAACCTTTTTTCTATGATAAAAATTTCAAACTTTTAGGAGAGATATTATTGATGGTTGGCTATGAAGCAAAATTGGGTCACATGGAGGCTGTCTAGTTGAAGTGATGACAATCACTTCGACCAGACAGTTTTTTACCTTGGGCATACTATACGTTAAAGATACAAAGCAATTTTAGAAACTTGGTTTTTAATCCTTTTTCCCAAGTAAGCAAACAGACAGGTAAGTCAACTTTGCACCTGAAGTATTTTCAGGTCTGAGGCAACACGTGGTAATGTCTCCATTGAGGTCTACACATTTGGTCCAGCGAGTTTCCAATTTTTTCATTCAATCTAAAAAGCAGGATTTCTCAAATTGTGCAAAATAGTCATTGACAGCCTTCATAACATCCTTGTTCTAAGAAATTTTTTCCCACCAAGCCAAATTTTTAAGTTTGGAAACAAGAAGTCACACGAGGTCAAGTCCAGAGAATACAGTGAATGTAGAACCAATTCGAACCTCAATTCATGCAATTTTGCCATTGCGACGGCCAATATGTGGGACAATGCATTGTCTCGATGAAAGGGCACTTTTTTGTGCGCCAATCTTGGAAATTTTTTCTTCAGTTCTTTTAAACAGTTCAACAATGATGCATAATAGACTCCTATTAATGTCTTACCCTTTTCCAAAGAGTCTATCATGATAATTTCTTGGGAATCCCAAAAAACAGTGGCCATCACCTTCCCAGCTGACAAAACGGTATTCGCTTTTTTCGGTGCTCTTTCACCAAGCATTGTCCACTGTTTGACTGCTGCTGCTGCTTGAACTCAGGTGTGTAGTGGTGGATCCAAGTTTCGTCTACAATCAGGAATCGATGCAAAAAATCCTGCAAATTGAAATTAAACATTGCCAAACACTGCATTGAAATGCCTTTTTGCATGTGTTTTTGATCAACAGTCAACAATCACAGTACCCAATGTGCAATTTTTCGTGCAGAATATTATACACCCATTCAGTTGAGATGCCTACAATCTCAGAAATCTCGCACACTTTCACTCAGCGCTCTTCCACAATGATACCATGGATTTTGTCAATTATTTCCTTCGTTGTGACCTCAGTTGGGCATCCGGAGTGCACTTCATCTTCGATGGACTTACCACGTTTAAACTCATTTATCCAAAAATAAATAGTCTTTAATGCTGGTGCAGAGTCCCCATGAACTGTATCTAACTTGGCTTTGATCTGAGCGGCCATCCACTTCTTCAAATAAAATGCACGAAAGTTTTTATTAATTTTTATGAAAAATGTGAACACTGTCATTTTAAATGTTTGCCAAACGAGGACTACATGTTGCACATGGCTAATGCCAGGGGATACATGCCGACACTGGTATGAATGGACGAATTGTATCGCCATCTATTGGAAATTTATCAAACTTTTCAAACAACTCTTGTAGTACCAACATACTATGCTCTACATCCCTTGAAGGTGCATATGAGGATTTTATGATCACCATTATAAACAAGCAGATGATCATTTGGTCATAAATAACTTTTGATGCTAGCGATTGCAACAACTTCAAAGCCTCTGAAGTAGAATAGGTGCAACAGCAATATTTTTCACATGGACTGAGATATTATTATTATATACTTAAATATAATAATAATATATTTATATAATATAATATTAACTTAATGGTTGCACCTTTTTGACAACTCATATAGCAAAGTATTTAAGTTCTTTTCACTATACCCTTTGGTATCTATTTCGTCTAGCTACTCACTGATGAAGCCTCAAAAAAGGCTGAAACCGGTCTGGGTAGTGACCCCCCACCATAATGTAATAACAGCATACATTTCCTAGGAAATGTGTTTTTACATTATTGAAAATACCAAGAATAGTGATCAGAACTTTACCACCTTTGCTGCGAGTTGCCCGAGATTGTACTATGACTACTTGCATTAGCTCATGCTAGTAATCGCCGATACTTTTGTAGTTCTATATTCGGTATGAAACTCTCTGATTCCAATCTTTGAGTTTCTTATTCGGTTTTAAAACAATGTGGGATTTAATATTCCCTTAATCTAAATATTATTATTATTATTATTGCATGCACCTCCAGGGAGTCCTAAGACTCATTGAGAGAGCACACCTACTCTACATCTCTCTGTCACTTTTACACCAGTGTCATCTACTGCCTACCACCACCACCACTAGTATTTTCAAAAACAGTCACAAACATGCATGCCCATGATGGGATTTGAACCAGCAACCTTTTGGCTGGAGAGCGGATACGCTAACCACTCATCCAACAAGACCAGCAATACTTGTGATACATTACTGAGCTGTCAATTTCTCTGCTTTTTCACATCTTCCATTCAGCAGTCTACCATCAAGTTCAATGTCTTCACCAGATACAAAAAAAAAAAGTTTATACTGGCTAGTAAAAAAAAAGTCAGACATGGTTTTCAACAGTTCTTTGCAAGTTTGCCTTTGTGACCAACCATTTAATGTTTTCCCCCAGCAAAAACCATCATATAGACTCATGTAAAATCTTGTATAGAAAGAATTTTGTACAAAATTCTTATATACCGATTTTACTTAAGAAAGAAAGTCAATACCAAATACTTGTTGTTTATTTAACAATTTTTCATTAGTGTTTTATGTAATCTGGTAAAACATTAGAATGAATTGCTGAATTATTTGACCGCCAATATTGTACAAACAAAGAGATAGCCCAGTTGGGATTAGAAATGTAGACCTGAGGCTATCACCAAGGGTGACGATCAGCGAGTTATGGGATTTTCCTGCCATGACTCAGCAATTTCATAGGGGGGGGAAACCCTGGTAGAACATCCGGGATACTTGATCTGAAGAAGTCCCAAGGTCGTAAAGATTGAATAAAAAGGAGACAGGGCACTCTGCTCCTGGCTCTCGCTTGCTCGCTCTGTTCCCGACTTGTTCCGGTGTTGCTTCGAAGAGGTTCCTGGGTCCAGCTGTTCGAAGGATGGAGGAAGGATATCCAGTTAGCAGTATTTCGATGATGATAGGAAATTTTTAACAGCGGTGTAGGCCTATTCGAGAAGTCCAATCGCAAAGTTCCTTAAGCGAAGTTCTTTTTGCAGTTCTAATGGGAAAGGAGAAAATCATGTTCGTGATCTCTAGGATCTTGAATGCTGAACTGGCTGAGAAAAGTTTCAAGTAAGATTAATGTAGAACTGTAATGGATTGTGAACCTTAGAGCAAGTAGAACTGTTGAATATATAGTTGCTAGTATAACGTAAAGTTGTGAAATCGGAAAACCGCACTTCTAAATTATTGTGAAATAATTATCCACAGAGTAATGAACATTATTTAATGTTAGAAGGTTATTGTTAAGAGTTAAGGGTTAAGAATTAATGTTTGAAGGAGATATTGAATGTGAAGCATAGTTAAGCATAATTCTGTTGATGGTCTAACTTAAATGGAGTTGAAATGTGTGTGAAACTAACCATGTGTCTGACGTATATGTATCGTATAAATTTGTCTTTGTCTTTAAGCTATAGGCTACAAGTGCTGATTTAATTAATTTGAGAGCCAGACACGTGCATTGCATTGTTACTTAACAGAATTGATAAGATCCAGATAAAAATGATATGTGTGAAATCCTTCTCTTTTAAGTTGTAATTACCATGTCTTAGTATGAATAAATTGTTTTGTTTGTTAATACCTTGCCTGATTTCAACTTACCAATGCACTTTTCATAAAAATATAGAACCTGCGTGTCCTTAACCACAACTGACTAATAGCAAGTTTCAAACTTTGCTTGATTTAAAGCTGAATTTTAGAGATAATTCCATGTTCTGCTCAGCATTTCTCTTACATGTATAGGAAATACAAACAATTCCTATGCATGATCTTTAATGGTGCAGTCGTTATACAAATAAATTTTTAAAGTTGAGTGTAAGAGAAAGTCAGCTAGTTAGACAAAGGAATTGGTTCCAGCCATAGGCAATTCCTGAATCTATACGCCACACACGTGAAGGTAGCATAGTTATGACCTTGCGAGGGGGGGGGGTGAAATTGTAGACTAAAGGATTAAAAGTGATAAGACTAGCTCAGGCAATGATTACAACTCGGAATATGACTGATAATAAGAGAAACAAAAAAATAATAATATTGAGATAGAATAAAGAAAGTTCAAAAGATGCAAACTTAAATAAGAATTAAAACATATAATAATATCATTATTATTACACTCATCATATGACATGGCAAAAAAGTTCCACACTGCAAATAAATCAAAATCATCTTTATGGTTAGCCATGTTAAGAAACTTTTTATAATAAATTTAGTTTAATCCTTTATCCAAGTGTGAGCAAACAAAGTTTGCGCCTGAAAATATCTTCAGGACTGGGGTAAGGTAGTAACAACACCAGGCAACTCGCAGCTCAGGTGGACCAAGATAACATCACTCCTATCTCAATATCTCCCATAATGCAAAACACTGTACATAACATTATACATCTCCTTGCGGATATGTATAATGTTATGCATTAAGGGAAGGGCCACTACCCAGACTAGTTTCAACCTTTATTGAGGTCCAGTGGAAGCCAGGCCCAGAAGTGGAGATACCAAGCAGAAGCAATGGCGAGGTCATCTTTACCTATAGGAGTTGCCAAATGGTGTGCCACCTTTTTATTAAATTACTCTGGATTTAGAGAAAGATGTTGAAAGTTTATTTTTCACTTGGTTAGACTATAATAAATTTAGTTTAATCCTTTATCCAAGTGTGAGCAAACAAAGTTTGAGCCTGGAAATATCTTCAGGACTGCGGTAAGGTAGTACAACACCGGGCAGCACGTAGCTAATGTGGACCAAGATAAAATCACTCCTATCTCAGTATCTCCCATAATGCAAAACACTGTGTGTGTGTGTGTGGGGGGGGGTTTCATTATAAAGTGTCATTCCAATTGTCTCTAATTACAGTAACTGTTGCCAAATATAGTACAAAGACTAAAACGTCTCTGTACTGTATTTAGTGATAAAACATAACTACTTGTCTGCAGTATAGCATTTGTGGAGGTTGGAATGTTTTACATGGTATAGGAATATTTTTATTCCAGTTTTCAGAAACAACTGACCTAGTAAAAATTAATCTATTCCTGAATAAAAATGAACACTTCTATGCATTATAAAAAGTTGTTGATCTGCAACAAAATCACTAATAGATCTCACATACTAGCATATGTGAGATCTATTAGTGATAAGACAGAAAAACTGCTGACAAAAAAAGTAATGAAAGTAGAATTTGCAAAAGCGTGGATAATTCTGGTCAGAAATTATTTATGTATCCTATCCTATTCCTGTGTAAAAAGTGTAACTTTTTTCTTCTTTACTTGTTGTGACATAATGGATACCTAAACTGGTAATTACAAAAAAAAAAAAAAAAAAGACAAAAGTGGTCAAAGGCAATGCAAATGAATGGGTAGGGCTGCATCACATTAACAGTATGGGTACCGAAACAGCAATTCTTCTTTCCGTCATGAAATTCATTTAAAAACTATTCTTAGGTAGCGAGATGTGCAGTATTAGGTGGCAGACTGGATTAAGTCCATGGACTGTAGTTTGCTGATCTGTGTTGTAGATGGACTTTAGTTTCTTGGTTGAAAGCTGATAATAATAATAATAATAATACAGACACTATAATTGATCCAGAAAAAGAGGTAATATTCAACTTATGCAAGAGAAGATTTATTCTATACGGAATATGAAGTCTGCTGATAAATGAAATTACTTATTGTAGATACTCCTTAAATAATTTAATAGTCAAATGAAATTACATTTATTAATACAGCTTTTTGTGGTGCTACTATGGTAACACAAAGGAGAATGAAAATGAAATATACCAAGTCAACTTTGTTCTTCTAGCTTTCAAACCCTTACTTATGCTTCACAGCACTGAACTTTGTGTACACAAGCACACACTTTTTTTTTTGTTTTACATTACTCTCACACATCTTAGAAAATCAAGCAAAATATAAATAAAATAGTGAAATTAATACACATAAGCACAACAAATTTTACAAGATGATTTGCTGCTCCATCAATCCACATACATTCCTTCCATGTCTAAATGCATCACCTGATCAACATTATTAGTTCTTTGAAGTAGTCCCTCCCTATAGTTATTACTGAGCTACCAAATGTATATAGCAGCTGTTTATTATTGGTTACTTAAATACTTTGCAAACAAATTTCTTTCCTTATCCTCATGAGTTTTTTTTTTTTCTTTTTGTTAATTGTGTCATCATAAATGCACATATGCATGTCCAGAATTTATAGGATCACATGCTAATTGTTCCACCCAGCAGCTTATAGGACACATATATATCTCAAATGTTACTTATTAACAAATCGTTAGCCAGTAATATAAAGTATTTTTATTCACATTTGTTCTTTCTCTCCTTTATATTTCCCATCCTCACATGGCTTATTATAGATAGTTCCCATATTTACACCTTTTAGTAATTTAAATATACCAACCAAATATAGTGTTCTCCTTAATTATTATTTTTTAACATATCTTACAACAAATACATCAAGTCCTCACCCCGGTAGATAGAGTACTGAAAATATGCATCTCTGAGGTAAAGGATGAAATGAATCTGAAAGAGAAGCATCATCTATGAGCTGAATTGTTCTCCTCTGGATGGTGTCAAGGATTTTTAGTAGAGTTTTAAGTGCAGCATACTAAACACGGAAGAAGTATTATAAGCATGTGTGGATTTGGGATTTGTATAAAGTTAAGATTTGGATGGGTATAACTCGGCATCATGAATAAAAGAGAATGCCTAGTTTTTTTTTGGGATGCTGAGGAAGAAATTTATGTGATGTGTTCATGCCATGAGAGACTGGAGGTTAATGTTAGTTAAAGCAGAGAGAGATCAGATCTTGTCTGGTGATTTGTGTATTATGAGGGTAATGGTACATGAACTGAAATCTCTTTTGCAAGAGAAAAGAGAGGAGAGTGTTTTGGTAGCATTGAATGTAAAAACACTGTGCTCTTCCCATTGAAGCAGAGTATGTAGATCAATGTTTAAAGAACCAACTGTAAATGATCTTGTAGCCTGGGATGTCAGAGTATTGCATAGTTTGTCAAATGAGTAGGATGAATGGAGAGTACTGTTGTCTGTCTGCAAAGCTGTGGATAGTATTAGTGGTGATTGTGAGTATGTCATTTATGTACAGTAGGAAGAGAATTTATGTACAGTATATATCATTTGTGTACAGTAGGAAGAGAATTTATGTACAGTATATATATATAATGTCATTTATGTACAGAAGGAAGAGAATCTTGGGGGGAGATCACACTCCTACCAGGCACGTCCCCCAGGTGGTGGATGGGGGGAAACCCAAATGGGTTGCTCTGAATAAAGAATAAAGAGCTGTGGATCAAAGGATGTAGCAGAGGCATGGCAAGCTGGCTGCATTATTATGCCAGTAACTTTCATGATCCGGAGAAAGTCAACAAACTGAGATAGTGCTACTGTGTACAGAACAGCCGAAGCGCCTACTGAAAGACCACATAGAGTAGGTGAGAAATCAGCAATGCTGATTTCTCACCTACTGTTACCTATGTGTTTCACGTCCTTGGTCAGCCAAGGACGTGAAACATGTAGCCATCCTCAACATAAGATCACTATACCAACTTGGAAAATTGCAATTAGAGCAGGAAAATTTAAAAAGACTGAAATGGAGTATTTTAGGTTTATCAGAGACACATTGGTGCGGAGATGGATTCATGGATTTACCAGAAGGAAGACTGAAGACTATACCTCTCAGGAAGAAAAGTTAACATACACAGAGGAGTTGCATTATTAATTGAGAAGAAACTTACACACTCAGTAATTGAAATAAAACCAGTATCTCCTAGAATAATCACAGCCAAACTTCAAGCAAAAGAAAAAGGTCAAACAAAATAATCCAAATATATGCACCAGACAGTAACCATTCAGAGGAAGAAATAAAAAATTTCTATGAAGAACTACAACAGGAAATAGATAATTCCAAAAATAGAGAACTCATGATAGTGATGGGAGATTTTAATGCTAAAATAGGACAGTTCACAGCAGACAAAAAAGATGTGATGGGGAAATTTGGATATGGAGAGCTTAACGACAGAGGAGAACAATTACTCCACTTCTGTAAAGCAAACGATCTAATGATTACAAACATTGTTCTACCAACGCCCTAATAATAAATATACATAGACATCCCCAGATGGTAATATAAAGAACTGCATAGACTACATCATCATAAACAAACAATGGAAAAGATCAGTAAATAATGTACGAACATTAAGAAGCTTTGATTTCGACACTGACCACAAAATATTAACTGCCAAAGTGAAGATAAAATTCAACAGGAAAAACAATATCAGAAAAGAAGAAAACATCAACCTATCAAAACTAAAAGATAGCTCAAGCAGAAGTCGATTTTTAGAACAGATGTGCTTGAAATTAAAACCCTCCATCTTCCAGAACAGCGGAAAATACTGGGAAGAAGGAAAAGAAACAGTGTTATCAATTGCAAAAGACACTCTAGGTACCAAACCCAAAATAAACAAACGGTGGATAACCCAAGAAATCGTAGCTACAATAGAAGAGAAAAGAGAGACTAAGATACTTGTAAACCAACAAAACAATGAAGAGAATAGAGAAAAATACAAAGCACTAAAAAATAAAGTTGATAACCTATGCAAAAAAGCCAAAGAAAAATGGTTAGGAAAAAAAGCTAAGAAATGCCAAGAAGCATACCAACAAAACAACCTAAAAGTCTTGCATGACGCTATAAGAGAAATTACAAAGGAATTCTCAGTAAAAGCAGTAACAATGATAAACAACAAGATGACTGAAACTAGGAATATTAAAGATATAAGAAAAATCTGGTCAAACCATTTTAAGACTATCTTTCACCAAGGAAACAAAACTACAATGCCAACAATAGAAGAAAATAATGACCACCCAAAAATTTTACAAGAAGAAGTTAGATACGCAATAAAACAGATGAAAAACAATAATGCACCAGGCATTGATACTATCCCTACTGAACAGTGGTCATATGGAGGCAGCACATCAATAGAATATTTAACAACCCTATTCAATAATATACTACAAACAGGAGAGATCCCAGATGACTGGAGAACTGGAAAGATCATCCCAATATAAAAGAAAGGAGACAAAAGAGACTGCAGAAATTACGGACCAATCAATTTACTCTCCCACACCTATAAATATTCATAAGAATTATACAAAATAGATTAAAAAACACTTATGAAGAAATGATGGGCACAGAACAAGCTGGTTTTCGAGGAAACTATTCAACAATAGACCGAATTTTCACATTGCACCAACTAGCAGAGCTCAGCTGGGAAGACCATAAAGAACTAGATTGTTGTTTTGTGGAACTTTAAACAAGCATTTGATAGCATCAACAGAGAAATCCTTCTTAATATTCTACTAGAAAAAGCAATACACAAATATCTAATACAATTTCTGATAAAATATTACTCTAAGACAAATGCAATAATTAAAAAGGACACACTCACAACAGAACCCATAGAGATCCAAAAAGGAGTAATGCAAGGATGCCCATTATCCCCATGCCTATTCAACATATATCTAGATAAAGTTGTAAAGAAGGCAATAGACAATGAGCCTAGAATCAATGTCAATGGTTTAAACATAAATAATATCACATATGCGGATGATCTCGTCCTTATTGCAAGATCAACAAATGAACTACAAAGGTTGATAAACAAGCTAAACGAAACCTGTAAAACATATGACATGACAATAAATATACAAAAGATAAAAGTGATGAAAATAGGGAGGAATGGAACTACCATCTCAGCCACCCTAAATGGAGAACAAATAGAACAAGTAGACAACTTCATATATCTTAGATCAAAACTAATAGAAACAATAGATGAACTCAAAACAATCAAACACAGAATAGCGATAGGATGGACCACCATGGGAAAATTACAGCTGGAAAACAAACAAGATATCTAAGCAAGCCAAAATCAAATTATATGAAGCAATAATTATACCAACAGTCATCTATGGAGCAGAAGTGTGGACAGTTAAGAAAAGAGAGGAGAAAAAACTGCTGGCATTTTTAATGCTTAAGAAAAATAAATAGAACAAGTTGGATAAAAAAGAAAACAAACAGCACAGTCAGACAAGAATTATTGTATAAAAAGACAATAACAGAAAAAATTAGAAAACAACAACTGAGATGGTTTGGCCGCACTGTATGCATGGATGCAGACAGACTTCCTAAAGTCCTAATCAATACTTTTCAAACTGAAAAAAGAAGACCTGGAAGATGAATTATCTGGCTGAAATTAATGAAGAACATCTCGGGATGCAAAACATAAGGAACTTTTTAGAACAGCAAGGAATAGAGAAGACTCAAAAACGTCTTAGAAGGAAGGGAAGAAGAGGAAGAGAATAGGTCATGAGGAAGAGAATAGGTCATAGAAAAGAGCCTTGAGGCATGCCAGCATTGGTGGTGAAGCCTGAAGAGGCTTCACCACCAATGATCTGATGTAAATGATAATCTGATAACCAATGATAATCTGATGTAAAATTTACTATAATTCACAGAATGATGAGAGGATGACAATTTGTTTAGCAGCCCTTGATGCCAGACACAATTGAAAGCTCTGCAAACGCTAAGAGCTACACACGAGTTTCTCCAAATCTTTCCATGGTATTTGTTCAGTGGTGGGCGACACAAGCTATGAGGTCAACTGTGGATCTTGAATGGCAGAATCCATACTGATAGTTGCTGATTAACTAATGGGCCTCTAAGTAATGGAGAAGTTGACTATTGATGACTTTCATTATTTTGAAGAGGACAGAGCAGACAGCAATTGGGCAGTAGTTTGATGGTAGATTTCTATTCTTTTTTTGGAATAGGACGGATATATGATTGCTTCTAAGAATCAGGATAAGTACCAGCTAAGTATAATAGATGGTAGAGATGATAAAGGACAGGTGTTAGTTCTGGAGTACAATGTTTGAGAATAATTACAGATATGCCATCAGGACTAGAAGACTTTTTAGTGTCAAAGTTATTTAGTAGTTTTCTGATGTCTTTTGGTTTAAGAACTATCCAAGCAATGTAGGAGACTGTATGTCTCCTGCAGTGATTGGATTCCAGTATGTAGAGGAAGATACTTAATGCACAGACTTTGTTTTTGCTTACACTTAAACAAAGGACTAAACAAAAATATAATCTGATGTAAAATAACTAACATGGGTTTATTAGGTTGTAGAAGTACAGATGATAATCCTGACTAGTTTTGCCATATATGTCAGTGGCTTCTGGTTTGGAAGAACAAAAAATACTACAAAGGAGTAAAGGTGAAACTATTACATAACATGTAGGAATCGTTACACATAAGTAAAAAAAACAGAAAACATGTGGAACATGGAAGCCAGCATGGTTCAGTCATTGTTCAGTAAGTGTGCACGACAGTTGGTAGCAAGATTAAAATCTAACGTATGGAAAGATTTAATAAGCGACTTCCAAATATAACATAATCATTCCTTGGTTTTTATTGAGTGTGCCTTGTGAGTGGATAACCATTGTAGATTCTTTGATGTTGTAGGCATTGAAGTTGTCCTCTGTGTAAGGCATAGCACTCTAGTCCTATTCAGTATTATGGTGAATGGGGAGAAGAGGAAAGCTAGGCCCAAGCTGTCTTCTCTATTGTTATCAACATCATCAGTATGTTATTTTTATTTTATTTCCAAACTTCTAGATGTTTGCCCTATGTAAGAAAGGCCATGAATATGGAATATTATTAACTTCAGGATGTATGTTTGTTGAGAGGGTTGTGGTCCTTAGTGAATGTGATAAAGCTTGTATAATCACAATGGATTTAAAAGCCATTCTTATGTCATGGGATTTTAGGAGGTTTGAGATTTTGAGAGAAAGTCTACCAATATAAGGGATGGAAACTGAGGCTCTGTAGCGAATGTCAGGAATTTGGTGT
This sequence comes from Typopeltis vanoorti, assembly GCF_054136105.1. NCBI lineage: Eukaryota > Metazoa > Arthropoda > Arachnida > Uropygi > Thelyphonidae > Typopeltis > Typopeltis vanoorti. The sequence goes on from NC_143554.1 coordinate 12,596,455, forward strand.
GGAGCAGGAGCAGAGAACAGCATTCTTTGTACCATTTTCTTAGAATATCCATTGCTCACCAGTAGTTGGAGTAGAGACTAATTCTTCTTTCATTTTTTTCTTCATCTCTTGTAATAGCGATTGCCCTTTTCTTGAGAGTACATATAATACTTAATTTTTGTGATCTATGGTGCAATGAGCCTTACAGTACAAGCCATTAGGAAAAAGAAAACCAGGACATCCTCTTAAACGATTCAACGATGACTTCTAAGGCCGGAACAGACAATGCTACGCCTAAATCCTTGATATGCATGATGATGGGGGTGCAATGAGGAGAAATGTAGGTAACAACAACCTGTATGAGTGGGCTTATGATACACAATAAGAGACAGGCTTTCAGTTTTTTGTTTTTTTTTAATTAAAACAATTAGGAAAGAACATACCAGAGATGTGAATAACAACAGAAGACAACTAGGGCATAGCTTTCCACTTCTCCCACGCTGACCATAAAATACTGAATGGGACAAAAGCATTATGCCTTACACAGAGGACAACTTCAATGCTTGCAATATCAAAGAATCTACGACAGTTATCCACTCACGAGGCACATTCAACAAGGAATGAGTCTGTGATATTTGGAAGTCACTTATTAAATCTTTCCACATGTCAGATTTTAACTTTTCTGCCAAACTATCACAAAGTTACTGAACAATGACTGACCTGTGCCAGCTTCGACGTTTCATGTGTTTTCTCCATTTTTTCACTTTTGTGTAACAGTTCCTACGTGTTCTGTTTTTAATTATGTAATGGTTCACGTTTACTCCTTATTGTTATTTTGTTTTCTTCCTAACCCAGAAAAAGACACTAGAAAAGGTGGTGAAATTAGTCAGTATTATCATCTGTACTTTTATGATGTCTCATCTTCCTTTTACCCTCTTTTACCTTGCAGTGTCGAGGGTTTATTAATCATCAGACCTCAACCCATTCCCAGGATAAGGTGGTCAGCCCTATGACCCAGTGTATTCCGTAAGCCCACTCCCCATTGAGTTCTCGAGGCCGGTTTGCCTGCTTTGCAGGATGAAAACCCCCAGGATAAACTGGGATAAAACCCAACTGTCCACGCCCAAGACCAACTAACTTGGCTATGGTTGAGGAAGATTCTTCAGCTCTTCTCCCCAAATCAGTTATTTTACATCACATTTGTTTTTAAGTAAAAAATTCTATAAACTCATCAAGAATATAATTTCATGACAAGTATAATTTACCTTCATCATACATATATAAATATTCTCCAAAGAAAATATATACATAATGCATATTAAATCAATAAATAACTGTTACAATGGAACATTCTTAAAGTAGAGGGCACCGCTAATGCATGAAGATAGATGCAACGATTGGCACAAACTGTTAAAAAAAGATAAGTATTAATAGTAAGGAAAGGTATTATTGTGTTTATTTTGTGACAGTATTGGTTTTTAAGTGTGCATTAATTGAATTGATATTTTTGCATAATTGTGTGACATTTAGTTAGGATTTTGCTGTCTCAATATTGTCTTCACTTGTAGAATACATTCAAACATGGCAGCCACCAGGTTTAGTACTAGCCCTAGTTCTCGCCCCCCCCCCCCATTTAAAGATTATGTTATTCATAACCTAGTTGAAGATTTTGCAGCTTGCTACGTATGCAGTATGTATGTATGCATCCTGTTGTTTAAGAATGTGGCAGGTGTGAGATAGGTATGTATGTATGCGTGAATGAAATATAGACAATGGAAGGCGCTGGAAGACAGGTGCCTTGATCTCAGGATTTAGCAGTGGTGGAGATTCGGAAACACGACAATTTCAGTTTGTGGATGCCAACAGTGTGTTGGAGGATGAAGAGAATGTTAAAGATCTATATATAGATTTAGATAGTTTAGTATATGGGGATGGTTTTTCTGATGATTGCGTGCGTGAATTGCAATTGAAAGCAGAATGTGTGGAGAGAGAAATAGAACTGCTAAGAAAGGAGATGGAAGAAATGAAAACTGAGTCAAGGGGGATGAATGAAGACCTTGGGAAGACAGAGGTTAGTGTGGGAGAAATTAGAGAGCAAGAGAGAGAGGAAAGCAAGCAAATAGGAAAGACAGTGGAAGAGAGGAAATTGGAGAAAGACGAGAGTGTGGATGCAAGGAACAGAGAGGCGAGAGGAAGAGATTGGAAACTGTAAGAGTCAGATATACCAGTGAGAGAAGGATGAATGAATCTACCCTATTTTTCGGACCATAAGATGCACCTTTTTACATAGAAAAATCGACTGAAAATTGGGGTGCATCTTATGGTCCAAAGGTAACATTAAAATACGAATCTTTACACTGTACCGAAGCTGTTAGCGAAGTTCAATTACTGGCGCAATATGTTAAAAAAATTAGTAAGTATGCCACTGAAGGTAGGTACCTAAGTTATCTCTCTGCATGACTAATGACGATTTAGAGCGTCAATAATCATTAGTGTGTAAACATATGCGCTTTTGTATGGTTCATTTGAATTATTTTTTTATAAGTAGTTAAAATTTTTATCTTAAAATTAGAAAAAATGAATGTAAAACAAAAAAAAAGACTTTCATATAACGTGAGTTATAAATTAAATGTGATAAATTATGCAAAACAATATGGAAACAGAGCAGCAGAAAGACATTTTGGTCCACCACCAACAGAAAAAATAGTTTTCGTGAGTGGAGAAAACAAGAGGAACAATTAAAATTGCTATGTAAATACAAGAAAACATTCCATTCGCACCTAGAAAAATGGCCAGAATCAGAAATACAAATGAAAAATTCAGTAACAAATCATCGAAACATTGGAATATCTGTTTCTACGAAAATGATAATTTTTGAAGTGAAACGATGGGCAACTGCTAATGGAATTTTAGATTTTACCAGATAACCGTCTTGGTGCTTTAGATTTATGAAAAGACACGGGTTATGCATGCGTACAAAAACCACTCTAGCCCAAAAAATGCCAGCTGACTATGAAGCTAAAATTATAAATTCCATAGATTTGTCATATCAGCGAGAAGGAAATTTAACTTTGAGCTTAATCAAATTGCAAACATGGATGAAGTGCCTCTGACTTTTGATGTTCCTTCAAATCGGACAGTAGATTCAAAAGGCGCCAAATTAATAGTGATCAAAACAACAGGTCATGAAAAAAACTCACCACACTGTAGTTTTAGCTTGTTGCGCAGATGGAACAAAAACTACCCCCCCATGTTAATCTTCAAGAGAAAAACGTTACTGAGAGATGAAATTCCTCATGGCATTATTATCCACGTTCAGCTGGATGGACAAAACAGGAATGAAATTATGGATACAAAAGATATGGGCAAAACGTCCAGGTGCGTTGTTTAAAAAACCTGCGATGTTAGTGTGGGATCAATTCAGAGCGCATAAAACAGAACCAAGAAGCTTCTAAAAGAAATGAATACAGAATTAGCTATCATTCCTGGAGGCCTTATAAGTCAATTACAACCCTTGGATGGATCTATTAATGAACCATTCAAAAATTTTATGCAAGAAGAGTTGAACAAATGGATGGTAAAGCCAAATCACGATGTTACAGCAACAGGACATATGAAACGGAATTTCAGAAATATGTACCTGGGTGAAAAATTCATTGGAAGCTGTGAAAGAAGAGACGATTATAAAGTCGTTTAAGAAATGTGGGATAAGTAATGCGATAGATGGACCGAAGATGACACAGTTTTTGAAGGGAGTGACAACAATAGTTCAGACAAAAGTAATACGAACGGTGACATTAACGAGACAAGTGATAGTACCGAGAGTGAAGATGAACTGAATATTGCTAATACAAATGATTCTAACAATAAATAAAAATTAAGTAAGAATTTGTAAATATCTTTATATAATAAAATATTTTTTTTCTAAAAATTGTCTCATAAATTTGGGGTGCGTCTTATTGTCCGAAAAATACGGTACCTAGTGTCATGTATGGAAATTCGATGATTCAGGGTGTGCAGAGTAGAGTGCCAGAGGAGTGCTTGCCTGGTGGAAACAGAGAGAGAGAGAGAGTGTGACAACGGCAATGAAGAGAAGCTAATGTGTGGAGGAGATGATAATATTTGGGATAAATGACCTGAGAGGTAGCATCAATCGTGTAGCATGAGATTTGAGAGTGATGTTAGATATAGTGCAGAAGAAATGTGTCTGAGGAAAGATAATAAGCCTGTTGCCCTGGTATGATTATACAGACCGGAGGAGAAGAGCAGTGATCACGAATGAGATGATAGTGAGAATAGTGAGAAAAGGGGGTCTAGAATATGTGAATGCATGGAGAATGCTTGAGGATAGAAGTGAGATGTATGCAACAAATGGATTGCATTTGACTGCAGAAGGGCAAGAATAAAAAGGATGTATTCTGAATACCAATTTCACTAAATGTTAATAAGGCAAGGGGACAAGATTGAATTTCACGTTTTAAGGGAATGTGCTATGGAAATGACTGTGCCGTTAACTTGCCTGCTTAATGAAAGTGTTGCAATGGTGCAGGTTCCTAGAGAGTGGAAGGAAGGTAAGATAGTACAATTGCATAAGGGTGGCGAGAGAATGGAGGTATCAAACTATAAATCTGTATTTCTCTGTAGTTGATAAGATTTTGGAGAAATGGATAAGAACTCATAGAATTGCACAGATAAGGGGTAATATTATTTATGGAGGCCAGCATGGATTTGTTAATGAGTGCTCTTGTTTTAGTAATCTGGTTACCTTTTACAACAGAATAACAAGAGCAGGGGATGAAGGTGAGGCATACAGTCATTTTTTTGAATTTTTTCCAAGGCATTTGACAGGGTGCCACATGACAAGCTGATTTTTAAGTTGCATCATATGGGTTTGTATATCAGATTAGCGACTTCTCTGATAGATATCAGAGTAGTATATGGGGGAACGGTATCAGTGAGTAGGAAGGGTATGAGTGGAGCTCCACAGGGTTCAGTCCTGGGACCAGTGCTGTTCAATCTTTACATCAATGATATTGTTACAGGCGTACAGGGAGATGTTCAGTTATTTGCAGATGATGTGAAGCTTGGGAGGGTTATTTGTAACAGAGCAGATGTTTTGGCTCTTCAAGAGGATTTGAATAAGCTGGAAGGGTGGGCAAAGGCATGTCAGTTTTTTTTTTTTAATTTAGGATACACAGACTGAGGACATACAGCAAAGGTTACAAAGACATCTCAGAGATTTGGGGCAATGTTGAGAAGAACATTTACCATGAAAGATAAAAGTCTGCTGGACCAGGTGTATAAAGATTTGATCAGACCACAATTGGATTTCTGTGCTCAGATCTGGTCATCAAGATTTGAAGGGGATGAAGTAATGGAGAGGGTGCAGAGATGGATAACAAAAATGATGTCAGGACTGTTCAATGTTGGTTATTAGGACAGACTGCATGCAGAATGCAGAATTTGATGGATAGAAGTCAAAAAAAAAAAAAGGGGGGGAGGAGGTATGATCGAAACATTTAAGCTGTTGAAGGGTTATTACTGTATTAGCACTGAGGAAATTTTTTATGAGGTAGAACAAGGGAAAGAAACAGGGACAAGAGGCCATCCCTGAAAGTTGCAAAAGGAGTTGGTGAGTAAAAGAATAAGAAGTTTTTTGCATGGAGAGTAGGAGCATGGAATGGAATGCATTGCTTGAGGTTAATAACCTTGTAGGTTAATGTATTAAAACAATTTCTCCATTTATTTGCTTGAAAATCATTTTAGGGTTTCATTACATTTTTACATATAGCTGGAAAATCAAAATTTCAACTTACCAATTGTGAGACAGTAATAGCTTCATCCATGTTAACATCTGCATTCCGGTAATTGCGCATTCTGCTTTCAATTATCTTTAAAAAAATAATAATAATAATAAAATTATACATAAAGTTTTAAGTAATATAATCTTGAGGCTTTTCTAAGTATTATTAATCAATAACTGATAAAACTATTATTATTAAGTAAGTCCTGCAGCGGGTGAGAAACTCATCAATGGAGGCCACATATTACCCACACCAGATGTCATACCTATTCTTGAATTTATTCATACTACCTGTGCTCAACACCTCCAATGGCAATCTAATCCAAGAAAAATCTACATATCAAGTATTATTTCTGGGAAAATTCCCATGTTACTCCTCTTAAAAAACTATTATTTATACAGCTATTTTAGCCTGTTTCCGTTTAGGAGTGTCCTTTATTTTAAATACATTGGCTTTTTACTCAAGAATTTTTTAGGGCATTATAAGTATTGTAGAGGTAAATATATGCAGACTAATAGAGGAAGAAGTTTTGCACATACCTTGTTTGGATGTTTCGTTCTCCATACTTCCCGATAAATGGGGTGAGGAGTGTTTGAGGCAAGGTGGGAAGATTACGTTAGAAAACCCGGGTTTTTTTTTTAAATAATATATATACATATATATATATATATATATTATTATATTTAAGGGTACTTCTTTGGGAAAAGGAAGGGATTTATAGGAAACAGAGCCGGGGGAGAGCGCTAACAGGATGCGAGCCATTTCAATTGTGTATCGTCATCGGAACATTTTGGGAAAAGTGTAGGGCTATGTCATGTCGGGTATCTGCCTTAGGACTTTTGTTTTTGCTTATTGGTTGGAGTCATGACCTAATTTTTATGTTGTGGAGCTTCCAACACTCGGAAAGTAGGTAGGGTCAGTGGACGTTGGTTGAGTTTTCATCACATTTTATGGCTATTGTTTCATTGTCTTGTTTGGCTATTATTATGGCCTTGTTGATTTGCGGGGTATGTTTCTGTTCAAGGGCGTGAACTGCTATTTCTCTTCCCTGTACTCTGTATTTTCTTTTTCTTTTTGATGTTACGTTTTTTTTTGTTTAAATGTTCTGGAATAGGGATGTTACAGTCACGGAAGTGTTCTTGTAGTCTAGCCCATAAAGACCTGATGGTAGAACCTGTGTGGGTGATATCACAGTCTTTTTTGGCAAGGAAATTTGTAGACTACATTGTGGTGTTCTAGCATTTCTTTGTGTGTGAGAGATTTAGTGGGTTTTAGGAGAGTTGCTAATTTTTGGTTCGTGGAACCAATTTTTGGAACTGAAATGGAGGTAGTTTCCGATATGTGTGGGTTTGTGGTATATTTCCATGGCTATTTTGTTGTTAGTTCTGATTAATGTCAGGTTTAAGAAATTGATGGATTTGTTCTGTTCAGTTTCCATGGTGAATTTTAGTCTGTAATTGTTAAGGAATGTTTGTAAGGTGGTGATGTGTGTAGGTTTTCCAATGCATAGAATGTCGTCCATGTATCTGCCATAAAAGGTGATACCAAGGGGGGGGGGAGGAATGATTCTATATATGCCAGGAATAATTCCGCTAGTTGTCCACTGATATTTTGGCCCATAGGGAGACTGAAAATTTGAACATATATGTTGTTGTTGAACTTAAAGAAGTTAGCTGATATTATGAGCTTGATCAGGTTTATGATGTCATTGGGTGTTAATTTAGTGCATGCGTGCAGAGTGTGGTCCTCTGTGAGTAGTGTGTACGATGTCTAATGTTCTGGGAACATCTACGTTAGTGTATAATGAAGTTACATTCAACGAGGTGAGGACGGCTTCCTGGGATAAAGTAACATTATTTATTTTCTGGAATAGGTCGTCCATATTTTTTTATCATAGAGTTTGATGTTGTAAGTAAAGGTTTGATGAGTTCAGCTACAAACAATCTACATCTCATTCCTTTTTGATGGCATTAATTCTCAACTTCCTAGGATGCCCTCTCATCCTTTCCCGATCCTCCATAAAATGAATAATTCCATCTACTGATATCCTATATGATCATTTCAGAAGTTAGTAAGTCTCAATCATGCCACTCCTCTTTCTTGTTTCCTAATGGCTGCAGTCCACAAATTCTCATCTGTCTTCATAATATGTTCAACAATCCTGATATCATTTTTGATGCTTTTCTGCAATCTCTCTCAGATATTGAAATTCAAGGACCATATTACGAAAATTCTGAATACAATTCAAAGAATAATTGTAATGCTGAAACTGCCATTGACAAGCAAGAATGAGGAAGTCCTTTTGTCTCTTTACAAAGTCTTAAAGTCTCAGTTGTACTAGAATCACCATGGAAGCCATAAGACTAGACCTATGCACAACAGTACAACTGAGACTCTAAGACTTTGTAAAGAGACAAAAGGACTTCTTCATTCTTGCTTGTCAATGGCAGTTTCAGCATTGCAATTATTCTTTGAACTGTATTCAAAAATTTTGTAATATGGTCCTTGAATTTCAATATCTACTGAAACTCCAAGATCCCCCACCTGATCACTTTCTTCTAGCATATTCTCTCCAAAATAACATCAAAGAGCATGATTTTATATTTACTAACATTAAATTGACAACCATTTTCACATGCCCACAATTCCAGCCTATTCAATCATTCTGCAAGCTGCATTGCAGACTACTCTAATCTGTGCATCAGCAAATAGCTGCATATTTCCTGTCTCCTTTCCCAATGGCATTAAATGTATAGATTGAATAACAATCTATACACAAAGTGATTCACCACTGTTTACCTTAAATTTTACAGGCTCATCCCCTCATATACCAATTTTTGATATCTATCCATCCTCTTATTCGTACTAATATTTTATAATCTGAACCCATATTCTCCAATTTATGCAATGGTCTATGCTGTATTCTGTGAAAAGCTTTAGCAAAATCGAAAAGTAGTAAGGTATATCAATTTCCCATATCTAACTCAACATCACCAGAGTTAAAGATCGGTACTATCAACATAAGAAGCCTGAATGGCAAAGAAATGGAGCTAGCTGAGGAATTAGATAAGTACCAGATTGACATAATAGGGGTGATTGAAAAAAAAAAGATAAAAACTGGTGAGCTGTTTCTGAGCAATAAATACAAAATGTCATATTCAGGCAATGACAATCAAGGAAAAGGAGTAGCCATAGTATTCAACACAATATACGAGGCTAATCTTCTCGAATGGCAGGCAGTCTCAAGTAGAGTGATGTGGGCAAATATCAGAATGGGGAATTGGACAATGAGATTTATTTGTGCCGATGGTCCCACAGAAGGTTCTACTAAGGTAGAAGTGAAGGAATTTTTTGATGCTTTAAAAAAACCAACTGACACAATGAAAAAGAAAAAGTTGGTCCTTGTTGGGGATCTAAATAGCAGAGTAGGAAATGATTGTCAGACATAGAAAAATATTTTGGGAAAATTTGGAGAAAAGAACAAAGCTAATAATAATGGCAAATATCTGTTGGATTTCTGCTCAGAACATGGACTGGTTATTACTAAAACCATGTTCCAACATAAAAATGTGCACAAATTCACATGGAGAGAAGAGGCAAGGAATAAGAAAAGTCTCATTGACTAGTTAGGTTATTGTTAATAGTGATGTTTTCTCCCTGGTGCAGGACACCAGAGTGTACAGAGGATTTGAAATTGGAAGTGATCACTATTTAGTCTTGAGCAGGATAATATTAAACTTCATATTGAAAAGAATAACATATAAGAAAGTTTTAAAGCGAATAAAAGTTGAGCAGCTCTCAGATGTGAACTGAAGACTAAAATACACAAAAATTATTGAAAAAAATGAAAAAGGTTTGAAAACAGTAACCAAAACTTGGAGATTCAGCGGCAAGCCTTGAAGAAATCCCTGATTGATTCAGCCAGAGAGGCATGTGGTGCGGTTGTCTGCAAGAATAGAAAAATCAGAACTCCCTGGTAGACACAGGAAGTTAAAGAGGCAGTGAAGGAAAAGAAGAAAGCATATCAAAAGTGACTGGCAAATAAGTCAGCTTGTGCTCTTAGAGAATACAGAGACAAATGTAAGAAAGCAAAACACTGTGTAAAACTAGCTAAACAAAAGACATAGGAGAACTTTGGCAAGAACATAGAAAATAAATATCAAGAAGGTGGTAAGATATTCTGGAGGTTGTTGAAGAAGCTTAGAAATGGAGGAAAGAATGCTGTAAAAGGAGTTAGAGATGATAAAGGTGACATGAAAAACAGGGGGAAAAAGATATCTTTGAAGTATGGAGTAATTACTTCAAAAAAAATTGCTAAATGAAACAAACAGTGATAGCACAGTGGTAAAAAATATTCAACAGGCATACAGTCAGCAATATATATCCAAACTTGAAGTAAAAAAGTCATCAAAGGCTTGAAATGTGGAAAGGCAGCAGGAGTAGATGATATTCGACCAGAAATGCTGAAGTATGGTGAACTATGCAGTGGCTGCACTGCATAGTTCAAAAAGCCTGTACAGAGGGATGAATTCCTGATGATTGGAGTAGAGCTCTAATAGTACCCATATATAAAAAGGGAAATAAAACTGAATGTGAGAATTACAGACGTATTTCCCTACTGAGTGTTCCTGGCAAGATCTATGCAAGTATACTTGAGAAACAGTTGAGAAAAATTGTGGAAGAAAAGCTTGGTGAAGAACAAGCTGGATTCAGGCCAATAGAGGCTGTCAGGATCAGATCTTCACTTTATGACAAATAGTTGAGAAAGCATGGGAATATAACAAAGATCGGTATTTAAGTTTTGTTGATCTGGAAAAGGCATATGACAAGGTGCCAAGAGAGAAGCTATTCAATACGCTGCAGTTATATGGTGTCAATGGGACATTATATCAAGCAATACTAAGTCTGTATTTGAGTTGTAAGTCGGCAGTTAGAACTCAAGGAAGTACATGAAGATGGTTTAATGTTGAATAGATGTACATTCAACAAGGATGTACATTATCCCCTCTGTTATTCATTATCTATATGAATCACATTATGAAGGAAAGTGTTATTAAACATGATATCAGAATTGGGGATATTAATATCAGCTCTTTGCTTTATGCGGATGATGTTATACTTCTAAATAAATCCACTACAAGTGTGCAAGATTCTCTGACTAAATTGAATAGCTGTTGTAATAGATATGGTATGAAGGTCAGCAATAAAAAGACAAAGACAATGAAAATAGGTAGAATTGTTGAAAATGTCAACTGTGTTGTGAATGGAGAACCTGTGGAACAAGTAAAACATTTCAGCTACTTAGGCACTATTTTTACTGAAGATGGTAAATTAAATATGGAAATAGACAACAGAATCAACAAAGCTGGTATGGTGGGAGGTCAACTGAATCAATTCATATGGAATAGGACAGAAATTAGTCGGAACACTAAATTAGCTGTATACAAGACGGTGTTCAAACCAGTATTAACTTATGGATCTGAGAGTCCTGAGAAAGATTAGGGGCGTGAACAAATGGCATCAATGGCAATATCATATTAAAAACGAGGATATTAGTAAAGAATCTGACATTGTTGGCATAAAGGAATGCATTAGCGGAGCTAATCTCAGGTGATATGGTCACTTAAACAGAATGGGCGAAGAAAGATTAGCAAAACAAGTGTTCTATACCAGGTGGCAGGAAAACGACCCAGAGGAAGACCAAGATATAGGTGGATTGATACAGTACAAAGTGCCTTAGACGATAGAAACATAAGATCTGATAATGATAATATTGGAGTCTTGACAAGTAACTGACTGATTTGAAGGAAAATTGTAGATAGGAAGTTAGTAATGATGTAATTTTTTTTCATGTAGTACTATCATATCCTGTACACCCCTTGAGGGTCATCATCATCATCAAATTCCTGCCATGTACCCTCAAGGGGTGTACAGGATGTGATAGTACTACATGAAAAAAATCACATCATTACTAACTTCCTATCTACAATTTTCCTCCAAATCAGTTTGTTACTTGTCAAGACTCCAATATTATCATTATCAGATCTTATGTTTCTATCGTCTAAGGCACTTTGTACTGTATCAATCCACCTATATCTTGGTCTTCCTCTGGGTCGTTTTCCTGCCACCTGGTAGAGAACACTTGTTTTGCTAATCTTTCTTCGCCCATTCAATTTAAGTGACCATACCAGCAGATTAGCTCTGCTAATGCATTCCTGGATGCTGACAATGTCAAGTTCTTTCCTAATATCCTCATTTTTAATATGATATTGCCATTAATGCCATCTGTTCACGCCTCTAATCTTTCTCAGGACCCTCATATCTGTGGTCTCTAGTCTTTGGTCAAGTGTTTTACTTCTGACCCAGCTCTCAGATCCATAAGTTAAAACTGGTTTGAACACTGTCTTGTATATAGCTAATTTAGTGTTCCTACTAATTTCTCTCTTATTCCATATGAATTTATTCAATTGACTTCCCACCATACCAGCTTTGCTGATTCTGTTGTCTATTTCTATATTTAATTTACCATCTTCAGTAAAAATCATGCCTACGTAGCTGAAATGTTTTACTTGTTCCACAGGTTCTCCATTCACAACACAGTTGACATTTTCAATGATTCTGCCTATTTTCATTCTTTGTCTTTTTATTGCTGACCTTCATACCATATCTATTACAACAACTATTCAATTTAGTCAGAGAATCTTGCGACTTGTAGCGGATTTATTTAGAAGTATAACATCATCTGCATAAAGCAAAGAGCTGACATTAACATCTCCAATTTTGATATCATGTTTAATACCACTTTCCTTCATAATATGATCCATATAGATAATGAATAACAGAGGGCATAATGTACATCCTTGTCTCACACCAGATTTAACATTAAACCACCTTACTGTACTTCCTTCAATTCTAACTGCTGACTTACAACTCAAATAAAGACTAAGTATTGATTGATATAATGCCCCATTGACACCATATAACTGCAGTGTATTGAATAGCTTCTCTCTTGGCACCTTGTCATATGCCTTTTCCAAATCGACAAAACTTAAATACAGATCTTTGTTATATTCTCATGCTTTCTCGACTATTTGTCGTAAAGTGAAGATCTGATTCTGACAGCCTCTATTTGGCCTGAATCCAGCTTGTTCTTCACCAAGCTTTTCTTCCACAATTCTTCTCAACCGTTTCTCAAGTATACTTGCATAGATCTTGCCAGGAACACTCAGTAGGGAAATACCTCTGTAATTCTCACATTCAGTTTTATTTCCCTTTTTTTATATGGGTACTATGAGAGCTCTACCCCAATCATCGGGAATTCGCCCCTCTGTCCAGGTTTTCTGAACTATGCAGTGCAGCCACTGTAAGACTCTTATACCACCATACTTCAGCATTTCTGGTCGAATATCATCTACTCCTGCTGCTTTCCACATTTCAAGCCTTTGATGGCTTTTTATACTTCAAGTATGGATATGTATTCCTGACTGCATGCCTGGTCAGTGTTTTTTATCACTGTGCTGTCATCACTGCTTGTTTCATTTAGCAGTTTTTCAAAGTAATTACTCTATACTTCAAGGATATCTTTTTCTCCTGTTTTCATGTCACCTTTATCATCTCTAACTCCTTTTACAGCACTCTTTCCTCCATTCCTAAGGTTCTTCAATAACCTCCATAATATTGTGCCACCTTCTTGATATTTATTTCCTATATTCTTGCCAAAGTTCTCCCATGACTTTTGTCTAGCTAGCTTTACACACTGTTTAGCTTTCTTACATTTGTCTCTGTATTCTGTAAGAGTAAAAGCTGACTTATTTGCCAGGAACTTTTGATATGCTTTCTTCTTTTCCTTCACTGCCTCTTTAACTTCCTGTGTCCACCAGGGAGTTCTGATTTTTTTATCCTTGCACACAACCTCACCACATGCCTCTCTGGCAGAATCAATCAATGTTTTCTTCAGAGTTTGCCACTGAATCTCCAAGGTTTGATTCCTGTTCTCAAACTCTTTCATTTTCTTTTCAATAATCTTTCTGTATTTTAGTCTACAGTTCACATCTGAGAGCTGCTCAACTTTTATTTGCTTTAAAACTTTCTTACATGTTATTCTTTTCAATATGAAATTCAATTTTATCCTGCTCAAGACTAAATAGTGATCACTTCCAATTTCAAATCCTCTGTACACTCTGGTGTCCTGCACCAAGGAGAAAACATCACTATCAACAATAACAAAGTCAATGAGACTTTTCTTATTCCTAGCCTCTTCTCTCCATGTGAATTTGTGCACATTTTTATGTTGGAACATGGTGTTAGTAATAACCAGTACATGTCCTGAGCAGAAATCCAACAGATATTTGCCATTATTATTAGCTTTGCTCTTTTCTCCAAATTTTCCCAAAATATTTTTGTATGTCTCACAATCATTTCCTACTCTGCTATTTAGATCCCCAACAAGGACCAACTTTTCCTTTTTCATTGTGTCAGTTGCTTTTTCTAAAGTGTCAAAAAATTCCTCCACTTCTACCTTAGTAGAACCTTCTGTGGGACTATATTCACAAATAAATCTCATTGTCCAATTCCCCATTCTGATATTTGCCCACATCACTCTACTTGAGACTGCCTGCCATTCAAGAAGATTAGCCTCGTATATTGTGTTGAATACAATGGCTACTCCTTCTTTTCCTTGATTGTCATTGCCTGAATATAACATTTTGTATTTATTGCTCAGAAAGATCTCACCAGTTTTGGTCTTTTTTGTTTCGGTCACCCCTATTATGTCGATCTTATCTAATTCCTCAGCTAGCTCCATTTCTTTGCCATTCAGGCTTCTTACGTTGATAGTACCGATCTTTAACTCTGGTGATGTTGAGTTGGGGGTTTGTTTTCAGATTAGTTCCAGTAGCTGACTTTTCGCTGTTCGCCCTGGTTCCCTGGCGAAAACAACGGGGGCCTTGTTTTACCGGGCGACGACCCAGCCGGCATGAAATTTTGTCATGTTGTACCATCATTTATTTATTTTGGTTTAACCAATAAGAATACAATTTGGTCAGCTAAATCCCAAATTTCCAGCCCATCCTCGTTCGTTCAGTATCAAAGTAGATACCCAACAGGGTGCACCACGAGAAGGTGAAGGATTGGACATTAGGTCAGAAGCCCTGGTCGGTTCTCCGCATTCCTTTAAAGGCTATGTGGAGGTCTCCTCTCAGTTATACAGCTTTGACCCTTGAGGGTACGTGTCAGGAATTTGATGATGAACTCAACAGTAACTTTATCATAGAATGTGAACAAGCTGCTCAACACATGACCATCCATTAGTAAACCCATGCTGTTCATTGCAAAGTAGAGATTTTCTGTCAACTTATCCCAAAATTTTTCCTAACACTCTAGAGCAGAGGTTCCCAAAGTGGGCAGTACTGCCCCCGGTGGGCGCTGAAGCCTTCTGGGGGGCTCTAGTGGGATCAGAAGCATTTGGGGGCATTCAGGAAGTCTAGGGATCGGTGGCTCTTTATAGAAGAAATTAATAATATATATTTAAATATTAATTATTTTCGTGATTTTGCGATTAGATAATCATTTAAAATTTAAATATTGCATTTTAATTCATCTTATGCCTGTTCAACATGATCACTTTTTTTTTTTTTTTTATCAATTTTCTATTTCAATTATTTAATCATTTGAAAATTTACCATGTCAGATAGAAATAGATGTCAATATGTCAATGAGAAAATAGAACATGTATATATGTGTGTATAATAGGTTATGTTTACAGTAGCAAATATATTCGTTATATTTCATTTTAAAATACATATAAAATATATAAAACCACTTTTCTAATTGATTTGTACAAAAATAAACCCAATTTTATATAAGTTAATATTATGGGGGGTGTTACAAAATTTATGTCTTGCAAAGTGGGCGGTGGCCCAAAAAAGTTTGGGAACCTATGCTCTAGAGGTACTAACAGCTCATTAGTTGAATATAGCTCTCTTTGCACCATCCTTGTGCAATGGAATTACCATACATTCTTTCCACTACTATGGAATCTTCCCTATTCTGAAACTCAAATTATATAGCCTGGTCAAAGGAAGTTCAGTTCAGCTGAACACTCTTAGCATTCATGCTGATATCCCATCACTCCGTATTGCTGAATTGTTATTCGGCTTGTGCATAAGTCTAACGCTTCCTCTTCATACATCAGAGTTTCTTCATTCAGTGAAGAGGTAGCAGTGAGCTCAATGCTGCATACACCAGGTTGATAGCTTTAAGAAAAATGGCATTCATTAGTTGAACAATCTCTTCTGCATCTGTTACCAGAATACCATCCACACTAAGTAGCTATTTTTTCACATTCATTCTTTCCTTTACTTGCAGCATAATGATAGAATTCTTTGTGGGTTGTCTTTAACTTGAAGAGTCAGTTTCTTTTCAAACTCAGATTTAGCTTTCCATACAACAGTTGTGACTCTTCGGGCCTGCTGCTTATGATTTTCAAAACGAACATCATCTTCATGCACATGGTATTCTTTCCAAACCATCTTCTTATGAATCTTTTGCTTAATAAGATTACACATCCATTTCACTTCTACCCTATTTATACTTAGATATCAACAGTGCATAGGTAGCTAAATGCTTCCTATGCAATGTTGATATCCTTCTCATCCAACAACTAATACTATGGCAAAGAACTGAGCATACACCTCAGCTGGTCATAATTTCGTGCTTTGTAGTTAAGCATGTAACCTTTTCTGATGGAACATATATAAACTTGGCCACTTCCCAATCAGTATGACATAATCACTATCACCAACCAGAGGTAGAATAGTTGTGGGTTTAACTAAAATCACCCACTGACATTAACCACACTGAACACTCTTTGACCTAGATTTTCTTCTGTTATGCTACCTGAGGTTGTCTTCCAACAGCTCATTAAATTCCATTTCAGATTTCACTGCTACCCAGTCAATATTTGGATAATTCAAGTCCACCATTATGATTACTCATTTTGCACCCATCATTTTTAATTTGGTAATGCAATTTTTTGCAACAAATGATCCACTATGTCTGTAACAACATTCCACTATGTATTTGATCTTATTAGACCATTTCACACAATAAAAGCTAAATTATGTATAAAACTAATTTCATAATAAAAGATTTTCAAATATGACCAGATATTTTTAGCTGAATATTTCCTAGTATAAATACATTGCACCCGAAGCTTCTTAGCCACTGGCTGAAAACTTAGGTGTGCTTCACTGTTCTTTTAGCAATCTTTCAAAGTACTCACTTCTAGAATTTCTTTATCTTTTATTTTTATGTCACCTTTATTATACACTGAACAGGCAAAATATTAGAGATACCTACCTAATAGGAATAATAATTTCTTGTTCCGTCTCCTCAATAGTCTACATCCAAGAATCGAGTTTACAACGGAAAAGAAAAATAACAATATTGGAAGTTTTTTCCCCCTAACCTAACCTAAGAAGATACTTCAGGCGCACACTCTGTTTGCTTACGCTTGGATAAAGGATTAAACTAAATTTATTATAGTCTAATCAAGTGGGGGGGGGGGACTTCCAACATCTTTCTCTAAATCCAGAGTATTTTAATAATGTGGTGGTACACCTTTTGGCAACTCATATAGGTAAATATGACCTCTCCATTGCTTCTGTCTTAGTACCACTATTTCGGGGTCTGGCTCCCACTGACGAGACCTCAATAAAGGTCAAAACCGATCTGGGTAGTGGCCCTTCCCTTAATGCATAGCATTATACATGTCATCAAGGAGATGTGCTTTGCATTATGGGAGATACTGAGACAAGGAGTGATGAGAGCTTGGTCCACTTTTACCCCGAGTTGCCTCAGTCCTGAAGATACTTCAGACGCAAACTTTGTTTGCTTACACTTGGATAAAGGATTAAACTAAATTTATTATGAAAATAACAATAGTTTACCCTTCCTAGACACCTTAGTAACATGCCTTCCTAATGGTAACCTTTCTTTCTCTGCATATAGAAAACCTACTCATACAGGCAGATACATTCACAAACTCTCCCACCATTCCTCTCAGCAATATGGCATTTTTAAAACTCTTACCGATAGAACCCACAATCTCTGTTCCAGTGAAACTGCCCTTTCAACCAAACTCAAACATATACACAACACATCCCTTTCTAATGGCTACAGTGACTACAGAATTTTAAAAAAATAATCAAGTCCTTCCCCATTCCCCAACCATCTCTTCAGAAATGTCATCACCATACCTTATGTCCGTGGTACATCAGAAAAAAATAGCCAGATCATTAAAAAAGTACAACCTCCATACAGCTTTTAAGCCCCACCATAAACTTGCTACTCTTATCCGTTCCACCAAAGACAGCTCTCTCTCCTCTCTCAGTGCCTGGAGTATATATGTAGAGTACCTTGTGCATGTAAACTGGCTTACTTCAGACAGACAGGAAGATCAGCAACCAGTTAGAAGAACACAGGTCATACATCTGCAATCACGATTATGGTCAATCTGGCCTTGTAGACTATGTTTTGGATACAACCCACAGGATATCCTGGGAAAAAACCACCATGCTCCACCATAGTAAATTCAAAAAAGAAAAACTATTCTTTGAATCTGCACTTGCACTCAGGAATCAATCAAATTTAAACAAATACAATTGCATTAAACTTCCCAAAATTTGGGAAACATTAATTATCAGAGATCCCTCCTTACATCCTAGGCAACCTGCAATGCCCATAGAGGGCACACCACTTAGATAGGACTTTAGTTTCACTCACTTGTATTATATTTGTTGTGTGTGTGTGTGTTGTTACAAAAAGTTTTTTTGTAATAATCCCTGAAGATGGTCTGTGTGACGGAGACGAAATACTGGACATATTAAAATTATTTTTAATCCTTTCTCAGTGCTAATAATATTCCATTAAACCTCCAACATGAACAAGGATCAGTCCTTGGTCAACCGTTATTCAATCTGTACATTAATGTTATTGGGAAGGATTTGAAAGGAAACATACAGCTATATGCCGATGATGATGCAAAGATAGGCAGGATAATCAGGAATGCAGCTGATATGCAGTACATGTAGAATGATTTGAAGAGGCTGGAATTGCTGGCATGGAAAAATGGCTATCAGTTCAATGTTAGTAAATGTCAAGTCATGCACCTGGGTGAAATTAGATATCCAATGTCATATATTGCTGGGCTAGGGATCTTGGAGTTTTAGTAGATAGAAGTTGAAGTTCAAGGACCATATAGCATGGATTACAAATACAACTCAGAGAATAATTGCAATGCTGAAACTAACTTTGACACATAAAGATAAGGATGTCATTTTGCTTCTTTACAAGGCATTGATAAGACCTCACTTGGATTATTGTGTACAGGTCTGGTCTTGTTTTTGGGGTGATTCTGATGAATTGGAGAGCGAGTAAAGGAGAGTAATGTTATTAAAAATGATATTAGGACTGGGAAATACTTATTACGAAGACAGATAGAGAATTTATAGACTGCAGACACAGTAGCAAACAAGAGAAACAGGAATGATATGACTGAGACTTACTAAATTCAAAAAGGGCCGTACAGGATTTCAGTTGATAGAATTTTTCATTTTATGAGTGTGGGGAAAGGATGAGAGGGCATCCTTAAAAGCCGAGAATGAATGATGTCAAGAAAGGGGTTGGATATAGATTTTTCTCTCATAGTGTGGTGCACGATTAGAATGGATCACCATTGAATGTTGTACATGCAAGTAGTGTTTGGCTTCCTTCAATGAGTCCCTGACACCCCGGAAGTCTCTTTTAATAATAATTATTATTATTATTTATAATATTATTGTTATTACCCATGATTGCACCCTTCAACACTCAGGAGCACTTAAGAGTCAAATTCATATAACTGAGACTAGACCTCCACATAGCCATTAAAGGCTTGCAGAGAACTGACCAGCGATCCTAACCTAATGTCCAATCCTCACCTTCTAGTGGTGCATCCTGTTAGGTATCTACCTGGACACAGAATGAAAAACGATGGGCTGACAATTTGGGATTTAGCTAACCAAACTGTATTCTTATTGGCTTATATCATAGTGTAAAATGATGGCACAACATGACATAAATTCATGCCAGCTGATGAGTGGCTGAGTTAAACAAGGCCTCCCATTCTTTTCGTCAGAGAACCATGGTGAATAGCAAAAACACAGCTACTGGAAGAAATCTGAAAATGCATTCCAACTCAACATCACCAGAGTTCAAGATTGGTACTATCAACATAAAAAGCCTCAACAGCAAAGAAATGAAGCTAGCAGAAGAACTGGATAAGGATCAGAATGACATAGGAGTGACTGAAACAAACAAAAAAAAAAAAAAAAAAAAAAAAAAAACTGGTGAGATCTTTCCAAGTGACAAATTAAAAATGTTATATTCAGGCAATAACAATCAGAGAAAATGAGGAGTAGCTATAGCATTCAAGAATAAATATGTGGATAATCTTGAATGGCAGACAATATCAAGTAGTGATGTGGTCAAATATCAGAATGGGAAACTGGACAACGAAACTTTTTGTAAGAAAGCTAAACCCCATGTAAAATTAGCTAAACAAAAGTCATCGCAGGACTTTAGTAAGAACATTAAAATAAATATCAGGAAGGTAGTAAAATCTACTGGAGACTACTGAAAAATCTCAGAAAAGGAGGAAAGAGTATTGCAAAAGGCATCGGAGATCACAAAGGTGACTTGACAAATGAGGATAAAGATATTCTGGATAACCGAAGTAATTACTTCGAAAAATTGCTAAATGAAACAAGCAGTGAAGCCAGTGAAGCACAGTGGTAAAAAAAAACACTCAACAGGTACATAATCTGGAATACATATTAATACTTGAAGTACAAAGAGTCATTAAAAGCATGAAATGTGGAAAGGTGGCTGAAGATGATGATATTCAACCAGAATGCTCAAGAATGGAGGCATAAAAGTTTTACAGTGGCTGCAGTAAATAATTCAGAAAGCCTGGCTAGAGAGTTGAATTCCAGATGACTATAGGACTTTGGTAAGAACATAGAAAATAAATAACAAGAAGGTGGCACAATATTCTGGAGATTGTTGAAGCAGCTCAGAAATGGAGAAAAGAGTGCTGTAAAAAGTATTAGAGATAATAAAGGTGACATGAAAACTGGTGAAAAAGATATCCTTGAAGTATGGAGTAATTACTTCGAAAAATTGCTAAATGAAATGATCGGTGACAGCACGATGGTAAAAAAAACACCGACAGGCATGCAATCAGGAATACATATCCATACTTGAAGGAGAAAAACATACCAAAAGCCTGAAACGGGGAAAGGCAGCTGAAGTAGATGGTATTTGACCAGAAATGTTCATGTATGGAGGTATAAAAGTCTTGTGGTGGCTGCACTACATACTTCATAAGGCCTTGACAGAGGGACAAATTCCAGATGACTGGAGTAGAACTCTCATAGTATCCATATATAAAAAGGGAAATAAAACTGAATGTGAGAATTACAGACGTATTCCTCTACTGAGTATTCCTGGTAAGATTTATGCAAGTATACTTGAGAAACAGTTGAGAAGGATTGTGGAAGGAAAGCTTAGTGATTTGGATTCAGGCCAAACAGAGGTTGTCAGAATAAGATTTTCATTTTATTTTACGATAAATTGTTGAGAAATCTTGGGAATATAACAAAGATCTGTGTTTAAGTTTTGTAGATCTGGAAAAGATCTGAATATGACAAGATGCTAAGAATAAAGATATTCAAAACGCTACAGTTATATGGTGCTAGTGGGTTATTATATCAAGCAATACTTAAGCTTTATTTGAGATGTAGACAGCACACAGAATTGAAGGAAGTACAGGTAGAAGGTTTGATGTTAAATCTGGTGTTAGAAATGTTATACATTATCCCTTCTGTTATTCATCATTCATATGGATCACGTTATGATGGAAAGTAGTATTTAAATCGTTCTGCAAGCTCTCCACATCACCTTCATTAACTAGTGCTCTACTTAATTTCACATCATCAGCAAACAACTGAATATTTCCTTTCAGGTTATTTCCTATATCATCATTATATAGTTATATGATATATAGAACATTTATATACAATTTAACAGCAATTTTCCCTAGCACATTCTTGTAAAACCCTAGATGACATCCCATTTAATCCCATGGCTGTATTTACATTGAGATTCTGCAATATCCTAAGAACCTCCAATTCATCCACCTCTGTTCACACATTAATGTCTGTTACATAGGTTAAAGCAGTAACCTCACTAGGATGATATATCCTTGCAAAGTAGTCACTCAGTAACTATTTTATCTGCTTCTGTCTCCTCGTGACCATCAATCATTAAGGTTAATCTTCCACAGCCATTCTTCCCTCTTACTTGCCATATAACGAAAGAACTCTTTGGGATTTCCTTTGGCCTACTCGGCTAAATTCTTCTCAATCTGATTTTGCTTTCCTTGCTATGCAGGTCACCTTTCTTGCCTGAGCCTTGTACTGTCCATGAGTTTACTGGTCACCTTCCTCTTTATATACCTTCCACAGCATTTTCGTCTTCTGCAACTCATGCTAAATGATATTACTCATCCATCTCACTCCTACCCAATTAACCGTCCCTCCTTACCCGAGGTATACAATTTATTACTGCTTCCGAGATGACCCTTAACTATATCCCGTGCACTACTAACATCCTTATCCTGCAATGTTTTATGCCAGGGTACAAAGGTGATTATGACATGCTTAGGGTTTTCCCTAAGCATGTCATAATCACCTGCCTTGTAATTCCACAAGTACCCCCCCTTCTTCATGAATATTCCTCATGTTTTACCATCTCTCAAGTCAAGACTGCATAGTTCACTTTCACACATTGGAGGCAATATTCTCACCTTGGTTTTTGATAACTCTTCTGATCCTATGACCAGGTCCAATACTCTCCCAACCCTAGTCCCCACAATCAAATGCTGCTTTAGTAATTATCTCTCAGCAGGTTTATAAATTCATTTCCTTTCCGACATGTGATCTTTTTTCCTTTCAGACTACATCTCCATAGTTGAAGTCCCCATAATAATCACTCGACCTGTAATCATTGTACCAATTTGGCAGCACGTCTTCCAGATCATCTGTGGAACTCCCTGGTCTATAGCAAATATGATGGTGATTAATTTAATCATTGTCATTACCAATGATGTCAGATATTCACTATCCAAATACAGAAATGTCAACCATCTCATTCCTTTTACTCCGAAATTTATACATTACATGTGCTCGAGCACTATCATATGATGTTGATGCAGTGTTCAGGCTGATTTATTTGTTTTTACACAAATTCATTAAACTGGTTCCCTGCCATACCAATACTGTACAGTCAGGTCTCCATATTCACAGGGATTACATGTGAACACCTTCCACAAAAACATGAAATTCCACGAAAGCCATACTCTCCCCCAAACAGATGCAAATGTTTTCTACATATACTGAACGCTTATGCAACTATTTTACAATTAACAGAAAATTGTGTTGTAAAAGTTTTATGTTTTACAATAATGAGTACCATTTAAGACAAGTTTTGAAAAAATGTTTCAAAATTTTATTACATAGTTAAGAACGAGGTATGCACCAAGGTCCTCACCACAAGATTCAGTATTTGTCAGTAGTAGGGGGCTCAGAAACTTGAGAACCAGGATTGGCTGACATCAAGACTCCTAGTTTTGGTCTTCTTCTATTGGACTGCTACATAGGTGTGCTGAGGCATCTTCTTCCAGAATAATGCAGTCTCATCAGCATTGAAAACTTGTTCAGGTTTATCTGTCTTCTCCATGAAGAGGTTCTTGAGTTATGCAGGGCAGGCATTAGTAACCTCATGTTCAGCTGAAGCAGACTCACCGTAATCTTTACATTATAGAGTGAACAACACTCCTGAATTTCTGGAACCAGAACCTTTGCTAGCAATGAAAGTAGATCAGAGATACTACTGGATATTGCTGCTTGAATCTGTAGTAAAGAATGAGGGCCTTAGCAGAAATCATACCAATGTTCACAGGTAAGTTTTTCTTTTGCTGGTTTTTGGTCCAAATGAACAGGGCATTCAGCAGTAAGAATTTCATCAGTTTGCACTGCTTCTATGATCTTAATTTGTTTCTTTATGTATCATACTTTCATTATTAACAAGCACATGTAAGCCCTTCTTAAAGTTTATCTTCTTCTTTCCCATAGTCCAAAATGGACCATTGGGTCATTCATGGCTGGTAGATGATGTTCTTTGTTATCCTCCTCCAATCATCTCGGTCTCTTGTTCTTGATTTCAGTTGAGAAAGGGAGGAACCTGCCCATTTTTTGATGTTATCAGTCCATTCTAATCGAGGTCAGCCCCTAACCCCTGATCCTGGAACGATTCCTTCTAGTGTTTGCTTTGGAATGCCATTAGCCCTCTCCACATGTCTGAACCATTTCATCTGTCTTCTTTTGATGACTGTCAGAATATTTTCCCTTTTTTTCCCGTCTATTAAATTAATCAGTTTCCGAACATTTTCATTGGTTTCGTGAGCAGTATAGGGAATTCTCAGGCGTCTTCTGTAAGTTTTCATTTCAAAAGACAGGAGTCTCCTCTCATCTTCCCTCAATAACATCCAGGCCTCACAACCATACAAGAGGATAGAATTCATCAAAGTATCAATTAGTCTTAGTCTGGTTGTGATTGCTATTCTGTTATCTCTCCACAATGGTTTTAACTTTTGTAGGGCCACAGTTGCCTTAGCAATTCGGTATTTAGTGTCGGTTTTGGAGCAACCATCTTGACTTAGCATGCTTCCTAGATAAGTGAACTTGTATACATTCTCAATTTGTTTATCTATAATCTGCAATTTTCCATTCAAAAGCATCACTTTCTTGGCCCTTTTGTTTATCACTAAATGTATTCATTTAGGAACCATGGCTATTCATATGAGCACAGTAATATTTTAAGCACAAGTAGCCTGAAGACATAAAATTTCATGACCGTCAATGCAAAAACCCAAATCAGCGAATATGGAGATCCCGAATGTATTTAGTTGATTTAACTGAAAGATGTAACTAACGCATTCTTCAATTTAGAACTAGTGATATTATTAAAAAGTTATATTAAGATATTAACAAAATACAGGCTATATATTTAAGCCTGACTATGTTAAATTTATGGCATAACCATGCCATAATTTTAACAGCATGTCCCCCCCCCACCTCCTAAGAGGATCTTATGTCTTTTGCAGATCTTCAAAAAGTAAAATACAGACCTTGCTAAATATAGCAATATTCAAAATGTTTATTTGTCCAAAAATAAAAATCTGATCCAAGTAATCCCAATTTAGACTAAACCTCAGTTTGTTTGCTTTTTCCCTCAAGCTTTTTTTATTATTTTCTCAGGTACACAAAACAATGTCTTTATTTAATTAATAGCATTCCAATTTACAGAAATGTTTTTCACTAACTGCAAAAATGTTTCATTCCAGGTGAGAAGCATGTACATAACACCAAAGGATGAATGTTACTTTGTTTTTTTTTATTAAAGAAGCTATGAAAAAAGAAATATAATGGAAATAGGTATTAAAAGTTTGAGATTCATGCAAAAAGCAGTGTATATAACTCACAATGTTTTCAACACTCTTCCTAGAGTATTATGCAAAATGTATTGGATTATTTCTAAAACCAGCTTTTTCTATATTTTTTTCTCCCCCTCTTCAAAAAGAAGATTTTTGGGAAAAATGTGGATCATATTACTGTACTACAACCTCGCCACCCACTGAACATGAATGAAACACACCGATAAATTTGACAATTAAGTAGAAATGGAAGGAATGCCACATCTCTGTTAGTTAAACTATTATATACAGAAAAAAATATTTACCATCCTAAAAATAGTATGTGATCGAGAACTTCTTTCATTCATATTTGTTCTTCCATTATGCCTGTTTTCTGCAGAGAGAAAAAGAAAAAATGAAGCATTACAGTTAAAAACCTAACATTTACAAGAAATAAATATAAAACCAGAGGGGGGAAAACCCCTCATTAATTGATAAATGCCATTATGAAAATGAATTAAAATGAAGTGGTTAAACAACTAGGGAAACATGTCAGGTTACCTCACAATGATTTTTTTTTTTTTTTTTTACATTTAATTATAGAACTTGTTTTTCCATGACAAAATGCAATTAGACATTTACATGAGATGGTCCTTTAAATCTTTTAAAAATTTGTCAATCGGGAGGAATTAGTTCTGCAAAGAATTCAAAACAACTCAATTAAATACAGAGAAACTCCGAAGAAACAATTAAGAACATATTTAATTTCAATTTCCTGAATAGATTAAAGTGAATCTGTAGAAAAGGACCAATTTACTGGCCAACTTCTAGTCCCAACCTTATATTTATATTTTTTTCTAGAAAGTCATGTATAGGGTAAACACACTTACAGAAAATGAGCTAAATTTACTCAAGATATAATGAAGGAGATATAAATCTTTTGATGTTTAAATGAAAGCCGTTTGGCTTTTAATCTATATTACTCAAGATATATTGAATTACACATGGCAAGAACTGAGTTACAGGTTAGACACGAATGTAAAGATACACAGAAGACTCAGACTGCAGTTGTTCCCTCCAAATAAAATGTCTTTGGATGTTAGCATGATATATAGAACATCATAAATGTTCTATATATCATATATAACATTTATGTACAAATTAAACAGCAATGGTCCTAGCACTGAATCTTGTGGTACACCACTAGTCACTTATTTGACAGACAGTTGTCAAACATGACAGCTAGTCATGTCCTCCCTGTGTATTAAATATAAACAAAGCAAAACCATGCTTAATTAATCCAAATAATATTTCAAACTTTGTATAATAAAAGAATAAAGAAAATCATTTATTACTATTATCACTTACACCCCAACTTGTGATTTACAATATTTTACAACTGTATCTTTTTTTTTTTTTTTCAATAAATATCTGCATTTAAAAGACTGCAGTCCCTTGTGGACACCTGTACATGGAACTGTCCTTTTAAGTCAGGAGTAATTAGTTTAACAACTGTCTGTCAAACTAGCAGTGCATTTTAAATTTTGATATGTTGAAGTAAAATGTACTGAAACAATTTCATTAAATAAGTGCTAATATTCATTTTGAACAATAAAAAAAGATATCTCTGAATTCCCCCCCCCTATAAATAAAAGCTAACCTTCCCCCCACAAGTTCCTGCCACTGAAAATTAAACCAGCTAGTGAAAAAAAATAAATAAATAAATAAATAAAATTGCTAATTGTATATTAACATTAAAAACAAAAAATATATTACTTCATTACCTATTAACAGGGAAAACTATTTCAGAGTTATTAATTCATTCCATAATCAGTGGGAATATTTACAGCTGGATTTAAAGTACTTAATGAATATACTTGTACAATAACTGGTTAAGTAATCCGTGGATCTTCTTTGGCAAAAGGAATACAGAACAGTTACAGGTCAATGTCCAGTCTGGAAAGCCAATCCAAGGCCTCATCCGTCACCTTGTGGATGTCCTGTAGGCTACCAATGTGACATTAGCACCTTGGGCAGTTGTTCACAATATGAGAAATCATCTGAGCCACGAGAGAGAGAACAATCACAATAAAGGTGGTCTAACAGCCTGCATTTATGTAATAGGTAGCCACATCTGCCCTGGTTAGTTCTGATCCTGTTTATTGATGACCAAATCCATGGTAAACACTATATACACCAGAGTTGATGTGTTAACACACTACTGGAAATGTTTTAACTGGATGGGTATATAAATTATTAATTCATAAAGTTGAAGACCATAATCTCTTAAACTTTTGTCGAATGCACTGTTCCAATTCAAGTTAGACAATGTAACAGAGCCTAAGAATCTCCTTGAATATGAACTTGTTCTAAAAATTGCTTCTGTGAATTAGTTTGACATCATTCCAAAATACTCTATAATTAGCTTCAACAATAAAGTTGGACCAATCCAGACACAAGAGTTTGGTACAAAGAACAGAATGTTAATCAATCTTGTTTTTTTAAATGTCAATTAACCATCAAAAGCACATTAGATGCAAACCCTTATGTCCAGAATGTCCAAGCATGTTTAGCCTAAAGCATGTTTCCTAGAATCCTATGTAATGTTTAGTCTAGTTCACAGATCCAGTTTTAGAGACAAATGTCTATTTAAAGAGAGGTCCTTTGCACTGACCCAACTTAAATCAGAAATATTAATCATTCCAAAATATCTGAATAGTGTGTGCTATTTTAAGGATACTTGTGACATAAGATTGAATGATATATGCATGTAAACACAAGAAAGATATTTAATTAACCAAATATTTCATTTGGTGAATCCAAGGAATAACTGTTTAACCAAATATTCATTTGGTTAAACAGTTTTTAAAAAATACAAGCTAGAATACTAACAATAGATCGTTACAAATAGAACACGCCGCGTGATGTTATATCACTAAGTATTAAGTATAAAACAGAATATTTTGAAGTAGAGACATGATTGGAGGGAGAAAAAAAAAAAAATTAATGAGTAATCTTGATTAGACTTTCCCAGATTTTTGATATAGATATACAGTCATTACGATTCAGGTTGGGACGATGGAGCAAGGCCTCCACGCTTTCCTTGAACAAACGTTCGAACCTATAACCGGATCTATGTAAGCGGCAAGTCCTGGACCAAAAGATGCTGTGGTCAGTTTCAATCCCATGTTGAGCCAATCCAGACTTTTCAGGTTTGTTGTGAAGAATGGAGGACTGATGTTCTTGGATTCTTTTTTCAAGAGAATGTCCAGTCTATCCAAAATAGGAGAGATCACAGTTGCAAGGAATTTGATAAACTCCAGGAAGAGATAAAGTTGAGCGTTTGTCTTTAGGAGAAGGAAAATGAGAAGACAATTTGTTAATAGGTGAATACGTAATTGTTAAATCATATTTCTTTAAAATTCTTGCGATAGGTTCTGAAATACCAGAGATATAAGGAATAGGCACTCGACGTATTGAAACTTTGTTGTTTCAAATCCTCCACAAAACAACAGTGTTTCAATACGTCGAGTGCCTATTCCTTATATATTCACTACGTATTCACCTATTAACAAATTGTCTTCTCATTTTCCTTCTCCTAAAGACAAACGCTCAACTTTATCTCTTCCTTGCAACTGTGATCTCTCCTATTTTGGACAGGCTGGACGTTCTCTTGAAAAAAGAATCCAAGAACATCAATCCTCCATTCTTCATAACAAACCTGAAAAGTCTGGATTGGCTCAACATGGGATTGAAACTGACTACAGCATCTTTTGGTCCAGGACTCGCCTCTTACATAGATCCCGTTATAGGTTCGAATGTTTGTTCAAGGAAAGTGTAAAGGCCTTGCTCCATCATCCCAACCTGAATCGTAATGACTATATATCTATAGCAAAAATATGGGAAAGTCTAATCAAGATTACTCATTAATTTTTTTTTCTCCCCCCAATCATGTCTCTACTTCAAAATATTCCGTTTTATACTTAATACTTAGTGATATAACATCACGCGGCGCGGCGTGTTCTATTTTTAACAATCTATTGTTAGTATTCTGGCTTGTATTTTTTTAAAACCGTTCTTGTAATACCACTGAGGATGGTCTGCTATTTCCAGACCGAAATATTTGGTTAATTAAATATCTTTCTTGTGTTTACGTGCATATATCATTTCATCTGAATAGTGTGATCTTGAAAAACATTAATATGCAATTTTTTATATATCTGTTCAGTTAAAATAATTCCAACAACATGATAGCACATAATGAAGGTTTATTTTCTTGATCATATGAATTAGCATAATAATATTTGGTTTACAGATCAAGTATTGATAAAATTTATCAACTCTACTGTTGGATTCTGAATATGTAGTAATTTGAGTAATTAATATTTGCTTCAGAATCCAACATGATCTTCCATCACATAAGCTAAACTTGTAATTATTTAATGTAAATCACTTGTTTATAATTTAATATTCATATAACTACCTTTAATTTTATCTAATATTTAATTAATTAATCAAAGATATATGTATTAATAATGAAAAGACTATTAAATATTATTAAGCTATTTTATTTATTACTATGTTAATATTATAAGAGTTTGTATTTGATAATTTAACTGATGATTAATTGAAATGTAAATATTCTCTATTTATAGAAATTTAACGTTATGCAATAGCTCAATTTTATTATATTTTGTTTTGTTGTCATGGAGACGCATGTAAGCGAGCATGAGTTTTGGAACACCATGTGAGGAGAAGGTTTATTGAAAAGAGTTTTAGAAAGAAATAACGAGAATAATTTAGGCGGGAAGAATGAATATAAAAAGGGAAGAACGCTGAAAATAGAGGGGGAGATTAGATAGAGAGAGAGAGAAAGGAGAGGATTGGCATTAGGTTGGAATCTGAGCATTCGGCAATCACAGTGCGATAATAGCGAGTCAGCAAGTCACTCAAGCAGCTAAATAAAGTCTACTAGCCGAGAGGCGGTTAGCTAATAAGTTGTAGAATAACAATTGTAGCTACGGAAGACAGCTAAGTGACTACTAAATAGACTAGCGATATTTGAGTTGAGATTCAATTTCAGGGCTGACCTTTCAAGGACATACAGAACCTTGAAGCAAAGCACAGAGTTATTAGCGAATAGTAGAGGCTGTAAAGTTGAAGTTTACCATTAGCTGTGCTTAGAAATATATTGCCTAAAGAAATCAAATGAATGCAGGAAGAATGAACAGCTGTGCATATAAAACCTCAAGTTAAGGAATTATTGTGTATTGCCTTGATTCATAAAAGATCAGTAGTATTTCATGCAAGAATGTTTGTTTACGAGTATAGTGACCGATGATTAATTCAGTTATTGCTTAGAAGATTTATTTAATGAGTGCCGTATACTGTTTAAAGTGTTTACAGTTATAAAAAGTGTTTACGTATAAGTAGATGAAGAAAAAAGATTATCGGTAAGATTATTCCAACCATTAATATTCCTATACAGAGAAATGTGCGAGTTTCATCCAAGAATTTCCTTATATTAACAGTAACTATTGGTGAGAATTAACTGAAGTGCAAAATTAAAAGTGTTTGTTTGTGAAGAGGTATGTTACTGCAATTTTTATTGTATTTGGAACTTAAGGAACTGCAAGAAGACTGTAACAGAGATAGCAGAATTACCATTGTATGAGTTTGTATGACTATTGTCAGGAAGGCTGAAGTGTTTCTAATAACTTAATTAGTAATTTGAAGTTAAGTGTAAAATTTGTGATTTTAAAATTAAATGTTTGTTTTTGTTAATCAAAAGTTGTATTCTGCCTGAATCTCTTTTACTGCACCATTCATAAAATATTCGAACCAAAGCGGGTAAATTAAGTAAGTTAAATATTCTCGGCCAGTATATATTAATAACAACATATAAAGGAAGGGTAGTTGAGAGTTGGTTTATCTTCGATTCTTGAACTAATTCAGATATAAAGTGGCGCAGTCTTTAAATATAAATTTTCTTTATATTTGAATTAGAAATCAACTTACAACTTATCAAATTAGTTAAGAACATCGTGATAGTAATCATGTCGGATCCAAAGTATAGTTTGAGAAGTAGGATCCAACACTACTAACTAGTTTTGCCACACTTTATCTGTTGGCATCTTCAGGGCACTGACATATAGGCTTAAAACAAACTCACAATTATGAGTAACTGTAAAACTGACAAGAATAATTACAAATAAAATAGCATTGAACGTGAGTGAAACACGTATCGCGTGTACAAGATTAACTAGCTGTTGCTAAGGAACTTCCTGTAGTTTGTGTTGAAGTTCATTTCTTGTATTTTTAGAGATCTAATTAGTGTTTTCCATATCTCTGGGAGTATTAAACCTTGATTTCTGTTAAGGTTAACAGTAGAACGAGTGACTGTGGCTGCTTCTTTGAAAATTCTTGAATGGTAGTTTTCCTCTATGTAAGGGGAACAGCTTTTGTTCCATTCGATAAAATGGTTAGTTGTAGAGAAATGCGACGATAGGCCAGAAATGTCCTGTCTGTTGTGTTTTTGACGTAGCCAATTTGCTCCTTTTGCCTGATTTCAAGGTTTGTCCAATGTAACTTGAGCCACATGAGCATGGAATATTATAAACACCAGCATATTTATAGAAAGGATGGTTGTCTTTTGGAGATCTTAGTAGTTTACGAATAGTTTCTATTGGTTTGAATGTTACTCTTATTTTGTGCGGTTTGAGTAGGCTGGCGAGCTTGTTGGAGATGCCACTTACATACGGGATTGCAATAGTTTTTATATATTGAATATCTTCTTGTTCTGTTTGTGGTGGTTCAGAGAAAAGGATTTTATTGACTAGTCTTCTTGGATAGCCGTTCAAGTACAGATTGTTAGAAATTAATGTTAACTCATCATGAAGGGTCTCGTCTGTTGTGATGCTAATAGCTCTTTTCTTTAAGATGTGTACAATGCTGAATTTATGTGAGATGTGGTGAGAGGAGCTGAAATGTAGGTAGCGTCCTGTAAACCTTGGTCGGTTTCCTGTAAACCGATAGATTTATGCTGCCATCAATTTGTTTTTTGATTAAGATGTCCAAAAATGATAGTTGTTTGTCTCTTTCAAGTTCCAGAGTAAATTTAATCAAATGATGGAAGGAGTTGATCTTTTTGAGATAGTCATTTTCAAGTTCCAGAGTAAATTTAATCGAATGATGGAAGGAGTTGATCTTTTTGAGATAGTCATATAGGTCATCTTTGTTGTTGTTCCAAATGATGAAGATATCGTCCACATATCTATACCAAATTTTAGGTTTGGGAATAATTTGGGATAGGATTTTGTTTTCAAAGTCTTCCATAAAGAGGTCGGCACATGAAGGTGAAAGTGGGCTACCCATCGCCAAGCCTGTTAATTGTTGGTAGATCTTATTTTTCCAAGAAAAGTAGTTAGAATTTAGGCAGTGAGCAAACAATGAGGTTATATCTTGTGGGAACAAGGTACTTAAGATGTCAATGACCTCCACTATAGAAACGTTTGTAGAGAGAGGTGACATCTAGACGGTCTAGAAGTCTAACCTTATAGAAGGTCATTATACAATATGTTGATGTTTTTTAGCTTTTCCACGAAATGTCCTGAGTTCTTGGTGTAACTCTCTGAGTTGTGGATGTGCTGTTGTAAAAGTTTCGAGAGATGTTTGGACAATAAGTAAGTAGGAAAGTTGATTGCATCAACGATTGGGCATAAAGGAATACCATCTTTGTGCACTTTTGGAACGCCATAGAGTCTCGGAGTTAAAGGATGCATGGATTTTAGTTCTTTAATCAGATCTGTTGGCCCGTTAGATAAGCTGCGTAATAATTCATTGGTATCATGGTGGTGTTGTGTCCTGAATAAGCTGTGAAATGTTTATTACAAAATATTCAGGTCACAAACTTTAATATAACTATAGGCAGAGAATATGGAACATTGGCAATTGAAAAAAATGTAAGCAGTTTACAAGTGCAAAACTATTAAAATTTAGGAAATGTGTAAAATTGTATAATAAGCCTTTATATGTAATCTGTATTAAGCGTGGGCCAGACATAGAGATCCGTGTAAGCTCGAAAATCCTCTTAAGAAAACCAGTCTCTTGTACAAAAATAGCAAAGCCTATGAGTCAGGGTTCAAGGGTCACTTTTGCCGTCCTGTAAAATGAATAAGAAAGGAGGGAAGGAAGTATCCGGAAAGAGAAATCTAAGCCTTTTCCTGGAAAGGAAAGCGGGCACACGTGTGATTTAAAATAGAGGGAGCTAAAGAGGTCAACGTCAGCTCACGTGACCGCGTTGGCAGGCGTGATGAAGATCGAGATTTGCCGCGAGAAAAAAAGTTGAATAAAAAGGTCAAGCGTCCGACACTCGCTCTCTTTTTTTGGTTCCAGTTTCCAGGGTCCGGAGGTGGGCTGAGTCCCACTCCTACGGAGGGCCAGGAGGCCTTCGGAGGTATGAGTTCTGTCGCAGCGTACCTAAGGGGACTAGCTGTTTCCTTGGACTAGGAAAGCTATGCTTTGTCGTGTGACGAAAGTCTCGGAGATGCCGTCTGTTATGTCGTGGCGTACCTGAGGGGGCTAGCTATTTTCTTGGACTAGGAAAGCTATGCTTTGTCGTGCGACAAAAGTGTCTCTGAGATGCCATCCATTATGTCGCAGCGTACCTATTTCCTTAGATTAGGAAGGCTACGCTTTTTCGTGCAACGGAGGGACCAAATTGAGCCGACCATTCAAGGTGACGTTACCGTGCCACCTCCCAAGTTTCTCACACAGATCTACAGAAGATATCCTCCAAAGCGACTATATTTGAAGGCCTTGATGATTAGACAAGGTGGGAACAAATTTTAAGAATTCAAGGACAGAAATGGTAATGTAGACTTTTGAAATACTAATTCTAGTTGTAAGTTGTAAGAAGAGAGTGATTTTCCTGTGTAAACATTTATACTGGACTGAACTTAAGGAACAGTAAGAGTAGCCTACAACTAGATACATGTCCGAAACGGTGTTAAGAATTGTTTGCCCACGAGGCCAAATAGATATAAGATTATGTTAAACTAAAAGTGTAATTGTGCTGATGTGTTCACTGATGGCCACGTGTATCCGAATGGCTTAATGATAACCTATGAATTTTACTTTATGATTGCATTTAAGGTTATTGAGATTTAATATGTGTGACTAGTACAAGTTAATTAGAGCCTTTGATCTGAGTTGAGTGCAACCATATTATCCTGTTTGAAATGTATTATAGTGTATCACCTTAAAGCTCATTAAATTTTTCATTCATGTACTTGCCTGATCTGCCTATATTATATGAATTCAAAACTACCGCTCATAAAAATAACAACAAACCAAGCAGGATAAACCCATGAGTACTAATGCAATAAGTAAGCCGCGACTGTAAGAAAGAAAAGGACAAGCGGCGGGGGGGGGGGGGGGATTTATGCTTGATCAAATAATCATTAACTCTCTGAAAGGGTCACCCTGAACAAGAATCCTTTCTACCCAGGTATTAGCTGGCGCAGTATAAATATAAATGTGTTAATACTTATAGGGTGAACTTCTTCAGATTGTTGTGTGATAAATTGATGTTATTGACACAGAGAGGCCAACAGGACTGCAAAGCACTGAAGGAAAGAATATTTGAATGAAGAGTTTAAATTATAAGGGATAAGTATGTAAAAATAAGGTACAGTGTTAGACAAGTTATGAATGTAAGAAAGATAGAATACTGGAATAGTTAAGAAAGGGTAGATAAAAAGGTAAACAACTAATTAAGTAAAGAAATAGCAAACAAGTGTAGGGTAATAACAATAACAGCACAGTCGAAAGGATAAAAGAAAGAGATAAAACACTAGAAGATAAAGTAAACGAATAGAAGAAAGAAAAGTGCACAACATAAATGGCGCAGTCGGTAGGATTATAAAGAATAAATAGAATAAGAAACTGCTCAACAGTGGTTTTTAATGTCGGATCTTTCGTTAAAATATGGTAAACGGATAAGTCTGATAGTAGATGGTTGACTCTGTCTTCATAGTCCTTTGAGTTCAATATTACAGTACTGTTTCCTTTATCTGCTTTAAGTATTATGATGTCATTGTTGTTTTTTAAATCACAAACAGTTGTTCTATATAGTGAGAAGAAGTTTTGTTTTGTGGAATAGGGAGAGGAAAGTATTATCCAACTTTTTATTCATAGATCATTTGCTGTGTGAGGTGGTAATAATGAGAATCCTTTGTCTAGACTACAGATGAAATCCACTTTAGGTATCTGTTGAGGCGCTATTGCATAGTTCAAACCTTTCTTGAGAATAGCGATTTCATGTTTCTTTAAGATGTGGTTTGAGAAATTAAGAATAACTTGGTTGTCAGGTAGAGAAGGTTTAGACTTGTTGTGGATTGTATAAAGGTAGTTGAATTTCTTAATCTGGGTCTGTCTGCTTTTATTGAAAACTTTGGCGTAACTGGAATTAATCATTCTATCTAAGATTTCCAAATTTCCTCACCTAAAGAGCTAGAGAGATCCATGTACAGTTCATAACATTGTGAGTTCGATTTGACTAAGCAAGAATCTTTTGTGATGTAACCTTTCACAAACGAGTAACATCGATGTCTTGAAATAAATATTTTTAGCTCGTCTAGAATTGAAAAGAGGTTTAAGAAGTAAAAACTTAGGAATTATACAGTTATCTCAGCAACGTTTCAAAAAAGTGAGATGATTTAGTAACCTCGCCTTTCTACATTTTAGGATTTCAAAGCGGCGTACCTTGATTGTCGTGTCACCATTGATTTATTAGGTTTATTTTCTTGATCATATGAATTAGTATAATAATATTTGGTTTACAGATCAAGTATTGATAAAATTTATTAACTCTACCAACTAGTTTTGCCACACTTTAACTGTTGGCATTTTCAGGGCACTGACATATAAGCTTAAAACAATCTCACAATTATGAGTAACTGTAAAAACTGACAAGAATAATTAATTACAAATAAAATAGCATCGACCATGAGTGAAACACTTATCGTGTGTACAAGATTAACTAGTTGTTGCTAAGGAACTTCCTGTAGTTTGTGTTGAAGTTCATTTCTTGTATTTTTAGAGATCTAATTAGTGTTTTCCGTATCTCTGGGAGTATTAAACCTTGATTTCTGTTGAGGTTAACAGTAGAACAAGCGACTGTGACTGACTGCTTCTTTGAAAATTCTTGAATGGTAGTTTTCCTCTATGTAAGGGGAACAGTTTTTTGTTCCATTCAATGACATGGTTAGTTCTAGAGAAATGAGACAATAGGCCAGAAATGTCCTATCTGTTGTTTTTTACATGGCCAATGTGCTCATTTTGCCTGATTTCGAGGCTTCTTGAAGTCTGTCCGATGTAACTTGAGCCACATAAGCATGGAATATTATAAACACCAGCATATTTATAGAAAGGATGGTTCTATAAATCTCACATAAACTCAGCATTGTACACATGTTAAAGAAAAGAGCTATTAGCATCAACAATAGACAATGAGACCCTTCAAGATGAGTTAACATTAATTTCTAACTATCTGCACTTGAATGGCTATCCAAGAAGACTAGTCAAAATCCTTTTCTCTGAACCACCACAAAGAGAACAAGAAGATATTCAATATATAAAAACTATTGCAATCCCATATGTAAGTGGCATCTCCAACCAGCTCGCCAGCCTCCTCAAATCGCACAAAGTAAGAATAACATTCAAACCAATAGAAACTATTCGTAAACTACTAAGATCTCCAAAAGACAACCATCCTTTCTATAAATATGCTGGTGTTTATAATATTCCATGCTCATGTGGCTCAAGTTACATTGGACAGACTTCAAGAAGCCTCGAAATCAGGCAAAAGGAGCACATTGGCTACGTAAAAAACAACAGATTGGACATTTCTGGCCTATCGTCTCATTTCTCTACAACTAACCATGTCATCGAATGGAACAAAAGCTGTTCCCCTTACATAAAAGAAAACTACCATTCAAGAATTTTCAAAGAAGCAGCCACAGTCGCTCGTTCTACTGTTAACCTTAACAGAAATCATGGTTGAATACTCCCAGAGATATGGAAAACACTAATTAGATCTCTAAAAATACAAGAAGGGGTGCTTAAGGGTCAAAGCTGTATAACTGAGAGGAGACCTCCACATAGCCTTTAAAGGAATGCGGAGAACCGACCAGGGCTTCTGACCTAATGTCCAATCCTCACCTTCTCGTGGTGCACCCTGTTGGGTATCTGCTTTGATACTGAACGAACGAGGATGGGCTGGCAATTTGGGATTTAGCCAACCAAATTGTATTCTTATTGGTTAAACCAAAATAAAAAATGATGGTACAACATGACAAAATTTCATGCCGGCTGGGGCGTCGCCCGGTTAAACAAGGCCCCCGTTGTTTTCGCCAGGGAACCAGGGCGAACAGCGAAAAGTCAGCTACTGGAACAAATCTGAAAACAAACCCCAACTCAACATCACCAGAGTTAAAGATTGGTACTATCAACGTAAGAAGCCTGAATGGCAAAGAAATGGAGCTAGCTGAGGAATTAGATAAGTACCAGATTGACATAATAGGGGTGACTGAAACAAAAAAGACCAAAACTGGTGAGATCTTTCTGAGCAATAAATACAAAATGTTATATTCAGGCAATAACAATCAAGGAAAAGAAGGAGTAGCCATAGTATTCAACACAAAATACGAGGCTAATCTTCTTGAATGGCAGTCAGTCTCAAGTAGAGTAATGTGGGCAAATATGAGAATGGGGAACTGGACAATGAGACTTATTTGTGCCTATGGTCCCACAGAAGGTTCTACTAAGGTAGAAGTGGAGGAATTTTTTGAGGCTTTAGAAAAAGCAACTCGCACAATGAAAAAGGAAAAGTTGGTCCTTGTTGGGGATCTAAATAGTAGAGTAGGAAATGATTGTGAGACATACAAAAATATTTTGGGAAAATTTGGAGAAAAGAGCAAAGCTAATAATAATGGCAAATATCTGTTGGATTTCTGCTCAGGACATGGACTGGTTATTACTAATACCATGTTCCAACATAAAAATGTGCACAAATTCACATGGAGAGAAGAGGCTAGGAATAAGAAAAGTCTCATTGACTATGTTATTGTTGATAGTGATGTTTTCTCCCTGGTGCAGGACACCAGATGTACAAAGGATTTGAAATTGGAAGTGATCACTATTTAGTCTTGAGCAGGATAAAATTGAATTTCATATTGAAAAGAATAACATGTAAGAAAGTTGTTGAGCAGCTCTCAGATGTAAACTGTAGACTAAAATACAGAAATATTATTGAAAAGAAAATGAAAGAGTTTGAGAAGAGGAATCAAACCTTGGAGATTCAGTGGCAAACTCTGAAGGAAACATTGATTGATTCTGCCAGAGAGGCATGTGGTGAGGTTGTGTGCAAAGATAAAAAATATCAGAACTCCCTTGTGGACACAGGAAGTTAAAGAGGCAGTGAAGGAAAAGAAGAAAGCATATCAAAAGTTCCTGACAAATAAGTCAGCTTTTACTCTTACAGAATACAGAGACAAATGTAAGAAAGCTAAACAGTATGTAAAACTAGCTAAACAAAAGTCATGGGAGGACTTTGGCAAGAATATAGGAAATAAATATCAAGAAGGTGGCAAAATATTCTGGAGGTTGTTGAAGAAGCTTAGGAATGGAGGAAAGAGTGCTGTAAAAGGAATTAGAGATGATAAAGGTGAAATGAAAACAGGAGAAAAAGATATCCTTGAAGTATGGAGTAATTACTTTGAAAAACTGCTAAATGAAACAAGCAGTGATGACAGCACAGTGATAAAAAACACTGACCAGGCATGCAGTCAGGAATACATATCCATACTTGAAGTAGAAAAAGCCATCAAAGGCTTGAAATGTGGAAAGGCAGCAGGAGTAGATGATATTCGACCAGAAATGCTGAAGTATGGTGGTATAAGAGTCTTACAGTGGCTGCACTGCATAGTTCAGAAAGCCTGGACAGAGGGACGAATTCCCGATGATTGGAGTAGAGCTCTCATAGTACCCATATATAAAAAGGGAAATAAAACTGAATGTGAGAATTACAGAGGTATTTCCCTACTGAGTGTTCCTGGCAAGATCTATGCAAGTATACTTGAGAAACGGTTGAGAAGAATTGTGGAAGAAAAGCTTGGTGAAGAACAAGCTGGATTCAGGCCAAATAGAGGCTGTCAGGATCAGATCTTCACTTTACGACAAATAGTCGAGAAAGCATGGGAATATAACAAAGATCTGTATTTAAGTTTTGTCGATTTGGAAAAGGCATATGACAAGGTGCCAAGAGAGAAGCTATTCAATACGCTGCAGTTACATGGTGTCAATGGGGCATTATATCAAGCAATACTTAGTCTTTATTTGAGTTGTGAGTCAGCAGTTAGAATTGAAGGAAGTACAGGAAGATGGTTTAATGTTAAATCTGGTGTGAGACAAGGATGTACATTATCCCCTCTGTTATTCATTATCTATATGGATCACATTATGAAGGAATGTGGTATTAAACCTGATATCAAAATTGGAGATGTTAATGTCAGCTCTTTGCTTTATGCGGATGATGTTATACTTCTAAATAAATCCGCTACAAGTCTGCAAGATTCTCTGACTAAATTGAATAGCTGTTGTAATAGATATGGTATGAAGGTCAGCAATAAAAAGACAAAGGCAATGAAAATAGGAAGAATCATTGAAAATGTCAACTGTGTTGTGAATGGAGAACCTGTGGAATAAGTAAAACATTTCAGCTACTTAGGCACAATTTTTACTGAAGATGGTAAACTAAATATAGAAATAGACAACAGAATCAGCAAAGCTGGTATCGTGGGAAGTCAATTGAATAAATTCATATGGAATAAGAAAGAAATTAGTCGGAACACTAAATTAGCTGTATACAAGACTGTGTTCAAAACAGTTTTAACTTATGGATCTGAGAGCTGGGTCAGAAGTAAAACACTTGACCAAAGACTAGAGACCTCAGATATGAGAGTCCTGAGAAAGATTAGAGGCGTGAACAGATGGCATCAATGGCAATATCATATTAAAAACGAGGATGTTAGGAAAGAACTTGACATTGTAAGCATCCAGGAATGCGTTAGCAGAGCTAATCTCAGATGGTACGGTCACTTAAATAGAATGGGAGAGGAAAGATTAGCAAAACAAGTGTTCTCTGCCAGGTTGGCAGGAAAACGACCCAGAGGAAGACCAAGATATAGGTGGATTGATACGGTACAAAGTGCCTTAGACGATAGAAATATAGGATCTGATAATGTTGGAGTCTTGACAAGTAACAGATTGATTTGGAGGAAAATTGTAGATAGGAAGTTAGTAATGATGTAATTTTTTCATGTAGTACTGTCATATCCTGTACACCCCTTGAGGGTACATGGCAGGAATTTGATGATGATGATGATGATGAAAATACAAGAAATGAACTTCAACACAAACTACAGGAAGTTCCTTAGCAACAGCTAGTTAATCTTGTACACGCGATATGTGTTTCACTCACGTTCAATGCTATTTTATTTGTAATTATTCTTGTCAGTTTTACAGTTACTCATAATTGTGAGTTTGTTTTAAGCCTATATGTCAGTGCCCTGAAGATGCCAACAGTTAAAGTGTGGCGAAACTAGTTGGTAGAGTTAATAAGTTTTATCAATACTTAATCTGTAAACCAAATATTATTATACTAACATGATACACATTTCTGAGGCATGGATTACCAGCTCTGGAAGGATGGTTAATTAATGTAACCTTCCAGAGCTAGTAATTCATTAAGTAGAATTTCTTGCACCATGTCGTAACCTATATATTTAGTATCTCTGCCATGTAGTAGAAAATGCAAAATTTACTACTAGAAGGCAGAAATACTACCATTCAATATTAAACTACATAAAATACTGTGCTCCTTCCAAACAGATCAATAATTCCTCAATCTTACAGAGTGGGAAATTAGTGAGTTTTTTTTTAACTTTATTTGATGAGCCCAGCGTAGAACAACTCTCAGGTTTCCATTTGGTTTTTCAACTAAGATAAGTTTATTTTACAGTTTATTTTACTACTTTATAACAAAATATATCCAAGTAGAGCTCTTCAATAATGTCATTTTATAGTTTGAGTTACCTAATTCCATCAGTTCCCAGGACAATAATTCATCAATATCACTTGTGTCTTTTAGGCAGGAGAAAAAAAAGAACTTTCCATTTAGCATTTCTTCAAACATTGAAACAGAACATCTATTTAGCATCTCCTTCTATTACTATTCGCTTGTTGACAGTGTCAATTTTTCACAAGGAATTTACCTTGCTAAGATTCATTTTTAGAATCTTCTATCAATATATTCTGACTGTCTAGTTTACCAAAACTTCTTGCTTTAACAAAAATTCTCTGGTCTGCATTCTCAAACTTAATTTTTTTCTTTTCTTGTTTTTCTCATTACCTTGGTAGTGAATACAGTCTCTGTCAAACATCCATCAGCCTCAGTGAGCATGTGCACTTATTCAACTAAGTGGCAAGCAAAACAGTTAATAATGGCTGACATGTTGTCACTGTTCGCAAAAGAGGAATGCGTTTTTATGATGTACAGATATTGAAAAACTATCTCAAATACTTCATTTCTTCCTTAAACAAGTATCAATTTCTTTTCAAGCTCATATGTGGTTACAAAACCAAAACTAATAAAATCTAATTTCCAGGAACAAATGTAAAAAGATTCATAATTATAAATTATGACTATTTTTATAGTTACTTTGCTCCATTCTATGTCATTTATCCCTCGATTATTA
This sequence comes from Typopeltis vanoorti, assembly GCF_054136105.1. Taxonomy (NCBI): domain Eukaryota; kingdom Metazoa; phylum Arthropoda; class Arachnida; order Uropygi; family Thelyphonidae; genus Typopeltis; species Typopeltis vanoorti. The sequence goes on from NC_143554.1 coordinate 12,638,628, forward strand.
AAATCAATCTGGCCTGTTCGAGACGAACCACTGTCATGAATGAGAGTGACTACTGAACAGACAGACATCCAAGAGAAATAAAATGTATGATGGAATTAAGCTGAGAAAAAGGCAGGTGACCAGTAATATGGTATATGGTTCTATACATAGGCTGCTACTATTCAGTTTGTACACTAGTGAAATTGGAAATGATTTGAGAGGGGTGTTTGCTTATGGTGCTAAACAGGAGAGAGAGCAGTATATAGATATAGAGATCCTGCAGAATGATTTTAATAGATTGAGAGTGCAAGCAAAGGATAATGGTGGGAAGTTTAATGTAGAAAAGTGTGAGATTATGCACTTTGGCTAAAGAGAGGACAAACTGCATTATAATGATGGGATTGCACTGCAGGAATTTGAGGCAGTAGCTAGGAATTTTAGGAGGTGATGGTGAACAATCTGTTGAATTTCAGAGGACATACTGCAAGTGGGCAAACAGGCTCAAAGGATCACATAGATATTAAGAGGTTAATCACCGATGAGCAGGAATAAGGAGGTTATTATTATTCCACTTTCTTTGACCTTAATATGACTTATCTGGACTATTATGCACATATTTAGGTACCTGAGTAACTTGAAGTGGTGAAGATTCAGAGAGAAGTGACCAAAATGGTAACTGGAGTGCTGTGAAGTAGAGTGGAGTGTTCTCTATCAAGATAGATTAAAGATTGATAGCTTACAAAGTTCCACTGATCAGCAGAATGAAGGAGATATGATAAAAACATAAATTACTAAAAGGGTTTTAAAGAGAACAACCTAAAGAAATTCTTCAATAAATCAATAGAAAGGAGAGACCAATGAGTCATCCCTGGAAGTTTTATAAATTTGTGGTTAGCAAAGGTATGATGGTAGACTTTTTCCTTGCAGAATAGCAAATGAGTAGAATAGAATACCAGAAGAATTCATTAGATAGTCTAGCAACCAAGTTTAGACGATAAGATTTGGATATTGTCGTGACGTCTCTTTTCTGTCGTGTTCTAAATCTATTTAGTTTCAAGTCACTTTTATGAATAATACAACTAATTACGAAATGATCACCGATCCAAAAGTAGGGAAATTTATATTTATACTGCGCCACCCTATTCTTAGATTAGTCTATATAAATAGTAGGATCAGTTCTAAATTAAGTTAGCAGTCATCTCATTAGGCCGAATCATCTATTACCATTTTTACTTGGGGTTCCCGCAAGATTCGAATATTTATGAACGGTGCAATAATAAGGAATTCAGGCAAACACAATATTTAGATCAACAAAATAAAACATTTAATATATGATATGGTTAACAAATACAAGAACTCCATTTTAAAATGGAACTATACAATTAACTTAACACATCTTCTTAGGTCACTGATGCTAATTCAATGTTCTAACTTTAATGTACTATTCACAGTCTCAAAAACACAAATCTTCTTATCTCAAGTTAATATAACAATTTCACATTTTATTCAGTCTTCACAAATCTTTCAGCTCAATGTTTATATTCACAGCAGGCAATAAACTACGTAAGCTATATTCCAAGCAAATATATTCCCGGACCTTGAGCATCGGAGATATATTACAGTTAATGCTAGAATAGAGAAACTTATACAACTACTCTTACCAGACAAATTCTTCAATACATCAAATTATTGAGAGAGCACTTATGAATTAACTTAACATTAGCGGAACACACATAACAAATATTCTCCATAGTTTAAACTGTATTACTGTAAGTCGCACTTCACTATTCCAAACAACAGTAATTAGGTACTAATATCTTTTCCTGTTCACTTTTCTCCAAGTAATCAATATAACCTTTTCCTAGGGCAACATAGAATTTAATCGTAATCCAGATTAACTGGAACTAATCAGAATTTTCGCATTGACTGTCCAGTTTCCTTTTATCTGATTACGGCATCAACCTTTCTTCATAACAACAGCAGTTTTCGCTTATAACATTAAACTTTATGTTTCACTACTTATAGGTTCACTTCTGAACACTATACTCATAAATCTCTGCCCTGAGGATTATATAATCTTGGTTCCGCAAAACTCTCTCCTCACTCCTTAATAATAAATCTTCTCTTCCTTTCTATCTTATCTATGACCTTCCCTCTTCTTTTCCTTTCTCTCTATATTTCTCTATCTATATATGACCTTCACTCCCACCTTTCGTTCGAACGCCACGCTCTACTCCACTCGTGGTTGTTTACGCGTGCGTCTCCATGACAACAGACTGCACGTAAACATTTCGCTAATGTAATGTATGGTCTAATATTATTCATGAGTGATTACATAACATTAAATATTTCACAAATAAAACAACAGAATATTTAAGCTACTTCTTTAACTTTTTGATTACGTATACAGTTAAATATAAATTAACACTTTACGTTACACCACATACAGGGTGTTCGGGATAAATTTGACAGTTTCGTAAGGAAAAAGAAAATCTTCTTTGTATCTATTAAATTTAATGAATTGACAAAAAAACATTACAGGCAGAGTTAATTACAATACTATCAACAAGATTTACTCAAAATAACCACCATTAGCATCGATCACAGCTTCAATTCTGCTTCGGAACCTCGAACAAGCTGATGCTACAGTCTCCCTGGGAAGGGCCGCAAAAACTGTTTTAATTTTATCCATTAACTGGGCTTTTGTATTACTGGAAGTGCGATTGGTGTCTTTTTCAACTGCGCCCCATACAAAATAATCCATGGGGTTAAGGTCTGGGGAGTTTGGAGGCCAAACATTTGGACTGGTGAAGTCGTAGAAATTTTCAGACAACCATTTTTGACTTTTCCCAGAGGTGTGGCAAGGGGCCGAATCCTGCTGCCATACATACGGCCTACCATTGGCTACCCTTGTTATCCAGGGCTTGACTACAGTTAGCAACTCCACGAACAAAGCCCGAATTCCAATGCCAGGGTTCTTCAACACCTGTTCCTGCAGATTTGCGAGGAATTCTGCTGTACGAACGCAATCAGATCGTCTGCTAGGGATCTTTCTTCTTGCTACATCCTCGTAGTCACCATTGCAAGTCTCTAGTTCATGCCTGATTGTTTTTACTGTATTCAGGGAGCATTGGGCAGCAGTCGTAATATCCTTATTTTGATGGCAGGCACGAATCATCATGATACAAGTTATTCTCTTCCATGATTCAGGTGGGTTCCAGCTATCCATCCTTTCTGACATCTTGTATATGAATGAAGAAGGGTCCAAACTTTTAAATGAAGAGAAGTGTGTGTTAATACATGTAACTTACGGAAAAATATAATTAATTATAAATATGTCAAATTTATCCCGAACACCCTGTATATTTAGTTATACAAAATTCTAAACATATTATTATTTTATAAACTAATAATAGGTCAAGTTTTGAATAAATATTTAATTAGTAATTCTTAATTAAAGAATAATAAACAATTTTATATAAACCATGATTAATATTTAATAAGCAATGTTAAATGTGAATGAAAAATAATAAATTACATAACATAGCTTCATTCACAATTTAACAATATATAAGTAGCGACATACATCAGTTCTTCTTACCTTGTTTACTGCTGTAACCTTTGGAATAGCACAGTATGACTTTGCTGTCCTTGTGCCAATAAATTACAAACTACCCAATCATTTCTTGGTGAGCACGTGCTTATAATCTTCAGTTTTTTAACAATTTGATTAAAACAGTCTTCTTATTTCTTCCTTCCTCTGTTACTTTGCGATGTCAAGGTTTCTCTACATTTAACCCTACCGTATCGAGGATAAGGTGGCCAAACCCTATGCCTCCCAATTTGTCCTATGTCTGTAGATGTGTGTGTTCACAGGCCAGTTCTGGGTGGAGAAAAAACCTAAGTGAAAAAAAAAAAAAAAAAAAAAAAAAAACCTCTACCTCAATATGAGACCGGCTAAAGGTTCCTCGTGTCACTGATGGGAATCGAACCCAAGTCTTTCTGACCAAAGGGGTTCGTCTATACTGACTGAACTACAGAGGCTCAGATTACAAGTCAAATCAAGAATAGAAATAGAAAAACTTATGCTTCAAGGGATTGTGTCCAACATCCTCCACAACCTCAAACTGTTTTTAAATGCTCTACTACCTGAATGCTGCTCTGCTTGTTCCTTATGGTTTATAGATAGTTTATATCTACTGCATCTTGACACTTTTCCCGAGCGTCACACAAAATTCTGCAGCACATCCTTAAAACATGTTTAAGATATATGAAATATGATATCTCTGAAATTTCATTAAGCATCTAACAAACACAGAACAGAAAAAAAAAAACTTTCTAGCTGCACTAATTCGGTGAACGAGTTGATGAACGTGTCATATCAGATGCCATTACAACCTGAGCAGTGCTGCCAGCTCGCTACTTTTCAAAAAAAAACATACCTCATATAAAGCACCAAAAAATATGAACACCAGTTTTGGAAGGAATCCTAATTTGTAGATCAAAAATTGTAACATTATTCTTTCTCTACAACATTTTTAAAAAATAACCTTGTTGTGTTAATGGCCATTGTCATGTGATCAAACTGAAGACTTTCCAGAAAATTCAGTGGTCACCAGTGTTTATTTTTAATTAAAACAAAAGAAACTTACTTTCTCCTTTCTTCATGGCAGTTAACACCTGTTGTGGACTGTTGATCATTATTTCTGTCAAATCACTTACATACACTTGTCCTTCCTGTTTATTAAATACAAACAAAGCAAAACCATGCCTAATTAATCCAAATATTTCAAATTCTGTATAATAAAAGGGTAGAGAAAATCATTTATTACTATTATCATTTCAATTTCACAAACTGTTTACAATGATATAAGATTACGCCTATATAAAAAAAATGCATTTCCATTACCATGATATCTGAATGACATATTATAGCAAACTCAGGGGATCTATAGAAACTACAAATATTTGCTGGCAGTGCTGTTTCAAGCACTCGGTGGTCTACATATATTTGGAAAAGAGGCCCATAATCCCCCTTTGCTTTATCATATGTTTAAATCAAATAGTCAACTATCACAAACCTGACACAAATAGTTTGTTATAGAAGAAAATTTACTATACTAAATATTCTTTAGTATAGTCTGGGGTTTTGTCCAGTTAATTTTGGAATTTGTTATAATGGTGTTTAAAATAGTGGGGGTCAAAAATGCATGCTGTATCAGAAAAAAAAAAATTCACTGAAATAATATAACAATATACCAGAATGGATGCATTTAAAAAACACAGATGACTGATTTAATAACTTACATTTGGAGACTGTGCATTCCTCTTCCTCTTTCTCCAAATTTATTTTTTGTTTATGCAAATTGCATCCATGAAAGGTTGTGAAACCTATAATATTAGTACTGTGAGTGGAATAAAGGGTTAGATAATCTGGAAACTCTACTAAAATAGACTAATATCCAGAATGAATTTGGTAATATGCTGATAGAGCCATGGATTACCAGCATTAGGAAAAAAAGTTGGTCCTTGTTGGGGATCTAAATAACAGGATAGGAAATGATTGTGAGACATATAAAAATATTTTGGGAAAATTTGGAGAAAAAAGCAAAGCTAATAATAATGGCAAATATCTGTTCGATTTCTGCTCAGGACATGGACGGGTTATTATTAACACCATGTTCCAACATAAAAATGTGCACAAATTCACATGGAGAGAAGAGGCAAGGAATAAAAAAAGTCTCATTGACTAGGTTATTGTTAATAGTGATGTTTTCTCCCAGAGTGTACAGAGGATTTGAAATTGAAAGTGATCACCATTCAGTTTGAGTAGGATAAAATTGAATTTCATATTGAAAAGAATAACATGTAAGAAAGTTTTAAAGCGAATAAAAGTTGAGCAGTTCTCAGATGTGAACTGTCGACTAAAATACACAAACATTATTGAAGAAAAAATGAAAGAGTTTGAGAACAGGAATCAAACCTTGGAGATTCAGTGGCAAGCCTTGAAGAAAACCCTGATTGATTCAGCTAGAGAGGCCTGTGGTGAAGTTGTCTGCAAAGATAGAAAAATTAGAACTCCATGGTGGACATAGGAAGTTAAAGAGGCAGTGAAGGAAAAGAAGAAAGCATATCAAAAGTTCCTGGCAAATAAGTCAGCTTGTGCTCTTAGAGAATACAGTGACAAATGCAAGAATGCTAAACACTGTGTAAAACTAGCTAAACAAAAGTCATGGGAGGACTTTGGCATGAATATAGAAAATAAATATCAAGAAGGTGGCAAAATATTCTGGAGGTTGTTGAAAAAGCTTAGGAATGGAGGAAAGAGTGCTGTAAAAGGAGTTAGAGATGATAAAGGTGACATGAAAATGGGAGAAAAAGATATCCTTGAAGTATGAACTAATTACTTTGAAAAATTGCTAAATGAAACCAGCAGTGATAGCACAGTGGTAAAAAACACTCAACAGGCATACAGTCAGGAATACATATCCATACTTGAAGTCGCACCATCAAAGGCTTGAAATGTGGAAAGGCAGCAGGAGTAGATGATATTCAACCAGAAATGCTGAAGTATGATGATGTATAAAAGTCTTACAGTGGCTGCATTGCATAGTTCAGAAAGCCTGGACAGAGGGACGAATTCCCGATGATCGGAGTAGAGCTTTCATAGTACCCATATATAAAAAGGGAAATAAAACTGAATGTGAGAATTACAGAGGTATTTCCCTACTGAGTGTTCCTGGCAAGATCTATGCTAGCATACTTGAGAAACGATTGAGAAGAATTGTGGAAAAAAAGTTGTGTTAAAAACAAGCTGGATTCAGGCCAAATAGATTCTGTCAGGATCAGATCTTCAATTTATGACAAATAGTCGAGAAAGCATGGGAATATAACAAAGATCTGTATTTAAGTTTTGTCGATTTGGAAAAGGCATATGACAAGGTGCCAAGAAAGAAGCTATTCAATACGCTACAGTAATATGGTGTCAATGGGGCACCATATCAAGCAATACTTAGTCTTTATTTGAGTTGTACCTCAGCAGTTAGAATTGAAGGAAGTACAGGAAGGTGGTTTAATGATAAATCTGGTGTGAGACAAGGATGTACATTATCCCCACTGTTATTCATTATCTATATGGATCACAGTATTATTCATTATCTATATGGATCACAGTATGAAGGAAAGTGGTATTAAACATGATATCACATTTTGAGATGTTAATGTCAGCTCTTTGCTTTATGCAGATGATGTTATACTTCTAAATAAATTCGCTACAAGTCTGCAAGATTCTCTGACTAAATTGAATAACTGTTGTAATAGATATGGTATGAAGGTCAGCAATAAAAAGACAAAGACAATGAAAATAGGCAGAATCATTGAAAATATCAACTCTGTTGTGAATGGAGAACCTGTGAAACAAGTAAAATATTTCAGCTACTTAGCTATGATTTTTAGTGAAGATGTTAAATTAAATATAGAAATAGACAACAGAATCAGCAAAGCTGGTATGGTGGGAAGTCAACTGAATAAATTCATATAGAATAAGAGAGAAATTAGTCGGAACACTAAAATAGCTATATACAAGACAGTGTTCGAACCAGTTTTAACTTATGGATCTGAGAGCTGGGTCAGAAGTAAAACACTTGACCAAAGACTAGAGACCACAGATATGAGGGTCCTGAGAAAGATTAGAGGCGTGAACAGATGGCATCAATGGCAATATCATATTAAAAACGAGGATATTAGGAAAGAACTTGACATTGTCAGCATCCAGGAATGCATTAGCAGAGCTAATCTGCTGGTATGGTCACTTAAATTGAATGGGCGAAGAAAGATTAGCAAAACAAGTGTTCTCTACCAGGTGGCAGGAAAACGACCCAGAGGAAGACCAAGATATAGGTGGATTGATACAGTACAAAGTGCCTTAGACGATAGAAACATAAGATCTGATAATGATAATATTGGAGTCTTGACAAGTAACAAACTGATTTGGAGGAAAATTGTAGATAGGAAGTTAGTAATGATGTGATTTTTTTCATGTAGTACTATCACATCCTGTACACCCCTTGAGGGTACATGGCAGGAATTTGATGATGAGGAGGAAAATAATTAACAGTTCAGAAATTTAAATATCTAGGGACAATATTGCATAAATCTAAAACTTGTGAAAAATAAACAGACCATGACATTAGTGAAAGGAGCACTGTATATGATAAATGATGTCCTATGGAGTATAGAAGTACACAAAAAGACAGACTTATGAGGATCATTGCTGAAAGCAGTTATACTATGAAGGTAGAATGATCATTAACACATCAGAAACAAAAGTTATGTGTGGTAGAAATGGATAGCCTATGAAAGAGCTGTCATATCTCTGAGATGTAGCAAATCCAGAATGAAATTAAAGAATGGATGTATTAACTAGATTCCATGGTGAGAGATTTCAAGGGAAGACTTCATGATGGAACAATCAAGTCAGAAGGATGTCGGATACAAAGTGGCGAAAAAAACTTATTTGATAAGTCTCCAGGTAGAAAGTGTGAGAAACCTAATCTAGGAGGTAAGCCTCTACACAAGAATTCTAATCTAGGAGGGTAAGAAATTTGGATAACAATCTGAGTGGACAGAAATGCTTGGCAACAGAAAAAAAAAAGGGAATGAGAATTTCAAAAGCCTGTTGATAACAACATTGTATTTCTCTTCTTTCTTGACATCTGCTAGCAGAATTAGATGCCTGGTACCATCTTCCTTTCACTGTGTTACGTGAAATAACAGGAATAACTGAAGTTTAGTGTATTGTTTTCCTCTATTTAGTCGACATAGAAAACTTCTCTAAATAATTTCGTTTTAAAAATTAATTTAGTGTCAGGTGCATTTGGTGATAAAGATACATTGTTTCTTCCAAACATAAATTTTGTCTCTCTAATGAACTTATGTTCTTTACATATTTTGATAGTAAGCTAATAAGTGATAAATACAATGATGTTCTCAACAAGAATTGAATATTACTATTTTTATATGACAAATCATTTGAAAGTATTTGGTAAATGAATATATTTCCTCTTCTGAGTAGTGAATAAAAATAGTTAACAGAATTCTACTTTAACTTATTTGCGATTTCAATGTATTATAAACTACTTTTTTTCCCCATCAGCTAATTGCCCCCCCCCCCACTTATAAGAAGAAAATAATATACTTTTTAATTTCACTAAAAAGTATTAGTATAACAGAAATAGAGAGCCTCTGTAGCTCAATCAATATAGACAAAATCTTTTGGTTGGAAACACCTGGGTTTGAATTGCATATACTGTGCAAAAGATCCTTTACTGGGACATTTAAACTGAAGTATAATAAATTTAATTTAATGCTTTATCCAAGTGTAAGAAAACAAAGTTTGTGCCTGAAGTATCTTCAGGACTGAGGCAACTCGGAGTAAAGGTGGATCAAGCTCTCATCACTCTTAGTATCTCCCATAATGCAAAGCACATCTCCTTGCAGACATGTAATGCTATGCATTAAGGGAAGGGCCACTATTCAGACCGGTTTATTCCTTTATTGAGATCTCGTCAGTGGGAGCCAGACCCATGGGTGGTGATACCAAGGTGGAAGCAATGCAGAAGTCATTTACCTATACGACGAAAGATCAAAACGGGTCTGGGCAGTGGCACTTCCCTTAATGCATAGCACTATATATGTCTGCAAGGAGATGTGCTTTGCATTATGGGAGATACTAAGACTAGGAGTGATGAAAACTTGGTCCACCTTTACCACGAGTTGCCTCAGTCCTGAAATTACTTCAGGTGCAAACTTTGTTTGCTTACACTTGGATAAAGGATTAAACTAAATTTATTATAGTCTAACCAAGTGAAAAAACTTCCAACATTCATTTAAACTGAAGATAAGTTAGCCATTATCGATACAGCAGTGGCAGGGATTTTCTTCCAGGAAATTTGGGTTTTTCATTTCACAAAATACGCAAATGGATTAGAAGAACAAAAACAACTCACAGCCAAAGCACACACTGCAGATAACATTAGCAACTGTATCATAAGTAATATAAGGTTTCTAAGAAGTCATGACATGACACTAAACCTAATACAAAAGTGATAATGATGATTATATAAGAGAATCATCAAATTCCTGAAATGTACTCTCAAGGAGAGTACAGGATATGATAGCACCACATGAAAAATTTACATCATTACTAACTTCCTATCTACAATTTTCCTCCAAATCAATCTGTTACCTGTCAAAGTAACAGATTGATTATCCAAATTATCAGATTGATTATCCAAATTATCAGATCTTATATTTCTAACATCTAAGGCACTTTTTACCATATCAATCCACATATATCTCGATTCTTGCTCTGGATCTTTTTTCCTGCCAACTAACAGAAAACACTTGCTTTGTTAATCATTCCTCTCCCATTCTGTTTAAGTGACCATAACACCTGAGATTAGTTCTGCTAACACATTCCTGGATGCTAACTATGTCAAGTTTCTTTCTAATCCTCATTTTTAATATGATACTACCATCGATGCCATCTGTTCACACCCCAATCTTTCTCAGGACTCTCATATCTGGTTTCTAGTCTTTGGGTCAAGTGTTTTACTTCTAAACCAACTCTTAGATACAAAGGTTAGAACTGGTTTGAACAGTCTTGTATACAGCTAATTTAATGTTTTGGCTAATTTCTCTCCTATTCCATATAAATTTATTCAGTTGATTTCCTACCGTACCATACTAGCTTTGTTGATTCTGTTGTCTATTTCCATATTTAATTTACCATCTTCACTAAAAAATCGTGCTTAAGTAGCTGAAATGTTTTGCTCCTTCTATAGGTCCTCCATTCAAAATGCAGTTGATATTTTAAATGTTTCTGCCTATTTTCATAGTCTTTGTCTGGTTATTGCTCATTTTCATACTAAGTTTATTACAACAGTGATTCAAATTAGTCAGGAAATCTTGAAGATTTGTACTCGATTTATTTAAAAGTATAACAGCATCCACATAAAGTAAAGATCTGAGATTAACATCTCCAATTTTGATATCAGGTTTAATGCCACTTTCCTTCATAACGTAATCCATATAGATAAGGAATAACAGAGTGGATAATTTATATCCTTGTATAACACCAGATTTAACATCAAACCATCTTCCTGTATGCCTACAGTTCAGAAAACCGTAGCTGGCACAACGCAAGAACAGTCAATTCAAGTTTAAAGGCAGAAAGAAACAAAGGATGTACAAATTCATCACCAACATACAAAATCACATGCATTCTTGTCTGTCGATGTAGTAGCTTGATTTTTTTTTTTTTGTTGTTGTTGCATTGATTTTTTTATTACTTGTATGATGGATAAAATACGATCAACAAGATCTGGTGTTAAACCTTTCAGCAGCTGTTGCAAAAGAATATTGCATAATATGTGACATTCTGCAAAAAAAGTATCATTAGAAGGCAGCGTACTTGTTTCAATTTCCCATTCCAGAAAAGATGCAAATGAAATTGGGAGAGTATTGGAGTCGACTGTTAAAAGAATTCATAGGGAATCAAAAGGCAAAGCTAATCCAAAATTTAAATCCCTAAAATAGCCAGAGAAAGAAAACCATCAAAAACGTACCTTTGAACGATTTTGAAGTAGATGTTATAAGAAGCAAGATTCACGAATTTCATGTGGTAGAGAAAAAAGTGCCAATTGTTTAGAAATTGATTCCTGTGCTGAAAGAAAAAAAATTAATTTTCCTTGGAAAAGAGAAACTTTATGGAAAATACTTCACGAAATTGGATTTTGTTTCAAATTCAAAAAGTCGAAGAATACAAGGAGACTTATCATGGAGCGAAGTGACAGTTTTATCTAGAACACAATATACGAGGGTGGTCTGAAAAGTTCTTGGCCTCGACCATAGTGGTAATACTATCAGCATGATTTTTTTTTTTTTAAGTTGGTACATCTGTCATAAGCATCCATGTGAAATTGCAAGTCATTCTATCAAGAAGTTTTTTTATACAGCTGTCTGAAGTAAAAGTGTTGTCTGTATCCCTCCCTTGAAATGGATAAAATTGAGTATCATGCAGTTATAAAATTCTCTGTAAAAGAAGGTTTAATGCCAAAAGAAATTCATTCGAAGTTCATAAAAGTTGATGGGCACTATTCTCCTTCGTTTTCAACAATTAAGAAATGGGCTGCCGAGTTTAAATGTGCTCGTACCAGCCTTGAAAGTGATCCATGTGAAGGACGTCCAAGAAGTGTACCACCAGAAATCATTGATCAAGTGCACGATATGGTATTGGATGACTGGTGAGTCAAAGAACGTGAAACTGCTGAGACTATAGGCATTTCAAAAGAATGTGTAGGATATATTTTGCATGAAGAATTGCAAATGGAAAAGCTTTGCACAAGATGGGTGACGCGCTTGCTCACAGCAGATCAAAAACGTACTCACATGAAAATCTCTGAACAATGCTTGGGGCATTTTCACAAGAATAAAACTGATTTTGTGCATCAATTTATTATTATGGATGAGACTTGGATTCACCATTACACACCAGAATCCAAAAAGCAGTCAAAACAGTGGATAGAAGCAGGTTGTTCAGCGCCAAAGTTGGTTCCATCAGAAATGTCATGGCATCGGTATTTTGAGTGCTAAAGGCATTTTGTTTATTAATTATCTTGAAAAGGGTGAAACAATAACCGGGGAATATCATTCTGATCTTTTAACCAGACTAGACGAAAAAACTGGTGAGAAAAAATCATCTTTCATCAAGACAATGCACTTGCCCACAAAGGTGTTTTGGCAATGATAAAATTAAGGGATCTGCACTATGAATAGTTGGAACATCCACCCTATTCCCCAGATTTGGCTCCCTCTGACTTCTATCTCTTCCCAAAACTAAACCTCTTCCTCGCTGGTCAGCATTTTTCTTCGAATCAAGAGGTGATTGCAGCTGTAGAGGGGTATTTTGCAGATCTTACTGAGAACCATTACAGGGACAGGCTAATGGCACTGGAGCATTGCTGGAATAAATGTATTAGTCTTAAAGGAGATTATGTTGAAAAACAAAAATAATTTTGAAATTATAAATTTGTTGTTTCATTGTTAGGCCGAGAACTTTTCAGACCACCCTCATATTTGAAAGCAATACATCTCAGGGAGGAGAAAAGACTGATTGTCTATCTAGATGAAACTTGGATTGGCAGTAATCTAATGTATGGGAAATGTTGGCAATCTAAAGAAGAATGTGGAGTATAATAATTTAGTGTTGGCTGGAGAAATGTTTTTTTTTTTTTTTTTTTTTTTTTTTTTTAATACCAAATTCACTTTATAAAGCCAATTCAAGACTAATGGAGATTACCATGGGCAATTAATGATTTCTAATCTTTGAAAAATGGACAGAAAACAACTGATTCCAAACTTTCCTAAAAATGCTGTTGGTATAACTGATGCTCCATATCACTCCATTCAATTAAACAAAGTTCCAAATTGTTCTAATAGGAAGCAAGTCATTATGGATAAGCTCTCTGCAATTAACATTTCTAATTCCCCAAACATGCAAAAAATTGAATTGCTAAACTTGGTCAAAAGAAACTCGTCAAAAATTAAACTAATTAAATTTGACATGATACTCAAAGAGCATGGATAACTAGCTTTGAGACTACTACCATATCATTGTGATATTAATGCAATTGAATATGTTTAGGCAGAAGTGAAGAATTTAATTCGTCATTGCAACATAACTGGGGATATTGATATGCCGAAACTCTAAGATTTCAGAACAGGTGATCCGAATTATTGCAGCTCAAAACTGGGGAAAACATTGCACTCATTTCACCTCAATGGAAAATGTGTATTGGGAGAGAGTCAGAATTATCGAAGAATGCAAACCTTTGGTGTTTCGGACGCCAATTCGGATGACAATACATAGTAAAAGGATTTGACAATGGTTTTTTTTCACACTTATGCACGGTTTTGTTAAAGAGTCACAACAAGTCAAAGAATTAATCGATTTAGGACATAAAAGTGACACAATTCTCTAAACTGTCAGTCCAGAATACCAAAGTTCATTTGAAAAAATTTTGTTTTTTCTGTATACAAAATGATAGTACAACATGACAAAATTTTATGTCGGCTGGGGCGTCGCCCGGTTAAACAAGGCCCCCGTTGTTTCCGCCAGGGAACCAGGGCGAACAGTGAAAAGTCAGCTACTGGAACATATCTGAAAGCACACCTAACTCAATATCACCAGAGCTAAAGATTGGTACTATCAACATAAGAAGCCTAAATGGCAAAGAAATGGAGCTAGCTGAGAAATTAGATAAGCACCAGATCGACATAATAGTGGTGACTGAAACAAAAAAGACAAAAAACTGGTAAGATCTTTCTGAGAAATAAATACAAAATGTTATATTCAGGCAATGACAATCAAGGAAAAGAAGGAGTCGCCATAGTATTCAACACAAAATACAAGGCTAATCTTCTTGAATGGCAGGCAGTCTCAAGTAGAGTGATGTGGGCAAATATCAGAATGGGGAATTGGACAATGAGACTTATTTGTGCCTATGGTCGCACAGAAGGCTACAAAAGTAGAAGTGGAGGAATTTTTTGATGCTTTAGAGAAAGCAACTGACACAATGAAAAAGGAAAAGTTGGTCCTTGTTAGGGATCTAAATAGCAGATTAAAATGATTGTCAGACATACAAAAATATTTTGGGAAAATTTGGAGAAAAGAACAAAGCTAATAATAACGGCAAATACCTGTTGGATTTCTGCTCAGGACATGGACTAGTTATTACTAACACCATGTTCAGACATAAAAATGTGCAAAAATTCACATGGAGAGAATAGGCAAGGAATAAGAAAAGTCTCAATGACTAGATTATTGTCGATAGTGATGTTTTCTCCCTGGTGCAGGACACCAGAGTGTACAGAGGATTTGAAATTGATCACTATTTAGTCTTGGGCAGGATAAAATAGAATTTCATATTGAAAGGAATAACATGGAAGAAAGTTTTAAAGCGAATAAAAGTTGAGCAGCTCTCAGATGTGAACTGTAGCATAAAATATACAAAGATTATTGAAAAAAAAATGAAAGAGTTTGAGAAAAGGAACCAAACCTTGGAGATTCAGTGGCAAGCCTTGAAGAAAACCCTAACTGATTCAACCAGAAAGGCATGTGGTGAGGTTGTCTGCAAGGATAGAAAAATTAGAACTCCATGGTGGACACAGGAAGTTAAAGAGGCAGTGAAGGAAAAGAAGAAAGCATATCAAAAGTTCCAGGCAAATAAGTCAGCTTTTGCTCTTAGAGAATACAGACAAATGTAAGAAAGCTAAACACTGTGTAAAAATAGCTAAACAAAAGTCATTGGAGGACTTTGGATAGAACATAGAAAATATCAAGAAGGTGGTAAGATATTCTGGAGGTTGTTGAAGAAGCTTAGAAATGGAGGAAAGAATGCTGTAAAAGGAGTTAGAGATTATAAAGGTAACATGAAAATAGGAGAAAAAGATATCCTTGAAGTATGGAGTAATTACTTTGAAAAATTGCTAAATGAAACAAGCAGTGATAGCACTGTGGTAAAAAACACTCAACAGGCATACAGTCAGGAATACATATCCATACTTGAAGTGGAAAAAGCCATCAAAGGCTTGAAATGTGGAAAGGCAGCAGGAGTAGATGATATTCGACCAGAAATGCTGATGTATGGTGGTATAAAAGTTTTACAGTGGGTGCACTGCATAGTTCAGAAGGCATGGGCAGAGGGACGAATTCCCGATGATTGGAGTAGAGCTCTAATAGTACCCATATATAAAAAGGGAAATAAAACTGAATGTGAGAATTGCAGAGGTATTTCCCTACTGAGTGTTTCTGGCAAGATTAATGCCAGTATACTTGAGAAACGGTTGAGAAGAATTGTGGAAGAAAAGAGAACAAGCTGGATTCAGGCCAAATAGAGGCTGTCAGAATCAGATCTTCACTTTACGACATATAGTTGAGAAAGCATGGGAATACAACAAAGATCTGTACTTAAGTTTTGTCAATCTGGAAAAGCCATATGACAAGGTGCCAAGAGAAGAGAGCTGTTCAGTACTTACAGTTATATGGTGTCAATGGGACATTATATCAAGCAATACTTGGTCTTTATTTGAGTTGTAAGTCAGCAGTTAGAATTGAAAGAAGTACAGGAAGGTGGTTTAATGTTAAATCTGGTGTGAGACAAGGATGTACATCATTCCCCCTGTTATTCATTATCTATATGGATCATAGTATGAAGGAAAGTGGTATTAAACATGATATCAAAATTGGAGATGTTAATGTCAGCTCTTTGCTTTATGCAGATAATGTTATACTTCTAAATAAATCCGCTACAAGTCTGCAAGATTCTCTGACTAAATTGAATAACTGTTGTAATAGATATGGTATGAAGATCAGCAATAAAAAGACAATGAAAATAGGCAGAATCATTGAAAATGTGAACTGTGTTGTGAGTGGAGAACCTGTGGAAGAAGTAAAACATTTCAGCTACTTAGGCAGAATTTTTAGTGAAGGTGGTATATTAAATATGGAAATAGACAACAGAATCAACAAAGTTGGTATGGTAGGAAGTCGATTGAATAAATTCATATGGAATAAGAGAGAAATTAGTCAGAACAAATTTCTCTAAATTAGCTGTATACAAGACAGTGTTCAAACCAGTTGGATCTGAGAGATGCGTCAGAAGTAAAACACTTGACCAAAGACTAGAGACCGCAGATATGAGAGTCCTGAGAAAGATTAGAGGCGTGAACAGATGGCATCAATGGCAATATCATATTAAAAACGAGGATATCAGGAAAAAACTTGAGATTGTCGGCATGAAAGAATGGATTAGCAGAGCTAATCTCAGAATGGGCGAGTAAAGATTAGCAAAAACGAGTGTTCTCTGCCAGGTTGGCAAGAAAACGACCCAGAGGAAGACCAAGATATAGGTGGATTGATACGGTACAATGTGCCTTAGACAATAGAAATATAAGATCTGATAATGTTGGAGTCTTGATAAGTAACAGACTGATTTGAACGAAAATTGTAGATAGGAAGTAAGTAATGATGTAAATTTTTTATGTAGTACTATCATATCCTGTACACCCCCTTGAGGGTATATGTCAGGAATTTGATGATGTTCATAAAAGAAAAGCTAATTTTCTGACATATAATAATAAACTCATTTCTCAAGATAGACTAATTACCCTATTATCGGAATGAATTCTGCTTCTGCCATGCAGAGAAGTGTCGAGAAGTTTCGCATACCTTCAATTCTAACTGCTGACTTGCAACTCAAATAAAGACTTAGTATGGAATGATATAATGTCCCATTGACACCATATAACTGTAGCATTTTCAATGGCTTTTCTCTTGGCATGTGCCTTTTCAATATCTACAAAACTTAAATACAGATCTTTGTTATATTCCCATGATTTCTCAACTATTTGTTGTAAAGTGAAAATCTGATCCTGACAGCCTCTATTTGGTCTGAATCCAGCTTGTTCTTCACCAAGCTTACCTTCTAAAATCCTTCTCAACTTTTTTTCAAATATACTTGCATAAATCTTACCAGGAACACTCAACAGAGAAATACCTCGAATTCTCACATTCAGTTTTATTTCCCCTTTTATATATGGGTACTATGAGAGCTCTATTCCAATCGTTTGGAATTCGTCCATGTGTTCAGCCCTTCTCAACTATGCAGTGCAGCCACTGCAAGACTTTTATACCTCCATACTTGAGCATTTCTCATCAAATATTATCTACTCCTGCTGCATTTCCATATTTCAGGCTTTCGATGGCATTTTCTGTTTCCGGTATGGATGTGTATTCCTGATTGCATGTCTGTTGAGCGTTTTTTATCATTGGCTATCATCACTGCTTGTTTCGTTTAGCAATTTTTCAAAGTAATTACTCCATACATCAAGGATATCTTTTTCTCCAGGTTTTTATGTTACTTTTATCATCTGATACCTTTTATAGCAAATCTGTAGACGAACATTTAGTATTGCTCATGGGGGATGATCGGGTATTACACAACACATGAACACTCAAACACAAATTGAGCATTTTGAGTTTCAGTTCCAAAAGTATTGATACTTATTTTGTAAATCCAAATATCAGTTATTTTTTATTTTCTAAAACCAATTCACCAAAACAGAGCCTTTGCAAGATTAGATCGCACCATGAGGCAAACAATTAAATATCGCCCCTGAAGGATTATAAGACAAAAATATAAGAAAATCTCCAATTGCTATTTTGTTTTTATTACAAGAGAAACATTAATGCAAAACGATTACATAATAATATTAACTAAATGTTTACTCTAAGGGATATAGCAAAATAAAACTGTTTATAAGTTCTAAATTTAAATGCTATGTCCACCTCTATCGATATAGTGTCTAGCCCAACCATTCTTTCTTGGGTCACTGCCGTTCGCAAATAATTTTTAATCAATTTAAGCTTGGAAAAACTTCTTTCTTAACTTGTTACGCTAACAATTCCTATTAGTGTAGCGATGGTGCCTACCGCAATATGGCTGAACGAGTGCCCTTATAAGTCATCCCGTGAGGCAGGCTGCCTAGGGAAACTGGATCAGACATATTCCGAGAGGGAATGGAATCAGAGATGCCATCGAAGGAAAAATAGACGGAAAAAGACCCAGAGGAAGAGTAAGGAAAACAATGCTAGATGACATGCTCAATGGAGACAGGTACACAACCTTGAAAGAGAAGGCTCAGAACAGAAGAGAGTGGAAGGAAATTTCTGCTACTAAAAGAAGAACCTGCTCAATTGCAGAATACTAAAGAAGAAGAATGATAGTAAAGTCCAATGCCTGCACATTTAAACATGCAGTCTAGTTAAATACAGAGGGCATTATGGTTGCTTTATTTCATTTAAATGTTCCATCTTGAAACAACTTCGCTGCCTCCTCTTCATTCCATCTACTTCTGTCCTTAGGAACAGTCTCCCCCAACTCTACCTTCCCCAAAGATTACAACCCTCAGGTGTTCACGCAAAATTTGAACAGACACTTCCTCACTTCTAATCCTCATGCCCACAAATGGCACCAATGTGCTATAGATCTTGCAGTCTTTCATGTGTGGATCAGAAATATATATAAAAAAAGAAAAGTTCAGGAATTTGTTCTTGCAGGACAAACTTGTTAACCAGCTTTATTTTCTTAGATGGTAACACATTTAAGGAAAGATGTTCCCTGAAGATGATCAAAAAAGATGGCCCATGAAGTGATCAGATCAGATATACACTGTTTTTGACAAAGATCTGGTTTAATGCAGATCTTTGTCAAAAATGCATGATATGAAAGCTTTATAATCACAATAAACTGCCAATTAAATAGAATTTATACACATTTTTATGTTGGAACATTGTGTTAGTAATAATCAGTCCATGTCCTGAGCAGAAATCCAGCAAGTTTTTGCAATCATTATTAGTTTTGCTCTTTTCTCCAAATTTTTCCAAAATATTTCTGCATGTTTGACAATCATTTCCTACTCTAATATTTATATCCCCAACAAGGACTAATTTTCTTTTTTCATAGTGTCAGTTGCTTTCTCTAAAGGCTCAAAAAAAATGTTCCAATTCTACCTAAGTAGAATCTTCTCTGGAACCATAGACACAAATAAGTCTCACTGTCCAACTCCCCATTCTGATATTTGCCCACATCACTCTACTTGATATAGACTGCCGTTCAAAAGTTAGCCTCATAATTAGTGCTGAATACTATGGCTGCTCTTTTTCCTTGATTGTTATTGCCTGAATAACATTTTGCATTTATTGCCTAGAAAGATCTCACCAGTTTGTCTTTTTTGTTTCAGTCACCACTATTATGTCAATCTGATACTTATTCAATTCCTCAGTCAGCTCCATTTCTTTGCCATTCAGGTCTCTTATGTTGATAGTACCAATCTTGAACTTTGGTGATGATAAGTTGGGGTGTGTTTCAGGATTTGTTCCAGTAGCTGACTTTTCGCTGTTTGCCCTGGTCGAAAACAATGGGGGCCTTGTCTAACTGGGTGACACCCAAGCCAGCATTAAATTCTGTAATGTTTTATGGTTTAAGCCAATAAGAATACAATTTGGTCTGCTTTTTTTTTTGGTTCAAGGATACATAGTGTTGGTAGGCGAATTTAGTGCTCCTGTAAAGTTGGTGATTTTTGTCTGTTTTTATTGTGTTTTCTGTTAGAAAATTAGTGTTTTGTAGGATACTAGTATAGATATTAGTGTTTTAGAGTGTATTTAGTATTTTATCATATATTTTCATTAAGATATTTTAATATTTAATATATGTTTAAAATGGCACCAAAAAAGGGCAAGAACAGTAAGGCGAAAAAAAGCACTGCAAGCGAGAATGAGAAGGTTAGCCCTGCCAACATGGAGAATATCAACGAAAATGAATTAACTGCCAAAATAGCGAAGTTGAAGGCAGATCATCAGCGAGACAATGCAGGAATTACAAAAAAAAAGTTGAGATGTTTAAATGAGCGTAGGGAGAAAAAGAAAAATGAACAGGAAAATAAGAAACAACAAAGCAAGGAAACAGGTAAGTTAGGAAATAACAAAAATCAGGTAAGTGATGTTGTTAGTAAAAAGAAAGAAGTTATTTGGCATGGTGACTCTATAATAAAACATACTATAGATGAGAGAGTTATAACATCGAGTTTTCCTGGAGCAAAAATTAAAAATGTAATGCAACTAATTCAGAAAAGAAAAGTAAATGAAATCATAGTTGTACTAGGTACGAACGATTTAACTGGCGATAAGTGCAGTATGAGAGAGGACATGAAAGGGTTGCTGGAAGAAGCGAGAGTGAAGAGTGAGAAAGTGAAAATCATTAGTATTTTACCTGGATATGATAAAAATGAATTAAAAAGAAGGGCTATGATGGCAAACGATTTGATGTGCAGGCTATGTAGAAGGCATGGATGCGAGTTTTTGGATGTGTGGAGTGAGTTTGAGGGAAGATCGGATTTGTATAAGAGGGATGGCCTACACCTGAATGCGTTTGGTATCAGGAGTCTGGAAAAACTAATAACTGGTATGAGACCTAACACAGAGAGTCAGGAAAACTAAATTATAAAGGGAGGAATGGTGTGAATGCGAGTGGAAGAGCGACAATGGTATATAACCGTGTCAATGATGAGAATGGGCTTTGTCATGGAAATGTTGACGAGGCGAGAACGATTTTGTGTTTGTCTGATTCGGACCTATTAAATGTGTTCTACATGTGTAAGGCATTAGAGAAGAAGAGAAATCTGCAAGAGGTCCAACTATGTCAGGCAGACTGCAAACAAGAGTATACAAAAGAACATGCAGGTAGATTATTATGTCTGTACATGAATGCTAGGAGTATCAGAAACAAAGGGATAGAGTTTGTTGCCTTAGTCAATGTGTTGCGACCTCAGATTGTAGGAATTAGCGAGACCTGGCTATATAATCAGACCTACTAACTGGTATTGAGTGTCATGGGTACAGTATTTTTAGGAATCACCAAATAGAAAAGGTGAGCCCAAAAAGAGTAATCATAATGGGAGACTTTAATTATCCAAATATCGATTGGGTAGCAGTAGAATCCCATGAGAATGAAAATCCATTTATTCAGCTGTTGCAGGACATCTTCCTCAAGCAGCATGTGACAGAAGGAACTCCAGGTCAAAGACTGTTAGATTTGATTATAGTGTCAGAGGGCGTTTCAGTTAAAGACTTAACTATTCTGCCTCCAGTTGGTGACAGCGATCATGCGGTATTCACTTTGGAAGTGACTAAGTTTATGAATGTTCCATTCAGAAAAGGTTACACGCTGAACTACAAAGCAAGAAATTATGACCAACTGAGGAGCATACTGAGTTCAGTGGAATGGGATTGGTTGCTGGATGGAAAGAATATCAGCAGTGCATGGGAAACATTTAAACAATACTTAAATAATGTGATATCAGAATGTGTTCCGAGAGTTCGAAGAATAAATAGAGCAGGAATCAAATGGATGTGTAATCTTATTAAGCAAGAGATTCGTAAGAAAAGGACGATGTGGAAAGAATACCGTTTGCATAAGGATGACGTCCTTATGAACATTATAAGCAGCAGGCTAGAAGAGTCACAACTGTTGTACAGAAAGCAAACTCTGCTTATGAAAAGAAACTGGCTCTGCGTGCTAAAGACAACCCACAAGAAGTCTATCAACATGCTGCAAGTAAAAGAAAGAATGAATATGAAAGAATAATTCTTCTAAATCCAGATGGCATGTGGGTTACAGATGCAGAAAAGGCTGTTCAGTTAATGAGTGACCATTTCATTAAAAGCTATCAACCTGGTGAATGCAACATTGAGCTCACTGTTACCTCTTCACTAGATAGAAACACAAGTGTGTGAGGCCGAGGTATTAGAGCTGTCGCACAAAATGAATAAAAATTCAGCAATAGGGACTGATGGAATATCAGCATGTGTGCTAAAAAAAAGTGTTCAAATGAACTGGCCATTCCTTTGATGGATGTTTAATATGAGTCTAAGAACAGGGAAGATTCCACAGGAATGTATGGTAATTCCATTGCACAAGGGCGATGCAAAGACTGATGTATCCAACTATCGACCAATTAGTATCACATGAGTGGTAGTGAACATTTTGGAAAAATTGGTTAGGGCCTGCATTCAGAAATGGGTTGACAGTGAATATCAACTTTGCAATGAACAACATGGGTTTTACTAAGGAAAGGAAGGTCATGTTTTAGCAACTTGCTCACATTCTATAACAATGTTACCATTGAACTAGAGACAAGAGGAATGGATACACCACGATACTTTTGGATTTTGCTAAGGCTTCTTACAGAATACAGCATGGCAGACTGCTACATAAATTAGTGAAAATGGGTTTGGGTTATACAATATTAGCATGGATAAGAGGATGGCTGACTGACAGATATCAAAAAGTGGTATACAGGGAATCTGACTCCGCAAGGATCTGAGTATGCAGGAACTCTATAAAAAGAATAGAGGGCAATGTGGCAAAACCATCCTTGACGGTGCTTCCCCTCTACCTTTAGCAGACTTACATGATAATTTTGTTAGATTCTGGAGTACAGTCTTTTCTGCTACATCTTCTGTCCCTCCACACTTCCCTGATGATGACCATCCTACGATACTGAGGTCCATTCCCGCCCTTCAAATATACCAGCCTGTCTCCATCCAGGAGATCAAAGCAGCTGTTCCATCCAATTTCTCCGCCTCCAGACCTGATGGCTTTCCTGCGTCTAGGCTTTGGAAGGTGCTGCTGAAGATTCTTCAAGACTTACTGGACATTCTCCTTTTCAGTAAAGCAATACCACCATACCTACGTGCTTCAAGAACTATCTTCATTCTGTGCATCAGACTTTAGACCTATTACAATCTCCCCTGTGATACTTAGGCTCCATCATAAAATCTTAGTTAAACGACTTCAGCAACATATACAGCATGATTATACTTAGATGTTGATCTACATCCGAAGGGATGGCACAGTCGTCCCTTCGGATGGCTGTGCTGATAATATATATCTTCTTTCTTCACTTCTCTCTGATTCCTGATGATGCCTTAAGCCTCTATATATGGCTTCGCTGGACCTCCAAAAGGCCTTTGATAGCATCTCCCCTCCTGCTCTCCTTCGAGCGCTGTCTATTGTTGGATGTCCAGAACCCTTTCTTTCCTATGGAGCTATACTTGGGGAGCTCCATCACTATCACTACAGGATCCAGTGCGACTTCTATTTCTGCAGCACAGCGTCTTCGCCAGGGTGATCCTCTATTTCTCCTTTTCTTTAACTGCCTCAGATTAGTTTCTTCACTCTCTTCCTTGCAGGAACTCCTTGACCGGGCAGTTGACTTCTTCTCTATTCAAGGCCTTTCTATTAATGTAGAGAAGTCCTGCTCTTTAGCTCTTGTCCCCTCTGGTTGTGACAAGAAGCTTAAGGTCGAGACAATAGAGTTTCCACTGCACGGGAGGCCGTTGCATGCTTTGACCATTCTGTAAGAGTGGAGATACCTCGGTATCATGTTCACCACAAAGAGAAGGTCTTCTGTCCCTTCTATCATAGAAGCTGGGATCGCTTCTTTAAGAACTTCTCAGTTCCCAGCAAAGACTGTTTCTCCTTTCCCAATATCTCATACCTCGCTTTTACCACAAGTTGGTGCTTGGTAAGACACATATCTCGGTACTATCCCAAATGGACAGGGCTATATGTTCAGCTGTGAGATCATGGCTCAGACTGCTGCCTGACACTCCTACTGCATATTTCCACGCGAGGGTGAAGGATGGTGGGCTCGGGGTTCCATAACTTAGAAGGGTGATCCCACTGCTGTGACTGTCCAGAATCGCAAAATTAGAACTATCTTCTTCCCCTATCTGCAGAGAGGATTTCTATAGCCCATTAATACAAGAAGACTTCAAGCAGGCTAAAGGCTGGTCCCATTATCAAGGTACCTTTAATTGAGTCAGCACCTGCAGAACACAAGAGATGGGCATCTTTGCTGCATTCTTCTGTAGATGGTGCTCCTTTAAAAGATTCATATCTGGTGCCTCCCCAGCATGATTGGGTAAGGAATGGCACCAGACTCCTCCCTGTGTTCGAGTATATTGACCTTATCAGGACGAGAATCAATGCCCTACCCACTCGATGGGGTAGTGACGACCCAAACTGTAGGGCTGGCTGCCACTACAGCGAGACATTGTCTCATATAGCACAGCGTTGCTTCCGCATCCATGGGGTCCGCATGCGGAGGAATGACGCTGTGGTCTCCATTCTGAACAATCACTTTAAGAACAAAGGTTGGGAGAATGCAGTGGAAAACAGTATAGGACGTCCACGGGCTTGCATAAGCCAGACTTAGTGATTAAAAGAGAAGTGATGTTTGGGTAGTTATTCCCATGTGTTGGTAACAGGGCATCCACTAGCCTATAGCCATAATAAGGTAAACTATTATAAGAATAACCAAGATCTAGTTAGTAAGATATGGGAGGAGCATGGGGCAACTCCGAGGTTTACCAGTGCCACCATTCTTTACATGGCGTATGGAGCGCAGATAGTAATAAAGACTTAAAACAGCTTGGGTTTATGCAGGAGGATATAAAAGTTCTTTCCTACAGGGCACACTGGTGGCATGGCGTTTCCACCAGAGAATAACTACAATGATAACTAGAACAGGCATAGGGTAAAACATTTGTAAAGGCTTAGGCCTATATCAAGTCTGGACGTGATGTAAGGGTAGTACTGTCCATAACCAGTACAAAGATTAATTTGCTAAGGCTTCTGACACAAGTGGTATACCACAAATCAGTGCTTGGTCCACTGTTATTCAATCTGTACATTAATGATATTTGGAAGGATTTGACAAAGGATATACAGTTATTTGCCGATGATGCTGATATGCAGTCTTTGGAATGCTGCTGATATGCAGTCTTTACAGATTGATTTGAATAGGCTGGTATTGTGGGCATGGGAAAAAGAGTGTCAGTTCAATGTCAGTAAATGTAAAGTCATTCACTTCGGCATGATTAGATATCCAATGTCGTATTATATTGGTGGGATTAAGTTAGAAGAAACTGATGAGGCTAGGGATCTTGGAGTGTTATTAGATAGGAAGTTGAAGTTTAGGGGCCCATGTGGAAAAGATTGCAAATACAACTCAAAAGGTAATTGCAATGCTGAAAAAGTTCACATGTAAAGATAAGGATGTCATTTTGCTTCTTTACAAGGCCTTGATAAGACCTCACTTGGACTACTGTGCACAGGTCTGGTCTCCTGGTTTCTGTTGATTCTGATATATTTGAGAGAGTACAAAGGAGAGTGTTAAAAATTATATCAGGATTGTGAAATACTGATTATGAAGACAGATTGAGAATTTGTAGACTGTAAATACGAGCAAACAGGAGAAAGAGGGGGGTGATATGATTGAGACTTACAAACTTTTGACAGATCATATAGTATTTCAGTTGATGGAATTTTTCATTTTATGGAGGGTGGGGAAAAGACGAGAGGGTACCCTTGAAGGCTGAGAATGAATGCCGTCGAGTAAGCAGGTGAGAGCTAAATTTTTTCTCGCATGGAGTGGTGCATGATTGGAATCAATTGCCAATGGATGCCGTGTGTGTGTGTCTGTGTGCAAGTAGTGTGAATGAATTCAAGAATAGACAACTGGTGTGTGTAGAATGTGGCCTCCCTCGACGAATCCCTGACTCCTTTTAGAGGTCTCTCTTAATAATAATAATAAATCCCAAATTACCACCGCTTCCTCATTTAGATCAGGTAGATCCCTAACAGGGTGCACTATGAGAAGGAGGATTAGACATTTGGTCAGAAGACCTGGTCAGTTCTCTGCGTTCCTTTAAAGGCTATGTGGATGTCTCCTCTCATTTATACAGCTTAGGACCCATAAGCACCCCATACAGTTTTTATATGTACATTAAACAATTTAAGTGTCACACCTTGTAGATCATTTGAATAGTTATCAACTTGATTATATAGAAATTAATTTCTTTCCGAGTATTATAACACACACACATACACAAAAAATAATAATAATAATAAAAAAAAAAATTCATTTACTCATCACCATATTCATACTGCAACTAGTAGTGATTCTCTGAAGATGCTGGTTTGAAAACCAGAAAAATATATGCCAGTTAATAAATTTCTTTATATGACAAACATAAATAAAATAAAAATAAACATAAATAAAAAATAAAAAGCGCCTCCGCAGCGCAATTGGAAGAACGACGGTACATTGCGCCCTTCGATTGGAATAGGCCTAAGTTCGATTCTCGTCGCGATGGGAGGAATCTTTATCTGGTCGATTTCAATTCGAAGGTGAGTTAGCCGATCTCATACGGAGGTAGCAGGGTTTTTTCTCCCGGAAACTCGGGTTTTTCATCCCGCATACATACAAATCGGCCCTTCAGAACACACGCAATTTACAGACAAAAATTACTAGTTGTGGTGGTGTTGGAGGTGGGCGGTAGATGGCGTTGATGGAGATGATTCGTAGTAGCGGTTAGGTGTAGAGACAGTTGTAGATGTCCTCCCGCGATGAGTCTTCGGACTCCTTGGAGGTATCAGGAATAATAATAATAATAATAATAATAAATAAAATATAAAAAAAAAGATGAATAATAACACCTAAGCCTGCCTGTAAAATATATACAAATATTTGTTTGTGAAGTAGTATCTTTGCCTCCTTGACTTCGTTATTTGGGTAACATTATTGATCATAGCTATATTGTATTAAGATATTTGAGTGCATCACTGGATTTCTAATGTCTTAATATTGCTCTACCCATCTTTTAAAGTTAAAAGTTAGCACCTGATGATGACATTGATGTAGGCTCCAAAATGTTGAGTGTTTACATCTATTAATCAACAGGATTTGTCAATAACCATAAACCTAAAATATGAGGAGTATACTGTTTCCTGTAGCAAATGAGACATTTCAGAATCATTTAAATATCATTTAACATTTATAAAGTATTGATTATTCATGAATTACTCATGCTGTTGTATGAATGAAAGAAAACATGTAAACAATAACATCTTGTTATTAATCTGGTTTTAATTCAGAATAAAACAGTCATTTTTCTTAATTTTTTTTGCATGATATGACCACTCACAATAAATTGCCAATTAAATAGTTCATAATCTGAGAGAATGAACAAATGATAAATTTGTTACATGCTATATCATCTATCAGTACAATTAAGATTACCCACCTTATTTTCATGAATTTTTAACTTCTTAAGTGATGGGTCAGAAAGCAGGTCAGAAACAGATTCATTATAAATTTCCATGTAGGAAACTCTCAACAAGAACTCCCTGTCTGGCATCTGCAATATAAAAATTATACACTTATTTTATATGCAGCAATTTAAAATTTAAACACACCAAAGCAAATATCAATTACACACACACATGCACACAGTTATATTAGACCTCTAGAGAGTCACTGAGAGAGGCCATACATCACCCATATCATCTGCCATACCGTCTCTTAAGCTCATTCCTATTATATGTACTCACTCACAGTTCTCTGAGAGAAACTAGCTCTTACCTCTTTCTTAACTGCATACATTCTTAACTTCCAAGTATGCCCCCACCTTCTATAAAATGGAAAATTTTATCAACCAACATCCCATAACATCCTCTCAACCGCTTGCAGACCTTTGTCACATCACTCCTCTTTCTTCTGTCAACCAGAAGAAAGAGGATATCAAGATTCTGTAATCTACATTACAGAATCTTGATATCATATTTGTAACTCTTCTTTGCAGCCTTTGCATAGCTGCTTTATTGCTCTGGAACCCAGGAGATCAAACCAAACCAAATCTGCACGTTATAGTCTAGGTGCAGTCATGTCAAGGCCTTGTAAAGAAGCAAAATGACTTCCATATCCTTACAAGTCAAAAATGACTTTATATCCTTACATATTCATTTCAACATTGTAATCATCCTCTGAGTTGTATTTGCAATTTTTGTTATATGACCTTTGAACTTCCACCTTCTATCCACCATAACTCCAAGATCTCTAGCCTCGTCAGTTACTCCATGCATAATCCGGCCACTATAACATGCTGTTGAATATCACATCATACCAAAGTGCATAACTTCACACTTACTAATATTGAATTGACAGCCATATTATCAGTAAGATCTCTCATTGCCCTGACTATTTTTGCATCATCATCATCATCAAACATAATCCTGCCCCTTTCCAATATCATAATGTATAGATTAAACAACTATGGTCCAAGATCTGAGCCCCAGGGAACAAGAGTGGTCTGAAAAGTTCTCGGCCTAACAATGAAAAAACGAATTTATAATTTCAAAATTATTTTAGTTTTTCAACATAAGATCTGCAAAATACCCCTCTACAGCAATCACCTCTTGATTCAAAGAAAAACGCTGACCAGCAAGGAAGAGTTTTAGTTTTGGGAAGAGACAGAAGTCAGAGGGAGCCAAATCTGGGGAATAGAGTGGATGTTCCAACAATTCATAGTTGAGATCCCTTAATTTTCCCACTGCCAAAACACCTTTGTGGGCATGTGCATTGTCCTGAAAGATGATTTTTTTTCCTTCTGCATACCGGGTCTTTTCTCACAAATGTTTTCGTCTAATCTGGTTAAAAGATCAGAATAATATTCCCCACTTATTGTTTTACCCTTTTCAAGACAATTAATAAACAAAATGCCTTTAGCATCCCAAAACACTGACTTTGACTTGCCGGTTATCCAATACCATATCGTGCACTTGATCAATGATGACTGGTGTTGTTACTTTTTGGACGTCCTTCATGTGGATCATCTTCAAGGCTGGTACGACTATGTTTAAACTCTGCAGCCCATTTCTTAATTGTCAAAAATGAAGGAGAAGAGTGCCCATACACTTTTATGAAATTTGAATGAATTTCTTTTGGCATTAAACCTTCACCGATGCAGTGACCTTTCTTGCTGATGGAACCGACTTTGTCTTCTTTGGCTCTGAACAACCAGCTTCTGTCCACTGTTCTGACTGCTGTTTGGTTCTGGTGTGTAATGGTGAAATCAAGTCTCATCTATAGTAATAAATCGACACACAAAATCAGTTTTATTCCTGTTAAAATGCTCCAAGCACTGTTCACAGATTTTCATGCGAGTGCGTTTTTGATCTGCTGTGAGCAAGCATGGCACCCATCTTGCACAAAGCTTTTTCATTTGCAATTCTTCATGCAAAATATATCTTACACATTCTTTTGAAATGCCTATAGTTTCAGCAATTTCACGCACTTTGACTTGCCAGTTATCCAATACCATATCGTGCACTTGATCAATGATGACTGGTGTTGTTATTTTTTGGATGTCCTTCACATGGATCATCTTCAAGACTGGTACGACTATGTTTAAACTCTGCAGCCCATTACTTAATTGTCGAAAATGAAGGAGAAGAGTGCCCATACACTTTTATGAACTTCGAATGAATTTCTTTTGGCATTAAACCTTCTTTTACAAAGAATTTTATAACTGAACGATACTCAAATTTATCCATTTCAAGGGATACAGACAACACTTTTGCTTCAGACAGATGTATAAAACAAACTGCTTGATAGAATAACTTGCAATTTCACATGGATGCTTATGACAGATGTACCAACTTAGTGGGGGAAAAAAATTGTGCCGACAGTGATGCCATCTATGGTCGAGGCCGAAAACTTTTCAGACCACCCTCGTATATCACTGGTCACCTTAAATTTGGCAGATTCACATTCCCCATATACCACTTTCTGATATATGTCCATTAGACACCCACTTATTCAAGATAATTTATATTCTAATCTCATATTCTCTAGTTGATGCAACAGCCTTTCATGTAGTATACTATCAAATGCCTTAGCAAAGTCTAACAGTATCAATATATCTATTCCCTTTATCCAACTCTGGCATAACATTATTATAAAATACAAACAAATTGCTCAGACGTGACCTTCCTTTAGTAAACCCATGCTGTTCTTTGCAAAGTATATCTTGTTTGTCAGCTCATTTTTGTATGAGAGTTTTTACCAACTTCTCTAAAATCTTTACAATTATTTCAGAGACAGGTGAATAGTAAGACACCTTAGTCTTTGCACCACCCTTGTGCAATGAGATCATCAGGCATTCTTTCCATTACTGTGGAATCTATCCTTAGCTAAGACTCAAATTATAAAAATGTGTCAAGGGCCATAGCCAGTTCGACAGAACATTACTTTAGCACATGTGCCGATATCCCATCCGTCCCAATTTCTGAATTCTTATCCAGATTATGCCACAAGTCTAGAACCTTCTTCTTATGAACATCCAATACTATTAGCATCTAGTCATAGAACTGTGTTACATAAACCAAGTTTGTTGAACTTAATAAAGTGAGCACTCATTGTTTAAACTACTTCATCTGATTCTGATACTAATGTTACATTTTTACTTATCGTTATTTGCTATATATTGTTCTCTACCTTTCTATCTAATATCTTAATATCTTATATTTTATATCCTTCTCTGCCATACATAACCTGGGTTGATACCCTAGGGATATTTCCTCTTCAGAAACTGGCAAATTTATATTTCAACTGCACCAGCCAGCTTCCTATAACAAGAATATAATTCAGGCTCAGGGAAATATTCCTAGGTTTTAGGCATATACGTTAATCTAAATTCACACGCGAGTATATAGATCTTGGTTCCTGGCAGTCGTGACCTAAGATCTAACCTCTGTTATATAATTTTCTAAACTCTTTCCCGCTATTTGGTTTGAATTTTATAAGTGATAGATTGACACCTCGAATTCAGGCAAGACTCAGTTTCAAGTAACAAAACATGTTTATTAATGCTAAATGACAGGTACATTAAATGTTGTATCAAGTTATCAAAACTTCTGAATTTCTAGCTAAGTTAATGTCTTATGCTTATCTATACAAACTGTTCAATACTAATCTGA
The DNA here is from genome assembly GCF_054136105.1 of Typopeltis vanoorti. Lineage (NCBI taxonomy): Eukaryota > Metazoa > Arthropoda > Arachnida > Uropygi > Thelyphonidae > Typopeltis > Typopeltis vanoorti. Next base: position 12,670,112 of record NC_143554.1, read on the forward strand.
CATTCTCACATAAACTGACATGCAAAATCATGTAATACAAATGGATAATTTAAACAATGTTACACTCAAGTCAAGTTCCTTCATTCACATTTACTTTAGATACACTTCTCAAATCATTTCTCTCTTAGTTACATTTACTCAGTTAACAAAGAGTATTCACTATTTCAATCATATACACGTTAGAGATTTATGATATACAATTCTTTGTCTAATAGAATTGGCTGTAATAATTACTCTATCCTATCAAAGTTCTCTAAAATGTCCTCAGTCTTGCTTTATCAAGACACAAATTCTACCTTCAAACAATCTCAAGATATAAAACAAAAGGGTCTTTACTTTACTTTACCAAATCTCTCCGAAGGTTTATTAGCTGCCACGTGTTGCTCGGGTCATCCTTTGTCTTGTGACTGAGTTGTTCCATTCTCTGCTACCGGACACAAAAATCAAGAAATGGCTGCTGCTACGAGCTTTCTCCACTCGCTCGGGTGGGTCGTTCAGCATTTGGCACCATTCTGCACACGGCCGGCTGTCGTCGACATAGCACCCTCGGCTTGTCCTATCCCCGATCACATGTCGAGAGTCCTCGATCTCCAAAATCTCCGAAGAAAACAGGAAAAAAAGCCTTTGAGCTTGGCACGTATTGCCTTAAAAACCTTTTCTCAGCACCCTCTTTTCTGTATTGTTTTTTGCACGATCCATAGCTTACATCGCCCTTAGGTTGATCCCCCTTGCTTTCCCTCCTTGCTATTAGGTGTTGTTTTCAAGGAAAAGCGCTTACGTCAGTCTTCCCAGTGAGCTACAGCCTTCGGCGTTATGACGGGTACTTGCGGCTTAGAAGTGACCGTCGATCCTATTAGTCATTTCTTACCTAGCGACTTACAATTTTATGGTAGTTTGATAATACATAAATTAAGTCATTATTCCTTTACATGAAATGCTAATCTGACATTATTCTTGATTTTTTTTTTTTTTAAGCTTTCTGTTTTAGAATAAATAAATTCCAATATTTTACACATTCTGATATAAACTCTCACATACAATAATTTAGATGTTTCTCATCTTCTACTGGTAATGAGAAGATGAGTAAGTATTATGCAAATTTCTTTGTTATTTTGTAAAACTTACATGTTGGATCTTGAATGAATAACTTGTCAATAAGTTCTCCATTCAATATCTAACACTAGGGTACCACTGCATTAATTGATGTTATTCTCCCCCATTCATTCTTACTTTTAGTTGCAACATAATGATAACATTCTGTTGGATTGTCTGTACCCTGTGCAACTAATTTATTTTCATACTCCACCTTAGCTTTCTGTACAATAAACTTTTTTTGCCTGCACTTTATAAATTTCATAACTCCCCTCACTTTTATTCTCTTGATATTCGTTCCACATTATCTTCTGATGGATCTCTTGTTTAATGAAATTGCATATCCATTTAACACCCATTCTATTTGTTTTTCAAATTTTAGGGACATATTCAGATACTACATAATTTTGATAGCATATATGGAACTATATTTGCTATCAACTATATTTACACCCTGAAGTTGAATCAGCTATATATAAATTAAAGTTCTAGCATTCTAGTTTTCTTTAATTATTATAATGAAATGAAATAATTAAACTGAAAAAATAACCCACATGCATTTACAGACAAAATATAGAATTATTTACTACATCAACACAATATAAATAAGATGGAATAGATATCTCGCAGAACTGTGCAATGACAAGAGACATCCCAACCTAAGAAAGAAGCAAAAGAATTCTACCAATATCAGAAGAAGTAATGCAGGCAATAAACTGCAAGATGGAAAGGCATCAGGATACTATAATAGACTTCGGGAGAATTCTTTAAAAAAATGACTATGACTTACTTATGGAGATCGTAAACAGCTGAGACTGGTAGTTTCAACGAAGGATAATGGCTACGAATGTGTCTAAAGTCAGGTATTTCAGTATGAAAAAAACTACAGGCTATGTATTACACGGACAGCAGTGCACTGCAAGAAAGAGTTCAAACTAGGTATTAGGAGTGATGGAGCAAGTCAGTTGAAGTGCAAAGGGCATATCACAAAAGCGGACAAATATCTCACAGGATCACTTGAATACTAATATACTGACAAACAAGGATAAGGAAATGAGACATTATACAGAGCAATGTATGTTGTTTTATAATGCTTGATACAAGCACACCTGGACTGTTAGTCATAGATTTCATTATCTGAGTTTCTTGGGATGTGGAAGTGGTGGAGAGAATTCAGAGGTAAATGACCAAAATAGTAATATGGTAACTGGTTTGTGAAATGCTTCCTATAAGAACAAAATGAATAGCTGAAAAGAGTAAGATATGAAACAAAAGTTACTAAAAGGGTTTTAGAGAGTAAAAGAAATTTTTAATACATGCCAGGATGAAAAAGAATAAAGGATCACCCCAAGGATATAAGCATGCAGTCAGCAAGTTACAAGGACTAGATTTCTGCAAGGAGAGTGATAATGAGTGGAACAAGTTGTCAAAGGCAGTCATGAACTTTGTCAGCGAATGATTTAAAGAGAGATATGCTATTCATCATTGTGTCAATAATGGTTAATGATGACTGTGGATATTTCCATAAGTCCTAATAATCATAATGAGATGTGCATCTAGTACAATTTGAAGACATTTTTCACAGAATAATTGCTGCACAGTTCTGTGTTAGTTTTCTCTTTCAAATAACGAAATTTTGTCACATTCGATAAAATTTTGTGAAATGAGAAAAATCAATTAAAATGGTCTATAACTGATTAAAACAATGATTAAAATAAATTCAAGTTTAGAAAAAAATAGTCATTTCTAATAATGCCAGTTATAAGACTAATTATTACAACACCAATTAAAAGTATATACTTGCATTTTCAATGGCATCAAATATACCAGCAATTGTCAGTGGGATAACTCCCCAGTCATTCCCTTCTCCCATCATGGTGTATGTTTTTCCTGATGATGTCTGACCATAAGCAAATATAGTTCCTGAAACAAAAGAAGCATACCAAAACAAGTGAGTGATTATAGACTGAATATATATTACACATTTTTAAAAGTTCTGTACATGTTTTTTAATATCATTACACGCATGCATTAAAAATTATTTGTAAATCATCTATTAAAAAAAAAAAAGCCGATATCATTAAACATAAGACTCGGTCCTCCAAAATCTTTTGAACATCTGTTATATTAATTATTTTCTCTGAGCAGTACTTCATTGGCAATTCTGTTATCAAATTTACTATAGTAATTATCTTATTGTTTTTAATGCTAAAGAAATATGCTTTCTAAGAGTATGCGTATTTAGCAGACTCCAACAAGACAGTGCAAAAATTGTGTGCTGGTTATCATTTTATTACTTTGCAATTGGAGTTGTAATTATTATATAACAGAATCACTGAACATGAAGGCTTATTCATACACCTGCTCCCCCCCCCCCAACATCCTATCCCAGAATGCTATATTTGTCAAATGCCTGAGACTTTTGGAATATAACTCTTCATACGAAAGAGCAAGTATGATTTGGGTGTAACATTCATATAGAAATAAGAATTAGCATATGTTCAGTCAACCCTGTGACAAGCATGTAAGTGTAAATTATCTGCATTCATTAATAACAGCTAACAAAGACAACACATCCAGAAAAATCACGAAATACCAAGTATTCTATATATTCAACTGTACAGGGAACATGGCACAAAAATGTTTCTCCGTTAAGAAGTATTTTTGGTCCATCAATTGTCACTCATTTGGATGAATGAGTGACAATTCTTTGGCTTAATTCTTTGGCCTCTGAATTAAGCCAAAGAATCAATCATTGATTCTTTGGCTTAATGTTTATATCACTGAAGATTTTCATATGAGCAGACGCCAGGAGAACTTTTTGCAGAACTTTTAATGTTCTGCAAAATGTTCATCATCATCAATTCCTGATTTATATATACCCTCAAGGGATGTACAGGATATGGCAGTACTACATGAAAAATTACATCATTACTAACTTCCTATCTACAATTTTCCTCCAAATCAGTCTGTTATCAGATCTTATATTTCTATCAACTAAGGCACTTTGTACAGTATCAATCTACCTATATCTTGATTCTTCCTATGGATCTTTTTCCTGCCAACCTAGCAGAGAAAATTTGTTTTGCTAATCTTTCCTATCGCATTCTGTTTAAGTGACCATAACACCTGAGATTAGTTCTGCTAATGCATTCCTGGATGCTGACAATGTCAAGTTCTTTCCTGATATCCTCGTTTTTAATATGATGTCGATATTGATGCCATCTGTTCACACCCCTAATCTATCTCAGGACTCTCATATCTGCAGTCTCTAGTCTTTGGTCAAGTGTTTTACTTCTAACCCAGTTCTCAGATCCATAAGTTAAAATTGACTTCAATACTATCTTGTAAAAAGCTAATTTAGTGTTTTGGCTAATTTCTCTCTCATTCCATACAAATTTATTCAGTTGACTTCCTACCATACACTCTGTTGATTCTGTTGTCTATTTCAATATTTAATTTACCATCACTAAAAATAGTGCTTAAGTAGCTGAAATGTTTTACTTGTTCCACAGGTTCTCCGTTCACAATGCATTTGACATTTTCAACGATTCTGCCTATTTTCATTCTCTTTGTCTTTTTATTGCTGACCTTCATACCATATCTATTACAACAGTTATTGAATTTAGTCAGAGAATCTTGCAGACTTCTAGCGCATTTATTTAGAAGTATAACATTGTCTGCATAAAGCAAAGAGCTTACATTAACATTTCCAATTTTGATATCACGTTTAATACCACTTTCCTTCATAATGTGATTCATATAGATAATGAATAACAGAGGGGATAATGTACATCCTTGTCTCACACCAGCTTTAACATTAAACCATCTTCCTGTACTTCTTTCAATTCTAACTGCTGACTTACAACTCAAATAATGCCCCATTGACACCATATAACTATAACGTATTGAACAGATTCTCTCTTGGCACGTAGTCATATGCCCTTTCCAGATCTACAAACCTTAAATACAGATCTTTGTTATATTCCCATGATTTCTCAACTATCTGTTGTAAAGTGAAAATCTGATCCTGACAGTCTTTATTTGGCCTGAATCCAGCTTGTTCTTCACCAAGCTTTTCTTCCACAATCCTTCAACCGATTTTCAAGTATACTTGCATAGATCTTATCAGGAACATTCCACAGAGAAATACCTCTGTAATCCTCACATTCAGTTTTATTTCTCTTTTTATATATGGGTAGTGCGAGAGCTCTACTCCAATCATCTGGAATTCGTCCCTCTGTCCAGGCCTTCTGAACTATGCAGTGCAGCCACTATAAGACTTCTATACCTCCACACTTCAGCATTTCTGGTTGAATATCATCTACTCCTGCTGACTTTCCATATTTCAGGCTTTCCATGGCTTTTTCTACTTCAAGTATGGATATGTATTCATGACTGCATGCTGGGTTAGTGTTTTTTACCACTGTGTTGTCATCACTGTTTCGTTTAGCAATTTTTCAATGTTTTTTCTTCATTACTTCATACTTCAAGGATATATTTTTCTCCCGTTTTCATGTCAAATTTATCATCTCTAATTCTTTTTACAGCACTCTTTTCTTCATTTCTGAGCTTCTTCAACAACCACCAGAATATCTTGCCACCTTCTTGATATTTATTTTCTATGTTAACAAAGTCTTCCCATGATTTTTGTTTAGCTAGTTTTACAGTGTTTAGCTTTCTTACATTTGTCTCTGTAGTGTCTAAGAGCACAAGCCGATTTATTTGCCAAGAACTTTTGATATGCTTTCTTCTTTTCATTCACTGACGTTTTAATTCCTCCACCATGGAGTTCTGATTTTTCTATCCTTACAGACAACCTCACCACATGCCTCTCTGGCTGAATCTCCAAAGTTTGGTTGCTGTTCTCAAACTCTCTCATTTTTTCTTTAATCATGTTTGTGTATTTTAGTCTACAGTTCACATCTGAGAGCTGCTTTTTATTCGCTTTAAAACTTTCTTACATGTTATTCTTTTCAATATGAAATTCAATTTTATCCTGCCCAAGACTAAATGGTGATCACTTCCAATTTCAAATCCTCTGTACACTCTGGTGTCGTGCACCAGGGAGAAAACATCACTATCAACAATAACATAGTCAATGAGGATTTTCTTATTCCTTGCCTCTTCTCTCCATGTGAATTTGTGCACATTTTTATGTTGGAACATTGTGTTAGTAATAACCAGTTCATGTCCTGAGCAGAAATCCAACAGGTATTTGCCATTATTATTAGCTTTGTTCTTTTCTCCAAATTTTCCCAAAATATTTTTGTATGTCTGACAATCATTTCCTACTCTGCTATTTAGATCCCCAACAAGGGCCAACTTTTCCTTTTTCATTGTGCGAGTTGCTTTTTCTAAAGAATCAAAAAATTCCTCCACTTCTACCTTAGTAGAACCTTCTGTGGGACCATCGGCACAAGTAAGTCTCATTGTCCAATTCCCCATTCTGATATTTGCCCACATCACCCTACTTGAGACTGCCTGCCATTCAAGAAGATTAGCCTTGTATATTGTGTTGAATACTATGGCTACTCCTTCTTTTCCTTGATTGTCATTGCCTGAATATAACATTTTATATTTATTGCTCAGAAAGATCTACCAGTTTTTGTGTTTTTTGTTTCAGTCACCCCTATTATGTCGATCTGGTACTTATCTAATTCCTCTGCTAGCTCCATTTCTTTGCTATTCAGGCTTCTTATGTTGATAGTACTGATCTTGAATTCTGGTGATGTTGAACTGGGGTTGGTTTTAGGATTTGTTCCAGTAGCTGACTTTTCACCTGTTTTTGCCTGGTTCCCTGGAAAAACAACAGGGGCCATTGTTTAACCAGGCAATGCCTCAGGCGGCATGGAATTCTGTCAGGTAATTGATATTTAAATGACAAATTACATAACTGAAGACTTACTTTACTGGGAGATACATTCATCAGAAGTGTGCTCATCACACCTCTCAAAAAATTCGTGTTATCAAGTCTTTAATTAATAAAGCACATAACATATGCTCCTCTCCCTCAAGCTTACAATAAGAACTTCTCACTATCAAACTTTAATGGAATATAATGGTTACAACCATCATCAAACTGACTCCTATATTCCAACACATCAGGATTCTTCAACAGACTGCAGGTTTCCAATCCCTTATATTTTTCATATATCTGAACCAATTGGTAGAATTTTGAATAAGCATCACCTTTTAACCACATATTTACCTATCAACAAAATTTCTCATCTGTTACAATCTACAAAAGACAAACTGTCACCTTTATCATTAGCTGACATTTACAGGATACCTTATGAATGTAATCTGACATACTTTGGATATACAGGCCGTTTTATGGAAAAATAAATTAGTGAACATCAGTATTATTCTGAATATATGAAACCTCAAAAGTTTAGTATGGCATAACATAGCACTGACACTAAACACAATATCTTGTGGGATGAAGCTCATCTTCTCCATAGAAGCAGTTTTAAATCTTAACACCTTTTCAAAGTAAGTTGTGAAGCCTCTTTACATCAGCCAAATCTGAATAAGAATGACTATCTCACTCTGCCAAAAGTTTGTGAGATTCTCATTTTATGTAACCATTAAAAATATTTTTATTAATTATCATCATTAAATTCCTGACATGCACACTCAGTGGTACATGAAAAGCATTACTAACTTCTTTTCTACAATTTTCCTCCAAATCAATCAGTTACCTGTCAAGACTCCAACATTATATTTCTATCTCCTAAGGCACTTTTTACTGTATGAATCCACCTACATCTTGGTCTTCCTCTGGGTCTTTATTTCTGCCAATCTGGCAGAAAACACTTGTTTTGGTAATCTTTCCTTTCCCATTATTTAAGTGACCATACCTATTGAGATTAGCTCTGCTAAAACATTCCTGGATGCTAAAAATGTCAAGTTCCTTCCTAATATCCTTGTTTTTATTATATTACCATTGATGCCATCTGTTCATGCCCCTAACCTTTCTAAGAAGTCTCATATCTGTGGTCTGATGAAGTGTTTTACTTCTGAACCAGTTCTCACGTGATATATATAACTAATATATAACGTCTTGTATATAACTAATTTAGTGTTTTGGCTAATTTCTCTCTTATTCCATATAAATTTATTCAGTTAACTTCCTACCATACCAACTTTGTTGATTCTGTTGTCTATTTCCATATTTAATTTACCATCTTCACTAAAAATCGTGCCTAAGTAGCTGAAATGTTTTACTTGTTCTATAGGTTCTCCATTCACAATGCAGTTAATATTTTCAATGCTTCTGCCAATTTTCATTGTCTTTGTCTTGTTATTGCTAACCTTCTTACCATATCTATTACAACAGTTATTCAATTTAGTCAGAGAATCTTGCAGACTTTTAGCGGATTTATTTAGAAGTATCCCGCATAAAGCAAAGAGCTGACATTAACATCTCCAATTTTGATATCATATTTAATTCCACTTTCCTCCATAATGCGATCCCTATAGATAATGAATAACAGAGGGGATAATGTACATCCTTGTCTCACACCAGATTTAACATTAAACCATCTTCCTGTACTTCCTTAAATTCTAACTGCTGACTTACAACTCAAATAAAGACTAAGTATTGCTTGATATGATGCCCCATTGACACCATACAACTGTGGCGTATTGAATAGCTTCTCTCTTGGCACCTTGTCATACGCCTTTTCCAATTGACAAAACTTAAATACAGATCTTTGTTATATTCCCATGATTTCTCAACTATTTGTCGTAATGTGAATATCTGATCCTGACAGACTCAAGTTGGCCTGAATCCGGCTTGTTTTTCACCAAGCTTCCCTTCCGCAATCCTTCTCAACCATTTCTCAAGTATACTTGCATAAGTCTTACCAGGAACTCTCAGTAACAAAATACCTCTGTAATTATCATATTCAGTTTTATTTTCCTTTTTATATATGGGTACTATGAGAGCTCTACTCAAACCAATCTTATGGAATTGGTCACTCTGTCCAGGCCATCTGAACTATGCAATGCAGCTACTGCAAGACTTTTATACCTCCATACTTGATCATTTCTAGTTGAATATCATCTACTCCACCTTCCTTTCCACATTTCAGGCTTTTGATGGCTTTTTCTACTTCAAGTATGAATATGTATTCCTGAATGCACGTGTAGTCAGCATTTTTTTTTACCAGTGTGTTTTCACTAATTGTTTCATTTAGCAATTTTTCAAAGTAATTACTCCATACATCCTTGATGTTTGGAGTAAATACAAAAGATATCCTCTATACATAAAGGATATCTTATCTCCAGTTTTCATGTCAGCTTTATCATTTCTAATTCTTTTTACAGCACTTTTCTCCATTTCTGAGCTTCTTCAACAACCTCCAGAATATTATTTATTAATATATTAATTTCTATCACAAGCAACTGTTTTTAATTGATAAACCGATTGCTGTATGTACCTTGTTTTACTGTATCTTGACTTGCTTGTTTCTACATACTGATTTACTGTTACTACACATTGAAACTATGAAATATCTGTACTTTTATTTATCGTGGTTATCATGTAATTTGTTGTTTATAGTTAAACCACAGGTACCTTTAAAAATTAGTAATTAATGTCTGATAAAGTTAAAATTCATGCTAATACAATTAGGAGCTTAAAAAAAACATCAAAATTTTGGTTCAAAAAGAAGTCAAATCAATATTTGAGTTCTTATTTGAACTTTGTATTACAGTAAGATACTGTAATACAATATCTTAATGTATTGCAGCCTCTCTGTTATTATTTTTTTATTTTTTGAAGTCATAACATGGCAAGTATATGGATGAACTGCATATTACATTACAGCTCTTCTAATGACATATTGGGACTTAAAAAAAGCCTTATGCAAGTAACATTTTTGTGTAGCAAGTAGGATTTGTTGAACCCTGTATGTCATACTTGCCAAGAAATCATTACTACTTCACAACTATGCTTATGCCTCGCATAAGCATAGGCATGAAGAAACTCCCCAACTAGTCCACTTGTATATATAGACTAATGACTTCTTAACTGCTTTAGTATCCCATAATGCAGAAACATTATGGGAAGAGTCACTATCCAGACTCAAAAACGGTACTCAGGTGAAATTCTAGGTATAGGGATCAATATATAAAATTAGAAGTAGAATATAATTTATCATGTATAATATACAGTACATTATAATCAACTGAAAAACTTCCCACAACTATCTCTCATCCAGAATATTTAATAATAAAGGTTTTTTTAATACTTGTATAATGGATATATTTGACTTTTGGATGGACTTCAACCTTGGTACTTTCTTTGATCTAACTACCAAATTGATGAGACCCCAATAAAGATCATAACCAGTCTCACACTTCCCATAACATTTTAGCATTATGTTATACTAAGGCAATTGATGGTGAGTCAATAGCCCCTATATGCAAGTAGACCAGCTGAGTTACATTATGATAAACAAGAACATAATTTGTCAGGTATAATATACATTTTAACCAAGTGGAAAAACTTTCCACATGAAAAGACAATGCCATCTGACTTTCATTCAGTTAGTGAATTAAAACAGTTATTAACTTGTTTCAATTATAACTGTCACAAACAGCAGAATTTGGAGTTGTGTACTTCATGCCATCATATTAACAGTAGCCAGTCATAAGTTTGATTTCTCAGTACCACTAACTATGTGTAAACACTGTAGTCTTACTAAAGTGGACATAAGCCACTGAATTCTCTAAAATTGATTCAGAAGGGATAAAAACTGGAACACTTCCAGGACATGAAGTTCAATCATCTTGATGGGAAAAAAATCAACAGACATCCCCATGGGCAAGGTGCATCATGCCATGTAGAATCATGTGTTTGTAGCTGGTAAAATTGGCAGAATATGATGCTCTCAAGTCAGTGCAACTGTGTCTAGGTGTAATGGCTGTGAGAAGGGAACTGATGGAGTTTGAAAGAGGCATTCTGATTGGATGCCATGTTGCAGGTCTATCTGCTCAGCAAATTGTTGACACATTGGGCCATACCAGATCATGATACTATACTAAGATGGAAGTACACGGAGTCAACTGCAAGCGCTACCACCTCAGTGGACAACTGACCACTCAGTGAACATGACCATAGGGTCTACGAAGGATAATATGTAAGAACTGCTCTTCATCAGATGACATGTTGAATGCAACATGGCCATCAACTGGAACATGAATCTGCACAAAAATTCAGAGCTGAGGCTCACAACATGAATTTCATGGTAGGACTGCAACACACAAGCCCCACATTACTGGAACCAACATGCGGAGTCATCGTCAGTGGTGAACAGAGCATGTACAGTGAGACATGGAAGCTTGGAAAGTGCGTATGGAGTGACCAAGCACACTAACACTCTACTAAACAGATGGACATGTGTGGATGTGGCAGGTGAATGTCTCTTACCAGAGTGCATAACTCCAACTATGAAATTCAGAGGTGGAGGTGTGATGGTATGGTTCTGTTTTCCTGGTTTGGCCTTGGATCGCTTTCATCATCCCATGTAGTTCTTAATTATGTCTTCTTCTCCATTCATCTGTTGGGTTTTCTCTTACAGGTCCAAAGATTTTTCTGAGATCTGCAAACATTGAGGCATACAAATATGGAAATATTAAAATAACAGTCAAACAAGATATCAACAAGAAGAATAATTTTGAGTATAGTAACGAAGTATCACATTAAAGCACAGATTAAGACAATTTTGTATTTTATCTATCACTTCAATTTTGTATTTTGAACTGCAACAAGACATAGCTTGTATGCAGTTCAAAATATACATCACTGAAATACAACAGCAAAAATTAGGTAGTACCCAATGAGAACAAGAGAAATGTCTTGGAGATGACGAACAGCAAAAAAAAGTCCAGGTGGTGAATCTAGAATAAGTGAAAATTTGCAATCTGATTTAAGAAATGCACCATGGACAGGATTTGCTGACACGATTCATTATTCAACATGTCATAAAAATAATTATTAACACTTACCATTAAAACCTTGCATTACTGAATCCAAAATTGGTTTACAAACTTCTTCGTATACAGAAGTGTTGTCCTCATGCATATCAAAAACACGATCTGAAATTGTTAAAAATGACTTAAGAATCTAAACAGATTGTACACACAGAATATAACAAACTTACAAGCTGTAACAAACAATATGCATCCATGCATGCATACACAGAATAATCTTTCATTATGCAAAACATACGTACAGAATTCATAAATTAGGAATTAAATATTCAAAATAATGAATAATTTTCCCACAATCTTCTGTTGTTACATATCTTCTAGTCATTTCCAACTTTTGGTGATCTTGTGAATGCAGGCTCTCACTCAACCTCTTGTTTCTTCTTTCAGCTGTCCATCTAACCATTTATTGTCTTCCTTCCCATCTTGTGCTTTAAACTTCCACAATATAACTGTTTTCCAATATTTGTCTGATAGTATAAAATGTCTAAAGTATATTAACTTCCGTTCAGCAATCAATGCCTCAAGGGTCATTGTTTTTATACTCCTTAAAACCTTATCATTCAATTCTTTAAATCCATGGGATCCTTATAAGCTTCACCACATTCATAAATCAAATGAATCAATTTCCTTCCTTTCTTCTTAATGATCCAGCTTTCATATCCAGACATCATCAATGGAAAGACCACTGCTTTAACAATTCTAACATGCCATTCGTAATTTTTGTCAAGTTTAACATGCCTTTCTCTACCCCCCCCATGCCTTTAGAGCTATCCTCCTTTTAATCTCACCTCCACAATGACTATTTCTTATTCTTGACCCCAGTAAATCAATCATAACCTTCATCCACCTCTATGATATCTCTTTCAATCATAAATTCACCCAAACTGCCAGAAACCATCACTTCTGTTTCAATGATAATTAAATTAATCAGCCTTCTCTCCCACCCAAACAAAAAGAATTAACCATTTCAGATCATCCCCAGTTTTTGTCATGAGGGTTGTACTATCTGCATATCTTAAATCATTTATTTCATACCAAATTTTTGGTCAGGGAATCCTGCAGACTTTTCCTGGATTTATTTAGGAGCATAACATCATCTGCATAATGTAAAGAGCAAAGATTAACATGTCCAATTTTGATATCAGGTTCAATACTGCTTTCCTTCATAATGTTATTGATAAAGATGATGAATAACAGTGGAGATAATGTACATCTGTATCTCCTTCAATTCTAATACATTGATATAATATCCCATTTACACCATATAATTGGAGTGTTTTGAACAGCTTTCCTCTTGGTACCTTGTCATATGCCTTTTCTAGATCTACAAAAATTAAATATAGTTCCTTGTTATATTCCCATGATTTCTCAACTATTTTTCTCAAAGTCATCCTGACAACTTCTATTTGGCATGAACCCAGCTTGTTCTTCTCCAAGACGTTTCTCAAGAATACTTGCATAAATATTAACAGAAACATTCAGTATAAAAATTCCTCTGTAATTCTCGCATTCAGCTTTATTTCCTTTTTTCTATAGATGGGTATTATGAGCACTTTATTCCAATCATCTGGAATTCAACCCCCCTCTGACCAGACCTTCTGAATTATGCAGACTGTAAAACTTCTATACCTCCAGATTTTAGCACTTCTGATTGCATTTCATCCATTCCAGCTGCCTTCCCATATTTCAAGTTTGTGTTAGCTTTTCTACTTCAAGGAAAGACATACATTCCAGATGGCAATCCCATCGAGTGTTTTCTATTACCATGCTGTCACTGCTTGTTTCATTTAGCAATCAAATTAATTACTTTATACATCAAGAATACCTTTATCCTCAGTTTTCATGTTCCCTTTATGATCTCTAATTCCTTTTATAGTACTCTTTCCTCCATTTCTGAGCTTTTTCGATAGCCTCCAGAATACTTCCTGATATTTATTTTTAATGTTCTTACCACAGTCTTTACCTATTTGGTTCTTACCTATTTGGTTCAGAATCCAACATGATCTTCCACTAAAGTGGAAGATCATGTTGGATTCTGAACCAAATAATAATTACTCTAATCTCTACATAATCAGAATCCAACACCTCCATCCTGAATGACAATGCAATTAAGAGTGAATCGTGGGAACAGTGACAGGAATAGGACCTGTAAGATGGAGCAAGGTCATGAAAATAGTTACGGAAGCCAATCAAGTAGGCCAAAATGACGTATTTACCAATAAACGGATGTTTGTGGTTCCTGCCCGAGATTGCGAGATTGCAGTCTCGCAATCTCGCAATCTGGAGATGGAGCAAGGTCATGAAAATAGTTACGGAGGCCAATCAAGTAGGCCAAAATGACGTATTTACCAATAAACATATTTTTGTGGTTCCTGCCTGAGATTGCAACGCGTGCACAGTTCTTATTTACTTATACTTACACGTATTCGATCCCAGTTCTCATTTTTGTGCATCGACATACAAGTGAGCGTTAATGTTCTAAAATTCATCAACATACATATTATAATTCAATCGTTATTCATTCACGAAACTTCTCTATGTTGAAGAGGTGAGCAGGGCTGGTAGTAAGGTAGTAATACAGTAATACCAGTGATATTAATACCAGTAGTTTATTAATATCACTAGTAATACCAGTGATATTACTAGTGATAGTAATAGTAGTAAAAGTAATATAATAATATATACTATATTATACATACAATAGACACTGTAACTATAAAATAAACAATCTAAAAACTCACATAAGCATCTTTTTTGCTTATCCTATTATAATTATATAATAGTAAAATAGAGGGGGATCGATAAAAAGTCAAGTAACTCTTGAAGAGGTCGACGGTCAAAGAAGTTTGGCGACCCCAGCTCTAGACTGAATAAATCAATATTTTCTTCAGGGTTTGCCAATGAATCTCCAAGGTGTGGTTCTTGTTTTCAAATTCTTTCAGTTTTTCTTGAATAATGTTTATGTACTTGAGTCTAAAGTTCACATCTGATAGCTGTTCAACTTTGATTCATTTCAAAATTTTCTTGCACACCCATCTTTTCAATATGAAGTCCAATTTTATCCTGCTCAACACTAAATGGTGATCACTTCTTATTTCAAATTCTCTGTATACTATTGTGTCTTTAACTAATAGTAAAACATTGCTTTCAACAATACCATAATCAATGAGACTTTTCTTATTCCTTGCATCTTTTCTCCATGTGAATTTGTGGACATTTTTATGTTGGAACAGGGTGTTAGTAATAACTAATTCATGTCCTAAGCAGAAATCTACTTACCATTATTATCAGCTTTGTTGTTCTTTTTCTCTAAATTTTCCCAAAACATTCTTGTCTGGCAATCCTTTCCTACTCTGCTGTTTAGATCTCCAACTATTAGTCTTTACTATTACTATTAGTCTTTAACTAATAGTAAAACATTGCTTTCAACAATACCATAATGAATGAGACTTTTCTTATTCCTTGCATCTTTTCTCCATGTGAATTTGTGGTTATTTTTATGTTGGAACATGGTGTTAGTAATAACTAATTCATGTCCCAAGCAGAAATCTACTTACCATTATTATCAGCTTTGTTGTTCTTTTTCTCTAAATTTTCCCAAAACATTCTTGTCTGGCAATCCTTTCCTACTCTGCTGTTTAGATCTCCAACAAGGACCAATATTTCCTTTTTCATTGTGTCAATTGCCTTTTCTAATGCCTTGAAAAATTCCTCCACTTCTTCCTTAATAGAACCTTCTGTGGGAGCATAAGAACAAATAAGTCTCATTGTCCAGTTTCTTATTCTAATATTAGTCCACATGACTCTACTTGAAATTGCCTGCCATTCAACAAGATCATCCTCATATTTAGTACTTAATATTATAGCTACTCCTTTTCCCTGAGTGTTATTTCCTGAATATAACATCTTGTATTTGTTGCTTAGAAAGATATCACATATTTTTGTCTTCTTTCAGTAACATCTATTATGTCGATCTGGTATTTATCCATTTTTTTCTGCTGGTACACTCTTTTCCATTGATGCTTCTTATGTTGATGGTGCCAATCTTGATCTCCACTGATGTTCAGTTGGAGTTTGTTCCAGTAGCTGACTTTTTGCTGTCCACCCTGGTTCCCGGATTAAAACAATAGGGACCTTGTTTATCCAGGCAACGCATCCAGCTTGCATGAAATTCCATCATGTTGTACTATCATATTGAGTTATGGTTTAAGCCAATAAGAATACAATTTGTCAGCTAAATCCCAAATTACCAGTCCATACTTATTAATTCAGTATCCAGGTTACCCAACAGGATGCACCACTAGAAAGTGAGGATTGTACATCAGGTCAGAAGCCCTGGTCAATTCTCTGCATTCCCCAAAAGGCCATGTGGGATCTAGTCCCAGTTATCCAGCCTTGATCCTTAAGCACCCCTAGTGGCAAAATGTTAAAATGTCGAGTCAGACAAAGAAGAGCCATGTGAACTTTTTTTTTTGAAAGGACCGAGTGTATAAGTCAAAAGTTATGGGAAAATTCAGGTAAGAATACAGAAGAGAAATATCAAGGTTGCAAAATATTCTGAAAAAACTACTGAAATGAAAGAAAAAGGAATCTCAGAGAATCAAAATTTAACATAAGGATATTCTGAAAGTAAGTACTTTGAAAGATGATTAAATGAGATAAGCAATTAGTAAATACTTAAGGTTAAAAAAAAAAAATAAACACTAATGAAACCTGAAAAGGCAGGTATCATAAGATATCTGATCAGAAATGCTCAAATATGGAGTTATGTTTCAGAATGGCTGCAGTGCATAATTCAGGTCTAGCAAAAAGGCCAAATTCCAGATGACTAGTCTCAGCATTTATCTATTAAAAAAAGTAAAGAAAAGTAAATATGAAAATTATTTCATATTTTCATATTTACATATGAAATTTCCATACTGAATAATCCCAGTAAGATTGATCTTAAACATACTTGAAGAGGTTAAGAAAAATTATAGAAGATACATGAGATAGCTTCATGCCAAATGCAGATGTTCAGAAACATTCTTTATGACAAATAGTAGAGACATCATAAGAATCCAAGGATCTGGATTAAAGTCTCTGCAGATATGGAAAAGGTGCCAAGAAAAATCATTATCAAATTCCTAACATGTACCTTCAAGGGATGTACAAGATATAGTACTACATGAAAAATTTACATCATTACTAACTTCCTATCTACAATTTTCCTCCAAATCAATCTGTTACCTGTCAAGACTCCAAATTATCAGATCTTATATTTCTATCTTCTAAGGCATATTTTACCATATCAATCCACCTACATCTTGATTCTTATTCTGGGTCTTTTTCCTGCCAACCTGATAGAGAACACTTGTTTTACTAATCTTTCTTCTAACATTCTGTTTAAGTGACCATAACACCTGAGATTAGCTCTGCTAATGCATTCCTGGAAGCTGACAATGTCAAGTTCTTTCCTGATATCCTCGTTTTTAATATGATATTGACATTGATGTCATCTGCGGTCTCTAGTCTTTGATCAAGTGTTTTACTTCTAAACCAGCTCTCAGATTCAAAAGTAAAAACTGGTTTCTACTTTTGAATCTGAGAGCTGTTGAATAGACCTTGAATAGGAAATAGACAACAGAATCAACATACCAGGTTTGTTGATTCTGTTGTCTATTTTCATATTTAATTTATCATCTTGGGGGGGGGGGGGAAGTCCTACCACACCTCCACGTGGCCCTCCCTGGACCATTGAAGCTCTTGACCAAATTTCTTATGGTCCAATTTCAAGATGACTAACGTGGCAACGGCATCCAATTTTCTAATGAAGTCAACTAACCCAATACTGAACTGACACCCACTCACATCTTTGCCTGTCCAGCAATTGCAGCAGCCTTGCAAGAAATGGATCCTAATCCTGAATAACAGCTCTATACAAGCAGAATCATAGGTGGCCAGGCCAGTGTAGGGAGCACACAGAGGCATCTAAGGCTCTTCAAAGGACAAGACAACAACAATTTACCATCTCCACTAAAAATCTTGCCTAAGTAGCTGAAATGTTTTACTTGTTCCATAGGTTCTCCATTCACAATGCAGTTGATATTTTCAATTTTTCTGCCTATTTTCATTGTCTTTTTAATGCTAACCTTCATACCGTATCTATTACAACAGTTATTCAATTTAGTCAGGGAATCTTACCGACTTGTAGATTTATTTAGTAGTATAACATCATCTACATAAAGCAAAGATCTGAGATTAACATTTCCAATTTTGATATCAAGTTTAATACCACTTTCCTTCATGATGTGATCTATATAGATAATGAATAACAGAGAGTATAATGTACATCCTTGTCTGACACCAGATTTAACATTAAACCACCTTCCTGTACTTCCTTCAATTCTAACTGCTAACAACTCAAATAAAGACTACGAATTGCTTGATAGAATGCACCATTGACACCATAGAACTGTAGCGTTTTGAATAGCTTCTCTCTCTCTTGGCAGCTTGCCATATGCCTTTTCCAGATCTACAAAACTTAAATACAGACCTTTGTTATATTCCCATGATTTCTCAACTATTTGTCGTAAAGTGAAAATCTGATCCTGACAGCCTCCATTTGGCCTGAATCCAGCTCATTCTTCAGCAAGCTTCCCTTCTCAACCATTTCTCAAGTACAGGCAGCCCTCAGTTTACGCCTCAATTCCGTTCCTGAAAAAACGAGCGTAAACCAAACCCAATTTTAATGGGAGGTATGAAGTTATGTTCAGCCCAGTCAAAAAATATGCACATGAAGTATGTGTAATATTATTATATTTATAGCTTTGATAATACATACATATATATTTGTTAAAATAAAATTATTAATAATGAAAACAAAACAAAATTATATACAAAAAAATGAAACTTTGAAAAGATATTACATATTTCTATGTTGAAGTTCCTGGTTTCGGATCACCTGCATTTTTTTTAAAAGTATCCAGTATTAACTGCCTAGATTTTCTTTTTCTTTCTTTAAGGAGTTCAGTATAAGGTCAAATAGATGCAATTACACTCCTTTTTATGTTCGCACTCCGTTCCCAATCGTTGTCCATTTCGCAGAGTTCATCAGTCAATGTCTCTATGCTTGCAAGAATATGCTGTAAATCAGCTGTTTTCATATCTCTCAGAGGATCTTCTTCATTTTCTTTCTCCTCCTTTGGATGTTGACTTAATTGTTCAGCTAATTCTTTTAAGTCTTCATTGGAAAGTGGTTTATCATGGCTCTCTAAGACTTCTGTCATATCTTCAGCTGTAATATCGTACAATCCCACCTCTCGCACAAGCTTGGTAACATCTTCAATAACATTCTCCTCTTGCTCTAATTCCTCGAAGTCATGCATAAATGCTGGAAGAAATTTTTGTCATGCTCCTTTTAAACACTTCGTTGACACGTCGTTCCAAGCTGCCCTGATGCTATTAATGCCCTTCAAAATATTGAATGACCGCCAAGTCTTTAATAGTTTTTCCTGAAGTGTCCAAGACTCTTACCATTTCCATAAATGTTATACGGAGGTAATAGACTTTGAAGATTGATATAATCCCCTGATCCATTGGTTGCAAAAGCGATGTGTTTGGGGCATGTAAACAACCTCGACATCCAATGGCGTTCTTACTTCAGCAAGGTTTTGTGGCTGTCCAGGGGTATTATCCAAGAGAAGCAATGCCTTGGCTGGCAAATCATTTTCTTTACAGAAGTGAAGCACGGTAGGACAAAAATAGTTTGTGTACAATCTATAAAAACGTCTTGTGTAACCCAAGCTTTCTTGTTTCATTTCCAATAGACTGGCAGCATGGCTTTTAGACCCTTGAAGGCACGTGGCGTCTTTGAATGGCACACCAACATTGGTTTAAGATTCAAAGTTCCGGAGACATTTGCACCCAACAAAAGCGTAAGTCTATCTTTTGCAGCTTTAAAACCTGGAGCGGAATGTTCTTCACAGGAAATGAAGGTGTGTGATGGCAATTTTTTCCAGTAGAGCCAAGTCTCATTCTTTTTCAAGAGTGTAGAACAAGTTCCTTGTTCTACACAGTCTTGAAATTCTTTGGGAAAAGCAGCCGCTACCACAACATCTGCACTTGCTGCCTCACCACATAATTTGACACTGTGGCACTTACTTTGAGACTTAAATCTCATGAACCAACCTTTACTTCCTAAAAATGTTTCTTTGCATCCATCTGTCTTTTTAAGATCCTCAAAAATTGTTTTTGCTTTCTCAGTTATAACAACCTGCATCAGAGGAATGTTTTTCTGATTCAAGTCATCCACCCATAATGATAATTTTTACATTTTTTTCATGAAGTTTACCCCTGCTATAATGTACATGTTTTGCATTTAGTGCTGCCGTAGATTGTTGCGCAGACTGTTTTATTCTATCTGCATTTTTCATAATTGTAGTAACAGTTGATGGAGGTAAGTTCACACTTCTATAGACATTAGCACGTCTGCCCATCTTCCATTCTTCGAATCACCTCCATCTTCTTTTCAAGTGCAACTGATTTCCGTGCCTTCTTAACACCAGGTTCTGCTAATTTTCCTGCACTTCTATTATCAGACATGGTATGTAATTGCGTACTTTATCAATTTAAATAAGTATGTACATAAAAAAAATTAAATATAACAATTAGGTAGATTCAACATAAAAACTAAGTTTGATACATATATGTCGTAGTAGCTTGGTAAACACTCAAACACTAGAGTGCCTGCTAGTATTGTTTCTCAGTCAACCACACTACATTAAGAAAGCAAGCGCAGATAACTGGCATTATTGTGAATTGCCATAAATTGAACAGGCGTAAACCGAGGGCTGCCTGTATATACTTGCATAAATCTTACCAGGAACACTCAGTAGAGAAATACCTCTGTAATTCTCACTTTCAGTTTTATTTCCCTTTTTATAAATGGGTACTATGAGAGCTCTACTCCAATCATTGAGAATTCGTCCCTCTGTCCAGGCTTTCTGAACTATGCAGTGCAGCCACTGTAAGACTCTTATACCACCATACTTCAGCATTTCTGGTTGAATATCATCTACTCCTGCTGCCTTTCCACATTTCAAGCCTTTGATGGTGCGACTTCAAGTATGGATATGTATTCCTGACTGTATGCCTGTTGAGTGTTTTTTACCACTGTGCTATCACTGCTGGTTTCATTTAGCAATTTTTCAAAGTAATTACTCCATACTTCAAGGATATCTTTTTCTCCTGTTTTCATGTCACCTTTATCATCTCTAACTCCTTTTACAGCACTCTTTCCTCCATTTCTAAGCTTCTTCAATAACCTCTAGAATATCTTACCACCTTCTTGATATTTATTTTCTATGTTCTTGCCAAAGTCCTCTCATGACTTTTGTTTAGCTAGTTTTACACAGTATTTAGCTTTCTTACATTTGTCTCTGTATTCTCTAAGAGCAAAAGCTGACTTATTTGCCAGGAACTTTTGATATGCTTTCTTCTTTTCCTTCACTGCCTCTTTAACTTCCTGTGTCCACCATGAAGTTCTGATTTTTCTGTTCTTCCAGAAAACCTCATCACATGCCTCTCTGGCTGAATCAATCAATGTTCTTTCAGGACTTGCCACCGAATCTCCAAAGTTTGATTCCTGTTTGGTTCCTACCAAGATATAAACTATTCAAAATCTTGCAATTATATGGTGCAAATGTGGCACTGGTACACAGTAGTGCAAACAGAAAGATGCAGCCTATTCTTAAGTTATGTCAGCAGTTAGAAAGATGGGAGTACATGAAGATGTCACCAAATTAGATGCAGGATAAGAGTTCTCACTCTTTCTCTCTCTCTCCACCATTATTTATCATCTGTACAGATCATACAAAAAAGGAAAGGGACATATCAAATGTTTAATATCAAAATTCTGATATTAAACATTTCTTCACTTCATGCTTATGTTATACTCCAAAATAAATCTAGGACTAACTAAACTGAATAACTGCTGTAACAAATTTGGTATGAAAATAAGCACTAAAGAGACAAACCACAAAAATTAACAGGAAGAAAATATCAGATGCATTCTCAAATGAAGAATCTATAAATCAAATAGTTAGGCCCAATTTTCAATAAAGGTTGCAAATTCAATATGGAAATAGACAAGAGAATAAGAAAAGCTGGTATGACAGGGAGCTAGTTGAATATATTTGAATGGAAGAGATACAATCAGATAAACTGAACAGTATAGAAGAAAAGTTTAAACCAATTTTAACTTATGGATGTAAAAAGAAGAAATAGTAATAAAAACAAGTGATGAACTAGAGACCACAGATATGAGTTATCAGAAAAAATTAGACAAGCGAACAGATCATATTAAAAATGAAGGTATTAAAAGGAAAATGGTGCTGTTAGTATTCAAAGACGTGCAAGCCAGTATAATCTAAGTTTGATGCTATGATAGCAGGGAAACGATTTAAAGGAGGATCAAGAGCTAGATAGGCTGATGAAGTTAGTAGTGCCATGGAAGACCAAAGTAGAATCATCATAAATAAGTTAATTCTGCAAGAAGACTGTTGATCTAGGTACACTTCATTATGCAGTATTATCATAATATTCTATACATCCCCATGATGATATATTGACTAAATGATGATAGTGATAAACTGTTAAATTTATTTCATGACATTTTGAAGCAGAAATACATTGTAGCATATATTATCAAAGTAGAATACCACACCTTTGATTACCTGTTAGTGTAACTCAATGTGTGCACCATTTACAGCCCTACAGATATCAAAACAGAATTCTACCTTAGACCACTCAAGTAAGCATGTCCATAGGAATTGCTTCTATGGTTGCTATTATTCTATGGCACTGGTGGGCAAGAGACCGGAATTTTTCTTGATGCACAATGTCTTTTACACAGTAGTTGCATGAAGTTGTTCACAAGAGCATGCTTCATATAAACTGTAGCTTGTTCATGACATCCAGCACCTACTGAGGTACTGGATGTAATGAACTTCCAGCCACAAAGAGTTCAGTTTGTGACCACCATGTTATAACCTCATTGTTGAACATGACAAGTACCTCGAGAGCTTTTTTTTTTTTTTTCTGATGAGGCAACATTTAATGTGCATGGAGTTGGGAGTAACCATAATTGTTGGGTGTGGGGATCAGAAAATCCACATGAACTGGTGGAGTTTGTCCATAACAGTCCAAAAGTCAATGTCTGGTGCAGCATAATGCATGATCGCATTGTTGAGCGATTTTTTTTCCATGAGCAGTCAATTACAAGTGTGGCATACCTAATATGCTAGAGAACTTTGTGTTTCTGCTGAAACTGATAATGTGGAGGGCCTCATTTTCCAACAGGATAAAGCCTTGCCACATATGCAGTGATTGGGCAGAGCGTGCTCAACAATCAATACATTGAAAAATGTATAGGAGGTCCCATTTGCTTGGCCACAATGCAGTCCCAATTTGACTCCAACGGATTTCTTCTTTTGCAGCTACATAAAAGACTGTGTATCAAGAAAAATAACAGTCTTTTGCCCACCTGCACTATAGAATCACAGCAACCATAGAAGCATTCCTATGGATATGCTTACCCAAGTGTGAACTGAGGTAGAATTCAGTTTTGATGTCTGCAGGGTTGTAATTCTCTGGCCAGTTTGTCATTTATAGAGGAAGAGGAGGTGACTAAGTTTCCAGACAGGTAATCCTGCTTTAGCATGAGACCAGCTAACTCACCTTCAACTGAAAACTCTTTGTAAAGATTCTTCACGTTTTGGATGTGATTCAAACTCAAGTCTTTCAATTCAAAGGTAAGTCACATCATCCTGAGGACTGCATAACCCAATCATTTTAATAACTGTTGCTGTGTCAGCAAGTTTTCCTATACATAACTGCT
The DNA here is from genome assembly GCF_054136105.1 of Typopeltis vanoorti. Classification (NCBI taxonomy): domain Eukaryota; kingdom Metazoa; phylum Arthropoda; class Arachnida; order Uropygi; family Thelyphonidae; genus Typopeltis; species Typopeltis vanoorti. Next base: position 12,694,086 of record NC_143554.1, read on the forward strand.
CTGCTAATTTAAACAATACAAAATCTAAGCTACTGTTCCCTACAAAATTTATTATTATTAAGAGAGACCTCCAGGGAGTAAGGGACTCATCAAGGGAGGCCACATACTACATGCACTAGCTATCATACTTATTCTTGAATTCATCCACACTGCTTGCACATACCACATCCAACAGCAATCCATTCTAATCATGCACTACCCTATGAGGGAAAAATCTTGCCCTCACCCTCTTCTTAGCAACATTCATTCTCAGCTTCCAAGGATGCCCTCATATCCTTTCCCCACCCACCATAAAATGAAAAATTCCATCAACTGAAATCCTTTATGACTCTTTCAGAAGTTTGCATGTCCTCAATCATATCCTCCCATTTCTTCTGTTTGCTAGTGTCTACGGTCTACAAATTCTCAATTTGTCTTCATAATCAGTATTCCACAATCCTGATATAATTTTTCACACTCTCCTTTGCAGTGGCTTTGCTGTATTAGAATCGGAACCAAAATCACGGAAACCAGGAACCAAACTTGCAAACAATAGTCCAAGTAAGGGCTTATCAAGGCCTTGTAAACAGACAAAATGACATCCTTATCCTTACATGTTAAAGTTCATTTAAGCATTGCAATTATTTGAGTTGTATTTGCAATCTTTGCTACATGGCCCATGAACTTCAACTTCTTATTTACTAAAACTCCAAGATCCCTAGCCTGATCAGTTTCTTCTAGTATAATCCCACCAATATAATACAACACTGGATATCTAATCATGCCAAAATGCATGACTTGATCACTGTGAAAGAGTATCACTATCAAATCCTTCCCAACATCATTAATGTACAGACTGAATAACAATGGACAATGGACTGATCCTTGTGGTACACCACGAGATGCTTTAAATCTTGCTGACTCATATCTCTTGTATACCACTTTTTGATATCAGTCAGTCAGTCATCCTCTTAACCACACTAATATTATATTATATAATCCGACCCACATTCTCCAATTTATACAACAGTCTTCCATGCTGAATTCTGTCAAAAACCTTAGCAAACAAAAGTATCATGGGTGTATCCATTTCCCTTGTCCTCAATGGCAACATTGCCAGCCTGGCTGGCCGAGTGGTTAGTGTATCCGCTCCCCAGCCAAAGGGCTGCTGGTTCGAATCCTGCCGTGGGCATGGATGTTTGTGATTGTTTGTGGAAATACTAGTGGTGGTGGTGGTGGTGGTTGGCGATAGATGATGTTGGTGTAATTGTGGTCAGTTGGTGAATTGTGAGTGGTGGAGACAGAGTTAGTAGATGCCCTCCCTCGATGAGTCTCTGGACTCCCTGGAGGTGACAAATAATAATAATAATTATTATTGTTATAGAATGTAAGCAAGTTGCTAAAACATGAACTTTCCTTAGTAAACCCATGCAGTTCATTGCAATGTATAGATTCACTGTCAACCCATTTGTGAATGCAAGCCTAACCAATTTTTCCAAAATCTTCACCACTACTCCAGAAATACTGATTAGTTGAAGTTAGATACATTGGTTTTGCACCACTAATGTGCAATGGGATTACAATACATTCTTTAATTTCCTGCAGAATCTTCCCTATTCTGAGACTCATATTAAACAGCCTGGTCAAAGGAATTGCCAGTTCAGCTGAACACTCTTTTAGCACGTGCTGATATCCAACCAGCTCTAATACCCCCAGAGTTTCTTCATTCATTAAAGAGGTAGCAGTCAACTCAATGTTGCATACAACAGGTTGATAGCTTTTAGCAAAATGGGCAATCATTAGTTGAACAACCTCTTCTACAACTGTCACCCTCACTCCATCTGCATTCAGAAGTTATTCTTTCATATGCACTTTCTTTTATTTGCAGCATATCGATAGAATTCTCATGGGCTGTCTTAGCTTGAGGAGCCAGTTTTTTTTCATACTCAGACCTAGCTTTCCATATAACAGTTGGGACTCTTCTGGTCTGGTGCTTATAATTTTCATAACGGACATCTTTATGCAGACCGTATTCCTTCTATATCATCTGTTTCTTACAAATCTCTTGCTTAATAAGGTTACACATCCATATGACTCCTACCCTATTTATTCTTCGAATTCTTGGGGCACATTCTGATATTGCATTGTTTTAGCATTTTTTAATGCATGCGAAGCATGCATTGTCAATATTCTTCCCATCCAGCAACCGATACCATTCCACTGAACTCAGTATACTCCTCGGTTGGTCATAATTTTCCTGTTTTGTAATTCAGCATGTAACCCTTTCTGAATGGCACATTCATAAACTCTTAGTCACTTCCCAAGTGAATACTGCATGATCACTGTCACCAACCAGAGGCAGAATAGTTGTCTTTAACTGAAACACCCTCAAACACTATAATCAAATCTAACACTCTTTGACGTTGAGTTCCTTGTCACATGATTCTTAGGAAGTTGTCCCACAACTCAATAAATTTAGTTTCATTCTTCTCATGAGATTTTACTGCTACCCAATCAATATTTCGATAAGTCACCCATTATGATTACTCTTTTCGTGCCCATCATCTCTATTTGGTGATGCATTTCTTCATCACTAGCAACTGATCCACCAGGTCTGTAAGAACACCCCACTATGTATTTGATCTTATTAGCTTCCACCTCACATGAGATGGCTTTAATTTCACTGCCACATGAAATACTGTTATTAGTACCACAATCATAGTTCTCAACACTACTGGATTCAAGTAATCCAATATTAGCAGAATGCCCCTCCTCTCCTGTATCCTTCCTAAAAATACTGTACCCTTTACACTTGATTTAGTATGTCTGATTCTGATAGCCAGGTCTCAGTAATGCCTACGATCCGAGGTCCCAACATACTGACCAAGGAACAAACACTACCTCTTTGTTTCTGATACTCCTAGCATTCGTATAAAGACATAATAAGCAACTTGTATTTTCTTTTTTGTATACTCTTGTCTGCAGTCAGTCTGCATGACACGGTTGGATATCTCTCCATATTCTTGCCAATTTATTACCATATTCTGAAAATAACAATGAAAACAGATAGCTTATCAGTAAATGAAGTGCACATCATACATACCAGAATCTGCTAGCGTTTACTACAGTAATTACAGATAAAAATACACAACATCTTCATAACTGCTAGCTTGGTTGGCCAAGTGATTAGTGTATCCACTCTCCAACCAACAGGCTACAGGTTCAAATCCTGTTTACGCTTGTCTTGAGGTAGGGATGAATTTCATTGTCTGGTGTGAGACCACTAACTGCTTATTGGAGTCCTGAAGTGGCTTAAAAAAGTTCCATGTTTGATCTCTAGAGTAGGGTTTCCTGATTAAAAAATAAATGGGGAAAAAAGAAATAAAAATATATATAATTAATAAAAATGAGAAAAAAATCCTTAGTCCACCCATGGTATGAAAATATTATACGTTTGTAAAAACCTTTCATGAGTGGAAGCCACATAAAAAAAAATTATCAGGTGATGACAGCTTACTGGCTACTTGGATAAAATTAATTACAAGACTTGACTGGTCACTAGAATACAAAGTGGGGGAAATAAAAACCTTACAATGTTTAAATTATCATAAGAAAAGCAATACATAAAACTTGACAGTTGAAATTTTTAGTCAAGATTGCATCTTCACTTACAACTGCCTAAATAGTTGAAGGTTACTCGTTTTAATAATGTCCCATTCAAGATGCAGCTGATATTTTCAGTGCTTCTGCCTATATTCTCTTCATTCTGATTTTCATAATAAATTTGAAACAGAAATAATTCAATTTAGTTGAGGAATCCTATAGAATTCACCTGGATTTATTTAAAAGTATAAATTCATCTGTATGAAGTAAAGAGTTCAGTGGAATATCTCCAATTCTGATATCCATAGCTATTGCTATAGGTCCAAGAAAGACTATTTTTGGAATCAGCATTAGCCATGAAACAATCCTCTAAGCTCAACAAGTATAGCTGCAGCAATTTGCCAAAGATCTGGGAGACAATCATTCTAAAACTTTTAGCTTTAATTTTCTGAAGTTTGTTTTTATTTGATCAGACATTAGAGAGTTCAGTTCATTTTCAGTCACAATTTGAATTGTTTCTGATAATCGATAGAGTGCTGTGTGCTTTTACCAATTATAATTTGTGCTCTAAAGATTTTAGAAATCAAGCACAAGATTAGTAAGTTCAAGTAATTATCTTCTTCTGGTGGCATAAAGCACTTATGAAAAACCACTAACACTTACACCTGTTATGTGATATTATGGTCTTTTTTTTAACATCACTTTTTTTTTTATTCACAAATGTCTAGTGGTTGAAACTCTTCAGTTTTGAAGGCTTTAAACTTGACAAAGATTTTTGATTTCATAATGCACTCTGGTGTTAAATTGGAAGAAGCAAAATGTACAAAGATGGAAGGCACAGTGATGGGAAGTCTTTTTCCACTCACACTGGCAAACCACTATTCAGAACACTTTCGAGGGTGTTGAAAAGTTCGCGGCCTAACAATGAAAAAACTAGTTCATAATTTCAAAATTATTTTTATTTTTCAACATAATCTCCCTTAAGGCTAATACATTTATTACAGATGCTCCAGCACCATTATCCCATCCCTGTAGCAGTTTTCAGTAAGATATGCAAAATATCCCTCTACAGCTGCAATCACCTCTTGATTCGAAGAAAAATGCTGACCAGCGAGGAAGAGTTTTAGTTTTGGGAAGAAATAAAAGTCAGAGCCCAAATCTGAGGAATAGGGTGGATGTTCCAACAATTCAAGGCTGGTTTGGCCGCGTTTAAACTTGGCAGTCATTTCTTAATTGTCGAAAATGAAGGAGAAGAGTGCCCATAAACTTTTATGAACTTTGAATGAATTTCTTTGGCATTAAACCTTCTTTTACAAAGAATTTTATAACAGCATGATACTCGATTTTATCCATTTCAAGGGATACAGATAACACATTTGTTTAAGACAGCTGTATAAAACAAACTACTTGATAGAATAACTTGCAATTTCACATGGATACTTATGACAGATGTATCAACTTAGGAAAAAAAAAAAAGAAAAAAAAAATCGTGCCAATAATGTTACCATCTATGGTCAAGGCCAAGAACTTTTCAGACCACCCTTGTACAAAAGAGTTCCTGTTCTCATTTCATCCAGACATCCACAACTTTATTTCTAAATCTGTTGGACAATCGTTTGGCTATTTGGCTACATTCAAAAAATACAATGATCCTCTAAGAACAGATGAATAACCCGCATTTCTGAGTAACATTGGGTGAAAATTCAGCCTTCCGAAGCATCTTGCTTTTCCCGTCTCCCTGAAGCATTTTGACAGATGTCTGCCACAAACACACTTTCACCAGTAGATATATGCAACATAATTCAACACATCAAGATCTTGTTCACGCTCATGCCTTCATTTCCTCTTTACCTTTACCAGAGGAAATGGACACTATAAAATTGGTAAAACAATTCAATGAGATTAACATCTCAGGATGATTCAATGTACTGCAGATTCTTGTAAATCCACTACTGACTGTACAGTTCCTATTTCTTGAATTCTAATCTTACTCCTATGTTCATTCATATCAATGAAATTCTATGTTCTTATCAAACACCCCAGATAAACTTTTACCATTGTCTCTTCTGTGTGTTTACCATGTACTTTGTAAATGCTACCTTTTGTGCTAAGATGAATGTGACAAAAGATCTAAACTAAATTCATTAAGTTATAAATTTGAATTTACTTATTGTATCACTGATGAACTGTCAGATACAGTCTGAAATACTCGTGCATAAAATCCCCATGAGTTCACTTCAAATGTATAAGCAAGAAACTTACCAAATACAAAGCTAAATGGCAGCATTTGTCCATCACTACCAATTTGAAAGATAGTATTCCCATTTTCTACTTTCCAATGACTGACAGATCCCAGTTTTTTTTCTCTGGAATGATAAAGAAATGATAATTAACTAAAAATGATAACACATGAAATTTCTAAAAAAAACCATACTGTATTTGCTATCCAAGTCAATCATCATTTTGAAATTTGTTCTCAAGTCTTGACTAATTTAGTTCTTAAAGGTATTTTTTTTTTTTAATGATTTCTTTTAAACTATACTGTTTTTCACCTATATACTTAACTTATGTTATTAGACAAAAAATATGAGAAATGCTTGATGACCTGTGATTAAGCTTAAAAAATCTTCATGGTATTATTACAACATTTCTGAATGTTTACTTTAAATTCTTTGAAGAATTTCCTGTTTGAACAGTTATCCTGCACCCTAAAGGAACAGGAATGGTGTTTTTCAGTTCATGTCTGGAAACATTCAGCTTGCTATTGATAATCTAAACATTAGCTCTCATAGTACATTTCAATCATGCAAACTAATTATCAGTGATCAGTGTGAAACATATAAAACAATGCATCATCCACCTGTTGTTACAGCACTATATCAAAGTACATATTTCTGCTATTTCTTTGAATCTCTATCATGTTCAGGGCTCAAAAAAATGTGCTTGTCAGATTTCCTGTAAAATATTGTCATTATTTTTAGGTGACGAGTATCAAAAAAAACAGGAATTTCACTTTGTTAATCACCAGCTTTATTTACATAATGCTAATTCTGTTTAATGTTGTAAATAGTTTTTTTTTTGTATTCACCTTACTTATTGCAACTACTAGAGAGTATCAGTCATAAATACCTGTTTTGTAGAATGAAGAAATAATTAAATATGTAGCTTGTTTACTTAATTAGACAGTTCCTATTCTTGAATTGTCTCCTCCTTTCTATTGTTATTCAACACTACTCCAACCCCAACATACACACTACACAAAATTAACAAAATACTCATTGAACAATTCCAATATATCTTGTCGCTCAACTTCAGCAGATATGACCCATGTTCCATCTCTAGCAACTAAAGTAAAGCCTTCTGTATTCACCCTTTCTTCTACTAGCAAAAAACACTAGCATCTCTAAGGTTTTGCTTTACTGCTTCAGCTGCTCAACTCCTGCAACTAAATCGAGGGGTACTCAGTTCTTTATATCTTTTACACATCATCCTCGTTCTCAGAAGCTTCTGCATAATTCCATAATTCATCCATTTCACTCCTACTTTATTTATCCTATTAACTTTAAGAATGCGATCTGACATTATCATAATTAATTGATTCTGGACCAAGTCACAGGTACTGGTGATTTCTCTCCCTTTCATCTGATATCAAGCCACTGTATATCACCAATCTGTTTTCCTAATTGAACGTCTCCTGTGCTGCAATTCCACACATCTCTCTCTTGTTCTATAAAACTATAAAGCTTGCACCTGCCTAGACATGATCATTCCCCCAAATGACTGCATTATGGTGACATTTCCTATCATCACCGTATAAGACAACTTTACTATTATTAAGAGAGATCTCCAGGGAGTGAGGAACTAATCAAGGGAGGACATACTGTTTGAAGCTTTTTCACTTGGTTATACTAAAAATTATATAATTTGGTTTAATCTTTTATCCAAGTGTAAGCAAACAAAGTTTGTGCTTGAAGTATCTTCAGGACAGCAACTCGTGGGAAAGGTGACTGACTTCACATCACTTACCTTAGTACCCCATAATGCAATGCACATCTCCTTGCAGACATGTATAATGCTATGCATTATGGGAAGGGTCACTACCCAGACTGGGTTCGAGCTTTATTGAGATTTCAGCCTATTCAAATCATTCAGCAAGTACTGCATATCAGCAGCACTCCTTATTACACTATCTTTGCATCAATAAGCAAACTGCTGTATGTCGCATGTTAAATCCTTCTAAATGTCATTAATGTACAGATTGAATAACAAAGGACCAAGGACTGATACTTGAGGCACACTGGTTGCCTTGAATCTTGCAGATTCACCCCACTCCAAATGCACGACTTTTTGATCCCTTGTTTAACACAGCGGTAACATTATTATAGAATGTGAGCTAGTTACTAAAACATGACCTTCCCTTAGTAAACCCATGCTGTTCATTACAAAGTACATTCTCTGTCAACCTATTTCTGAATGTGAGCCCTAACCTACTTTTCCAAAATCTTCACCACCACTCGAGATACTGATTGTTTGATAGTTGGATAATCAGTCTTTGCACCACCCTTGTGCAATGGGATTGTCATAAATTCTTTCTGCTCTTGTGGAATATTCCCTGTTCTGAGACACAAATTATATATCCTGGTAAAAGGAATAGCCAGATCAGCTGAACACTCTTTTAGCATCCATGCTGATATCTAGTCAGTTCCTATTGCAGACTTCTTATTCAGTTTGTGCAACAGCTCTTGTACTTCCTCCTCATAAAGTGAAGAAGCAGCAGTGAGTTCAATGTTGCATATACCATGTTGATAACTTTTAGCAATATGGCTACTCATTAGTTGAACAATCACTTGTGCATCAGTCACCTGCATACATCTGTATTCAGTAGAGTTATTCTTTCAAATTCATTCTTTCTGCTACTTGCATAATAATGACAGAATTCTTTTGGGTTGTCTTTAATTTGCAGAGCCAGTTTCTTTTCATACTCAGACCTAGCTTTCCATACATGTGTGACTCTTCTGGCATGCTGCTTATAATTATCATAACTGACATCATGCTTATGCTTTCTCATCTTTTTTTTTGTACCTTTTATGAAACTCTTGCTTAATTAGATTACACATCCATTTCACTCATACTCTGTTCTTCTATCTCTAGGGACACATTCTGATATTGCATCATTTAAGTATTTTTTAAACACTTCCCATTCATGTCGATACCCTTCCCGTCCAACAGCTGGATACCATGGTACAGAACCCAGCATACTCCTCAGTGGTCATAATTTCCTGCTTTGTAGTTCAGCATGTTACCTTTTTTGAGCGGAACATTCATAAACTTAAAAATCTCACACTAGTCCCGCATGTTGCTTCACCTACATACTGCACAAGATAGCTATCCCTAAAAAGATGAAGGAATTCAACCTTCTTAGTCAAATGTTATTTCCTGATTCCAATGCTTCCATAGTTAAAGTTGCTGATTACTATCATGCTTCTGTCCCTCACTAGTCTCATCTGTTTACATGTCAGAGTAGTCCCCCTCTGCATATAGCAACACTAATATCTAAAATTCATGGCTTCAAAGCTCACACCAAATGGCCTCAAAAGTATTATCAAGTTCTACATGGAAAGGACACAGCACTTCATTTGGAACTTGAAGAAAAGTAATCAGTGATATTCCTGCCGCCTTTTATCTTTTCTCTCTTTTCAAAAAATGTTATAACCTCAAATCTACACCTCACTGACGTCAATGATATCCTTCCCATCCAATCAAGCTTGCAAATTGAACTCTTATTCCTAATAACTCTTGCACTGGTGTATAAGCACAGCTGTTTACTCCTGGTTTCCCTTTCCTTTTACAATTCCTTATCCCATCATGACTCTGCTGCTCTCAATGAGGCCATTATGCATCCTTATCTTGCCTTCACTCTTTACCTCATACCAATTCTGGTAGCTTACTCTCACAATCCCATTGTCTACTTTTAATTTCCCTGAGCAACATATTCTCCTCCTCTCATCAATGATCTTGCCAGCCTCTTTCACTATCACTTTCACTCAAATGCAAACCATCTGCAGCAAACAGCTCAACTACCTTCCAATTTATTCCATTTGTACTTATTTATACTTCAATAATATAAGTAACATGACTTGTGTTTAGATTTTTTTTTATTATTTTTATTTTCCATTTGCCATCTAAAAACTATACTTCATACACCTGAAATGTTTTAATGGATATCCAAACAGATAAAACTGTTAAAAGATTAAAGCTAAAAGAAAATTTCACAATACTGCACCACCTCACTATAATGAACAACATACCTTTCAATAAGCTGACGTACACGAACAGACACTTTAATATTATCAGACATCATCCTAAACAGAAAAGATATTATTAAAAAAAAGTCTCATAAATGATAAAAATCACACGTTTAAAGGTCTATTATAGGCTACAATAAAATGCTATATTTTTCATATTTCTGATGACAATATATAAAAATATCAGATTCCTAACATCTAACCTTTATTAAATATTAAGCATTATTAATTACATCAATCATTAAATGAAAGAAAACTGGCTGGAGGGAAGCTGAACTGGTGGCTCAGGATAGAGGTATTTGTAACAAACGAATCTTGGCATTATATGCCATGAGTCAAGAAGAGAATAATTAAGCAAATAGTGCTTACTTTGCTTTGGATGGATATATCTTAATAAAATTTAGCATTGAAGATTTTTGCTAAAATTTGTACAATTATTTTAATTTTGGTTTAAACTGAGTAGTAGAATTTACGTAAAACTCTTCAAAATGATAGATTATCAATTTAGTTGAAAATATGCTATTCAATCAATCAACCAACCGTCTGTGGGTAAAATGTGATATAAATGGTTCTGAAAGAAAGTATGGATGGATGCAACATGTATTAACCAATTTTGTAACTCAGGGTGAGACCGCTGCCTTGTTTACTTGATGCTTGAATTGGATTGAAAAATTTTCTTGTTTTGTCTATAGAGCAGGGTTTCTGCATTACCTAATCCAAGTCTACCCACGGTAATAATACTAATCTTATGTTGTGCAGCTAGCAAGAGAAAGAATGACCGAAGAAGAAATTATTCTAGAGTTGTTCAGTGATCATTTTACTAAGGTTTTTCATACTAATGGTAATGATACTATTCTAAGGAAATAGGAAATTGATGAATCAATACTTCAACTCAGTTCTTTGAAGATGAATGATGTTGAAGTTTATGACAATTCTGCTGACTCCGTTGTTCAATGAGAGTCTAATGTCTTCAACAATTCCTAATGAGTGGAAAGAGAACAAGATTGTTTTCAACCTTTATGGAAAACAGATTTCAAATTACAGAGCAGTTTGCATTTCTGGAGTGGATGTTAAGGTCTTGGAGAAATAAGTTAGGAACAGAATACAGGATTGGGTGGATAAAGAAAAGACTGTGTAGAGGTCAACGTGGGTTTGTTAATGGGAGGGCTTTTACCAATTTACTTACATTTTATAATAAGGTGACTACAATTCTGGATAGGGGTGATTCATATATAGTGATACTTTTTGGATTTTGCAAAAGCATTTGACAGGCTATCATATAATAAATTGGTGTATAAGTTATAGCAAATGGGATTGGAAAATCAGTTGGTTGATTGGATAGCAAACTGGCTTTTTACTCAAAATCAAACGGTGATGTGTAGAGGAGCCATGTCTCTCAGGAGGAGAGCTACCAGCAGAGTCCAGCAGGGCTCTGTTCTAGGACTACTGTTTAATTTGTTTGTTAATAATATTGAGAATGGTTTGTAAGCAGACGTTCAGCTATTTGCAGATGATGCTAAGTTCGTAAATTTTATTAGGAATGATGCAGATGTATTAGTGCTTCAGAGCAATTTGAATAAAGTGACTATGTTAGATGACAAATGGGGATGTCAATTTAACACCAGTAAATGTGAGGTTTGCACTTTGGATCTCAAAAAAGTAAATCTGCATATCATATTGGGAACGTGGTATTACAGAGGAAGCAAGGGATCTTGGGATATTGGTGGATAAAGAATTGAAGTTCAAGGGACATATTGCAAAAATGATAAAAAAACAACAAAGAAATGCTAGATACTAAGAACACTGCCAAGTAGAGATGACGATGTCGTCATTTTGCTGTAGGAGACTTTGATTACACAACATTATGACTACTTTAGCTGCCATCCTGACAACAAGCACCTGTTTTGTTGTCATATATATATATATATATATATATATATATATACTGCTAATTTAATGTTTTGATGAAATTTTCTCTTATTCCATATACAGGAATCCCTCATTATACGTGATCTCACTTTATGCATTTTCGCTATGATGTGATTTTAAAAAGTTAATTTCAAAAATTGCAACTGGTAGCAATTCTGCAGCCACCCTGTGCGTGGTCACGTGACTTTGTGTGAGCGCCGCTTTGACAAGGCTGTATCGTGCTGCATGTCAGTCTCACAGCATGTGTAGAACTAGTAAGCTCCATTGTTTAAGTCTTCTGCAACACAAACATTATGGAAAAAAGAAGCAATTCTGACCAAAATATTTCCAAGACTAAAAAACAGAGAAAAGCTATAACACTGGAGAAAAAATTAGAAGTTATGAAAAGGTATGAAGGTAATGAGCGCACAGTCGACATAGTCAGAGCTACAGGAATTTCAGAATCAACTTTAAGAACAATAAGAAATCAAGCAAAGAAAATAAAAGAAAGTTGTAAAAGGGTGACGAGAATGTCAACAACTAAGATAACACACCAATAATGGAGAAATTGGAAAGGATGTTGGCCCAATGGATTGGGCATGAAAATCAATGTGCTATTCTGTTATCCACTTTGATTATCCAGGCTAAAGTGAAAAGTTTGTTTGATGATTTGAATGCTATAGATCTTGATCCTAAAGTGCAATCTTTTGCTGCAAGTGCTGGGTGGTTTGAACGTATTTGAACGTTTCACTTGCAGCAAAAGTGCAATCTTTTGCTGCAAGTGCAGAGTGGTTTGAACGTGTTTAAACGTTTCAAAGTGCGACATGGATTCCACAATCTCAAGCTGACTGGCAAGGCTGCGGGAGCTGATGTTGTTGGGAGTTTGCTGCTGAGAACTTTACAGCAAAATTTCTAAGTGTTCAGGAACATGGTCATTTGTCTCAGCAAGTGTTCAATTTCGATGAAATGGGGTTGTTCTGAAAGTGTACGTCTAGAAGAACATTTCTATTGGTTCAAGAAAGAGGGCCCCAGGTTTTATAGCTTCCAAGGACCGTCTCACTTTGCTGTTAGGAGGATATGCATCTGGAAATCATAAAACTAAACCACTGATGGTTTATCACTCCAAAAACCGACGCGCACTCAAGGGCTACTCAAAGGAGGATTTGCCTGTTGTATGGCGGTCAAATAAAAAAGCATGGATTACAGGAGCTGTGTTTGAGTCCTACTTTTGCAATGAACTGCGTCATGAATTGAAGGCTTATTGTGAATAAGCTATAAAGGATAAACGTACCCTTCAAAATTCTTCTGCTTCTGGACAACGACGCACCAGAACATCCTCCAAGCATCGCTGAAATTGATGAGAATATCAAAGTTATTTTTCTGCCACCAAACACAACATCCCTCATTCAACCCATGGATCAGGGTGTTATTGCAACTTTCAAGAGTTATTATCTCTGCAGAACATTTTTGCAGCTAGTTCAAGCTACATGTACCGACGGTGAATATAAAATTTCAGTGAAAGAATTTTGGAAGAAATATGATATAAAAATGGCAACTGACAACATTTGAGAGGCATGGACAGAAGTTAAGCAGTCCTGCATGAAGAGAGTTTGGAAGAAAATTTGGCCTGGAGTTTCTGATTCTAATGATTTTGATCCTGAAGGTGAGCTTGCCATCGCAAGACATGACATAGTTAAAATGGCAAAATCTGTTGGATTTGAGAATGTAGATGAGACAAATGTGGATGAACTGCTCGAGTCCCACTCATCAGAGCTCACTAATGAAGATTTTCTGAAAATGGCTCCTGACTTTCAACATGAATGATGAAAGTCAGGAGCCCATTGTTGTTGCGCCCATCAAACAGCATTCAACAAAACAAATCACTGAATTTTTTAAACACATTGACACAATAAACACAATGCCATCAGAATAATTGAAGAAAATGATCCTAATGAGACTAGAAGAGGCAAAGTTGAGAGAAATTCAGAGTTCTTTGACTTGCCACAAAGAACTCTATAGAGAGGGGAAGGCTGCCAGTCAGCTGAGTCTCGACTGTTTCATTAAAAAAGTTGAAGATCATCCTATCATCCTAGGGACTTCAAGAGAGTGATGATCCAGACTCACCAGACCCAGTCCATTCATTATCCAATTGAAGACTGTCAGAAGTATGTAGTGTTTAGGTGTTTATGACATTGTATTAATTAAATTCATTCATCCAGACATTCATTCATTAAAATTTGTGTGTTTTGCTTATAAGTTTAAATAATTCATTCATTAAAATTTCTTTTGCTCACAGGTGTAAAGTTTTAATTTTTTTATCCTTCTGAAGAAACCCCTATCCCTATCTCACCCATGCTAAATTCAACTCACTTTACGTGATTATTTCATTTCATAGAACCAATTAATCACGTAAAGCGAGGGGCACATGCAACTTAATTGGCTCTCCAGTTAAACCATGTAGACTTTGTTATCCCGTAATATTTTCCATTTAATTTGCCACCTAAAAACTATACTTTAAATAGCTGAAATGTTTTATTTTCTATAAGTTTTTCCATTCAGGACACAGCTGATGTTTTTAATAAACTTATTATGCTGCTGATTTACATATGAAATTTGCAACAACAGATATTCAATTAAAAGAATTCTGAAAGTCTAAATAAATTCACTTGTAATGGATTTATTTAAGAGTACAGTGTAAAGAGATGAGTTTAATTATACCTGACAAAAAAAAATTATATTCTTGTTTGTTTTATACTTTTACTCAAACATGAGTAAACAAAAGCTTATGTGTATAGCATCTTCACAACTAGGCTTTACAAAGGCAACTGGCTTTGCATCAAATTGACCCATAATGCACAATACACCTTTTGGATGTGTATATTGCCATGTTTTATGGCAATGCTCACTAAAAATATAATTCCTAGTCAGGTATAATTTTACCTTGTAACAAGCAAAAAACTTACAACTACAGGTGAATTTAATAACTCCAATTTTAATAAAAGGTTTAATGCCACCTTCTTTCATAATGTGAACAGATGATGAATAATAATGGAAACAGCAACAGACATTTGTCTCATACCTGATTTTATATCAAGCCATTTACCTACATCATTCTACCTTCTCATGTTGCAGCCTGTTTCCCCAATATTCCTAGTGTAAAGTTTTCCCTCCCAGTAATTTTGCTTTTTCATGCTAAAAAACAGGCAAACCACCTAGACTGAAGAACACACAATTAACAGTCTTAATACACTGTACAGATAAGATTAACTGTCCTATCAGATCGTTAATTAGGTTTCCAAAACACCAAACTTCTCAAACATCCTTAATTTATCCTCATAACCAACATTGTAGTCTTGATATCATTTGTGTTATCTGTCCCAATTCTTCAAAATTTGGTGACCAAATCTGATCACGATAATTCAGATGTAGTCTCATCATGGCTTTTTACACTAAATCACATCTCTTATTTCTGTTGGTCAGTCTTAGCCTTGCAGCAATCTTCTAGGTTACCTTTATAATCTTTGCATTATATCCCCTTAACTTCAAATTTGCTACCCTAATAAAGTTCTGACAACAGAGTATGCAATTTCCCACAGGTATATCCATGTCATTGGATCTTAAGACATTGCATTTATTTCTTTACTCCCCTTTCCAGTATACCACAGGGGTCAACTCTTATGTTGGAGGTTTAATAGAGTGAAAAAGCAGTCAGAAAACTTTGAAACATTTAATTCTTCAAATATTTCATCTCAGTCAGAGACATTCAGGGAGTACAATGAGACCTATAACACATACACACAAAGGCAACACAAAACTAGGTGAAACACAGACAAAAGACAAGAGTCTCCTAAATAGGTGGGGTATCTGAGGCGTCATCTAGTTAGCATTTTATGTTTCACTTAGTTTTGTGTGTGTATTAGAAGTTTCCTGTTGTACTCCTTGAAGATGCCTCTATGACTGAGATGAAATACTGGAAGAACTAAAAAGTAGTTTTAATCTTTTCTAAGTATTGTTTCACTTCATTAAGCTTCCAAATGAGTTCTATCTAACAGATAAGCTTAGGTGTTGACGGTTATTCATGACTTTTTTTTTAATGGTATTAACAACACCAAACAATTTTATCAAAAGATGTTTAATTAACTGCTTATATTTTGCTGAATTTCAAATCAGCATCATCAGAGCACAACACACTTGTGCATGCAACAGTGAGTAAGTGAAACAATACAATTGAAATGGACAAAAGATCTAGTCCTATTTTGGTGCCCTCTAATGTTCTAAAAAACATTACAGCTATGTGGAAGTTGCTCTTAAGATAATAGTCTCCCAAATTTTTTGAAAATTAAAGCAACCATATTTGTTAAGGTTAGAATTATTCTTCAAAGCCATGGCTGACTCAAAAAATAATCCTTCAGATCTCTAACGACTCCTAAATAGCACATTTGTTTCCTTCTATCTAATCCTGTGTGCAGGAGTGTCCAAAGCATAGTCTGCCAGTCCTGACTTGCCATAGTAATAGTAGCAAATGCATTCTTTATGTTCTTCCAGGCAGATGTTAACTAATCTTCCTGTTTGTCCATAGTAGGCCAAGTCGCAGTCACAGGGAACCTCATACACTCCAGGGTGTACTAGAGGATGAAGTTTATCCTTAGGCGAGCAGATCAGGGTTACTAATATGACATGAGGTTTGAAAATGGTGCGAAGGCCATGTTTCATCAGTACTTCGGCTATCTTTTCTGATGTACCTCTGACATAGGGAATAGAAATGGTCATGTTGTGTTCTTGTGTATTAGGGGAGGTAGAAATAATGGGACTATGTAGAATTTTATCTATTTTGTAGGGATTGTAGCCATTGGCCAAGAACCACAGAGTTCTGTAGTCAGAGCTGTATCGTTAGAACAAATGGCTCTGGCTCTGTGTGTAAGTGTTTTTAAATGCTATATACTGTTGGACTGGATGATAATGTGATTGCTTATGTAGGTATCTTCCTGTGTGTGTGTGTTGGTTTTCTGTAAATGGAAAAAGATAGCAATTAAAAAGATAGTACTGCTTCATAAAGGTGACAGAATTCAAACGTCAAATTATAGGCCTATCTGTGTGTCAGTTGTTTCTTTAAATTGTTGGAGAGGTTGGTGAGAATCAGGATACAGAATTGGGTCGAAAACTAAGGTATTATCTTTGATGGACTGCATTTATTTGCTAAAGGAAGGTCATTCTTTAGTAATATACTTATTGCAATAAGGTGACAGCTTCACTGGGCAAAGGAAATGGATACACAGTAGTATAATTAATTATGCAAAGGCTTTTGATAGATTACTGCATGATAAGTTGATAGTCAAACAAGAGCGGATGGGGTTGGATATTAAATTAGTGCACTGGATAAGATATTGGCAATCTGATAGGTATCAGCCAGTTGTGTATGGGGGGTGTAATATCCCAGAAAAGGAAAGTCACTAGTGGTATGCCTCAGGGCTCTGTATTAGGGCCATTGCTATTTAACCAGTTAGATAATGATATTGAGAAAGATTTGAATGGGGTTATTGTTGTTTGCAAATGATGCAAAGTACTGAATTGTGGCCTTACAAGAATACTTGAGTGAATGGGCATGGAAGTAGGGATACCAGTTCAATGTTGCAAATTATAATGTTTTAAAATTTGGGAAACAAAGATGGGATGTAGAATTTAGATGGGAATATACTGTTCGAGGCAGAAGAAATAAGAGATCTTTGGGTGATGGTGGATAAGGATCTAAAATTTAGAGAAAACATCACAAATTTTAAGGACAACACAACGAATTCTTGGAATGATGCAGAAAACACCGACTTGTTGAAGTAAGGACATCCTTGTTCAATTGTAGAAGGCTCTGAATTAGGCCACATATGGACTACTGTGCACAGATTTTGGCCACCTGGTTTTCAAAAGGACAAAGAGATGCTGGAAAAGGTCCAGAGGTGACTAATGTAGTTTATGATCTCTGTAATGTTGAATATGAAGGTTGAGAAGATGCAATTTACAGAGTCTAGTGGATAGGAGGAAGAGGGGTGATATGAATAAGGACGTACAAGTTGTTAAGGGGGTTGTTATAGGATCAATGTTGAGGAGGTTTTTCATAAAATGGTGGGAGATCAGGGGAGAATAAAAGGTCATCTCTGAATGTGTTTAAGGCATGGTGTGATGAGCTGTGTGGATGACAAAGGGACCTCCTGGGTAAGTCTTTGATGAGTCTCCATGGGGTCCTAGGGTAATAATAATAAAATTCTGGTTACTTTTGTTGTAAAAATAAACTTCATAAACAGAAGGAACTACGCTGAAATCTCTCAGGTCCCCTACTCTAATAAGATTTGAACAACCTTATCAACATTTTTTTTCTCCAAAATCATCTATTTGGTACAGCATGTTGCTGATGTTTTTGCAATAGAGAATTCTTGTCTGAACTTCATAATTTCTTGAGAATTCAATAAACCCAAGAATTAAATTTACACCTGAGGTAGAAGATAATAATTTTCTTCCTTTTCAGGAACTTCTCATTTTACATCAACCTAATGGCAATTTCCAGTTCTCAGTATACAGAAAAACAACTCATACTGATAAATGTATTAATTCTGCTTCACATTACCTGCCCTATCAGAAATATGGCATGATTAAAACTTTAGTTACCCATGCTCATAAGCTATGTTCTACTGATTCTCTTTAAAATAAGCAACTGTCACTTATCAGGACTACTTTCATCTCTGATAGTATATTAAAATAATTGATAACTATGGTATTTAATCCTCCTCATTAAGTTTCTAGAATTTCAATTCCATATGATATAGACAAGCAAAAAAAAGATTACTGTGCAGTGATGTGGCCATCTGGTTTTCGAAGTAGATGAGAATAAATGATTAAAGGGGACAATTAACTGAGGCGATTTCCAATCTCTGGAATGATGAAAATGGCAGTTTCACATAATGAAATTTGCAGATATGTGTAGGAGTATGATTGGGGAAAAAAAAAAAAAAAAAAAAAATTTTTTTTTTTTTGTATCTATACAAACCTGCTCATCACTTGATGAGCTCTGTATGGGCCAGAATGACTTTCGCGAAAAGTCCAGTAAGGAAGCATGACATATTATAACATTTGGTACTCCAATTTGTCATAACTGTGGGATTTTCTCGCACTTTAAATGGGAAACGGTGCTTTTAATAAATATAACCAATTACATTCATCAATAGGGATATCTAGATGACACCGCTAAATGCAACTTATGACAAGGGTAAACAACCTTCATTATTTAAACACGAGACACCAAAAATAAATATACATATTAATACTACCTTACGTACTGCGAATAAAACATGAAAAAATATGGGAAAAATAGTTATGAGAAAATACAACAACAAACTACTACATACGTTACACACACCAATTTGAATTTCCTTTCCAAACTGATGAAAAGATTTATGATCAAAAATGCCCTCTGACGGGCGGAAAAACATCGATTCCATTAACAAACTGAGGTGTCAAATGACGGCATCATTATCGTCATTAAAGCGATTCACTTTAATGACGATAGTGCTGCACAAGAAAGATAATTATCTTTCTTGATAATTATAATTATACGTTTGATTCTGTTCACCAGTTACAGAAGCTATTTATGAGGAAATAAATAGCTCAGTTCCAGAGTCGATCTTCTAGTAAAGGCTAACAAGGTAGTTTTCTCGAGGAAGAAAGGAACTTGCGTTTCAAGTCCCGAAATTCAGCAGTTACTTAGAACATCATGATTAACTCTCACGCATAGATCCACACTTCACCGTGCAGCCTGCACGGTGCAGGCATTCGAAACCGAAACTCCAACGGAATAGATCGGCCAATTCTTATTCTAGGAGTGTCCTATGTCTCTAGGGTATGTCCTATGTAGCGTGTTCACGGAACCGGTTTGCCTATTCTGAAGGACGAAAAACCCGATTTTCCAGGTGAAAAACCTTCTACCACCGTATAAGACCAGCTAACTCACCTTCATTCGAAAGGGACCAGATAAAGTCCTCACGTCATGGACGGGAATCGAACCCAGGTCTTTCCGACCAAAATACTTCGGATGAGATCCAACCATTGCAGGTTATTCTGTCTTGCAGAGCCATAAACTCTAGCCCGATAAAGAAGAAACAATGAAGATTAATCTGCTGCCCATTCAGTAGAGGATAGACTGCAAAGGAGATTCAATGCTCTCTCTCTCTCTCTCTCTCTCTCTCTCTCTCTCTCTCTCTCTCTCTTGCACTTTTCTCTTAGTTTAATAATGTAAGGAATGTAAAGTTTCTGTCAAAGATCAGTCCCAAGAAATTGGCTTCTGTTGCAAAAAAACAATTCGTCCAATTCTTCTGGATCTGGGCGAATAGTGCGTTTACACCTGAAGTGTACCCAGACACTTTTTCTATTAAAAGCCATGAACCCATTACTACGAGCCCATAGAAAAACATGATCAACTGCTTGCTGAAGTTGTCGTTCAATTACCTCATGTTAGGAGAATGGAAATTGTGAAGAAATCAACATATATAGCATTGTCTACAGTGAGAGGAAGCTGTTCAGGGATTGAGTTAACTTTGATAGCAAAAAGTATCACACATAAGAAAGAGTAATGGCGCAGGGGTGCTGCAGCCATATGTGCAATGTGTACGATGCACAGATGCGCCAGGATAGTAAAGGCGCCAAAGATTTGGTATGATATTTTAAATAAAGTGAATTTTGTCAGCAAAATACTGCAGTCTTCATCTATGAATCTACAACTTACTTTAGATGCATTGAATGATCTAAATCATGGTCACATAAAGAGGCGGCGAAGTGGTGTAGGCTAGTTTCAAGTGTGCATCTTTAAATTGAAAAAAATGTATTTTTTGGATGGGTATTTCTCAGTTAGGTGCTTCTTTGAAGTCTTATTATTATTATTATTATTATTATTATTATTATTATTATTATTATTATTATTCGTGACACCTCCAAGGAGTCCGAAGACTCATCGCGGGAGGACAGCTACAACTGTCTCAACCACTACACCGAACCTCTACTACGAATCATCTCCATCAGCGCCATCTACCGCCCACCTCCACCATTACCACAACTAGTATTTTTTTGTCTGTAAATTGCATGTGTTCTGAAGGGCCGATTTGTCTGTATGCGGGATGAAAAACCCGAGTTTTCGGGAGAAAAAACCCTGCTACCGCCGTATGAGATCGGCTAACTCACCTTCGATTGAAATCGTCCAGATAAAGATTCCTCCCGTCGCGACGAGAATCGAACTTAGGCCTATTCCAATCGAAGGGCACAATGTACCATTCTTCCAATTGCGCTACGGAAGTCAAGCGTGTTTATTCTGTGTCGAATATTTTTGCATTTGACATAATTGGTTTGTATTTGGTATCAAATAGTATGATTATGCATCGTTGTAGCTAAGCCTAATCTCGCTATTGTGACAGCTTGTAGCTGTTAAATCTTCTTTGAAGCTACTATGTATGTAAATCTTTGTGTTAGATATTTTTGGGTTATTCATGTAATGATGTCTTTTGATGAAACATTTTGAGAATAATATGCTATAATGATCGCGTTCTTGTTGTTAAGCCTAATACTGCCATTCTCTGAGCATATATACTGGATGTTAAATGCAAAATATTGATTATAAGTGTATAATACTGAGATAATTATTTCAAGGAACGTATGTAAATTGTTAGGTATTTTTTTTTGTTTAATGTTGTCTGTGTAACGAATTGTTTGATGAAGCATTTTCGCAAATCTTGCAGTTTTTTTTAAGTAGTTAGAGGCATGGTACTTTAAAGAATCCTAATATTAGTATTTTATTTTAATCCTAGTTCAGAACTCAAAATGATAACAAGATCACAGACAATTTGTTTGAAAGGCATAATCACACACCTAATATAGTCTCTGCTTTTAATAAATTACTTGCTGGTGAAAGTTTGGTGGATCTAACATTATCGTGTGAAGGAATGACCCTTAAGGCTCACAAAATAGAACTATCTGCAAGCAGCACTCTTCTATACAGCTTATTTTTAGAGAACCCAAGTAGTTATCCTGTTGTGACATTAAATGTTATAAAGTTCAACGACTTAAGGTTGATGGTCCAATATATGTACAATGGTGAAATTAATATTTCATGGGATATGTTGCCATCATTGTTAAAATCTGCAGAGTTCCTAGAAATGAAAGATTTTTTGGAAGTTGCTAATAAGTACTATGATTCTGTGGAAGGCATACAGCAGGGAGCTTTAGGTTATGATCGTCAAACAGCAGGGAAACCGATCATTGTTCACCTGGTTGCTGAAGGCCATCTGTCAGGTGAATGTGTACATACAAGTGTATTGTCTCATTCAGTATCTGATGCTACAGATGATTATCACCAGCCAGTCACAATCTTGGGTAGTGTTGACAACAATCCTTTCATCAATTCAGATGAATGTATGCATAACAGTGCATTGTCAGTTATCGATGCTACAGTTAATACTCACCTGCCTGTCACAATCTTGGGTAGTGATGACATCAATTCTTTATTTTCTTGTTTTGTTATGTCATCTGAGCCAACCATTTCTTCTGTAGTTGCTAGGGATGTCAATCCAGATGACTTAACATTTTTATCATCTTGCGTTTCTATGGTATCACCTCTTGAATCTGATGTCAAGGTAGACACGAGAGATTGCGCAGTTCATTTGAGATCTTCTAATATATCAAATGTTTTGCCTGTATTAATTGACTCATATAATCACAGACGTTTTAGTGTAATACATGATGATACATCTGATTTGTCTAATATCCCAAGTAAAGCATGGATAATCGTAGCCAAAAAGCATTCTATAACAGAAGAAACATTTTTACCAGTAAAGGACTTAGCATCCAGCTCAAAAAAAAGGCTAGTGAAAACATACATATGGAGCATTGCATTATATGGTTGTGAGGCCTGGACTCTAACAAAACAAGACATGAAAAAGTTGGAGGCATTTGAACTTTGGTGCTGGAGAAAGATGATGAAAATTAGTTGGACAGAAAAGAAAAGTAATGAAGAAGTTCTGAGTATAGTTCATGGAGAGCGGTCATTAATGAAACACATCAATAAGAGAAAAAAAAGCCTAATTGGACACTATTTGAGGCATGGGGGACTGATTACAGCAATAATGGAGGGGACTGTAGAAGGAAAGAGGCCACGAGGCAGACCAAGTATTTCATATATAAATAATATAATAATGCTAACTGGCACTAAGAGTTATGAAGAGATAAAAAGGACGTCACAAGACAGGATGTTGTGATGTGCTGCTATATTTACCAATTTTCGGATTGATACATCAAAGAAGAAGAGAAGTGATCACCAAGACTTGGCAGTTAGGTGCCAAGTCTGGGGGGATTCAGAATGACAAGATATGAGAATGACAGAAGTGAATACGTGGATGGAATAAATAGTGCAGAAATACATACACAGAGATTGCTGAGTAATATACTAAAGAATGTGAGAGAAGATCAGGGACAAAACAAGCATCAGTGGGAGTAAACGATGTCAAGTTAAGAAACAGCAAAAAAGATGTTGTGCTTTATAGGAATTCTATAACTAAGGGTGTGAAGGATCGTAGGGTAATTAAAGCGTGTTATCCAGGCTCAAAGATTAAGGATTTAACTGCGGCTGTGAAATTGCAGAAGGATAGAGCGAGTGAGATTATTGCAGTTATAGGGATGAATTATCTAGGTAGCGAACGATTTTCTGTAAAACAGGATTTGAAGGATTTAATGATAGCAATGAATGCAAAGAGTGAGAGTGGAAAGATCATGAGTGTGCTACCACGATTTTATAGTGATCAATTGAACAGAAGAGCAATTATAGGAAATGGAATGGTGTCAAGATTGTGTAAAAGATTTTGCAAAGAAATGAAACTGAATATTCATTTTATGAATGTCTTGGAGGAGTTTGATAAAAGGAAGGAGTATTTTAAAAGAGATGGTTTGCACTTAAATGGATTAGGAGCTTGGCATTTAGAACATTTATTGATAAAGGACAGAATAAAGGGTCATAAACAGGGAAATGGGATTTGCTAGGGAGGCAGGTGATAGAGTCAGCTGTAAATAGTACTAAGGTCATTAATCGCTGTGAATTTGGGATTAATTGTTTCAGAAAATTAACAATATAAAGAGTGGGCTAATTCGCACACAGGGAGATTATGGGAGGAAGGGAGTATTGCAGTTTATGTATACTAATTCTTGAAGTATTAGGAATAAGTGTGAAGAATTTTTGTCATTACTTAGTACAACATGGCCAAAAATTATAGGAATTAACAAAACTTGGTTAACTAAGAATGATATAGTTATTAGGATTGAATGTAACGGGTACAGTATTTTCAGGCAGGACAGAGATGACAGAATGGCGGGGTTATTAATGATAGACGAAGCATTAAAGCCAAAAAAGAGAGAAGTACCTCACTGTGACAGGTATGTAGAAAGCAGTTCATTCGAGGCTGTTTGGTGTGAGATACAGATTAACAAGGCGAAATATGTAATTGGTTGTTGCTATAATCCAAGGGGAATAAGGGAGAATGTAGATAGCATGTATTGGCAAATTAGCACGATGAGCGAAGGTCATGTAATTATTATGGGGGATTTTAACTTTGGGAACATAGATTGGAGGAAGGAATGGTCACAAGGAACAAAGGAAATGGAGTTTATACAGTTGTTAAGAGATAATTACCTGAGACAGCATGTGATGGAAAGGACAAGAGATTCTAGAGTGTTAGATCTGGTCATAACATCGGAGAACATATCAATAAGTAATTTAGTTACAATGTCTCCACTTGGGGAAAGCGATCATGTGGTCTTGACTTGGGAGATTGCAAGATCTGCTGAATATTCTATTAAGAATGGGTATATGTGGAATTACAACGCTGGTGATTATGACAAGCTGAGAAGTCAGCTTTTAGCTGTACTATGGCATGAGAATTTCAAGGGGAGAGATGTTGATGGTGTGTGGGATATTCTCAAGGAGTATTTGAAGAAAGCTGTATCAGACTGTATTCCCAGAGTCAGAAGGAGAAATCAAGTAGGAGTAAAATGGATGAATAATACTATTAAACAGGAGTTGCAGATAAAGAAAAGGTTGTGGAAGACGTATAAAAAAAGGTGGTGAGCGTTCCAATGAGCATATAAGGTACAGGCAAAGAGAGTATGGGGGATTTTAACTTTCCTTATCTGTATGGTAAGGAAAGCCAAAGCTAATTATGAGAGGAAGCTAGCTGATGAATCCAAAAGAAACCCTAAAGAGTTCTTTCGCTATGTGGCTAGTAAAAGGAGGAATATCCATGGAAAGATTACTTTAAAAAGTGTTGATGGTAGGGAAATTACTGAAACTAATCAAATAGTTGAGTTGCTTAATGATCATTTCGCAAAAGTGTACCATCTTGGTAGTGATAGTGTAGTGTCAAATGTGCCATTGACTGATGAGAGTCTAGAGATAGACGAAATTAAGGTGCTTAATATATTAAAGAACCTTAATGCTAACACTGCCATTGGGTTAGATTGCATATCGGCCCATGTGTTACGAGAATGTGCAAGAGAATTAGCAACTCCTCTAACTAGGATGTTTAATTTAAGCCTCAGTTATGGTAAAGTGCCAATAGAGTGGAAAGAGGGGAAAATAGCTAATTATGAGATTAGCTATTTTCCCTCAGTCTTAGAGCCACAATTGCACAAGGGAGGCTCTAAGACTGAGGGAAAATAGTTTGCACACAGGCGCCGGACACTACTGGTGCGCCCCTGCCAGCACCCACCCTATTTCTTACAATGACATATTACTGAGGTTGCAAATTATAGACCAATCAATATATCTGGAGTGGTGGTTAAGATTTTGGAAAAATTGGTAAAAATTAGAATTCAGGTCTGGGTGGACAGCAATATGATACTTTATAAGGGGCAACATGGTTTTGTGAAGGGTAGGTCTGAGCCCAATAAATTAACAGTGGAGTTGGATAAAGGAAATCCTTACTCAGTGATATTGCTTTTGACAGGATTCCACATGGAACTCTGTTATATAAATTAGAGCAAATGGGTATGGATCCGAAGATGGTGATTTGGATTAAAGGATGGTGGACAGATATCAAGAGTGGTTTACGGAGGAGTTGAGTCCAGTAAAAGGCAAGTGACTAGTGGTGTACCTCAGAACTCAGTGCTTGGTCCTCTGTTGTTTAATTTGTACATCACTGATATTGGAAATACCTTGAATGGAAATATCCACTTGTTTGCTGATGATGCAAAATTAGGAAGAGCAACAATCAATTCAAATGACGTAAATATCTTACAGGATGACTTAAATAGGCTGACGGTATGGAAAAAGGTAAATGGCTGTCAGTTCAACGTGGCTAAGTGTAAGGTGATGCACTTCGGGAGGATGACATCGCACGCTGTTTACTATATTAACGGAACTGAACTGCAAGAAGTTGATGAGACAAGAGACTTAGGAGTTGTTGTGGACAGAGAACTTATGTTTAAAGGCATATTGCAAAGATTGCCAAAACATCACATCAAATTACATAGTTGTTGAGGAACACACTAAGAAGCAGGGATAGGGAGGTTATTCTTCCACTCTATAAGGCCTTATTTGGGCTATTGTACACAGATCTGGTCTCCAGGATTTCTTGGTGATGAAGAAATGGTGGAGAGGATTCAGAGGCGGGTTGCAAAGATCGTTGCAGGTCTGTGGGATAGATTGATGATCTTTGGGCTCCAAAAACTAGCTGATAGACGTAGGAGAGGAGATATGATAGAGGTATTTAAATTGTTAAAGGGATTTTACAGGATTGATACTGATGATATTTTTAAGACCATTGCAGGAAGTGAGAGAATGAGGGGCCATCCCTGGAGATTGTGTATGAGTGTGGTTAACAAGGTGTTAGGACTAGATTTTTTACTTGGAGGATTGTGAATGGATGGAATGCTTTGCCAGAGGTGGTTGTGAATGCTTCAACTGTGAATGAATTTAAGGAGAGGTATGACAGGTATTGTGCAAATAATGGTTAGCGTGTGTCAATATGGGGTCTCCCGCGATGAGTCTTTTGACTCCATGGAGACACCGTTAATATAATAATAATAATAATAATAATAATAATAATAATAATAATAATAATAATAATAATAATAATTAATACATTTCGCATTTCATTTTAACTCACTGATAGGTTTTCATAAAGTGATTTTGTATTGGTGGAGGGGTATAGGGGCACCAACTAAACTTTTGCACACAGGCGCCAGACACTACTGGCGCGCCCTGTATTGGGGAACACACACATCCTGTTCTTGATGATATGGCCGAGAGAGCATACCTCTTACTCTTCCTTGGAAGGTTCGCACGGACAGAAAGTTAATAAATACAGTCAGGTATCCCCTGACACTTAGGTTATAAAAGTCTTTTAATATGCGATATCTCCAGGCTTTCCAAGTGAAATAAAACTGGTTCATGAATCTCTGCCAAGTGACTCTTGTATCAAGATTTCCGTTTCCAAATTTCATAAATTCGCTTTTCGTGTCCTTTTCATGCTGGGGTTCATTCAAAAGAAGCTTGCATAATCCCCTTGTTTTCAAACATTTATTTAATTGTTCTTCTTCCAATTTCGTTTAAGTTCTTTGCCCAGGATCCCAGCAAAAGAATTTGAGCCCCCATTTATCGTCTTATACCCAAAAGGTATATGCTTCACGAGATCCTTGTTGACTCAGGCGACGACTGGTCAGATATAAACAGCTTCTTGCATTTATTCACCAATTAATATGGCAGAGAAGGCATACTTAGTCTGCATCCTCGGCTAAAGCTTGTCTAGCTTGCAAAGACCTGCAGGTAGCTACGCTACTGCCAGCATAATCCTTAGCATCATTGGAGCACGCAACCACCCATCTTCATAAGATGGTGCCCGATAGCGGGATTGTTATCATTATTATTATTGTGCCTGCGTAGCTCACGGAAAGTGGTATTTGCATCCTCTGCGATAGGCCAAACGAAGAAAGACAAGTTCTAGTCTAGTCGCCGCCAGAGGAAGATTTTCTAAGCCTATCTTCGATTTTTCTCCAGTTAGGCGATCTGTGTCGCAAATAAGCAGGGAAGATCGACTGCAGCACCCAGGGACGCGCCAGCCATATGTGCAATGTGCGACGCACACAGGCGCCAGGATAGTAAAGGCGCCAAAGTGGAGGAAATACTTAAAAAAACAGTCTTTTTAAGGTGATTATTTCTTGGAGGGGAGATAGGGGCACCAACTACAGTTTTGCACACAGGCGCTGGACACTACTGGTGCGCTCCTACCAGCACCCACCCTATTTCTTACAATGACATATTATGTTAGCAACATAGATGGCGACAGATGACAGTCATATCTTCATCGGATTCCGCTCAAATAGCGATAGTCTCGGGCGCCAGCTATCTCTGATTGGTTACCGGTCGGGACTGAATTCCCCACTCAGTCATCCAAATGGAGACAAGGCTAAAACGACCTCACACACACACTACCTTTAAGGTATTAAAATGGAATTAATTGATTTTAATAGTATTATTGTTAGTATTATTATTATTGTGTGAAAAAGTGTGAAATTATTACTAATGGCAAAGCACAAAATCCTGAGCATAAAAACTCAAATATTACAGCTTGAATAATGCTTACCGCAATAAAAGAGAAAAGTTTCGCATAACAAGTTCAAATAAAGATTAAACTTTATATTGGCTTTAATAGTTGACCAGAGATTTTTTGAAAAATATATACAAATATCTATAAGTTTCACCAGCGGTTCTGACTGGCTACTTCAGGGCATGTGTAATGGTACAAGGAACTCAACGTTTGAAAGTAAAAAAAAAAAAAAACATGGAGTAACACTGTTAAATAAATTAAACCGACGCGTAACATCATAAACATGGAACTCCGCTCTGAAGAAAATCTAAACAGAAATCAAGGAATGATTCTGAAAGACATCTGGAAAAACCTAATGAGTTCGCTCAGCTTACCAGAATTTCATTTTGCTAAAACTATATAACGGCTCAAAAAAACAATGACTGATACCCCAAGTTCCATGCTTATGACGTTACACGTCGGATTAATTTATTTCACAGTGTTACTCCATTCCTTTTACTAGCAAACGTTGAGTTCCTTATACCGTTACACATGTTCTGGAGAAGCCAGATATAACCGCTGGTGAAACTTATAGACAATTGTATATATTTTTCAAAAAATCTCTGGTCAACTAATAAAGCCAATATAAAGTTCCAGTTTAATATTTAATAAGTGACCAAATACAGCATAGAAAAGTTCAAATAAAATCTGCTTATGTGAGATTCGAATCTCTCTGGCAATATTAGTAATTCTGCATCCTTCTTCAAGCTTTCCGGGGTGTAACGTAGACTTCCTCCTCGTGGTGCACCCTGGATAACGCTAAATAATCTACGGCGACAGATGGATCCATACTCTCCTAGCAGGATTCACGAATACAGGCTCTCAGATAACCGACACAAACCTACCGAGGATTTGAGAATCAAGAATATGGGCTCACTCTTAAAAATATGCCAGTTAAACATAGAAGGCATAAGTCGGGCTAAATGCGAAGTTCTTACTAAGATCCTGAATTACCATCAAATAGATGTAGTTGTAGTACAGGAAACTCACACTAAGGACGATCTAGATATACTAACGAGAGGGAAAATGTATGGTTACAAGATGATTAACTGCATAAACCATTCCAAATATGGTGTGGCAACATATATAAAAATAACATTTCTAATTATAAGATCTTTGAACCAAGTACCAGCAAGGACATATATAGTGTATATATTATAATATCTGGTTATACTATAACCAACGTGTATAAACCTCCCTTAGTTAAATGGCCTGATCAAGTACTGTCCCAGAAACAACATCCAAGCATAATCCTGGGAGATTGGGGCTATAGAAAGGATGACCTATATGATACCCTACTAGTGAGCTGAATGGAAAATCAAAACCTCTATCTGATCTTTGATGCCAAAGATAAACCGAGCTTTCTCTCCTCTAGATGGGAAAGAGGATATCATCCTGATTTGTTCTTCTCTACTGCAGACGATTATGGCAGCCAAATTCCCACCTGTAGGAAAGCATTAGAGTTTTCAAAATAGCCAACATCGACCGATAATCCATAAAGTAGGCCTAAACATTCCTCATAAGAACAATATTAAAACCTAGGTGAAACTTTCTCAAAGCTGACTGGGATTCTTTTAAGAATCAGGTTGACACTGTAATAAGATTCATAAAGCCCACTGTAAACAATTACAATACATTTGTTGGCAATGTTTTTGGTGCTGCCAAACGAACCATTCCAAGAGGTTTTAGGAGAGAATATATCCCAGGCTGGAATAATGACAGTGAAAAACTGTATAAAGAATTCTCTACTAATAATAACCCTACAGTAGCCACTGAGCTACTGAAGTCTCTTGACAATGCTAGAAAAGACAAATGGATTAAAACAATGAACAATTTTAATTTTACTTATTTCAGTCGAAAAGCTTGGTCCCTGATTAGGAAGCTTGACCCTAATACAAGGACTTCTGGTAAACTGCCGCCATAGATCCGAAAGACATTGCAAAGCATATAGTCTCAATGACTAAATATCCTCAAGATAAAGTAGCTACAAGAGAGGTGAAACAAAAAAAAAAAAAAAAAAAAAAAAAATCAGCTAACGCCTTTTTATTCCCGTATACGGGAGTAGGCGAGGCCATTTAGCCCTATCTAACTTTTTTTGGAGACTGAGTGGGCAGTTCAATCTCCACTGTTACCCAATCAGAGACAGATGGCCCAAGGCTATCACTAATTAAGCGGTACGCAGTGAAGAGAGACGGCTCAAATGTGCCGCCATCTCGTGGTCCCTAACCCTAACACAAATATATTTAATGTCTGAAATAATGTGGGTTCTACGGTCGATTTTCTTGAGTTTACAGGACGAAAAACCCGAGTTTCCGGGAGGAAAAACCTGCTTGCCCGTGCCAGAGATCGACTAACTCGGGAACCGGTCGAAAAAAGGCTTAGAAAAATTTCCTCTAGTCGCCGACTAGACTCGAAACCAAGACTTCCTTTGTGCGGCCAAGCGCGGTGGTGTGCAAACGCTACATCCACTGAGCTACACAGGCTCAGAGAGGTGAAACAAAAACTAAAAAAAAAATTCTCAAAACAGATTTTCCACCATCATCACTATCTCAGGCTTTCACTTTCCGGGAACTTACCCAGGCAGTTAACTCATTGAGGACTGGGAAGGCGGCTGGACTCATAACATCTACCCTGAATTCATTAAGAACTGTGGACCAAAAACTAATCAATGGATTACTGCTATGTACAATAATATCCTGGACTCTGGCATACGTCCATCAATTTTTAAAAGATCTAAAATCATTGCTGTCTTAAAACCTAGCAAAGGCCCTACAACTACCGTCCTATTGCCCTGTTAAGTATCTGCCTGAAACTTCTCGAAAGAATGCTATATAAAACAGAATTTCTTCAAGTATACATAACAGAACTCCACAGGAACAGGCTGGCTTCAAATCTAATAGAAGTTGTTGTAATAAAGTACTGGCTTCGACAACCTTTATAGAGAACGGTTATGAAAACAATTGAAAACAATAGCGGTATTTGTGGACCTCTCTGCTGCCCATGACACAGTGTGGAGAGGGGGTCTTATCTTAAAATTCCTAGAAACTATCGCATCACCAAAACTAGCCAACGTAATTAATCAAATACTAGCAGACAGATGGATACAAGTATCTCTCAATGAATCCCAAAGTAAATTCTTTAAGATTAAAAATGGCCAATCTCAGGGATCAGTTCTTGCCCCATTGCTCTTTAACTTATATATAAGTGATATCCCAGAGACAGCATCACGGATATTCATGTATGCTGACGATATTGCCATTGCAACTCAACATTCAACATTCTAAAAAGCTGAGAACATCTTAAGTGAAGATCTGCCTGTACTTGATAAATACTTTAGACGATGACGATTACAACCTAATCTGAAAAAAATTGAAGTACCATCCTTTCATTGAAGTAATACCCAAGCCAACTATATCCCAAAAGTTTACTTCAGAAATAAACATGTGAAATTTAACAATCATCCAAAACACCTAGGAGTTACCCTATACAGATGTTTGATATTTAAATATCATCTAGAAAATATTTCTGGGAAAT
Organism: Typopeltis vanoorti; assembly: GCF_054136105.1. Taxonomy (NCBI): domain Eukaryota; kingdom Metazoa; phylum Arthropoda; class Arachnida; order Uropygi; family Thelyphonidae; genus Typopeltis; species Typopeltis vanoorti. The sequence continues at coordinate 12,726,073 of NC_143554.1, forward strand.
TAAAAACTCGAAATACCAACATCGAAATACCAAAGACAGTGCGGTAGTACTACGTACTACCGCACTGTCTTTGGTCTATTTCACAGCAGAGTATTGTGCTCCTGTGTGGCTGAACAGCGCACCCACTTCTTTAGTCAATGTCCAGCTGAATCAAACCATGAGGATAATTTCTTGAGCTTTAAGATCTACTCCTGGCTACTGGCTCCCAAATCTCAGTTAATATAGACCCTTCCTCGCTCCGCAGGACCCAAGCCTCAAGCAAACTATGGACAAAAATAACTGGAAACAGTTTCTTGCTTATCCATCAAGACATTTCCTTTCATACTTCACAAAGACTGAAATGCAGGCATCCTGCCTGGAGGAGTGCAATACAAATAAACGACCAGAACTATGCGAGTCATGGGAAGATTATTGGTTTCAACATACCTCCAATCTTCAAATACCCATCTGAAATCCGACATCTCATCTGGAGGGCTTCAATCTTCCTAGACATGTATGGACAACTTTAAATTGGATCAGAACAGGACATGGGAGATGTAAGCATCTCTTGCATAAATGGAACTGGTCTGACACTCCAAACTGTGAATGCGGAAGAGGGATCCAGACTATCAATCGCATTGTGCTTGAGTGCCCTATCTACTCATTCTCAGGTTCTAAAGATGGCTTTTTTAAACTGACCCCAGAATCGCTGGAGTGGATCCGGGATTGAAGGATTAAGCTCTGACACCTATTTCTTAATTTTGATGTTTAATCATTTCAACCTAGTGTACCCCTTTTAATATGACTTTTACAATTGTTTTTATGCTGTTTTTTGTAATTTGTATTTTTTATGTTCTATTCTGAGACCTGTACATCATAAACTAAATAAATAATAATTCTCCCCCATGTAAAATCATCTAGATGTTGTCTTTGAGGCATTACAAGACATCCAAGTTTATTACTCCATGCGATGAACTATCTTAAAACATATTTCACTTTTCGGAGTGTTTTGGAAAATTTTAAATATGATAATTTAATAATTATCATATTTGATCATTTAAAATTTATCCGTTTTCTGCTCGAAATGGTCAGTTATACAAATATCCAAAAGCTGATTAGTTTGAATTTGCAGTTGCAATCTTGAAAAATAGTGTTCGCTCTCAGGTTTGGAACACCAGTATATATCCAAAATGTCATAAGAATGTCTTAAATATAAAATAATTAAAGAAAAAAAAATTGGTCAAACAAAAGTAGAATTGAACTTACACATAAACCATAATGGTGTGTAGTACTGTACAATTGCGAAAAGCAAAATTCGTCTTATCAGTCTTTGTAACTGAATGTGACCAGTTATAAAGTTCACTGACGATTTTTGGTTTTCAAGACAACACACATATCATGTTTGGTTTATTATGTATCAAATACTAATACCCTGAGGATAAAAATAGTATATATTTTAAATAATCTTTACTGTGGTGTATATATGTCCTATTGGTTTAATAAAATGGTCTCAGTTGAAGTGGCTTTTGCATCCTCTGCGCTAGGCCGCATTAAGAAAGACAAGTTCTAGCTTAGTAGCAGACTAGGTCAACTCTTTCGAAGTCGTTCTTTGACACTTCCCCATTTAGTTGATCTCTGACACGGGCAAGCGGGTTTTTCTTCCAGAAACTCGAGTTTTTGGCCTCATGCACTCAACAACTGTTGTAGAACTAGAACCAATATTAAATCAGACAGTAGCATATCCTGTTAAGATTTGATACTAAGTAATGGTATCTGTGGAGTAATGATTCCGGGTATGTAAACGAAAGGACGAAAATACTGTCATTAATGTAATTGTTTATAATTCCGATCTAACCAATTTTTCATGTAGTGCTTAATCTCCCTCAAGAAAGGCGTTTCTCGAAATTAAAACTTACACTCGCTTTACGATGGCAACTCACTGGTCTAGCAATAATATCTGGAGAGCATGAAGCTGGATCTACAATCAATAAAGATGAATTAATTCAAAATTTGCCATGGCAAAAGCCCGAAAGATTATTTTTTCATAATTTTTGTATTTAAAAAAAAATCAGCTAATGCCTTTTTTATTCCCGTATACGGGAGTAGGCGAGGCCATTTAGCCCTATCTAACTTTTGGAGACTGAGTGGGCAGTTCAATCTCCACTGGTACCAATCAGAGATAGATGGCCCAAGGCTATCGCTAATTAAGCTGTACACAGTGAAGAGAGACGGCTCAAATGTGCTGCCATCTCGTGGTCCCTAACCTTAACACAATATATTTAATGTCTAAAATAATGTGGGTTCTACGGTCGATTTTTTGAGTTTACGGGAGGAAAAACCCGCTTGCCCGTGCCAGAGATCGACTAACTCGGGAACCGGTCGAAAAAAGGCTTAGAAAAATTTCATCTAGTCGCCGACTAGACTCGAAACCAAGTGTTCCTTCGTGCGGCCAAGCACCGTGGTGTGCAAACGCCACATCCACTGAGATACACAGTGGATGTGGCGTTTGCACATCCACTGTGTATCTCTCGATGTAATTATTTTCTTGCTATACATATATTAGGAGTAATCATATATGTAAACAAATGTATTGGTTTTGATTAATAATTTTTTTTAATGTTTATAATATTATTTTTATAAATATCCACATGTGTAGGTTTTCGTGTGCTTGTGTGAGTAGGACAAAATATATAAAGAGAGAAACAATGTATAGGGACGACTTATTTTCTTTGTCTAGGGGCATCAGATACTCTCGAACCGGTCCTGTGTGGTAAAGTGTTTCTGGCTGCTTACAGAATTAACAGGTTGCAAGACCATCCAACGGTATTCCTTTTGCCACAACCCTCATTTTGGTTAAACATACATGATGAACTTAAAAGAAAAATGTTTTATAGAACAGACTTATTGGAAGACGAAGCACACCGTTTAAGATTGAGCTCAGTTTGATCTCTCCTCTTTTTTGTTCTCGATGCTGAGGTATTGGGAAAATGGTTCTAGTTAGCTTTGCATATATTGCTCTTGATTTGGTATGTAGTAACTTCTCAATACCGTAATTTTCTTCTATAAATTTTCTATAATTTTCTTCAGTGAACATTCTTGATGGTCTTTTTTTTAATCGAAGGAAGATGACTTTATCAGGAAGCCACTTTTGTAGAAAAGAAATTGCGTATCCGTGGTATGATTTATTATGTACTTTTACTGCAGTTATGGTTCTGATTATCAACGTTTTTAGATGTATATTAAGTAGACCGAGACCTCCAGCTACTATTTCGTAGAGGAATGTTGTACAGCGCAACGGTTCATATTATTATTATTTGACACCTCCAGGGAGTCCAAAGACTCATCAAGGGAGAGTGTGCCAACAGCATCGAACGATTGGGCCCCTTCTACTAACCGCGCTCAAACTTACTTAACTGAGCCATTAGTAGCAAAGGCTCTACCAATCGACCAACCTTTGCCCACAATTGTGAATCCCATATGTATGTCGCAGAGTCTATGAATTTTATCTGCCCATTGTCCGTGGTATGGAATGTTATATATTTTGTACCACAGTCGAGAAGCTAAGACATATTGCAAATCCTAGCTTTGCCTCTCACAGAAAGATGTCTATTTCGCATATTATTGATTTTTTTTTAATATAGCTTTATCCACTTCCACTGAACTTACACAGGCCTGCTTACAGCTTATTTTGATTTACATAATCAGTTTCTTTTCTGTTAACATGCAACCGGAATGCTGAATGCATTCATTTCCCATTTTCACAATGCTATTTTTAAATCGATAATAATAATAATAATAATATATTTTTTAAATTCAGTAATTTGTATTATTAAACTTATGATTATATATTATGCGTTTACAAAAATATTGTTGTTTTTTTTTTTTGTTTTTTTTCCAATGAAATTCGGACAATTTTTCCAGTTGCATAAGATAACATTTTAGCGTATTTATACAATAACAATATTTATACAATAAATTATATATTTTCAAAAATTTATTGTAAATATGTATAATTTATATAATAAATTATATATATTTACAATTTTTGCTTAATGTATTTAAGCGCTGTAAGTACAGCACTTAAATGTAATAGGCGTTTTTTTTTTTTCCCCTTCGTGTTGATCTCGGTTGAAATGTAATGTCTCAGCTTGCAAGCTTATGGTTATTTATTGTTTATTAGTTTGATTTCCATTCAGTCACCAAAAGTTAGATAGGGTATAAAGGCTTCGCCTACTTCCTATTAGGGAATAAAAATGCGTTAGTTGATTTTTTTTTTTTTTTTAGTTTGATTTCTCTAATGAACGTAGGCTGTTTGATAGGTCTGATATTCACTACTGCCATAGGATGAGTAATTCATTCGCACACACATACACACTAGTGCGCCATTTTTTTTCTATACCAAAATTCGATTAGTGCGTTTTCGATTAATGCTCCTGTTTTAAACAACGCATTAGGCGCATTAATCGAGGGATTGCTGTATTGTGTTTCATTAAGTTTGTAATGTGTGTAGGGTGCGTATTTCTTGTTCATAATATGTCCTTAAGGCTCTTTTCAGGCGATGGTAGTTTGTAAGGTTCCTGTATTCAAACGGTAGTTTAATTAACATGTCTGGGATGTAGAAGCTTCGGGTAGCTTTCCGTAGTGATTTATTATATTTATATGTGATATAATTAGTTATCTGAGGTCCTATTATGAGGTCCAATTGGAACGAAAAGTCGACGAACTGCGAGCTGATCTGAGCAAAGGATGAAAAAAACATCAAAAACAAACTCATAAATACATATACATGTAAATTGGGGGTGGGGGGGGGGGAATGCTGGGGTTACCCAAGAGCTAAAGCAAAGAATTATTGCGACTGCACAGAAATTGAAAGATATGTTGCAAGAATCAAACAATATGTACAAAATGTGCAATTTCGACTGAACCAACTTACCTTTCAGTCTCTCTGAGAAATACAAATGAGAACAATCATTCACCAGAAAAGAGGAAACAAACGATTTTGTAAGTCAATCTGGGATAATCCTATTGAACATTTTTCTCATATGCATTGACGCTATAACGAAGAATGTTTTTGAAAGAATATCATATAAGAGTCAAGACTAAACAACACAATTAAACAAAAATGCAGCCAATTATATTTAACAATATCACCAATACCAACTAAAAATAATGACTTATCTGCGATAGCAATTCCTTCTAAAAACGTTTTCGTCAATATCGCCTTGTTTATTTATTATTGATCCGAGGTATGTAAAAGTACCAACTTCAATTGTTTCATTTTTAACTTAATTTCTTTATTTGATTTTTAATTTATTCGCATTACTTTGGTTTTCTTCTTGTTTATACGAAGACCCACAGTTTCTGCACAAAGAGCAAAGTCATCAGTTTTTAGCAGTAAGTCTGAGAACAGGATCACTATGCCCTCAGCAAAATCAAGGTCTTCCAGTGCAATGAAAAGTTCCAACATATTCCTCTCTTTTGTTGATTAATTGAGTTTTCCCATAATCCATCAATTAGGGTTATAAATAATAGACCAGATAGAATACAATCCAGCCTATCTCCAGTTTCAATGATAAAGAATTCTGTAAGTTTTCTATCTACTTCCACGCAAGACTTGCTGAAATTATATATATATTCTTGATAATATTGAGACATTTATAAGGTATTCTGTATTCTTCTAATATTTTCCAAATGTTTCTCTCTATCTACTGAGCCGAACGCTTTACTAAATCGATGAAGTTTAAGTAGAGTGGAGCTTGAAATTCTATACATTTTTCAATTATATTTCTAAGAGTGAATATTTGTTGGATGATTTCACAGTCAGTCCAGTAACATGCATGTTCTTCTCTTAATACGGTCTTGATTTCCTATTTTAATCTATAAATTAAAATTTTGGTAAAAGCATTTGCTGGCATTGAAAGCAGACTTGTTCCTCTCCAATTTTCGTACTTAGTCAAATCTCCGTTTTTTAGAATTTTTATAATTACTGCTTCTTTCTATTGTTGAGTAATTTTTTCTTTCTTCCATATTTCGTTATATCATTATTATTATTCTTGACACCTCCAAGAAGTCCGAAGACTCATCGCGGGAGGACACCTACAACTGTCTCAACCACTACACCGAACCTCTACTACGAATCATCTCCATCAGTGCCATCTACCGCCCACCTCCACCATTACCACAACTAGTATTTTTTTGTCTGTAAATTGCGTATGTTCTGAAGGGACAATTTGTCTGTATGCGGGATGAAAAACCCGAGTTTTCGGGAGAAAAAACCCTGCTACCGCCGTATGAGATCGGCTAACTCACCTTCGATTGAAATCGTCCAGATAAAGATTCCTCCCGTCGCGACGAGAATCGAACTTAGGCCTATTCCAATCGAAGGGCGCAATGTACCATTGTTCTTCCAATTGCGCTACAGAAGTCAAGCGTGTTTATTCTGTGTCGAATATTTTTGCATTTGACATAATTGGTTTGTATTTGGTATCAAATAGTATGATTATGCATCGTTGTGGCTAAGCCTAATCTCGCTATTGTGACAGCTTGTAGCTGTTAAATCTTCTTTGAAGCTACTATGTATGTAAATCTTTGTGTAAGATATTTTTGGGTTATTCATGTAATGATGTTTTTTGATGAAACATTTTGAGAATAATATGCTATAATGATCGCGTTAATAAAACATTTTGCATTAATTTAAAATATTATTTGCATATTATAATTATCGCATTGGTCTGCCGACTCCATTATTATTATTACGGGCAACTCCAGGGAGTCGTAGATTCATCAAGGGAGGCCCTAAACATCATGTCCATACAACTATATCACATTCTCACAGTATCTATCATACCTTGCCTTGAACTCACTCACTGTCATAGCACCCACAACAGACTCTGGCAGCTTATTCCACTCATTTACCACTCTCCAAGTAAAAAACCCAGCTCTAACGCCCTTGCTAACCATACTCTTGCCCAGCTTCCATAGGTGTCCCCTAGTACTCCCACCACCAGTCCTGATCTCAAAAATATCCTCTGAATTAATCCTATAGAAACCCTTTAGCAATTTGAATGTCTCAAGGGTTTCTATAGGATTAATTCAGAGGATATTTTCAACAAATCTTCAACCTGTTCTCATAAAGTTAATTCCATAGACCTGCTATCATCTTGGTCACTCGCCTCTGGATCCTCTCCACCTCCTCCCCATCAAGAAGAAACCTAGGTGACCAAATCTGGGCACATTAGTCGAGATGAGGTCTTATCAAGGCTCGGAACTGAGGTACAATAACTTGCTTGTCTCTACTCATCAAAGTATTTTTCAACAACCAAGTGAGTTGATGAGTTGATTTATCCACTTTTGCAATGTTTCCCCTAAATTTCATCTCCCTATCCACCAACACTCCCAAGTCCCTAACCTCATCAAACTGTACCTGAAGTACAGTTCCACCAATGTGGTGGAGATGGCATGCATAAACAAATTAATGAAATGAGTGGAAGGAGGGTAATTATTACGGGGGATTTCAACTATGGTAACATTGATTTGAAGGAGGAGAGGACACATGTGAGGAAGGAAATGGATTTTAATCAATTATTAAGGGATAACTATCTGAAACAGCATGTAATTGAAAATACTACAGGTGTGAGAGTGCTTGACCTGGTAATAGTATCTGAGAAATTCACTGTAAGGAATATGACCATGTTGCCACCTATTGGTGAGAGTGATCATAAGGTCTTGACCTGGGAGGTGGCTAAAGGTGTGCAATTTGTGATTAAGACAGGGTATATGTGGAATTACCGTGCTGGCAAGTATGACAAGCTTAGGAGATTGCTTGGATCAGTGCCATGGCATGTACAACTGCAAGGGCTGGACGTCGATAGAGCATGGGAAGTGGTCAAAGAGCATTTACAGGAGGTTATGGCTGATTGTATACCTAAGGTCCGAATAGTGAAACAAGGAGGGGTTAAATGGATGAATAACACCATTAAACTTGAGTTGCAAAAAAAGAAACAACTATGTCGGGAATTTAAAGAAAGGGGTGACCTGCAGGCGCACGAACGGTATAAAGTGCAGACCAGAAGGGTAACGTGGTTAAAACAGCAAAAGCCGATTATGAAAGGAAACCAGCTATGCAAGCAAAAGAGAATCCCAAACAGTTCTTTCAATATCTGCAAGCAAGAAAAAAACTGTACATGGCAAAATGATTTTAAGGAATGACGATGGTAAAGAGTTCACTGAACCTGTCGATATAGTGGAGTTACTGAGCGCGCACTTTGCAAAAGTATATCATCCAGGTGGTGACGTTGAAAAAATGAAGGAACCATTAGTTTATACGGGAATTGTGATGAATGAAGTGGAGGTGAATAGTCTATTACAGAACCTTAATGTGAATACATCTGTGGGATTGGATGGTATACCGGCACGGGTCTTGCATGAAGTGGCTAATGAATTATCAGTGCCCTTGACCAAGTTGTTTAATCTGAGTCTCGGGTCTGGCTTAGTCCCGAAGGCGTGGAAAGAGGGGAAAATAGTTTCACTGCATAAAGCAGGATCCAAGACTATGGTTGCAAATTACCGACCAATCAGCATATCAATAGTCGTTGTCAAGGTCTTGGAGAAAGTAGTCAAGGGGAAAATACAGGAATGGATTGATGAAAATGAGATACTGTACAGAGGACAGCATGGCTTTGTGAAGGGTAGATCATGCCTCAGTAACTTGCTCAAGTTTTATAACAAGGACCTGGAAAAGGCGTTTGACAGAATACCACATGGAATTCTAATCCGTAAACTACAACATATGGGAATGGATATAGGGTTGGTGAGATGGATAGCTGGGTGGTTGATGGAGAGATATCAAAGAGTAGTTTATTCAGGAGTAGAGTCCAAAAGACGGCCTGTGACTAGTGGTGTGCCACAGGGGTCTGTTCTTGGACCACTGCTGTTTAATCTGTTCATTAACGATATAGGGAAGGGTCTAAGTGGGACAGTTCGTTTGTTCGCTGATGATGCAAAGTTGGGTAGGGCGATAGTGAATGCAGAAGATGTCAAAGTCTTGCAAGATGACTTAGATAGATTGGAGTTCTGGACTGAGGAGAATGGATGCCAATTTAATGTGACAAAATGTAAGGTTATGCATTTCGGAGTGAAAAGATTAGCAGCAGTATACCACATTGGTGGAACTGTACTCCAAGAGATTGATGAGGCCAGGGACTTGGGAGTGTTGGTGGATAGGGAGATGAAGTTTAGGGGGAACATTGCGAAAGTAACTAAATCAGCTCATCAACTCACTTGGTTGTTGAAAAATACCTTGACGAGCAGAGACAAGCAAGTTATTGTACCTCTGTACCGAGCCGTGATAAGACCTTATCTCGACTACTGTGCCCAGATTTGGTCACCTCGGTTCCTTCTTGATGGGGAGGAGGTGGAGAGGATCCAGAGGCGAGTGACTAAGATGATAGCAGGTCTATGGAATGAACCATATCAGAACAGGTTGAAGATTTGTGGGTTGCAAAAACTAGTTGATAGGCGGAAGAGGGGAGATATGATTGAGATATTCAAATTGCTAAAAGGATTCTATATGATTAATTCAGATGATATTTTTGAGATCAGGACTGGTGGTGGGTGAACTAGAGGACACCCATGGAAGCTGGGCAAGAGCGTGGTTACCAGGGGTGTTAGAGCTGGGTTCTTTACTTTTAGAGTGGTAAATGAGTGGAATAAGCTGCTAGAGTCTGTTGTGGGTGCTTTGACAGTGAGCGAGTTCAAGGCAAGGTATGATAGATACTGTGATAATGTTGAACAGTTGTGTGAACATGATGTTTATGGCCTCCCTCAATGAGTCAAAGGACTCCTGGAGTAGCCTGTAGTAATAATAATAAAAATAATAATAATAATAATGATGTGGTAAACTGCTGGTAATCTTTCATCCCTAAATGCATAACCTTACATTTTGTCACATTAAATTGATATCCATTCTCCTTAGCCCAGAACTCCAATCTATCGAGGTTGGGTAGGGCAATTCACTATTGCCCTACCCAACTTTGCATCATCAGCGAACAAATGAACTGTTCTTAGATCCTTCCCTATTTCGTTAATGAACGAAATAAACAGCAGTGGTCTAAGAACAGAACCTTGCAGCACACCACTTGTCACAGGCCGTCATTTGGACTCTACTCCTGATAAACTACTCTCTGATATCTCTCCAACTATCCATCTCACAACCCTACATTTTTCCCATATGTTTTAGTTTACGGATTAGAATTCCATGTGGTATCCTGTCAAATGCCTTAGCCAGGTCCAGCAGTATCAATGTAACCCCATTACCCTTATCTAGTTCAGCAGTCACTGTGTTATAAAACTTGAGCAAGTTACTGAGGCATGATCTACCCTTCACAAAGCCACACTCTCCCCCGTACAGGATCTCATTTTCATCAATCCATTCCTTTATTTTTCTCTTGACTACTTTCTCCAAGACCTTGACAACGACTCCTGATATGCTGATCGGTCGGTAATTTGCAACAGTAGTCTTGGATCCTCCTTTATGCAGTGGAACTATTTTCCCCTCTTTCCACACCTTTGGGACTAAACCAGATCCAAGAATCAGATTAAGCAACATGATCAAGAGCACTGATAATTCTTTAGCCGCTTCAAGTAAGACCCATGCCAGTATACCATCCAATCCCACAGATGTATTCACATTAAGGTTCTGTAATAGACTATTCACCTCCACTTCATTCATCACAATTCCCGTATAAAGTAATGGTTCCTTCATTTTTTCACTGTCACCACCTGGATGACATACTCTTGCAAAGTGCTCTCTCAGTAATTCCACTATATCAACTGATTCAGTGACCTCCTTACCACTGGTTAAAATCATTCTGCATGTAGAGTTTTTTTTTTTTTTTTTGCTTGCAGCATTTTGAAAGAACTGTTTTGGGATTTTCTTTAGCTTGCATAGCTAGTTTCCTTTCATAATCCGCTTTTGCTTTTTTTTACCACACTCGTTACCCTTCTGGCCTGCGCTTTATACAGTTCTTGTGCCTGCAGGTCACCTTTCTCTTTAAATTCCCTCCACAGTTGTTTCTTTTTTTGCAGCTCAAGCTTAATGGTGTTATTCATCCATTTAACTCCTACTTGTTTTACTATTCGGACCCTAGATATACAATCAGCCATAACCTCCTGTAAATGCTCCTTGACCACTTCCCATGCTCTGTCGACATCCAGCCTCGCAGATTTACATGCCATGGCACTGATCCAAGCAATCTCCTAAGCTTGTCATACTTGCCAACACGGTAATTCCACATATACTCTGTCTTAATCGAAATTCCACACCTTTAGCCACCTCCCAGGTCAAGTTATTATCACTCATACCAATAAGTGGCAGCATAGTCATATTCATTACAGTCAAATTCTCAGATGCTATTATACTAGTGTAATTTAATACTGCTATATTACTAGTGTAATATTTTGTGCCTGTTAAGATCCTGCATCTGCTTTTACATTCAAGGTTTCATCAAAATATTCCCTCCATTCTGCTTCAACTTTAGTAATCAACAATAGCTTTCTTTGTTTGTCTCTAATGGAGCAAGGAGTTGCTTTTTTGTTACCCTTGATTCGTTTTGTAATCTAATAAAGTTGTATAATTTGTCCATTTTTCGCAGCAGGTTGCACTTCTTTTGCCAATTCATCAATATATTTTCTCTTTTCAGTTCTTGCTGCTCTCTTTAGGCTTTTATTTAGTTCACTGTACCGTTTGCTATATACCGTTTATAATCGGTCTGTATTTGTAATATTCGTCAATAATTTAATTTTTTTTTTCTCTTCGATGATCTTCCAAGTTTCTGCCTTTAACCAGGCTGTTTTTCTTTTTTCTTCGATTAACAATCACATCTTCAGCAACTTCATTGTAGGTGTTCTTGAAGTTTTTGCAATGTTCTTCTACTTTGTCATTTTCTGCTATTACATCTTGATTATCCTCTATTTCTAATATATTGAACCTGTTCTTTTCTCTTTTTTCCACTTTTCTCTTGTTTCATTAATTTTTAATTTTTCAGCATGAAATGCTGTTCTTTAACTTCATTTATTTTTTAAGACGCTTTGAGGTTATAATTTCCACTTCATCATTAACAACAAGTGGTCTGAACTGACGTGTTCACCAGGTTTGAGTCTCACATCAAGCATGGATCTGACAAATTTACTATTTATAGCAGCATGATCAATTTGGTTTCTTTTATTGCCTCTGGCGAGGTCCGAGTCAGTTTATGTATTTCTTTGTGCTTAAATTTACTTCCTCCTATGACAAAGTTGTTCATTTAATAAAAGGACAAACATCATAGTTACAGGGATTGAATGTGAAGGGTTTAGTATTTTCAGAGAAGATAGCATGGAGGGGAGGAGTACTGTTGCTGATAGCAGATGAAATTGCAAAAGGAATAGGAGATAGGCGGGAGGCTGGCTGTTCGTTTGAAGCAATCTGATGGGAGATTAAGACCATTAAGATAAAATATTGGTTGTTGATATAAACCAGGGAATTCAACAGATGATATGGAAAACATGCATCGACAAATTAGAACAATGAGTACATATCGAGTGATTATTATGGCGGACTTCATTATGGAGATATAGACTGGAAGGAGGAAAGATAACATGGCAGAAAGGAAATAGAATTTATACATCTGCTGAGAGATAATTACTTAAGGCACCATTATTATATAATTACTTAAGAAATTAAGTAATTATGTAATAATGAACAGTACAAGGCTCAGGCAAGAAAGGCGACCAGCATGGCAAGGAAGGCAAAATCAGATTATGAGAAGAATTTAGCCGAACAGGACAAAGGAAATCCCAAAGAGTTCTTTAGTTATGTGGCAAGTATGAAGAAGAATGACTATGGAAGATTAATTTTAATGAGTGATGATGGTCACGAGGAGACAGAAGGAGATAAAATAGTTGAGTTACTGAGTGACCACTTTGCATGCATATATCTTCCTAGTAAGCTTACTGCTTTAACCTATGTGACAGACACTAATGTAGGAACAGAAGTGGATGAATTGGAGGTCATTCCGATATTTCAGAATCTCAATGTAAATACAGCTGTGGGATTAGATGGGATATCAGCTCGGGTTTTGCGAGAATGTGCAAGAGAATTGGTAATGCCTTCGACTAAGTCGTTTAATTTAAGTCTCAGCTCTGGTAGAGTTCCAACGGAGTGGAAAGAGAGCAAAATTATTCCTTTCCATAAGGGACGTTTTAAGGCTACAGCAAATTATAGACCAATCATTACGTCAGGTGTGGTGTAATAGAAAAATTAGTAAAAAAAAAAAAAGAGAATTGAATTCAAGAATGGGTAGTTAAAAAAATGATACTGTATGTCGGACAAGGTGGCTTTGAGAAGTGCGGCACAAGGTTCAGTTCTGGGATCATTGGTGTTTAATTTATACATAAATAATATAGGAAATAACCTGAAAGGAAATATTCAGTTGTTTGCTGATGATGTGAAATTAGGTAGAGTAATAGTTAATCAAGTCGATGTGGAGAGCTTGCAGGACGATTTACACAGGCAGCCAGTATGGGCAAAAGTTAATAGATATCAGTATAATGTTGAGAAATGTCAAGTCTTGTATTTTGGGATAAATAAATTACAAGCCGTTTATCACATTGATGGCATTGCACTCCAGGAAATAGATGAAGATAGTGATTTAGGGGTGGTAGTAGACACAGAGGTAAAGTTTTGAGGACATTGCTAAGGTAGCACTTAGCAATATATTACTTGGCTAGTGAAGAAAACATTGTAGAGATAAAGAAGTTGTAATTCCTCTTTATAAGGCCTTCGTACGCCCACATCTGGATTACTGTGCTCCAGTCTGGTCACCTGGGTCTCTTAGGGATGTGGAAGCGGTGGAGAGGATGCAGAGGTGAGTGACCAAGAGCACGTGGCCTGTGGAATGTGCCCTATGAGGATAGATTGAAGTTGTGTGGATTGCAGAAGTCGGTTGATAGGAGTAAAAGAGAGGATATGATAGAAACATGTAAGCTGCTTAAAGGGTTATATAGGATAGATGCAGAGTAAATGTTTCAACTCTTGGCTATAGGTACCAGAACAAGGGGTTATCCCTGGAAGTTGAATAAAGGTGTTGTTAGTAGGGGTGTGAGAATTAGATGTTTTGCTTGGAGAGAGTGGGGAATGAGTGAAATGGGTTCCAAGAGTCAGTTGTGCTTTTTCTGTTAATGGGTTCAAGGAGAGGTATGATAAATTGTGTGGATATATATTGGGTATCCCGCGATATGTCATCGGACTCCATGAAGGTGTCTGTATAATAATAATAATAATAATAATAATAATGCCATTTTCATTTCGGTCTCCAGAAGCCTCAAAACCTGAGTTTTCTTTTACAAATGATCTTTTACTAGGCTGATCATGTGTACCGTTTTGAACGGGACAGTACCGTTATTTTAATATCTCCCGGCCGTCCTGTCGTTTTAATAAAAATGTCAATTTTGTCCAGTTTTTAATAAAACCTATAAATATACTTTAATACTGGTCAATCATAAATTATTATTCACAACCTACAATCGTATGGATGCCAGTAATTTATATAACCATGGAGTCGCATTATTCGATACTAAATATCGACATCTGCAGTGATTTATTCAGAGAAAATAAAAAATGCATGTTGGCAACACTTGCGCGTCTCAGACACGGCGTCTGGTCTGCTGTAGCGTTAGTTTTGTTTTGGCTGTATGATAACCGGTGGCTTTGTTATTCAATGCCGGTGGTTTAAATTTCATATTTTTAAAGCTTTAATTCTTATTTTTTAAAAGTGTTAAGTCTATCCTTGCAATGTCAAAGAGGCAAAACTGCAGTTTTAATGACGATCTCCGAAGGAATTCAAATTTATTGAACTGGACAAGCTGCGTAGCGATGGAACAAAAGTGGTATGTCAACATTGTATTGTCCATTTTTCCGTTGCTCATAGAGGCAGAAGCGACATCAACCAATATCTACGTAGCCAGAAACATAACGATGCTGAAAAGACTTTGGATTCAGTTAGAAACATCATCTATTTTATGGTGAGACGTGATGGGATAGCGAAAGGCTTTTCAGCATCGTTATGTTTCTGGCTACGTAGATGTTGGTTGATGTCGCTTCTGCCTCCATGGGCAACGGAAAAATGGACAATACAATGTTGCCATACCACTTTTGTTTCATCGCTACACAGCTTGTAGTTTAATAACATTTAAAATTTCAATAGCTTGTAGTTTAATAAAAGTTTCACTTAAGAAGTAAAACACTTTTTAAATTTATTTTTAAATTGTAATTTCCATGTAGAAAGTCTAGAAATTGTACAGATGAAGAAGTGTTGGCATATTTATTTTTGCCTTCATATATTTTTAAATCATTAACAAGAGTTTAATAAATGCATCAGTAAGATAACATAATTGTATGTGAAGTTCTTATGCCGCTTTCCATCCGATGTTGGATCCAGGCCTTCTTCTCCTTCCTAGTTTTTTTTTTTTTTGCCTTTAGTTCACCACCTCATGTAAAGCCTTTGTAAATCATCATTCCATCTTGTTCTTTGGAGACCTTACCTTCTGTTGGTATCCACGCAGTGATTAACTATGTCCGTCTGTCAACTGTTAAACTGCTAATATGGCCGGCCCTGTTCTTTGGGCCACCCGCAATATGTGCTCTTGTTTTTTAGTCGTTGCCCATGTCCACTTGCAGGTCATCGGTGGAATAACACACATTAAATTGCTTTCATTTTTAAACACGCAGGTACATCACCTAATACAGGGTGTCCCAAAGCGCTATTTGTGCGGTAAAGTGTTGCCAACGAGAAAAAAAGAAACCGCGTGACAGCTGACAGTTCAGTATCACCCATATTATATTTTTGAATTTAAAAAAAAAAAAAATCAAATAACGCCTTTTACCTTAATAGGAGTAGGCGAGGCCTTTATACCCTATCTAGCTTTTGGAGACTGAGTGGGCAGTTCAATCTCCACCGGTAGCCAATCAGAGATAGCTTGCCCATGTCTATCACTAATTATAGCAGCCACCGATGAAGAGGCTGGCAAAAAAGTGCTGCCATCTCTTGGTACCTAATCCTAACAAGATATGTCACTGTCTGAAATAATGTGGGTATTACGGTCGATTTTCTTGAGTTTACGGGACGAAAAACCCGAGTTTCCGGGAGGAAAAACCCGCTTGCCTGTGCCAGAGATCGACAAACTCGGGAACCGGTCGAAGATAGGCTTAGAAAAAGTTCCTCCAGTCAGAGACTAGACTAGAACCTAGGTCCAACTTCAAGCGGCAAAGCGCAGAGGACTCAAGCGCCACTTCCACTGAGCTACACAGGCCTATTTCCCCTTAAAGTCACCCAATTGTTTACAGACTTCGCGTGATTCCTAAAATTGAACACAATATACTAATGCTTCATTGTCCTCTTTAGGAGGGTATTAAAGCATTAGTGCTTCATGAAGAATGCACTTTTCGCAGCATAAACATTGCGTCACATTCGCTTTAATAGTCCGGGTGTGGTTTCGAAATGCATACACCTTTCGGTAAGGCTCTATTTAGAGCCTTACCTTTGGGCTATTAGAAAAGATGTAAAGAGAGCGCAGCACGTCAAATTCTTAGTGTTGCATTCTTTTTAAACAGATGAGAAGGCGAGTCCGAGTGAGCTAAAATTTTGTGCTCACTCAGCACTTAGTGTCTGTGATTGGTTATTGTGTCAACCAATCCAATTGAACTTTGTCACGAGTTAGCGCTTTTCGTATACGATGTGTATTACAAACAGTTGTTACCATTACTTAAAATAAGGGGATATTAAATCCCACATAGTTTTAAAACCGAATAAGAAACTCAAAGATCGGAATCAGAGAGTTTCTTGCCGAATATAGTAAACTATAAACTGGGCAGCTCGTTGAAAAGGTGGAGAAGTTCAGATCGCTATTCTTAGGTATTTTCCATAATGTAAAAACACAATTCCTAGGAAATGTATGCTGTTATTACATTATGGAGGGAGGTCACTACCCAGACCGGTTTCAGCCTTTTTTGAGGCTTCATCAGTGAGTAGCTAGACCTAATACCAAAGTGTATAGCGAAAAGAACTTATATACTCTGCGAACGAGTTATCCAAACAGGTGCAACCATTAAGTTACTTAAATACAAAGAGCTAATAAGTTCTAGCTACTCACTGATGAAGCCTCAAAAAAGGCTGAAACCGGTCTGGGTAGTGACCTCCCTCCATAATGTAATAACAGCATACATTTCCTAGGAAATGTGTTTTTACATTATGGAAAATACCTAAGAATAGCGATCTAAACTTCTCCACCTTTGCAACGAGCTGCCCAGTATTGTACTACGTACTAGGATCACTTGCATTTGCTAACGCTAGTGTCGCCGATACTTTATAGTTTACTATATTCGGCAAGAAACTCTCTGATTCCAATCTTTGAGTTTCTTATTCGGTTTTAAAACTATGTGGGATTTAATATCCCCTTATGTTAAGTAATGTTTTCATTGCCGAAATGAAGCTTATTAGCTCTTTGTATTTAAGTAACTTAATGGTTGCACCTGTTTGGATAACTCGTTCGCAGAGTATATAAGTTCTTTTCGCTATACACTTTGGTATTAGGTCTAGCTACTCACTGATGAAGCCTCAAAAAAGGCTGAAACCGGTCTGGGTAGTGACCTCCCTCCATAATGTAATAACAGCATACATTTCCTAGGAATTGTGTTTTTACATTATGGAAAATACCTAAGAATAGCGATCTGAACTTCTCCACCTTTTCAACGAGCTGCCCAGTTTATAGTTTACTATATTCGGCAAGAAACTCTCTGATTCCGATCTTTGAGTTTCTTATTCGGTTTTAAAACTATGTGGGATTTAATATCCCCTTATGTTAAGTAATGTTTTCATTGCCGAAATGAAGCTTATTAGCTCTTTATATTTAAATAGTTGTTACCATGTTTTCTGGAACTGAAAATTTGAAAGTTTTAGCAGAAAAATTCTAATTGTTTTTTTTCTTTTGCTTGTGCAGTATAGCACCTGTTGAGTTTGCAAAGTTTTTAGAGATATTTTTATTCTAGTCTTCGGAAACAACAGACACTAAAAATATTCTATTCCTGATATTCTGTGTATTATAAGACGTTGTTGATCTACAACAAAACACGAGTATATGTGAGATTGATAAGACAAAAGAACCGCTGATAATAATGATAATAATAATAACTAATGAATTTAGGATTCCCGAAAGTGTGGATGATTCCGATAATGATCGGATGTTATGTATACTCAGTCTCAGTAAACAAAATAAAATAAAATTCTTGGGAAACGGAGCGAAACATACACAAACCAGAGAAATACACATAACATGGGCAACAAATTTTACGAGATGATTTGCTGCTCCATCAAACTATATTTATTTCTGCAATACTCTCTATTTTCATTAGTTTTTTTTTTTTAAATCCATCATAAATCATCGTGCCATCATAAATTCACTTATTCATGTTTAAAATTTATAGGATCGTGCTATTCTCTCTACCCAGCAACTTATAGGACACACATATCACAAATGATAATTATTGTTTACCATTAATGAAAGTGTTTCTACTCATACTTATTCTTTCCTATTCTCACATGTCTTATAAATGATGGTTCACATATTTTCATCTTTGAGTATTTCAAATATACCAACCAAATATAGCATTCTCCTTCATTGTTGTTTTCTAATAAATCCTAAAACAGATTGTTCAACAACTCTACGAAGTATTCAAAGTTATAATTGCATTGGACCAATTAAGATGAGCGCTGATGCGCTATGCCCTCTACAAGATTACATATCTCAATGAATCGTAAAATTTGTCTGCCTTAAAATTTTATTATGGATTGGCCTGTTTCGGCCGCCCACGGCGGGGTAGCCATACAACAAATGTTTTATTGCTTCAATAAAACACGTGTTCCTGTTTTTGGTTCATCACAAACGCCTCCGTAGCTTTTGATGAACCAATATGCACAAAATATGCAATTTCGACTGAACCACCTTATCTTTCAGTATCTCTGAGACTGAAAGATAGGTAGCCATAGAACACGTGTTTTATTGCTGCAATAAAACACGTGCTCCTGTTTTTGGTTTATCAAAAGCGCCTCCATAGCGCAATTGGAAGAACGACGGCACATTGCGCCCTTCGATTGGAATAGGCCTAAGTTCGATTCTCGTCGCGACGGGAGGAATCTTTATCTAGACGATTTCAATCGAAGATGAGTTAGCCGATCTCATACAAAGGTAGCAGGGTTTTTCCTCCAGGAAACTCGGGTTTTTCATCCCGCATATAAACAAATCGGCCCTTCAGAACACACGCAATTTACAGACAAAAAATACTAGTTGTTGTGGTGGTGGAGGTGGGCGATAGATGGCGTTGATGGAGATGATTCATAGTAGAGATTCGGTCCAGTGGTTGAGACAGTTGTAGGTGTCCTCCCGCGATGAGTCTTCGGACTCCTTGGAGGTGCCAGGAATAATAATAATAATCTTTTTCTAATTTGAGAACAATGACCAGTTAGTTTGCCCTCTGTGTCTAGTGAGTTACTGAGTGTGAATTGTAAATTTATAGTGAAACAAATTTAAACAGAAAAATACATTTTTAAAAGGTAAGTGTATGTAATTTAATATTATTTCACTTGTCAGTTTATATATATATATATATATATATATATATATATATATATATATATATATATATATATATATATATATATATATATATATATATATATATATTGCTTTTAAACTGAAATAATTTAAATTAAGATTAATTAATTAGTTGATTTTAATAAAATATGCCGGTCAATTTTATATATATATATGAAATTGTGCTAAAAACTTAATTCTGAATACCTGTTTTTTTTTTTCCCCAAGAATTAAAGATCATTAAAATCGATGCAAAATGAATATAATGTATTTATAGTTTACATCCATCGACAAATGATTACATCAAAAAAAGCTAAAAGACGTTTATTGGTGTAATTATTTAATTAAATCAATAATTATAAAAATTTATTGATGTAATTATTTGTCTCCAAGCTTCCCCCCCCCCCGGGAAATTTTCTGCGGACGCACGCCCATGCATATCGTCAAATTGACGTGAAATTTGTAGCGCGGGTTGCATAACCGACATGACAGCACACCCAACCGAAATGAGCACGCGATACCACTGGTAACTACCGTTGAGGATAGGGGTGATTCATAGACAGTGATACTTCTGGATTTTACAAAGGCATCTGACAGGCTACCACATAATAAACTGGTGTATAAGTTACTGGCATAAGTTGTTTGTTAATGATATTGTGAGTGGACTGCAAGCTGATATTCAGCTGCTTTAAATGATACTAAGCTGGGAAAAGTTTAATAAAATAAAAATTACAGGAGGTAGAGGAAGCGTGTGATCTTAGGATATTAGTGGATAAAGAATTGAATTCAAGGGCATATTGCAAAAATAATAAAAACAGCACAAAAAATGCCAGTATACTAAGAAGAACACTGACAAGTAAAGATAACGATGTCGTCATTCCGCTGTACGGCTTTGATTAGATCACATCTGGACTACTGCGCATCGATTTGGTCACCTGTTCCTAGGTGAGAAGCAAGCTGTGGAAAAATTTCAGTGGCGAATAACAAAAGCAATATCGGGAGTGTGGAACATTGACTTGAAGACAGGTTAAGGGAATATAAATTACATACGCTAGTCAATAGGTGGAAGAGAGGAGATATGATTGAGACAAACTGCTAAGGAGTGCTTATCAAACATATACTGAGGATGTTTTTCAAAGGGTTGAAGGAAGGAAAGGGGATAGAGACAAAAGGTCATTCTTGTAAGTTGTATAAAAGTGTGGTGCATAAGAGAGTGCAGCATTACTTTTTTGCATGGAGAGTGGAATATTATTATTACGTGACACCTCCAGGGAGTCCAAAGACTCATCGAGGAAGGGCGCCTACTGCACAATTCTGTCTCCACTACTCAAATCCACTAACTACAACAAACCGCAAATACCATCATCATCATCTACTGCCCACAACCACCACTAGTATTTTCACAGACAATCACAAACATCCATGCCCACGTGGGATTGGAACCCACAGGCTTTTTGGCTGGAGAGCAGATATGCTAACCACTCGGCCAGCGCAAATTTTGAATCAATTCAAGATAAGGTATGATAAACATTATCTCTGTTAGAATGTATCTTACTGTTGCCTCCTTGGATGAGTATTGACTCCAGGTGTTTGTATAATAATAATTCATACCTATTGCGAGTTAAGTTTTTGCCCCCCAGTAAACGTGTTTTTAACCTTGCATTTCAAAATCGACTGCACTATTACAGATATTAATATGACTGTTAGGGTTTTGCTCCATGAGATGGAACTAGTTTGCTATATTAAAAACATTGACAATCTGGGTGTGATTGAGTGCGACTCGAAGACTGTCTGTAAACCTGTCTTTCTTCAAAAACTTTTGGCTAAAACAGTTCCCCCTCCCGATAAAAGGCTTTAGAAGACTTGATTTATTTAAGTATGTTCTTATATCACACCAAGGACACATTTCTGAAGGCCAATTTGTTTCATACAACGATAATTAATAAAAATTTTATACAGCAATCCCTCGATTAATGCGCCTAATGCATTCTTTAAAACAGGCGCATTAATTGAAAACGCACTAATGGAATATAATAACCTACGGAAAAAAGTATAATTCGTTCCTCAAATTTATTTTTTGACCTTTAATTTTTTTTTTTTTTTTTTATAAAAGAATTACGGTATATCTCACGGCCTAGTTAAAGGAAAACCATGAAGCTGAAAAAAAAAAAAAAAAAAAAAAAAAAAAAAAAACATATTCAGAATATAAATTTATTATTCTACTTAACAAATAATTGAGCAAACATAGTTTGGCTGACATTGTTTCTTTTTTTCATACAACTGACGGTATGGCCCTATTGCCTCTTCTACTACTGCAATTTTGCTGCTTCTCTCTTCATCAGGGTCAGCATTCATGCATTGCTGCTTAAAAACTTCCATTGTACGAAAAACACTGTATTTTCAAATTGTTTCTGTGCAATCTCTTTGGGCTGGTCAGTGATTAAATTTTCTTAATATTCTTCAGGATCTTCCCGTTGTGCATCTAAATTTAGCAGGCCGGAATTGCTCAATTTCTCAGAATGAGATTTAATTAACTTAGATTCATTTGAAAAGCCTCTAAAATCATTTGCACAATGCGGAAGGATGTGCTTCCATACGATTCGCATATTGCCAGTAGCAATTTCATTCGATTTCGCTTCCAAAAAAAAAACGCTGGTTTCATCGACATTAAATATCTGTCGGTCACAATAGTCTCCCCGCCCCTTCTTCCACAATTTTCTTCAAAATCTCTGGATAATTTGCGGCCACCTCCTTATCTGCACTTGCAGTTTCGCCTGTGATTCGAACAATTATGTAGGCTATTTCTCTTTTGAAATGCTCAAACCATCTTGCACTAGTGTGGAATTCTGCTTTTCCATCATTGATAGCCCTTTCTTTCAAGGTTGCAAAGAGACAATGCGTTTGGTTTAATAAGGTCAGTGCTTAGAGGAATCCGTTTTTGGTTACAATCTCCGATTCATGTAGAAAGAAGTCTCTCTAATTCAATCATTATAATACTTCGATTTTGAGTGCATGCATGATGAACTTTGAGTAGCTTTCCCTTTCCGTATGTATTCAGCAGCAGCTTTCCTTAAAATTGCACTTATAGTTGATTAACCATTTTTGTGTTCTTGTTCTATTTTTGCTCTGGACTCGCCTTGTTCATTTTTTTTTTTAATTATTATGTCAAGTTTTTCTTCCAATTCTTTCAAACCTCCACTTTTTTGCTAACTAATTCTTTTATTCATGATGAAAAGTTGGGAAAATACTTTAATTTAAAAAAAAAACAAGAAAAAAAACGAAAACAATTGCAAAGGAGGCAAGAGATATGATCATCAAAATGCTATATAATTAGCAGACGATATAATTTTGGCGGTAAATTTGCAACATAGTGTAGTATGCCAATAAAAAATAACTGTTTAAAATGTTTTAAATCGGTAACTAAATTATTTCATTCTGGTGAGTGATTTTTTAAAATAGTTACAATGTACCATAAAAAATGTGTAGACAGAAAATTTTTAAAATCTGTAACATTTATTTTTAAGATGTATATAGGCACACTAATCGAATATGGGTATAGAAAAAAATTGACGCACTAATCGGAGACGCATTATTATTATTATTCGTGACACCTACAAGGAGTGCGAAGACTCATCACGGGAGGACACCTACAACTGTCTCAACCACTAAACCGAACCTCTACTACGAATCTCCATCAACTGCCCACCTCCACCACTACCACTAGTATTTTTTGTCTGTAAATTGCCTGTGTTCTGAAGGGCCGATTTGTCTGTATGCGGGAGAAACCCTGCTACTTTTGTATGAGATCGGCTAACTCACCTTCGATTGAAATCGTCCAGATAAAGATTCCTCCCGTCGCGACGAGAATCGAACTTAGGCCTATTCCAATCGAAGGGCGCAATGTACCGTAGTGAAAAGTGTAAATTTAATTAAATACCTAAGCTTATTTGCATACTAGGTAAATGTGTAAAAATACTGAATACATACTAAGTTCCAGTGGCGCACTCAGGATTTAATCCTGGAGGGGGCCGAGCGCTCAGGATTTAACCTTTGGGGGGGGGGGGGAGAGTTGAGTAGACGTTTTGCGAATACATACTACACATCGCATATGACCTATAACTGAGCATTTGCAGTGATCGCTAATTCATAAGTAGCACACAACATAAATAAAAAAAAAAGAATTTGAATTAGGAAAATGGAAATTTTTCTAGTGTTTTTTCCTTTTCTTTGGGGGGTGTGGGGCCCCTTGTCCCCCCCTCTGGGTGCGCCACTGCTAAGTTCTAAATGTATCGCACTGATATGTCATATGTGACTTATAAAGATCTCGCCATTGCTTATCATCACTGAAAAAGCACTATATATATATATACACCTTATTTGTATACCCAAGCATACCCTATTTGATCACAAAAGAAACGAAGATATTATGAAAGAATTAAACCAAGAACCAGTAATAGAAAAAATTAAAAAATATAAAGATAAATGGATGGAACACGTTCAAAGAATGAAAACAGAAAGATTACCAAAACAAACCTTAAAGTACAAGCCATTAGGAAAAAGAAAACCAGGACGTCCTCTTAAATAATTCAATGATGACTTCTAAGGCCAGAACAGGCCTAAATCCTTGATACGTATGATGATATATATATATGTTATTATTATTATTATTTTACATCTCCAGGGAGTCCTAAGACTCATCGAGGGAGGCCACCCACTCCACATCTCTCCGTCTCCACCACTCAACCTCATCCATAAACCTCTTTATCTACATCAATGCATCTACTGTCCACTATCACCACTATTATTTTCACAGACTATCACAAACACCCATTCCCATGGCGGGATTAGGACCTGCAGCCTTTTGGCTGTAGAGCGGATACGCTAACCACTCGGCCAATATATATATATATATATATATATATATGTTACCGCTAAAGCTTGAAAGCCGCTAATGTGCACATTACCTAGCTAATCTGCAGATTAACTGATTTGCTCCGTTAACGTGCGGAATCAAGAGTTTTCCGCATTTTACCTAGGTAATGTACACATTAACGGCTTCCGTATCGTTAAAGTTCAAAAGTTTGTTTCTCTCATTTCCTTTTCCTACTCCTTCCCCCCTCTCCCTCCACTTTTAGTTTGGTTTCGCCAGTGTCATATGTTTTGCAAATTCATTTCCTTAATTGTAATAATATTTTAAACTGTTTGATTCTTTGTATTATAGTTTTTTAATTGATTGATGATTGATTCTATCAACTAATTTGTTGATTGTATTAACTTGATTCTCTAGATATCGAAAAATAAATAAATAACATTATGTTAATTTAAGCGTACAGAAACGTTGCTGTTGTTCCAGCAAAGATCTTATTTTCACTTTAACGAGTGCCTAGTAGGTAATGTGCAGATTATCTAGGTAATTTGAGAAAAGAAACAATTTTCCGCACGTTAACGGATCACTCTAGTTAATCTGCACAATACCTAGATAATCTGCAGAATAACTGATTTCTGCACTTTATCGTCCTGACCATGGGTATGCTCTCTAATACTGTCTCACTAAAACTATATATATGTATACACACACAGTAGCGCACTCAGGATTTAATCTTGGGGGAGGGGGGGTTGAGCAGACGATTTGAGAATACACACTAGCATCGCAAACGACCTATGACTGAGCATCTTTAATGATCGTTAATTCATAAGTAGTATAGAAATAAAAGACACGACACAACATCAATTAAAAAAATAAATAAATAATTTTAATTAGGAAAAGATTTTTGAAAATTTTTTCTAGTGTTTTTTTTCCCCATTTTCTTCAGGGGAGGCCACTGGGTACACCACTATATATATATATATATATATATATATATATATTTTTTTTTTTTTTTCTTTTCTTCAGGGGGGGCCCCCTCTGGGTGTACCACTGTGTGTGTGTGTGTGTGTGTGTGTATATATACAGTGTTTTTTCAGTGATGATATGCAATGGCAAGATGTGTGTATGTGTACATATGTTAAAGATAACAAGAAATTTTATACTTGGTTTTAATCCTTTTCCCAAGTAAGCAAAAACAAAGTTTTACACGTGAAATATATTCACGTCTGAGCTACTTGTATATAGAGGCTAATGACTTTATATCACTTATCTTAGTATGTATCCCATAATGCAAAGCCCCCCCCCCCTTTCAGCATGTATAATGCAATGAATAATGGAAGGGCCACTACCCAGACCAGTTTCAACCTTTTTTGAATGTTCAAGTACAGGTCAAACTCCAAAAACTCAGAAGAACTCTCAAAACCAGTTGGTCCTACCCCGTGACAGGCTACCCCACTACCGAATAGAGCCGCTCATTTGCTCATATGTTGCTGTTACCCCTCCATATGAGCATATGAGCTGCTCATTTGGAGGGGTAACAGCAACAGCCGAGCCTCAGTTAAAACTTCATGGGCTACAGCATTGCCATTCATCACCCAAGCTTCCCACCAGTTTCGACCTTTTTTGAGGTCTCTTCAGTGGGAGCCAGACCTGGGAGAGATACCAAGGTTTATTGACAATTGACATTTATGTCTTTAGGGGTGAAGCAAGATGCTTTTCATATTCCCCGCTATCTGTTGTGGTTACAGTGAGGGTAAAATTTATGAGCAGTTTGCTCGCCCTAAATGGGCATGGAGATTATGCATCACTATAGGAGGCTAATATAGCTTTTGGTCTTCTATATTTGAATATGTCCGTTGCCTCGTATGCTGCAGCTTGCTGAACCACTAATTGCCTGCCTTTTACTGGAATCATCTCCTCAATAAACCACTCTTTGCTATCTTCCATTGGCCACTGTCTAAATCAGATACATATTCATCCTCATTTGCTCCAATTTATGCAGCAGAGTTCTATGTGGAATACTCTCAAATACCTTTGCAAAGTCCAGCAGAACCACTGAATAGTGATTTCCCTTATCCAACTCCATTGTCACTTTATTATAAAAAGCAAGCAGCTAGACTAAGACAAGACCTACCCTTCAGAAAACCATGTTTCTCCTTATAAAGGATCATATTCCTATTCATTTCAATTTCTCCAATACCTTCACATCACAGCCACTCCTGAGATACGGACTGACCTATAATTTGCTACTTCTGTCATGAGGTTTTCTTTATGCAGTTGGACTATTTTACCACCTCTCCACTTCACTGGTACCCTCCCAAATATTAAGGCTCAAATTAAACAGCCTAGTCACACGAGTTGATATTCCCTTGCATATTCATGTAATGCATGGGCTGATATGCCATCTAATCTAATCCCATGAGATGCAATATTTTGAGCACCTCCATTTCTTCAACCTGTATTCTCCCATTAGTCAATGTTGCATCCAGTATTGTGATATCACCATCTAAGTGGTAACTCCTTGCAAAATGATCACTCAGTACTTCCACTGTTTTCTTTGCTTCTGTTACCTTCTCATCATCAGCACTTTTTAAAGTCATTCTTCTATATAGCCATTTCCTCCTTTCACTTTCCACATAGTGAAAGAACTCTTAAGGATTATTTAAATAAATTATCATACCAGAATAAACTCATGTAAAATATTATTTTATTAGCATAATTTTCACCTCGTGAAAATGCTGACCTAAATCGTGATTTAGGTTGGCGTTGTGGTTGTTTTTCCTCTTGTGGAATCCAATCTAGTACTTCTTTTGTCCATCGTTGATCTTGTCTTTGAGCAATATGCGCCCATTGCCACTTCAGATGTTTCACTCTTCCTATGATGCCAGAGACTTTAGTTTGATTTCTTATCCACGTATTTCTTTTGTGATCCAGTCTTGTGATACCAAGCATGCTTCTTTCCATACTAAATTGTGTTGTTCTTAATTTTTGAATTTCCTTTGCATTTAGTGTCCATGTTTCACAGCCATATGTCAATATAGGAAGAATACATTGGTTAAAAACTTTTCTCTTCAGGCTTAATTTCATCATTATTTATTTTTATTAGTTTTGGTTGGACATAGCTATTGAACATAACTTGGGTATTCTTTAGTTTTATCTTTAGGCCAGCTGTTTTGCTAGTCTGTAATTCATGCGCAGTTGAAGTAAAGATAACTATGTCATCTGCAAAGCGTAAATGGCTTAAATATCTTCCATTTATCTTCAGACCTTTCCCTTCCCAATCAAGAAGTTTGAATATTTCTTCTAGGCACGCTGTGAATAATTTTGGAAATTTGTGTCACCCTGTCATACTTCGTCACAGTAGAGATGTTTCCATTGAAATTAAGTGCTGCTGTGGCATTGGTGTATGCTGGTTTCATGGTCCTGACACATGGCTCCTCTTCTTGTTGGTTTCATGTTGTATTCTTAAAGCTTTAAGTATTGCACAAATTTTTACTGAATCAAAGGCTTTTTCATAATCAATAAAATCCAGACATGATGGTAACTGATATTCATTACACCATTCAATAATCTGTTGCATAACTTGAATATGGTCCATTGTACTAAAGCCACTTCAAAAGTCAGCTTGTTCTTTTGGTTGTGCTAGGTCTAGAGTCATACAAATCTATGAACTAAGACTTTTGTAAACTACCGATAGTAGACTGATGGATCGGTAGTTCAGGTCTTCTACTTCACCTTTTTATGTAGCAGAATTATGGTAGCCTTCTTCCATGTTCTTGGTACATCATTTTTCTTCAGACATAAGGTAAATAGTTTTGCTAAGACTTCGTAGATCATTTCTCCACCTGCTTTTAGAAGTTCAGCTATAACTCCATCCTCACCTGCAGCTTTGGATGCTCCACATAACTTCTGGTAGAATCTGTGGTACTAAAGCTATTTCATAGTTGTCTTCTTCTTCATCATCATCCTGATATACAATACTGAGTAAAATTCTTCAATTTTTTGCTATAGCATATCTATCTCTGGTTATGGTCTGATCTTGTAGTTTGAGTGCAACCATCTGTTTATTGTTGTTCATCAATTGCTGTTTGGCTTTTTTGAGACTATGGTTGTTTTCAATTGTTTGTTGTAGAAATTTAGAATTAAATTTCCTTATTTTTTCTATGATACATTTTCTGATTGTTTTGCACAATTCAGTGTATTCAATTTTATTGTGTAGATTATCTGATTGTTTCATTTTTTTTCGTTTCTTCAGAAATTTTGTCTTGTTTCTATTCTGTGGTACCAGCTATTTCAAGTGAGCATTAAAATGTTTTGGGTAATAATGTCATTACTTTCTGATGGATCAGCATTGTTATCTATAATATGCTAAATACTTGGCTAGCCAGGCTGGCCAAGTGGTTAGCATATCTGCTCTCCAGCCAAAAGGCTCCCCGTGGGCATGGCTGTTTGTGATTGTCTTTGGAAATACTAGTGGTGGTGGTGGTCGGCAGTACATGGCATTGGTGTAGTTGCAGTCAGTTGGTAGATTGAGTGGCGGAGGCAGAGTTGCAGAGCAGGTGCCCTCCCTCGTGGAGTCTTTGGACTCCCTGGAGGTGTCTAATAATAATAATAATATTTTTAAATCTGTTGTTTAGTTCATGTTGGAATATATCTTTTTGTAATGTTGAGTTTGTGTACATCTATGTTTTGCTTTGATCTTCGAAACATTTTTCTTCTTCCTTTTTGGCAATTTATTTGAATCTTACTGTATACCATACGATTGTCACTTCCAATGTCGAAAGTGTTTATAACAGAGCAATCTTGAAAGTTGTTTTTCCTATTGCTGAGGATAAAGTTTTTCCATTGGGACTTTTCCATGTCCACTTACTATGTTTATCTTGAAAAAAGAATTTAAGTTCTTTAATTTTTTGTTGATCATGAATCCAATGCCACTGATTCTTTCTCTATCTTGGCCTCTATAATACAGCATGTTTCTGTTTTTTAATTGAAGAATTTCTTCACCATTACATCTAACTTCACACAGTCCAAGAATGTGCCATTTTAGTCACTTTAGCTCTTCAGTTAGTTCAGTTAGCTGTGCTTCACTGCTCAAAGTCCTACAGTTTAAAGGTCCGAGGTCTAGTTTCCAATAGCAGCATGATCTGGTTACCTGGAGATTCTTAGCACCCTCTGCCTTCATGTTTAACTGCCTGCTGCCATAGGTAGTAACAATCTGGGGAATGAGAGCCATTTTATTTCTGTTCGATTCATCTTGGAAGATTAGACCATAAATTCACCACGCTGGCCCACTGCAGGTTGGTGAATGGCAATATTTTCATATGGGATTGCCAGTCCCAAAGCCATAGGTCCACAGCTCTTTATTCAACATATTCAGAGCTGCCCTGATATCCAACAGATGGTAGTCAGGTAGTCATCTTTTCCCCTATCCGCCACCTAGGGAATGCGCTCGGTAGCCAGTGGGAGCTCCAAGATACACACACAATTAAGACTGGGCATGCTCTACAACAGGGTTTCCCAAACTGTGTTCTGCAAGAAGTTCTCCTGGAATTTGCCATTTTAGTTTTCTAAGAATTTTTCAGGAATAAATATTTTATAGTGGAAATATTCTGAGGAGAATAATATTCTTGAATATGTCGAAAAGCTCAGACCCAGAATGCCTAATAACATCCGTGTATTGTTAATTTTCACATATCAAAACCTTTCAACATTTGGGAATGTTGTAATGTTGAAAGGAATAAATTTTTTATGATCAGTCATAAAAGTTTGACTGGTCATAAAAATTGCCTGCAAGAGAATTATAACAATGGGTGGTGCATCCTCTGTTCTCAAAACTGAAGAAAATGACATCTGTGTAGCAAATGTCAGCGACCAAGCGGCATATTTTTAAACATGGAAATATTCATGAATTATCGTTAATTTTCACACATCGAAATCTTTCAAAAATCAGGAAAGAGAATACTGCTGTTTATGACCGATCATAAAAATTGCCTGCAAGCCTATTACAATAATGGGCAACGTATCTTCTGTTCTCAAAACTGAAAGAAATAACATCTGTGTTGCAAATGTTAGTGACCAATCAGCAAGGAAATATAAAGAAAAATTTTCCACTAAAATTGAAGATCAAGGTAGTCTGTATCCAGTTCTCAAATCTAGTAATACTGAATACTTTCTTCGCAAGTTCTTATTGTAGGATGAGTTTTGAAACTGTAGTGCCGTGATTTTTTAAAAGTAATAGGCCTACAGATTTAAATTTTAACATGAATAAGAGACAAGGGACTTTGTTTAATTTTGGTATTAAGAAATCTCTTATTGAAGGTGTTTGTGACGCAACAGATAGTGAGCAATCTACCACCAGCCTACAAGGCAATCTCCAGAATGTACAAAAGGAGGGGAAAACTACCAGCACACAGGAGAAAAAGTCTGCATTCACTGTAAGCAATAATATAGATTTTTGGTGATCAGAATGGGATATGTCAATGAAAATCAGCACAAATTAATTTAATGATGTTTATGTTTAATTGATTAATTTATTAATAAAATCAGCTAAATTAACAATTAATTATTAATTAATACATTACAAAATAACCAAGGTGTTCCATGAAAATTTCAGGATTTGTGAAGTGTTCCATCGTAGGAAAGGTTTGGGAAACGCTACTCTACAAGTCCAGTCTTTTCAAACTGAAGGTATTGATATAAGACCTATGTTCTGAAGATGCCTTTGATACTTAGCCAAAAATTATACTAATAAAATAATATTTTACAAGAGTTTACTCCAGTATTATAATTAATTTAAATATGCCTACTCACGTTATTTCCTTATCGAAACAAATCTTTAGGATGTCTTGGTCTCATCAACCAGCTTTGGCCATTCTTACAATACAGAGTACCTTTCTTGCCTGTGATTTTGTACTGCACATGAGCATAGTGATCACCTTATACTTTATACTTCCTCCGCAACTCTTTCTCATCTATATTTCCTGCTTAATGATGCTATTTATCCATCTAACTTATACCTAATTATTATTATTATTACCCTAAGATCCCACGAAATCAAAGACTCATATAAGAGGTCCTTTTGTCATACAGAGCTTATCATACTGTGCCTTAAACACACTCAAATTCTCTGCAAACACCATCCTTTTCAGGCAACGCATTCCGATCATTCACAACTTTCCACGCAAAAAACCTGCCTCTCACTCCTTGCTCACAATCTCCTTATACCACCTCCAGGGATGAACTCTTGTTCTCCCCTGATCTCCCACCATTTTATGAAAAACCTTTTCAATGTTAATCCTAAACAACAACAAACCATTAACTTGTATGTATCTATCATATCAGTCCTATTTCTCCTAGCTACGAGACTCCATAAACTGCATCTTCTCAACCTTTCTCTATATTCAACATCCAGATCTCAGAAACTAGCCTAACCTAACCTAACCTCAGTCAATCCTCTGTAACCTTTCCAACATCTCTTCATCATTTTGAAAACCAGATGACAAAATCTGTGCCTTAATCAAGGTTATACAATGGAACCAGAATCTCCTTACTTCTATAAGTTAGTGTCCTCTGCATCATTGCAAGAATTTATGTTGTCCTCACAATTTTGGCAACGTCTTCTAAATTTTAGATCCTTATCCACCATCACCCAAGATTTCCTCCACCTCAACAATATATCCTCACCAAAAGTAAATTCTACATCCCATCTGTGTTTTCTAAATTTTAAAGCCTTACATTTTGCAACACTGAATGGGCATCCCATGCCCATTTACTCAGTCCATTCAAGTCTTCTTGTAAGACCACAACATCTGCTCTACTCCTCATAGTTCATCCAAACTTTGTATCATCGTCTCTGCAATTTGTATATTCTACAAATATTTTCATGGAAAATGCTCATCTGAAACAGCATCAATAATTCCCCCACGCTGTACTAAACCCATTGGAACACGTACAGCCACCTCCCAACATTCCTTCACAGTACACTTTGAAACCCACAGAACAAGTTTCTTTTCCTCCTCCTTCATCCCTGCTACTGCTGTACTGTGGAACAGTTTTCACTGATGTATTTCCCACCAGGCTTTTAAATCGAATTTCAACAAGTTTCTCCTTTCCCATCCCACTACCCATATACGGTACTAAAGTACTATAGGTTGACCAGTCAACCTCTCGTATATGGGCCTAACATATTAAAAAAAAAATCTGCAAACAACTCAATATCCCCATTCAAATCTTCCCCAATATCATTAACATACAGGTTACACAGCAATGGCCCTAAAACAGACCCCTGAGGCATGCCACCACTAGTGGCTTTCTTCTTCCGGGATATTGCTATCCCATACACGACTTGCTGATACCTATCATATAGCCAGCCTCCTCTCTAATGCACTAATCTAATATCCAACCCCGTCTGCTCTAGTTTGATTATCAACTTATCATGTGGTAATCTACCACATATAATATAATTAGATTTTGCAAAAGCCTTTGCAAAATCTAATTATATTAATTGTATTCATCTCCCTCATTTAATGCAGCTTTCACCATAGTGTAATAAGTAAGTAGATTACTAAAACATGACCTCCGTTTAGCAAATCCATGCTGTCCATGGATAATATAAAGATAATACCATTGTTGTCAATCAAATTCTAGATCCTAGTTTTCACCAGCTTCTCCGACACCTTAACCACAACATCTCACACACAGATAGGCCTATAATTTGATGCTCGAGTTCTATCACCTACGTTATGAAGCGCAACAATCTTGCCCTATTCCACTCCTTTGGAACTCGACCCAGTGCAAGACTCATATAATATTAAAAAAAATCTCAAGGCAGATTGCTAAGGCTCTGGCACATATCTTCAAAATGTGATATATTATTAAGTCCCACAGCTTTATTAACATCAAGTTTGCTCAATTCCCCATATATACCTCCTGCTCACTTACAGTCAGTCTCTCCTCCTCATTATCAACAGCAGTTGATCGTCAGGAGGAGGAGAGACTGACATAATGTCACATTCACAAGAATGAAACACCTTTATGAACTGCTCATTAAGTATCTCCACTATATCTTCCTCAGCAGTTATTCTTATACCATTTTTTCCTATCAATGTCATCCTTCAATAATCATTATTTTTTTTGCTGGTTACATATTGAAAGAACTCCCTAGGATTCTTATTGGCTTCCTTAGCTAACTGTTGCTCATATACTTCACTTCTGCTACCCTTACCAACCAAGTCATCCTCATTGCCTGTTCTTTGTAATCCTCATTGAATTGATTATTACCACTCCTCTTATGCTGCCTCCATAATGCCTTTTTTCATCTGTATTGCATGCTTAATCTCTTCATTCATCCATTCCACTCTTACCTTATTTAACCTTCTGACCCTTGGAATACATTTAGACATTGTTTCTACTAGACAGTTTTTGAATATCACCCAAACTGCATTGATCTCCTTTCCAGCTAACTCCTCATTCCATGCTGCACATGCAAGCTATCTCCTGAGCTGCTCATAATCACCAGCCTTGTAGTTCCACATATACCCTTTCCTCACAGAGGTCCTCACATTGCTGGCAACCACCCAGGTAATCACTTCACGTCACCAACTGGAGGGTGATTTGACACCGCATTTATAATTACATCCTCTGAAGAGATGATCAAATCCAAGATCCTCAAACCTCATTTGCCCTCTGCTACATACTGTCTGAGGTAGATGTCCCTCAAAAACACAAGAAACTAATTTTCTTTACTTCCAGTTACTATCTCATCATCCCAGTCTATATTGCCATAATTAAAATCACCCATAATGATCATCCTTTTCTTATTTGCTTGGTTAATTTGATTATACATTTCATGGTAACTACTATTCACATTATCAGTTTACCAATTTATCCTTCTGTCTCTGGGTATACAGTCTGATACTGCTTTCTGCGGTTATCTCTTAATCACCTTCCACTAACCATCTCTTCCCCTCCAAAACTTATACCATACGACTGCTGAAAATTAACTCCTCAGCTTGTCATAATCACCTGCTTTGTAACTCCACATATATATATCCCTTCTCAACATAAAATTCTACATGTCTGGCAATCTCCCAGGTCAAGAGTTAATCACTTTTCCAGAGGCAGTGTAGCTAGATTGTTACTGTTAAGTTCTGATGCTATGAACAGATCTAGCACTTTCAAACCTTGCATTCCCTCCATTACATGCTGTCTGAGGTAATTATCTCTCAATAACTGTATAAATTCCATTTCCTTCTTCCCCTCTGACCATTTCTCCCCCCAATCTGTCCCCATAATAATTACTTGACCTTCACTCA
The DNA here is from genome assembly GCF_054136105.1 of Typopeltis vanoorti. Taxonomy (NCBI): domain Eukaryota; kingdom Metazoa; phylum Arthropoda; class Arachnida; order Uropygi; family Thelyphonidae; genus Typopeltis; species Typopeltis vanoorti. Next base: position 12,760,915 of record NC_143554.1, read on the forward strand.
TCCTGCCAAGTTGCCAGTGCATGTTATTTACATTCTCCCTTATACCCCTTGGATTACAGCAGCAGTCAATTATATATTTTGTCCTGTTGGCCTCTATCTCACATCAGATAGCCATAATGAACTACTCTCTGCATCCTTGTCCTCCTGTGTATAACTGCATTTTTTTATTTGTTTGTTTGTTTGGCTTCAATTCTTCTGCTATCATTAGCAAAACTGCTCCTCCATCTTGTTCCTTCTGTCCTCTCTGAAGATACTATATGCTTTGCATTTGGTTCCTATGACTATATCCCTGGTCAACAAAGTTTCACTAATCCTATAACTTTTGGCCAAGTTCAACTATTCAATGCCCAAAATGGCTCATCCTTATTCCACATATTTCTGACATCATTATACATAAATTGCAATATCCCATTCATTCTACAACCTCTCTCACACCTTGTGTTGCTTAGCCTACCAAAGTTAAGAACCTGGGATACTACTTTTCGCAATGGATATCGCCTGGTGCTACTATTTCCACAAAGGTTTGGTCTTTTCTCTGAGGGGATATGGATACCACACCTTGATTCATGTCATGGTTGGTTCACTCCTGGATGTAATGGTTAAATACCTGTTGGATGGAATATATATGAGGGTGGTCTGAAATATTCTCAGCCTAACAATGAAAAAACAAATTTATAATTTCAAAATTATTTTTGTTTTGTATTTGGTCACTTAAACATTAAAACTTGACCTTTTTCTTGGTTTTATTCTTTAACCGGATATTTGTAAATGATATGCACGAATTCCCAACAAGTTTCACCAGCTATTCTGTCTGGCTTCTTCAGGACAAGTATAATGGTACACACTAACGTTTACTAGCAAAAAAGAAGAATAGAATAACACAGTCAAATAAATTAAAACTGACGCATAGCATCATAAGCATGGAACGTGGTGTATCAATCATTGTTTATTGAGCGCGTTACATAGTTTTTAGCAAAATGAAATTCTGGTAAGCTGAGTGAACTTATTAGACTTTTAGGCTTAATAGGGGACATGAACAACAACAGAACAGGGATTAGCCCATCACTTCTCGATCTCTGACACACCATCGATTGGGATAACAGCTCCATGCCTTATATAGAAGAAGATTTTCGATGTAAAAACTTCAAAGAAGCCACGGTTGCACTCCGCTGCAGAGAAAATGTAAACATAAATCAAGGAATGATTCTGAAAGACATCTGGAAAAGCCTAATAAGTTCACTCAGCTTACGAGAATTTCATTTTGCTAAAAACTATAAAGCGCGCTCAATAAACAGTGACTGATACACTACGTTCCATGCTTATGATTTTGCATGTCAGTTTTAATTTATTTGACTGCGTTACTTCATTCTTCTTTTTTACTAGTAAATGTTAGTGTGTGTACCGTTATACTTGTCCTGAAGAAGCCAGACAGAATAGCTGGTGAAACTTGTTGACAGTTCATGCATATCATTTATAAATATCTGGTCAAAACAAATAAAACCAAGAAAAAGCTCAAGTTTTAATTTCAAAATTATTTTTATTTTTCAACATAATCTCCCTTAAGATTAATACAATTATTCCAGCGATGCTCCAGTACCATTATTCCATCCCTGTAGTGGTTCTAAGTAAGATCTGCAAAATACACCTCTACAGCTGCAATAACCTTTGAAGAAAAATGCTGACCAGTGAGGAAGACTTTTAGTTTTGGAAAGAGATCCTGTGAAAGAGGGTAAGTGATAGGACAGAGCCCTGAAGTACTCCTGCATTGGTGGTGAAGCTCAAAGAGAGGACGCCATCAACCATGACCAGAGAGGAAGCTAGCAACCCAATTACATAGGGTGGTGGGTATACCAAAGAATGGCAGTTTGTTTAGCAAGCCATGATGCCAGATATGATCAAAGCTCTGAAAATGTCAAGAGCAACAGCACAAGTTTTGCCAAACCTTTCCATTGCACATGTCCAGTGGTAGGTGATTTAAGCTGTGATGATATAATTTTGGTGATGTTGTTAATTAATAACAACATCACCAAAAGAACTAGAAAACATGATAACTGCATTCAATGAAGTAAGTTTGGAGTTGGGCCTGCAAATAAATATGGATAAATCAAAAATACTCCAGAATGAACATAGACTGAAATAGTGAATGCACACAGATATCTAGGACAAATCATTACAACAACCATAAACTTGATAATGAAATTTCAGCTAGAATAACAGCAGGATGGAAAGTTTTTAACCATTATAATGACAACTATTTTCATATTGGTTCATCAACAGTTTTTCAAATTGGAATATACTTTAAACGATGACTAATCTATTTTGCTCAGAAATCCAGCAGGTGCTTGCCATTATTATTAGCCCTACCATTTTGGTCACATTTTCTGGAAACATTTTTATATGTCTGCAGTACTTTCGTGTAAGGGGCTTCCATCCATCATCACAGTTTATTCACAATATGATACAATGTAAAAAAGGAAAAGAGATTTACATTAAAAATTAAAGATTGTAAATTATGGTCTTCCAAGTCTTTCTATCTTGGGCTAAATGGTAGGTGTCAGATAGAATTTTACAGCTCAGTCTATTGATGGTTTCACAAATGTATCGCCAAAATTGTTTGCATGGTCTTTCTCTATGGCGATTGCCATCTTCTGGTTTGTACAGGATAAAGGATTCCAAAAAGGGTGAGACTTCAAGATATCCACCCATACAAAGATAAGTTTTACCATTTCTGGGGAATAGATTTAGGATTCTTCAACAGATTGATGTAAGAAGTCATCATCAACTTAGATGATATTCTCACACTAATTCCTCACCCTGGGTATACAGCAAGATACTGCATCCCTCAATCAATCCCTGACTATTAGCATTCTTCCATTGCAGCTTCTTATCCCATGTCAATACTCCAAAGGAAATATAAAGAAAAAGTGATCACGAATGATACAAAATGCAAACAAGATGAATTAACACGTGATAAGGAGAATTAAATCAGATTATGAGAGAAAATTAGCTAAGTAAGCCAAAAGAAATACTAAAGAGTTTTTCTTGCTTTCTAATGAACAAGAGAAGAATTATGGAAGGATAACTTTAATCATTGCTGATGGTGTGAAGTCACAGAAGCAGAATTTCATTTGTTTCTATCAGGTAATAGAAGAGTTAGTAAGTGATCACTTTTCAAGGATATATCATCAAGTTGGAGATATTTGCAGTTGCTGATGCGAGAATTGATACAGATGAACAGGAAGTGCTCAGCATATTTAAAAATATCAATGTGAATACAGCAGTGGGATTGAATAGCATATCAGTCCATGTGTGACAAGAATGATCAAGAGTACTGGCAGTGTTTCTGACCTAGTTATTATTATTATCATAAGACTCCATGGAGCCAAAGACTCATCTAGGAGGTCCCTTTGTCATACACACAGCTCAACATGCCTTAAACAGATTCAAATTCTCTTCAGACAAAGCCTAAGGCAATGCATTCCAATCATTTATAACTCTCCATGCTAAAAAAACTGTCTCTCACTCCCTTGTTCACACCTTACACAGTCACTCCTTATACAGCTTCCAGGTATGAACTGTTGTTCTCCCCCGATCTCACACCATTTTTATGAAAAACCTCTTCACTGTTAATCCTGCAACAACCCGATACCAACTTGTATGTGTCTATCATATCAGTTCTCTTCCTACTATCAACCAGACTCTGTAAATTGCAATTTCTCAACATTTCTTCATATTCAACATTCCAGAGATCAGAAACTACCTTAGTCAATCATCTCTGGACCCTTTCCAACATCTCATCATCCTTTTGAAAACCAGATGACCAAATCTGTGCACAGCAGTCCACATGTGGCCTAATCAAGGCTTGATACAATGGAACCATAATCTCCTTACTTATATAATATATAAGTAAGGAGATTAAGGAGATATAATATACTTATATAAATTACACTAACTAAAATTGTGTTGTCCTCACAATTTTAGCAACATGTCCTCTAAATTTTAGATCCTTATCCACCATCCCCTCCCCCCCAAGATCTCTTATTTCCTCCACCTCCAACAAGTGGCATTGCATAAGGGTGGTAACAGACCAGAAGTGTCTAATTATAGGCCAGTCTGTGTGTCATCAGTAGTTGTTAAGATCTTGGAGAAAGTAGTGAGGGACTGTATACAACATTGGGCAGATGAGGGTAATGTTATCTGTGAGAGTCAACATGGATTTGTGAAAGGGTGCTCTTGCTTTAGCAATATGCTAGCCTTTTATAATAAAGTTACAAGAACATTAGATGAGGGAAAGGCATATACTGCAATTTTCTTAGACTTAGCAAAGGCATCTGACAGGGTGCCACATGATAAGCTGATATTTAAGTTGCAGCACATGGGTCTGGATGTCAGATTGATCAACTGGATTCAGGATTGGCTGTCTGATAGGTATCAGAGAGTTGTGTATGGTGGAGCAGTTTCAAGGAGGCAGAGGGTTACAAGTGGGGTCCCACAGGGCTCAGTACTAGGACCTATATTGTTTAACCTTTATATTAATGACATTGCCAGTGGATTGCAAGGGGATATTCAGTTGTTTGTGGATGATGCGAAGCTGGGAAGGATAATTAGTAATAGTGCAAATGTGGTAGCCCTGCAAGAGGATTTGAATAAGCTAGAGAGATGGGCAAATGAATGGGGGTTTCAGTTTAATGCAGCAAAATGTAAGGTCTTGAGGTTTGGGAAACATCGATGGGATGCTGCATACTCTATGGGAGGAGTTATACTGGAGGAAGTTGGGGAGACAAGAGATCTGGGGTTGATGATTGATAGAAACCTGAAGTTTAGAGGACATATTGCAAAGGTGGTGAAGGTAACACAGAGGATTGCTGCAATTATGAGAAGGACCCTGACCTGCAGAGATAAGAGGGTTATCATTCCGTTGTATAAGTCTCTGATCAGACCACACTTGGACTATTGTTCTCAGATTTGGTCCCCAGGATTTGGGGACCAAATCTGAGGATACAAAGACGGATGACAAAGATGGTTTCAGGACTGTACAAGGATAGTTATGAGGATCAGCTGAGGGAATGTGGACTGCAGAGTTTGGTGGATAGAAGAAGGAGAGGTGATATGATTGAGATTCTTAAACTGTTGAGAGGTGGTTACAGGGTTGACACTGGGGAGTTCTTTCGCTTGGTTGAACAGCGGGAAGGAGTGATGACAAGAGGCCATCCCTGGAAGTTACGAAAGGAAACTGTGAGCAAGAGGGTGAGGAGTGGTTTCTTTGCGTGGAGGGTGGTTGAACCGTGGAATGCATTGCCTGATGGAGTGGTGAGAGCGAGAATGGTCAATGAGTTTAAGGAGTGGTATGATAGACTTTGTGTTTCTTAGGGGGGGACCTCCCCTCGATGAGTCTTGACAGACTTTATGTTCTTAGGAAGGACCTCCCACGATGAGTCTTTTGACTCCATGGAGGCCTGAATAATAATAATAATATAGCCTCACCAACAGTAAATTCTACATCCTATCTGTGTTTTCTAAATTTTAAAGCCTTATACTTTGCAACATTGCATGGGCAACCCCACCCACCATGTTCATTTACTCAGTCCATTCAAGTCTTCTTGTAAGACCACAACATCTGCTCTACTCCCCATAGTTCATCCCAACTTTGCATCACCTCCCCATTCAAATCTTCTCCAATATAATTAACATACAGGTTAAACAGCAGTAGCCATAAAACAGATTCCCTAAAGCATATCACCAGTGGCCTTTCTCTTCCAGAATATTGTTCTCCCATACACAACTTGCTTACATCTATCAACCTATCTCTAATCCATTGCACCAGTCCAATATTGAACTCCATCCACTCTAGTTTGAGTATCAACTTATCATGCAGTAATCTACCAGAAGCCTTTGCAAAATCTAATTATACTACTATGCATCCATCTCCCTCATTTAATGCAGCTTTCACCTTATTGTTGTAAGTACATTACTAAAATATGATATCCGTTTAGCAAATCCATGCTGTCCACCAAAGAGAATACCACTGTTGTCAACCCAATTCTGGATCCTGGTTCTCACCAGTCTCTTCAACACTTTAACCACAACACCTGACACATAGATTGGTCTATAAATTGATGCTTGAGTTCTGTCAACTACCTTATAAAGTGGTACAATCTGGCTTTCCTTCCACTCCTTTGAAACTTGACCCCATTGTAAGACTTGGATTAAACAAATATGTCAAAGCATATGTCAACTTTCTGCCAGATTCCTTCAAAATACATATCAATACATCGTCAAGTCTCACAGCCTTATTAAAACAAAGTTTGCTCAATTCCCCATATACCTCTTCTGCACTCATTCACTGTCAGTCTCTCCTCTTCATCATCATCATCCACTACTCTCAAACTCTCCCTGATATCACAATCACAAGGATGAAAGACCTTTATGAACTGCTGATTAAATATCTCAAATATATCCTCATCCTCAGTTGTCCTTATCCCATTTTGCCTAATCATCATCATCCTGTTGTAACTGTGCTTTTTTACTGGCTATATATTGAAAGAACTTCCTAGGGTCTCCTGCCCCCCCCACTTCATTAGCTAATTGCTGCACTTTTGCTACCCTTACCAACAGAGTTACTCTCCTGGCTTGCTCTTTATACTCCTCATGAAATTTATTATTACTGCTAAGCTTATGTGGCCTCATAATGCCTTCTTTCTCTGTATCAGTCTCTTCATTCATCCATTTCACACCTATGTTATTTAACCTTCTGACCTTGGAATACATTTAGACATTGCTTCTACTGCATAGTTCTTGAATATCCTCCAAGCTGCCTTGATCTCTTTTCCAGCTAGCACCTCATTCCATGATACACCTGCCAGCTGTCTCTCCTGAACTCTTCATAATATTTCAATTCTATTTCACCTCTATCTCACACCAGACTGCCTCAAAACCACTGCCACTATTTCACCCATTGCATCTCTCCCTTGTATAGATAACTGTCTTAGTCTTTTAGCCTGTCATGGTTCCAATGTAGAAAGCAGACAAATCAGTTCCATTACATAAATAGTAAATTACAGACCATTTAGTAGCTCTGGAGTGGGAGTTAAGGTATTGGTAAAGTTGGTTAAAAGTAGAATTCAGGAATGGTTGGATAGGTAAGGTCTAACCTTAATAATGTACAGTTGTTCCTTGAACAATGCTTGGGGTTGAGGAGGGTGCTGAATATCCCCATGATGTCAAAAATCCATGTATAACTTTTGACTCCACAAAAAAAATTTAACTACTAATAGCTTACTGTTGACTGAAGACCTTACCGATAACATAAATAGTTGATTAACAGGTCTTTTGTATATTATATATATTTTATGCTATATTCTTACAATAAAGTAAGCTAGAGAAAGAAAAATGTTATTAAGAAAATCATAAGGAAGAGATACATTTACAGTACTATACTGTATTTTTTGATAATGTAAGTTTACATCCTGTGTTTACAGGATTAATCGTGTGTCTGTCAGTACTTACATCAATATTGTCTTATATGATTCAAGACACTGCAGATGTTATATGTATTACTAACACTAGACATCAAAAATGAAAAAATAATGTGAAAAAGAAATTCATATTTATTTACAGGTATAACAATTCATGCATTGATAACGAAACAGCAGCAATATTGCTTTATGGTGGCCTAGAGTAATCGATATGATTGCTTCACGGCAGCCTAGCCTATACACTAATGAATGAATCATTATAAATTTTTATACTAATTAATTATTTAAATTTAACTAATAACAATTAGTTATGATTTAATACTGCATCTCTACATTTGTTTACCTTTCTCTCGACTGCAAATAACACCATTTAAGGTCTGTAAATGTTTGTGTGCGAGTAAGTTTTGATAAATTTTAACTTTTTATGATAGATTTATGTATATTTTATGGTAGTAAATGATAAAATAGATTAGTATCTACATATATTTTATTCATTCATGACATGCCGGCCTGGTTGGCATGTCATGAATGAATAACCAGCCAAAAGGTGGCAGGTTCGAATCCCACCATGGCCATGGATGTTTGCGATTGTCTGTGAAAATACTAGTGGTGGTGGTGGCAGGCGGTAGATGGTGTTAGTGGAGACAGAGAGCTGTGGAGTAGGTGTCCTCCCTTGAAGAGTGTTTGGACTTCCTGGAGGTGTCACGTAATAATAATAATAATAAATACCGAACTTTTTCTTAATTTTTTCAATATTTCTAGGCAACGGGGTTCATCTCCAAGTTTTTTCAAATTGTTGCAAATCTCCAAATATTTTTCCTATATATTTATTGAAAAAAATCCATATAAGTGGAAAACTGTGTGGTTCAAACTTGTGCTATTCAAATGTCAACTGTACTCATATTTAATAATAGTGACAGCTGAGTTGGATAAGGGAAATGACTACACCATATCGCTGGACAACAAAGGCATTTAACAGAATATTGCATGGAAAACTTGCTTTAGAGAAGGTGGAAATTAACATGAAACTAGTGAAACATGGATGAGGGATATGGCTGAGAGTCAGACTCCAGAATGAAGGTGACTAGTGTAGTGTCTCAGGGCTCTGTACTAGGGCCAATGCTGTTTGATTTGTATATTAATGATCTAGGGAATAATTTGAGAGGAAATATCCAGTCATTTGCTAATGATGCAAAACTGGGGAAGGCAATACTTAATAAAGGTGATGTAGAGATCCTGGAGGATGATTTAAATAAATTGGCTTTGTGCACAAAGTATAGTAGTTTTCAATTTAAAGTGGCAAAGTGTAAGGTAATGCACTTTGGGATGAAAAGATTACATAATGTGTATTACATTAATGGTAATGAACTACAGGAAATTAATGAAGCTAGAAATTCATGGATAACAGTAGTAATTCAGAGGGCATATTGCAAAAGTGGTCAAAAACAGCTCAAAGGAATATCTGGATGTTGAAGAACACACTGACATGAGAAATAGGAATATTATCATCCCTCTTTATAAGTTACAGCCACACCTTGACTAATGTGGACCGATTTGGTCTTGAAGGGTTCTTGGGAAATCAGGCTGTGATGGAGAGGATCCAGAGACAGCTGATCAAAATAATGAAATTGTGTGGTATGCTCTGTATGAGGATAAACTTGAAGGTATGTAGATTGCAAAGTTAACTGACAGGTGGAAAAGAAGGGACATGATAGCAACTTATAAGTTAACAAAAGGGTTCTATAAGACTGATATGAAAGAAATATTTCAGTATATAATAAGTAAGAAGAGAACAAGGGGTCACCACTGGAAGTTGTTTAAGAGTGTGGTTATTACTAAGTGTGAGGACTAGATTTTTTGTTTTGAGAGTAGTGAATGACTGGAGAGTGGTCTGCATGAGGAGTGCTTGGCTGATGGGACAATAGAAAGAGTGGCTTTAGCAATAAAGAGAGGGCATGAAGCAGACAAGATGATAGTTATGGTGGGTACGAATGACCTGAGAGGTAGTATAAATCGGGTAGGAAAAGATTTAAGAACATTATTAGATATTGTGAAGAGGAAAAGTGTCAATGGGAGAATAGTGTGTGTGCTGCCTCGTTTTGACAATTACGAGTTAAGTAGACGAGCAATGATAATGAATGATATGATTGCAAGAATGTGCAGAAAAAGAGGTCTGGAGTTTGTTGATGTTTGGAGTGTGTTTGAAGGAAAAAGGCAGTTGTATGCTAGAGATGGACTGCATCTTAACATGGAAGGACATAAGCGATTGAAGAAGTTATTGTTTTCTGAACAGGTTGAAGTTATTGGGCAGGGAAACTAATATTGAAAAGTTTGAGTGTAAGAGAGAGAAACTTTAGCACTTATTGTGTATTATTGATCCTTATAGGCTGAATAAATTGCAGAAGAGGGGGGATAAAAATCGGCATAGGACTATGGTAGTTAATGACTTATATATCAGTTCTAAAGCCGGTACAAGATCTAGAGGGAATCTGCAATTTTTGTATACCAATGCTAGAAGCATTCGAAATAAGAGAGAAGAATTTTTGGCATTAGTCAGTGAAATCTCACCAAAAGTTGTAGGCATTAGTGAAACTTGGCTGTCAGCAGAAGATGTGGTCACTGGAATTGAATGTGATGGGTACACTATTTTCAGGGAGGATAGAGAAGATAGAACAGGGGGAGGAGTACTGTTGATGATAGCTGATGTGTTGCAGCCAAAGAAAGTAGTATATCATGATGATAGACATGTGAATAAGAGTTCATTTGAGGCAGTCTGGTGCGAAATAGCGACCAACGCAACCAAATATACAGTTGGATGCTGCTATAGGCCAGGGAGTACGGGGGGAGATATTGAATTCATGCATCAGCAACTTAGTGCAATGAGTGAAGGCTTGGTGATTATTATGGGGGATTTTAATTACGGTGATATCAATTGGAAGGAGGAAATATCACGTAGCAAAAAGGAAATGGAATTCATACATCTTCTACGAGATAATTACTTGAAACAGCACGTAACTGAAGGGACACGTGGTGTGAGAGTGTTGGACCTGGTTATTGGTTCAGAGGTTATATGCATAAGTAAGGTGTCCTCGTTACCTCCAGTTGGTGAAAGCGATCATGTGGTATTGACTTGGGAGGTTGCAAAATCTGTGGATTTTTCTATTAAGAAGGGGTATGTACGGAACTACAGGTTAGGCAATTATAACAAGCTTCGGAGTGAGCTTGCAGCCATCCCATGGCAGAACATATTGCAAGGGAAAGATGTTAGCAGTGCTTGGGATAAAATCAGCGGGTATCTGAGGAAAGCAATATCAGATTGTGTCCCCATGGTTAGGAGGTCAAACAAGGCAGGCATTAGATGGATGAGCAGTAGTATCAAGCTTGAACTGCAAAAAAAGAAAATGTTATGGAGAATTTACAAGGAGAAAGGCGATCAGGACACCCATGAGCAGTACAAGGCTCAAGCTAGGAAAGTTACCAGCATAGTAAGAAAAGCTAAATCAGATTATGAGAAGACCTTAGCCAAAGAGATCAAGGGTAATCCCAAAGAGTTCTTCCGCTATGTGGCAAGTAAGAGGAAGAATGACTTCGGAAGGATAACCTTAGTGGGTGCTGATGGTATTGAGGTGACAAAATCAGATGTAATAGTCGAGTTACTGAGTGATCACTTTTCAAAAGTCTATCACCCAAGTGAGGATATCTCTATACCTACAGCAATACCTAATGTGAGAATTGAAGCTAAAGAATCAGAGGTATTAAATATATTGCAAAACTTAAATGCAAACACTGCGGTAGGCTTAGATTTAATATCAGCTCGGGTGTTGCGTGAATGTGCAAATGAATTGTCAACCCCTCTCACCTGGATATTTAACTTAAGTTTGAACTCTGGTATGGTCCCTAGGGAGTGGAAGTTAGGCAAAGTGGTTCCTTTGCATAAGGGTGGCTCTAAAACTGCGGTATTGAATTACAGACCAATCACCATCTCAGGAGTAGTAAAAGTATTGGAAAAGTTGGTTAAAGACAAAATTCAAGAATGGGTGGATCAGGATATGATACTCTATAGAGGCCAACATGGTTTTGTTAAAGGTAGATCCTGCCTTAGCAATCTATTAACTATTCATAATAGAATAACATCTGAGTTGGACAAAGGAACTGGCTTCACAGTGGTACTTCTGGATTTTGCTAAGGCTTTTGACAGGATACCCCATAGAACACTGTTACGCAAATTGGAGCAGATGGGAATGGATATTAAATTGGTGATATGGATAGGAGAATGGCTCAGGGAGAGATACCATAAGGTGGTGTATGGAGGAGCCGAGTCCAGAATGAGGCAGGTGACCAGTGGTGTGCCTCAGGGCTCTGTGCTTGGGCCAATGTTGTTTAATTTGTATATAAATGATATAGGAAACGGCTTAAAGGGAGATATTCAGTTGTTTGCTAATGATGCAAAGTTGTGTAGTGCAATAAAAAATCAAGCTGATGTTGAAAGTTTGTAGGAGGATTTAAATAAGCTGGTAAAATGGGCAAAAGAAAATGGATGTCAGTTCAATGTGGAAAAGTGTAAAGTCATGCATTTTGGGATTAAAAGATTACCAGCTGTGTACTACATCGATGGAAAGGTACTCCAAGAGATTAATGAGGCTAGGGACTTAGGGGTATTGGTAGATAGGGAGATGAAGTTCAGAGGACACATTGCTAAGGTGTCCAAGATTGCACATAGGATTACTTGGTTGTTGAGGAACACACTGACATCCAGAGATAAAGAGGTTATTATTCCCCTTTATAAAGCATTGATACTTCCACATTTGGATTACTGTGCTCAGGTCTGGTCACCTGGATTCCTTGGAGATGAGGAGGCTGTGGAGAGGGTTCAGAGAAGAGTGACCAAGTTGGTGAGTGATATAAAAAATGCTCCCTACGTTGATAGATTGAGAGCTTGTGGATTGCAGAGATTGGTTGATAGGCGAAGAAGAGGGGATATGATAGAAACATTCAAATTACTAAAAGGTTCTTATAGGATTGATGCAGGGGAAATGTTTCAGCTGTGTGATAGTGATGGAAGAACAAGAGGTCATCTCTGGAAATTAAAGAAGAGTGTGGTTAACAAAGGTGTCAGAACAAGGTTTTTTGCCTGGAGGGTGGTGAATGAGTGGAATTCATTGCCTGACTTAGTTGTGAGCTCTTCGTCTGTAAATGAATTCAAGAAGAGATATGACAGATATTGTTTTGCTAGTTTGGGTCTCCCGCGATGAGTCTACTGACTCCATGGAGATACCCGTAATAATAATAATAATAATAATGAATTGCCAGAGGTGGTTGTGACTCACACAGCTCCAGAAATACAACTTAAATCTACTGGCCACAAAACATTTTTACTCGCCCATGGTATTGATCTTCTTTATCTAAAGATTGTTATATGTGATGTTTTAAAAAACTAAATGTTATGAAGACAAATAATAAAATTCAGTAAAACAACAAGAAAGTAGGTTGCATGCACATACTGTAGTATCAGACTCGCTTTTCACAGTACTCAGTTACATGATCTGGTCTTTGACTTGTAATTATAAGCTTAGGACAATACTGTATTGCAGTTGCAAGCCTAGTTAATGGTTAAAGGTGTTGGAAGACTAAGATGTATAAATTATTAACTGGATATCATCATGGAATCCAAGACTCATCGTGGGACACGCACATTAACCAATTCACAATATACTATTATACATCTCCTTCTACAATGCATCAAGCCTCACTTGAGGAGGTCAAAACTACCATTATTCACACAATACCTATCATACCTCTCCTGAACATGATTCACCGACAAAGTGCTGACAAACAACCTCAGGTAACCTATTCCATCCATTCATCACCCTTGTAGGAAAATATCTAAACATTACATCTCTACAAACAATACTTTTACTCAGCTTTCAATGGTGACCTCTTGTTCTTTCCCTTCCTGGTATATATTGAAAAATTTCCCCTACATCTACTCCTAAGAACCTTTTGTGAGTTACAAAAATTACAACTAATTTTTGTAACTCACAAATCTTCAATATACACTACTGAAAACAATTAGGGGATATTTTAGTTTCTGTCGGATAATTATAAATTTCTGCAAATAATTATAACTATTGAGTATAATAATTATACATGAATTAATATTTCTTACTTATGGATAGGGTGTAACTGATGAGATATTGTTTAAATAATCAATATTTATTACAAATTTAACAAATTATACATTTTAGTGTGAAATAATTTTAACAAGAATATCCCCTAATTGTTTTGAGCAGTATATAACCTCATGTAAAGCATTCCACAGACCTGAAACTATCTTGTTGACTTGCCTAATACCACTTCCACACAAGAAATCCTGGCAACCAAATCTGAGCAAAGTAGTCAAGATGTGGGCATATCAAATCCTCAGAGTGAGGAATAATGATTTCTTTGTCCCAACTACTAGTCAGCATGTTTAAACATCCAAGTGATCTGCTGTACTGTTTTGCTTATTTTTGCAATATGGCCTCTAAATTTCAGTTCCCTGTCATCGATGACCCCCCCTAATACCCCTTCATCATTTTCCACGAGTGAAATCTCATTAATATAATATACAGCTTGAGATCTCTTTGTACATAACTCGATATTTTGCCGCATTGAAGCAAAACCATTTTCCTTTGCACATAATATCTATTTATTCAAATCATTCTGAAGAATTTGTATATCTTTTATTTACTATTGCCATCCCCAACTTAGCATCATCAAGAAACTGATCAGACAGTAGTGCACCAATAACAGAACCCTGGGACACACCATTGGTCACCTGCTTAACCTTTTATTCTACTCCACCATACACAATTCTTTCATGATTGTCTGCCAGCCATCCTCCTATCCATCTCCAATTTGTTCCACTTAAAAAGATTATCATGTGGTATCCTGTCAAATGCTTTAGCAAAGCAAAAATATCACAGGGTAGGCATTGCCTTTATCCAACTCTACTATCATTCTATTATAGAAACAGAGTAAACTGATAAAATAAGACCTCTTAACAAAGCCATGCTGCCCTCTACAAAGTATCATATTTTCAACCTCCCATTCCTAAATTCTGATTTTATCCAACTTTTCACCACCACTCCTGAGATAGTAATTCATTTTTTTTGTTTATAATTACAGGTTTCTTTTGTTAATGAAATTATATTGTGAGAAAAAGTTTTTTTTTTTTTTTAATAAGATATTATATAAGTCAGCATATATACACAGTACTATTCAATTAAAATAGAAATATTGATTTGATTATAATTATTTATTGGAAATTATTACTGTAATTTAATTAAAAAATGCACTCGTGGAATATTGTTTTCTGTAAAGTGTAATGCTGTAACAATAACATATAATGGTGGCTCATTGTTTTGGAGCTCAATAACAGATATTTATAAATATAAAAAGAAAAATGTTTAGAAGTTATTAATTGTTATGGTACGGTTAGGGGAAGATGACACAGCAGACTGAGTTTGCAATTTTTAATTTTTCATAGTCTTCATACAGAAATAAAACTAAGATTTCCTTTAGGAGATAAGGTTAGGAGAAATTGAGGGTTACTAGATTATTTTATGACTTTTAGAGAAACCAACAACTAAAATTGCAAGTGTTTTTGCGATTCTTTAAAAGGGAATGATGGAAATAAAATTTCTTCAATAAATTCTCAGATTTGGTCCCCAGGATTTGAAGGGGATAAATTGACTATGGAAAGGGTAAAGGCAGATAACAAAGATGGTTTCAGGACTTTACAATGATAGTTATGAGGATTGGCTGAGGGAATGTGGACTGCAGAGTTTGGTGGATAGGAGGAGGAGAGGTGATACGAATGAGACTTTTAAACTGTTGAGAGGTGGTCACTGGGAAGTTCTTTCGCTTGGTTGAACAGTGGGAGGGAGTGATGACAAAAGGCCATCCCTGGAAGTTACGAAAGGAAACTGTGAGCAAGAGGGTGCGGAGTGGTTTCTATGCATGGAGGGTGGTTGAGCCATTGAATGCATTGCCTGATGGAGTGGTGAGAGCAAGAATAGTCAATGAGTTTAAGGAGTGGTATGATAGACTTTGTGTTTCTTAGGAAGAGCCTCCCATGATGAGTCTTTTGACTCCATGGAGGCCTGAATAATAATAATAATAATTCACTAGCAGCCATGGTGATCTCATAACTTGATAGCAAAAATGACGATGTTTTAAAATGAAAAAAAAAAAAAAACTAATTATGCCAAGAAAATAATATATTTTGAATACATTTAGAACAAGGCTGAAAATTACCTTTCCTGTGCAAGTGGATTTCTAGAGCCCTGGTTGTGAATGCTGTGACAGTGAATAAGTTTACAGGGAGAGAGAATGATGATATCAGTGAGTTTCATGTTGAGATTTTAGTAGGTAAAAGAAAGTTGTTTTTGAAAATAATTAGGGATAGCTGATTCAGTTATTATGGATTATTATTATTTATATGAGTGTTTAACAACCCCTAGCTTACATTTATCAATAATCTATTTATTTCATTATACTTTTCTAGACAATATGGCATATTATCACACATACCCTTACAGACATGTAATGTTATGCATTATGGGAAGGGCCACTACCCAGACTGGTTTGACCTGTGTAATGCTATGCATTACAGGAAGGGTCACTACCAAGACCAGTTTCAACCTTTATTGAGGTCTCATCAGTGGGAGCCAGACCCAGAAGATATACCAAGGAAATGCAGAAATCACATATTTCCACATACAAGGAGCCAAAAGGTGTTGCACCTTATTACTAAAATACTCTGGATTAGAGATAGATATTGAAAGTTTTTTCACTTTGTTGTACTATAAGTTAAAGATACCAAGAAATTATATTTTTGGTTTCATCCTTTATCCAAGTGTAAGCAAAGCAAACAATGTTTGTGAGTGAAGTAACTTTACGACTGGGCTACTTGTATATAGAGGCTAATGACTTCACATCAATTGCCTTAGTATCCCATAATGCAAGATATTTTGAATACATTTAGAACAAGTATGAAAATTTCCTTTCCTGTGGCAAGTGGATTTCAGAAGCCCTGGTGTTGAGTGCTGGGACAGTGAATATAGAATGTGAGGGAGAGAATGATGATAACCGAGAAAGCTGAACAATGGGCTCCTGCAGGACTAAGTATTAGTATCAATCTTATTCAACTTCTACACATCTGATCTACCGACAACTAGGTCAAGAAAATTTGCTTATGCTGATGATATAGCCCTCACCACCCAACATAAGAACATCGAAATAACTGAAGAAGATATTCTGACAAATGACCTTAGACCATTGGAGAATACTTTCATAAATGGAGATTAACACCAAACCTCAATAAGATCAAGGTTAGTTCTTTTCACCTAAGCACCAAATTGGCAAATAGAAAACTTCAGGTCAGCTTTAGCAACACAATGCTGCGGCACCAAGATTTCTTAAATATCTGAATGTTACCGTGGATAGAACACCACCTTTTAAAAGACATCTGGAGAACATCTCTTTAAAGATCAGAACCTGTAATAACATCATAGAAAAACTGCTACTACACTGTGATGCTACACGTTCGGCCTAGTCTACTCTGCAGCAGAATATTGTTCACCAGTATGACTAAACAGTCCCCAATAACAAGAAAATCAACATGCAAATAAATGCAGTGGAGGAAAATAACAGGCTGTGTCAAATCCACTCCCCCTCTACTGGCTTCTAACTTTGAGTAACATTGCACTACTGAACTTGCACAGACAAAATGATCTCGTAAAAGAGTACAAAAAAATAAATAGCAATCCCCTGTTACCAATACATGATGACCTCCCATATATAAGTATGAATCACCTTAAATCCCGACAGCCTCCATTAATACTAGAACTAATAAATAGCGATTTCAACATTAATTTGATGGGTAGAAACTTGGAAAGAAAAATTGCCACCAGACTTAAACAAGTATATCCTTCCCAACCAAAATCTGAAAGAGATCGAGCTTCCAAGTCATCTATGGAAAAGCTTAAATAGGATACACACAGGGCATGGTATCTGTGCAGACAGCTTACACAAGTGGGGAAGATCACCTATACCACATGTGAAGTGTGGGGCCATAAAGCAAAAACCATCTCGCATATTGTGAAGGACTTCAGCATAAGAGCCTACCCTGGTAACTTGAGAGACTTTTTTGAGGCAGATCCTTCAGCTCTTCAATGGCTAGCTGTACTAGACTTAAAATTTTTGTGACTTTTTACATGTTATTTGTAAATGTATACTACCTGTCTCATTTATATTGTCTGCGCAAATATGTATTTATATATTTTTAAGTGTCTTTAATTCTTTTATTATGCTAAATAAATAAATAATGATAACAGTGAGTTTCATATTGAGATTTTAGGAGTAAAAATTAAGTTGTTTGACGGCCTGGTTGACCGAGCGGTGTTAGTGTATCCGCTCCCCCAGCCAAAAAGGCTGCAGATTCGAATCCCTTCGTGGGCATGAGTTTGTGATTGTCTGTGAAAATATTAGTGGTGGTGGTGGTGGGCAGTAGATGGCATTGGTGTAGATGATGATGGAGTTCCAGTTTGTTGTAGTTGATGGAATGAGTGGTACAGACAGAGAGTTGTAGAGTAGGTGCCCTCCCTCAATGAGTCTTTAGACTCCCTGAGGGTGTCACATAATAATAATAATAATAGATAGTTGATTCATTTATTATTTATATGAGTGTTTAACAACCCCTGACTAACTTACATGTCTCAATAATCTCTTTATTTCAGTTTCTAGACAATATTGCATATTATCAAACAGATATATATAATTTTATGCATTTGTTGGATTCTGAATATATAGAGATTGGAGTAATTATTATTTGCTTCAGAATCCAACATGATCTTCCATCACAAAGGCTAGACTTGTAAATATTATTTAATGTAAATAACTTATTTTATAATTTAATATTCATATAACTACCTTAATTTTGTCTAATATTTAATTATTTAATCAAAGATATATGTATTAATAATGAAAAGACTGTATTAAATATTATTAAGCTATTTTAGTTATTACTATGTTGATATTATAAGAACTTGTATTTGATAATTTAACTGCGCATTAATTGAAATGCAAATATTCCTTATTTATTCCTATTTGTAGAAGTTTAACGTTATGCAATAACTCAATTTTATTATATTTTGTTTGGTTGTCATGGAGACGTATGTAAGTGAGCGAGCACGTTTTGGAACACCACGTGAGGAGAAAGTTTAATGAAAAGAGTTTTAGATCACGAGAACAATTTAGGCAGGAAGGATGGATATAAAAAGGGAAGAACATGGAAAATAAGAATAATAAGGAAACAGAGAGAGGATTAGCATTAGGTTGGAATCAGAGCATTCGGGAATCACAGTGCGATAATAGCGAGTCGGCAAGTCACTCAAGCAGCTAATAAAGTCTACTAGTCGAGAGGCGGTTAGCTAATAAGTTGTAGAATAACAATTATAGCTACGGAAGACAGCTGAGTGACTACTAAATAGACTAACGATATTTAAGTTGAGAATTAATTTTAGGGCCGACCTTTCAAGGACACACAGAACCTTGAAGCAAAGCACAAAGTTACTAAAGAATAGTAGAGCTGTAAAGTTGAAGTATACCGATAGCTGTGTTTAGAAATGTAGTGTCTAAGAATTAATTGAATGCCGGAAGAGTGAACAACTGTGCATATAAAACCTAAAGTTAAGGAATTATTGTGTTGCCCTATTTCATGAGTGATCAGTAGTACTTTATGCAACAACATTTGTTTATGTGTATTGTGACCGATGATTAATTCAGTTATTGCTTAGAAGAATTATTTTAATGAGTGCCGTATACTGTTTAAGTGTTTAGGGTTATAAAAAGTGTATATGTATAAGTAGATGAAGATAGAAGATTATCGGTAAGATTATTCCAACCATTAATATTCCTATACAGAGAAGTGTGTGAATTTCATCCTAGAATTTCCTTATACTAACAGTAACTATTGAGGAAATTAGCTGAAGTGTAAAAATTAAAAGTTTTGTTTGTGAAGAGGTGTTACTGCAAATTTTATTGTATTTCAAACTTGAGGAACTGTGAGAAAACTGTAATAGAGATAGCATAATTACCATTGTCTGAGTTTGTAGGACTGTGTTGTCAGGAAGGCTGAAGTGTTTCAAATAACTTAATTAGTGATTTGAAGTTAAGTGTAATAATTGTGATTTTAAAATTAAATGTTTGTTTTTGTTTATCAAAAGTTGTATTTTGCCTGAATCTCTTTTACTGCACCATTCATTAAATATTCAAACCAAAGTGGGTAAAATAAGTAAGTTAAATATACTCGGCCAGTATATATAGTAACAACATATAAAGGAAGGGTAGTTGAGAGTTGGTTTATCTTCAATTCTTGAACTAATTCAGATATAAAGTGGCGCAGTCTTTAAATATAAATTTTCTTTATATTTGAATTAGAAATCAACTCACAACTTATCAATTAGTTAAGAACATCGTAATAGTAATCATGTCGGATCCAAGGTATAGATTAAGAAGAACTAGGATCCAACACATTATGGGAAGGGTCACTACCCAGACCAATTTAGACCTTTATTGAGGTTCTCAACATCTATCTCTAATTCAAAGTATTTTAGCAATAAGGTGTGACACATTTTGATTACTTGTTTATGGGAAATATGACTTCTGTATTACTTCCAAATTGATATCTCTTCTGGATCTGGCTCCCACTGATGAGACCTCAAGAAATGTAGAAATTGGTCTGTATGATGGTCCTTTCAATAATGCATAGCATTATACAGTACATATCTGTAAGGATATGTGCCTTACATTATGGGATACTAAGGTAATCGATGTGAAATCATTAGCCTCTATATATAAATAACCCAGTCGTGAAGTCACTATACGCACAAACCTTGTTTGCTTACACTTGGATAAAGGATGAAACCAAGATCCTTTCTTCTAGTGTTACACAGTGATCAGCATTCATTTTAGAAATTATGGACTTTACACATGTGCCATAAATAACTATTTTAATTTCCCAACGTTTCGACCTCCATATTAAGGTCATCATCTGGAGTACACACAAATATACAAGGACAAGCTAAATTGCATTTCACACAGTATGCTAAAAGACAATGATTTGATAAAGTTATTCTACTGGCATGACCTCCAGTGAAACTATAATATTATACAAAAAAAAAAAAAAATCATCAAATTCCTGACATATACCCTCAAGGGGTGTACAGGATATGATAGTATTACATGAAAAATTTACATCATTACTAACTTCCTGTCTACAATTTTCCTCCAAATCAGTCTGTTACTTGTCAAGACTCCAACATTATCAGATCTTATACTTCTGTCTTCAAAAGCACTTTGTACCGTATCAATCCACCTATATCTTGGTCTTCCTCTGGGTCATTTTCCTGCCATCCTGGCAGAGAACACTCATTTTGCTAATCTTTCCTCAGCCATTCTGTTTATGTGACCATACCACCTGAGATTAGCTCTGCTAATGCATACCTGGATGCTGACAATCTCAAGTTCTTTCCTAATATCCTCGTTTTTAATATGATATTGCCATTTATGGCATCTGTTCACGTCTCTAATCTTTCTCAGGACTCTCATATCTGTGGTCTCTAGTCTTTGATCAAGTGTTTTACTTCTGACCCAGCTCTCAGATCCATAAGTTAAAACTGGTTTGAACACTGTCTTGTATACAGCTAATTTAGTGTTCCGACTAATTTCTCTCTTATTCCATATGAATTTATTCAATTGACTTCTTACCATACCAGCTTTGTTGATTCTGTTGTCTATTTCTATATTTAATTTACCATCTTCACTAAAAATCATGCCTAAGTAGTTGAAATGTTTTATGGAGAACCTGTTGCCACAGGTTCTCCGTTCACAATGCAGTTGACATTTTCAATGACACTACCTATTTTCATTGTCTTTGTCTTTTTATTGCTGACATTCATACCGTATCTATTACAACAGTTATTCAATTTAGTCAGGGAATCTTGCAAACTTGTAGCGGATTTATTTAGAAGTATAACATCGGCCGCATAAAGCAAAGAGCTGACATTAACATCTCGAATTCTGATGTCATGTTTAACACCACTTTCCTTCATGATGAACATTGTCCCCTCTGTTATTATAGATAATGAACCATCTACCTGTGCTTCCTTCAATTCTAACTGCTGACTTACAACTCAAATAAAGACTAAGTATTGCTTGACGATAATCATGGCCCATTGACACCATATAACTGTAGCGTATTGAATAGCTTCTCTCTTGGCACCTTGTCATATGCCTTTTCCAGATCGACAAAACTTAAATACAGATCTTTGGCATATTCCCATGCTTTCTCCACTATTTGTTGTAAAGTGAAGATCTGATCCTGACATCCTCTATTTGGCCTGAATCCAGCTTGTTCTTCACCAAGCTTTTCTTCCACAATTCTTCTCAATCGTTTCTCAAGTATACTTGCATAGATCTTGCCAGGAACACTCAGTAGAGAAATACCTCTGCAATTCTCACATTCAGTTTTATTTCCCTTTTTATATATGGGTACTATGAGAGCTCTACTCCAATCATCGGGAATCTGTCCCTCTGTCCAGGCTTTCTGAACTATGCAGTGCAGCCATTGTAAAACTATACCACCATACTTCAGCATTTCTGGTCAAATATCATCTGCTCTTTGAACATTTCAAGTCTTTGATGGCTTTTTCTACTTCAAGTATGGATATGTATTCCTGACTGTATGCCTGTTGAGTGTTCTTTTACCAGTGTGCTACCACTGCTTGTTTAATTTAGCAATTTTTCGAAGTAATTACTCCATACCTCAAGGATATCTTTTTCTCCCCTTTTCATGTCACCTTTATCATCTCTAACTCCTTTTACAGCACTTTTTCTACCATTTCTAAGCTTCTTCAACAACCTCCAGAATATCTTACCACCTTCTTGATGTTTATTTTCTATGTTCTTGTCAAAGTCCTCCCATGACTTTTGTTTAGCTAGTTTCACACAGTGTTTTGCTTTCTTACATTTGTCACTGTATTCTCTAAGAGCAAAAGCTGACTTATTTGCCAGGAACTTTTGATATGCTTTCTTCTTTTCCTTCACTTTCTCTTTAACTTCCTGTGTCCACCATGGAGTTCTGAGTTTTCTATCCTTGCAGACAACCTCACCACATGCCTCTCTGGCTGAATTTCCAAGGTTTGATTCCTGTTCTCAAACTCTTTCATTTTTTCTTCAATAATCTTTGTGTATTTTAGTCTACAGTTCACATCTGAGAGCTGCTCAACTTTTGTTGGCTTTAAAACTTTCTTATATGTTATTCTTTTCAATATGAAATTCAATTTTATCCTACTCAAGACTAAATAGTGATCACTTCGAATTTCAAATCCTCTGTACACTGGCGTCCTGCACCAAGGAGAAAACATCACTATCAAAAATAACATAGTCGATGAGAGTTTTCTTATTCCTTGCTTCTTCTCTCCATGTGAATTTGTGCACATTTTTATGTTGGAACATGGTGTTAGTAATAACCAGTCCATGCCCTGAGCAGAAATCCAACATGTATTTGCCTTTATACAAAAGCTTTGCTCTTTTCTCCAAATTTTTACAAAATATTTTTGTATGTCTGACAATCACTTCCTACTCTGCTATTTAGATCCTACAAGGACCAACTTTTCCTTTTTCATTGTGTCAGTTGCTTTTTCTAAAGCATCAAAAAAAATTCCCCCACTTCTACCTTATTAGAACCTTCTGTGGGACCATAGACACAAATAAGTCTCATTGTCGAATTCCCCATTCTGATATTAGCCCACATCACTCTACTTGAGACTGCCTGCCATTCAATTAATTAATTATTTAGAAACTACATCAAAGCTAAATTCTATTTAAGATAACATAAGAGAAACATTCAAGTTTAGGGGACATATTGCAAAGGTGGTGAAGGTAACACAGAGGATTGTTGCAATTTTGAGGACACTGACCTGCAGAGATAAGAGGGTTATCATTCCGTTGTATAAGTCTGTGATCAGACCACACTTGGACTATTGTTCTCAGATTTGGTCAACAGGATTGAAGGGGATAAATTAACTGTGGAAAGGATACAAAGATGGTTTCAGGACTGTACAACGATAGTTACGAGGATCGGCTGAGGGAATGTGGACTGCAGAGTTCGGTGGATAGAAGAAGGAGAGGTGATATGATTGAGACTTTTAAACTATTGTGAGGTGGTTACAGGGTTGACACTGGGGAGTTCTTTTGCGTGGTTGAACAGCGGGAAGGAGTGATGACAAGAGGCCATCCCTGGAAGTTACGAAAGGAAACTGTGAGCAAGATGGTGAGAAGTGGTTTCTTTGCGTGGAGGGTCATTGAACTGTGGAATGCATTGCCTGATGGACTGGTGAGAGCGAGAACGGTCAATGAATTTAAGGAGTGGTATGATAGACTTTGTGTTTCTTAGGGGGGGGACCCCCCTCGATGAGTCTTCACAGACTTTATGTTCTTAGGAAGGACCTCCCACAATGAGTTTTTCGACTCCATGGAGGCCTGAATAATAATAATAATTATAATAATAGATAGTTCTCTTACAGTCACAATGATGTCCTATTTTAACATGCAATTGTTATTTTAGATTTATGATTCTGGATTATGTACAGTCCTGTGAAAACAAGAATATAATTTCTTGCCATCTTTAAAACTATCACTTTTCACATATAAAACCAACATGTTGGAATATATAGTTAGTTCTGCTATAGGACAGGGATATAAGAGAAAATATAGATAACATGCAAATTAACACAATAAGTGCAGGCTGAGTAATTATTACGGGAGAATGTCAGCTATGGAAACATAGATCAGGAAGAGGAATAATCACCGGTAGAGAAGGAAATGCAATTTATACAGCTGCTTAGAGATAATTACCTGAGAGATTATTATTATTATTCAGGCCTCCAAGGAGTCAAAAGACTCATCGAGGGAGGTCCTTCCTAAAACATAAAGTCTGTCAAGACTCATCGAGGGGAGGTCCCCCCCTGAGAAACACAAAGTCTATCATACCACTCTTTAAACTCACTGACCGTTCTCGCTTCCACCACTCCAGGCAATGGATTCCACAGCTCAACCACCCTCCACACAAAGAAACCACTCCTTACCCTCTTGCTCACAGTTTCCTTTTGTAACTTCCAGGGATGGCCTCTTGTCATCACTCCTTCCTGCTGTTCAACCAAGCGAAAGAACTCCCCAGTGTCAACCCTGTAACCACCTCTCAACAGTTTAAAAGTCTCAATCTTATCACCTCTCCTTCTTCTATCCACCAAACTCTGCAGTCCACATTCTCTCAGCCGATCCTCATAACTATCCTTGTACAGTCCTGAAACCATCTTTGTCATCCGTCTTTGTATCCTTTCCACAGTTAATTTATCCCCTTCAAATCCTGGGGACCAAATCTGAGAACAATAGTCCAAGTGTGGTCTGATCAGAGACTTATACAACGGAATGATAACCCTCTTATCTCTGCAGGTCAGTGTCCTTCTCATAATAGCAGCAATCCTCTGTGTTACCTTCACCACCTTTGCAACATGTCCCCTAAACTTCAGGTTTCTATCAATCATCAACCCCAGATCTCTTGTCTCCCCTACTTCCTCCAGTATAACTCCTCCCATAGAGTATGCAGCATCCCATCGATGTTTCCCAAACCTCAAGACCTTACATTTTGCTGCATTAAACTGAAACCCCCATTCATTTGCCCATCTATCTAGCTTATTTAAATCCTCTTGCAGGGCTACCACATCTGCACTATTACTAATAATCCTTCCCAGCTTCGCATCATCCGCAAACAACTGAATATGTCCTTGCAATCCACTGGCTATGTCACTGATATAAAGGTTAAACAATATTGGTCCTAGTACTGAGCCCTGTGGGACCCCACTTGTGACCCTCTGCTCCTGGAAGCTGCTCTGCCATACACAACTCTCTGATGCCTATCAGACAGCCAATCCTGAATCCAGTTGACCAATCTGACATCCAGACCCATGTGCTGCAACTTAAATATCAGCTTATCATGTGGCACCCTGTCAAATGCCTTCGCCAAGTCTAAGAAAATTGCAGTATATGCCTTTCCCTCATCTAATGCTCTTGTAACTTTATTATAAAAGGCTAGCATATTGCTAAAACAAGAGCGTCCTTTCACAAATCCATGTTGATTCTCACAGATAACATTACCCTCATCTGCCCAATGCTGTATACGGTCCCTCACTACTTTCTCCAAGATCTTAACTACTGATGACACACAGACTGGCCTATAATTAGACACTTCCAGTCTGTTACCACTCTTATGCAATGGCACTATCTTACCTTCTTTCCATTCCCTGGGCACCTTTGCCAAAGCCTGACTTTCATTGAAAAGCCACGTTAAAGGCACTGTCAATTCCCTAGCACATTCTCTCAAAACTCGTGGTGAAATACCATCCAGTCCCACAGCTTTACTGACATCCAGAGTACTCAGTATCTGAAACATACTCTCCTCCTGTACCTCCAGACCTCGTACCAGTCCTATCCCTCTAGCATTAAAACTGACTCCTCTAGGATGAAATACTCCAATAAAGTGTTCATTGAACAATTCCACTATGTCCTCTGCATCAGTCACTCTATTCCCATTTTTATTCCACAATATCATTCTTCCACAGTCATTTCTCCTCCTACTGGCCACATAGCTAAAAAATTCCCTAGGATTTTCTTTGGATCTTAGGGCCAATCTCCTCTCATATTCCAGTTTCGCTTTCCTTACCACACTAGTCACTCTTCTGGCCTGTGTCTTATATTCTTCACGCATCCTCTCTTCACCTGTCTCCTTATATCTCTTCCATAGCCTCTTTTTCGCATGCAATTCCTGTTTAATATTGTTTGTCATCCACTTTACTCCAAATTGCATCCTCTTCTTCACTCATGGTATACAACTTACCATTGCTGATAACAAATATTCTTTCACAATTTCCCACGCACTAGTGATATCCCGGCCTTCCAATTCCTCCCTCCATGAAACTTCCCGAAGTTGACATCCAAGACTATTATAATCACCTGCCTTATAATTCCACATAAGTTCCCATCTCTTTGATACTCCTGCATGTCTATTCATTTTCCAAGTCAACACCATATGGTCACTCTCTCTAACTGGTGGGAGAGACGTCAACTCAGTTATTATCAACTCTTCTGATGCTATAACCAAATCCAAAACTTTTGAACTTCTTGTTCCCTCTGTTACATGTTGCCTAAGACATTTGTCCCTCAAGAATTCTAGAAATTCAATTCCCCTATTGTTACATGCATCTTCCTCTCTCCAATTTATACTACTGAAGTTAAAATCTCCCATAACAATCATTCTTCTTGCACTTGCCAAACTTAGCTGTCTAAACATCTCCTGGCCCCCATCCTCTGTGCTCCTGGGTCTGTAGCAACACCCCACTAAATATCTTGTCTTGCCTACCTCTACCTCACACCATACGCTCTCAAAATCATTTGTCTCACTTCCTTCCAAATTCTCCACTCTTAGAGGACATAGGTCATTACTTATCATAAGCAGTACCCCACCACCACGCTTTCCCCTCCTATCCTGAAGAAAAATGCTATACCCAGCGACTTCTATTCCTGTTGTTATATCCCCTTCTGTCAACCACGTCTCAGTGATCGCAATAATTTTTGGCCAGGCTGATGCTATCTGCGCCACCAATTCCTCTCCCTTATTCCAGATACTCCTGGCATTAGTATAAAGCATATAAATGCCATTGTTTCTATACCCAGCATTATCCCTTCTAGACTCCACTGGGCTCAGTGTTACCTGACATTGTCTCCCTTCTCCCAAGTATCCATTCCCACAAGAGGCCACCCCTGCTATCATCTTCCCTGGGACACACTGACTCGTTCAGAACAGCAATCTCTCCAGATGCCTACGTCCTTCCTCATTCAAATGTAAACAGCCTCTCGCATACAATTCCTCTCTTTCCTCAAACGCACTCCAAGCATCCACATATACCAGTCCTCTCTTGTCACACATTCTCGCTATTATGCCATTCAGTATCACCGCTCTTCTGCTCAGCTCATCATTATCATACCTAGGCAACAAGCACACTATTTTTCCTCTGTCTGTCTTCTTCCATACAGTCTCAATCAAAAATCTCATATCTCTCGCTGCCCGACTTACATTACCACTCAAGTCATTCGTTCCTACCATCACCATCATCTCATCCACCCTTTCACCTCTCTTAATTGCCATAGCCACCCTTTCTATTGTTCCTTCTGGCAAACACTCCTCATGCATCCTATCTTGAACACCACGGATCATCGAGTCACCATACATTATACCTCTTACCATTCCCTCGCTCCTATTGTTTCCATTCTCTCCTCTTCTTTCATTCCCATACCTCTCTCTTCTACTGTTTCCATTCTCTCCTCTTCTAGCACTCCCATACATCTCTCTCATTCCCTCTCTCCTACTGTTTCCATTTTCTCCACTTCTAGCACTTCCATATCCCTCTCTCATTCTGTCTCTCCTACTACTGTTTCCATCCTCTCGTCTTCTAGCATTCCCATACCTCTCTCTCATTCCATCTCTCCTTTCCATTCTCTCCTCTTCTAGCACTTCCATATCTCTCTCTCATTCCATCTCTCCTACTGTTTCCATCCTCTCGTCTGCTAGCATTCCCATACCTCTCTCATTCCATCTCTCCTTTCCATTCTCTCCTCTTCTAGCACTTCCATATCTCTCTCTCATTCCATCTCTCCTACTGTTTCCATCCTCTCGTCTGCTAGCATTCCCATACCTCTATCTCATTCTCATTCCCTCTCTTCTACTGTTTCCATTCTCTCCTCTTCTAGCACCCCCATACCTCTCACTCATACTCCCTGAATTCTCTCTCTCTCCTACTCTGATTCGCCTTGCATTTATCTCTTCCATTCTCCTAATCTTATCTTTAATACTTCTGTTCTCATTCACAAGACATTCCACCTCCTCTTTCAACTTATCTATCTCCCTCTGCAGGTCAGTCACTCTTAATCTAAAATAGCACATAATGGGGAGAGTGAAAGTTTGAAACTGCCAGATCTGAGCATAGCATCAGAGAACTTAGACATAACCACTGCAGCCACACTGCCTCTGTTTGAGGAAAGCACTCATGTGGTCTTGACATAGGATATCACCAGACATGCAGGTAATTATGGTAAACTGAGTAGTAAGAGCAGTGCCATGGCATAAGAATTTGGAGGGAAGGCTCTTAGCAGTGATGGGAGATGGGCAAGGGGCATTTGAACAAAGGAGCATCAGACTGTATACCCAGAGTCAAGAGGAGTCAGGTAGAAGTTAGATGGATCAGCAGAATCATTAAGCAGCAGGTGCAGAACAAAAAAAAAGAAAAACCTTGTCGATAATATATAAGTGACCTGCAAGCCCACAAGCAGTGCAGTCTGTAGCCATAGACAAAAAAGGATGACCTGTATGGTAAGGAAGACCAAAGATAATTAAAGGAAGCTAGCTAGTGAAGAAAAGGGAAATCTTAAGAGTTCTTTCACTGAAATATTGCAGTGCCAGATGTGACACTGACTGTTGGGAGAATAAAGGGAGATGAATTACAGGTGCTTACAATATTGCTGAATTTTAATGTGAACTCCACCATAGGATTAGATAGTGTGTTATCCCAAGTATTACAAGAACGTGAAAGGATTAGCACTTCTTCTGATCATATTTGTTTAATTTAAGCCTCAGTTTTAGGAAGATGACAATGAGGAGGAAAGATAAGACAAAATAGTTCCATTGTATAAATCAGGTTCTGTTACAGAAGCATCAAATTATATGCCGGTCAGTATCTTTGGAGTGGTGGTTAAAGTGTTGGAGAAATTGGTAAAAGACAGAATTCAGGACTGGGTGGGCAGGAATGATTCTTTAAAGGTGCAGTATGGTTTTGTGAAGGGTAGGTTTTCCCTTAGTAATATGCCTACTTTTTTTTTATAATAAAGTGACCCTTCAGTTGGATAAAAGAAATGACTACTTAGGGATACTGCTGGACTTTTGGAAAGTCCCCTGACAGGATTACACACAGAACTGTGTTGCATAAATTGGAGCAAATAATGATAGATATGAAGCTGGGAATTTATTATTATTATTCCGGCCTGCATGGACTCAAAAGACTCATCATGAGAGGTCCTTCCTAGGAAACACAAAGTCTATCATACCATTCCTTGAACTCACTGACCGTTTTTGCTGTCACCACTCTATCAGGCAATGCATTCCACGGTTCAACCACTCTCCATGCAAAGAAACCACTTCTCACCATCTTGCTCACAGATTCCTTTTGTAACTTCCAGGGATGGCCCCCTTGTCATCGCTCCTTGGTGCTGTTCCACCAAGCAAAAGAAATCCCAGTATCAACCCTGTAATTACCTCTCAAAAGTTTAAAAGTCTCAATCATACCACCTATCCTACTATTATCTACCAAACTCTGCAGTCCATATTCCCTCAGCCAATCCTCATAACTAACATTGTACAGTCCTCAAACTATTTTTGTTATCCACCTCTGTACCCTTCCCACAGTAAATTTATATCCTTCAAATCCTGGGGACCAAATTTGAGAACGGTAGTCTAAGTGTGGTCTGATCAGGGTCTTATACAATGGAACAATGACTTTATCTCTGCAGGTCAGCATCCTTCTCAGTATTGCAACAATCCTCTGGGTTACTTTCACCACCTTTGCAATACATTCCCTGAATTTCAGTTTTCTATCAATCATCACCCCCAGATCTTGTCTCCCCTACTTCCTCCAACTGAGCATGCAGCCTCCCATTGTAGTCTCCCAAACTTCAAGACTACATTTAGCTGCATTAAACCGACACCTCCATTCATTTGCCTATTTATCTAGTTTATTCAAGTCTTCTTGCAGGGCTGCCGCATCTGCACTATTACTAATAACCCTTCCCAGCTACACATCTGCAAACAACTGGATATTCCCCTGCAATCCATTAACAATGTCCTTGATATAAAAGTTAAACAATACAGGTCACAGTACTGAACCCCGTGGGACTCCACTTGTAACCTTTTGCCTCCTCGATATTGCCCCATTATGCACAACTCTCTGATACCTATCAGATTACATGATTAAAAACACACATTTACAAGCATGGATAGGGAGGTTATTGTTTCCCCTTCATGAGGCTTTAATAAGCCCACATTTTTTTCTTTAATATTGATCCCAAACACAAGAGGTCAAAAGTTCTTTAATAAGCACATTAGTGCTGTGTGTGTGTGTGTGTGTGTGTGTGTGGTGAAAATGAGGAATGCGATAGAAATTTATTGATGTTTGTTTGAAGAGATGTGCAGGTTGTGGTTGTTGGGAATACTTTTTTTGAGGAAGGCTGTTCCAGAGAACAGAGCTGAAATGAATAATAGACAAAGAGGAGAAGATGATGCAGTGTATTTGCAGCTGTGCAGTAAAGGGGAGCTGCTGCTCTTGTATTAACAGGTACAGCAGAAAGTGAAGGAATGATGGTTGCTAATTACAAGGAGCAGTGACCATTGAAGTACCTATAGATTAGACACAATGCTGAAACACTTCATCTGTGAGATAAGAGTTGAACTAAATCTGTATGAGGACTCATATGAACCTAATTACTTGCCTCTGGACAGCATCATTTTAAGGGTAGTTTAGGTGCACCCCCCCCAAACATGTGAGTAGTATTTTAAGTACGAGTATTGGGATTAATGGTGAAGTTTGAAGCCCTCTACATGAGTCACAGAGGAAGCTGGCTGCTCAATTACAGAAGGTGCCAGGGAGAGCATCTGCAGTCATTACTATGGTCAATCAGACCATGTGGACCATGCTCCAGTGCAGTAAATTTAGAAGAGAAAGATTGTTTTTAGAATCAGCTGTTGCTCACAAAAATCAGCTTAATTTGTATAACTGTGGTTGCATTAAACTTCCACAATATCATCATCATCAGTTGCATCAGTCTTGGGACTAGTAGCTCAGCAGCAATTTCCTCCATTCTGCTCTGTCAATGGCTTTCTTCTTAACCTCAGCCTGGTAACTCCTGAAACCTGTGCTGTCTTTGACTTGATCAAGAAAGCTTTTCCTTAGTCTGCCTCTTCTTCATATAGGAAACACTAATACTTTGAGATTTATAGTCTTGGCTGCCAACAGGTGTCCATAGAAGTCTCCCTCTGCACCTAGTTAGCACTATACACAATTGCCACTATTGGACCAGCGTGACAAGTCCAATAGTGGCAATTGATTATCCTTGTCCCACTAAAGGAATGTACATAGGCCAGTGTTTAAAGCACTAGTTATGGAAGATCTAGTACCCTGGATCCAGATCAGGGTACTAGATTTGACAAACCACTGCATGGATTGTCAAATGAGCAGAATGAGTGGAGAGTACTATTGTCTGCTGTGGATAGCATTAGTGGTGACTGTGAGTTGGTCATTTATGTACAGGAGCAAGAGAGTAAGTGATAGGACAGAGGCTTCAAACAATCCAGCACTGGTGGGGAAGCTCGAAAAGAGGGAACCATCTACCATGTCACAGAGAAAAGACCAGCGAGAAAGCCAGATATCCAACTACAGATGGTGGTGGAACATATGAACCACTACATGCTGATCAGGTTGCCTACATTTTGTGGGAATGAAGAATTGATGAAGAGGATCCATAAGTGAGTGACCAAGATTATGGTGGGTTTATGGAATGCTCCATATGAGAAGAGATGGAAGCTCTGTGGACGATAGGCAAAAAAAGAGGAGTATGATAGAAGCATATAAGTTATGCAATGGGTTTTATAGGATTGACACTAAACACTTTTTTTTTTTAGTACATGTCAGGAAAGGAGAGAACGAGAAGATCACTCTTGGAAGTTTTATGAGCATCTGGTTAGCAAGGGTGTTAGGATTAGAATTTTTGCTTGGAAGGTTGTGAACGGGTTGCTAGAGGTGGTTGAGTGTTTCATCAGTGAATGAGTTCAGTAAAAGATATTATTGTTATTATACAGGCACCCTTCATGGAGTACAAAAACTTATCACAGGAAACTCAAACCATTCACACAACATTAGTCATACTTTTCCTTGAACCCAGTAACAGACAAAGCACTCACAATTGACCCTGGCAACCAATTCCATTCATTTACCACTCTCCGAGCAAAAAATCTAGTTCTCCCCTACTAACCATACTCTTATTCTATTTTCAGGAATGACCTCTAGTTCTGTATCCCCTCTAGCTAAGTGCTGAAGCATTTTGTCTGTATTAATCCTATACAATCCTTTAAGTAACTTAAATGTTTTTATCACATCCCTTCTTTTTTGTCTATCAACTTATACAACCTACAAACCTTCATAAGGAGCATCCCATATCTTGGTCACTCAACTCTGGATCCTCGCCACTACTTCCTCATCCCCAAGAATCCCAGACCTGCACACACTAATCCAGATGAAGATGTATCAAGACCTTATAAAGAAGAAGAATAGCAACTTTTTTTCTCTACTTGTTATTGTGTTCTTCAAATAAACAAATAATCTTGTGGGCTATTTGTCTTAGCAAGCAGCATGCCATCTAAAATTGAATTCTCTACCACCATCATCCAAATCACTAGTTTCATCTACTTCTTGGAGTACAGTTCTCAGTGAGGTACCACAACTTGTAATTTTTGTATCCTAAAATGTGTAACTTTAGATTTCTTCACGATAAACATTATCTTGATTAACCATCACTCTACTCAATTTGCATCATCAGCAAACAACTGAATACTTTTCCTTCAGATGATTTCCTAAAGTATATCATTTATGTATACATTAAACAGAAGTGGTCCTAGCACAGAACCTTCCCGCACATCACTAGTCACTCTTGTTCATCTGCTCCTCCATATACCACTTTTTGGTGTCTGTCCATCAGTCACCCTTGTATCCACGTAATTAGTATCATATTCATCCCCATTTTCTCTAATTTGCATGACAGAGTTCCAGGGCATTCTATTAAATGGCTTTGCAAAATGCAGCAGAATCATCATGTAGCCATTTCCTTTATCCAACTCAGCTGTTAATCTATTATAAAAAGTCAATAAATTACTAAGGCATGACTTAGTAATTTATAGTATAGACCTTCACAAAGCCATGTTGCCCCTCATATATTATAATATTATCTACCCATTTTTGAATTATCTTTTTAACCTATTTTTTTAGTACTTTTAGTTCTCTTGAACATTCCTGTAAAATGCGGGCTAATATCTGATCTAATCCTATGGCCACATTTACGTTGAGATTCTGCAATATCCTTAGAATCTCCAATTCATCCACCTTTATTCTCACATCAGTCCTTATAACATGTCACAGCAGTAACCTCAGATAATATACCATTACAAAGTGGTCATTCAGTAATTCAATAATTGTATCTGCACCTGTCAACTTGCTAATATCAGCACACATTCAAGTCATCCTTCCATATTGATTAATTTTGACAGCATGTGTTAGAACACAGATTGATAATTAAATAATTACTCATTGACTTATTGCTGAT
Source organism: Typopeltis vanoorti (assembly GCF_054136105.1). Taxonomy (NCBI): domain Eukaryota; kingdom Metazoa; phylum Arthropoda; class Arachnida; order Uropygi; family Thelyphonidae; genus Typopeltis; species Typopeltis vanoorti. Next base: position 12,794,970 of record NC_143554.1, read on the forward strand.
ATTTTGCTGGTGTTATAACCAGCATCTTCAGAGCATAAAAAACAGTTTGTCACAGTATGCAAGACTACAATATGGTGTAACAATGGGGCTAGTTTGAACAGCTGTAGCAGCAACTTGTTTTGATGACATACAAAGACTAAAGTCCTAATTAGGCACCCCTCTATGTTAAAAAAAATAATAGAGAGAGAAAGCAGGTACTAGTTGTGTCTTAAGATGACTGTCTCCAAAATCTTAGGCAAATTTATACAGCCATATTTGTTGAGATTCGGAGTATGTTTCAAGGCATCTGTTGCTTCTAAGAACAATCTCTCTGACTTGTAAAAGCTTGCTTCTGTGCAGTACTTTTGTTTTATTCCAATTGATCCTGTGCACAGGGGTATCCAAAGCAGGTCAGCTAGACTAGACCTGACTTGCCATAGCGATAGTGTTGGATGTATTTTTTTATGTTCACTGATGCAGATGTCCACAATTCTTCCTGTTTGACTGTGGTAAGCTTGATCACACAAACAGGGTACTTTGTTGATTCCTGGATGATAAAGAAGAGATTCTGTCCTTGGGTGAACAGATGAGAGTTGCTAATTTGACACAAGGTCTGAATATAGTGTGTAGTTGATGTTTATTGAGCACTCTAGATATCTTATCGGATGTGCCTTTAACGTATGGGATGGTGACTGTTTTGTTGTAGTCCTCCATGGTAGTTTGTGTGTGTGTGTGGGGGGGGTTCTTGGGAGCATTTAGTATTTTGTCTATCTTATGGGGATTATAGCCAATGGCTAAGACATGGTGTAAGTGAGCCAGTTCAGCAGTGAGAGCATTGTCATTGGAACAAATTGCTTTCGCTCTGTGGGTTAGCGTTTTCAGGATACCATACTGCTGAGAAGGGTAATGGTGCAATTGTTTGTGTATGTATATATATCTCCCTGTTTGTGTGGGTTTTCTATAAACTGAGAATGATAAGGAACCATCTGGAAGACGTGCGATTAGTGTATCCAGGACGGGAAGACAGTTATTCACTTCCAGTTCCATTGTAAAGTGAATTTTTGGATGTTGGCTATTCAAATGTGCTAAGAATGTATCCAATGTATCTGGGCCATGTGACAAAATACCAAGCACATCATCAACATAGCGTAGCCAAAGCACTGATTTGCGAGTGGCTGTATTCATAGCTAGCTTTTCTAGGTGTTCTATATAGAAGTTGGCTAAGGGTGCCATCTAATTGTTTGTATATTTTCCCTTTCCATATGAAATATCCTGCATGTATTGTGAATTTAAATAGTTGAAATATATCATGGAGAAAGAGTGATTTTAGCAGATCAAGGGTTTCAATTAGTGGTACATTTGTGAATAATGAGGTGATATCAAAACTCACCATCACTACAGTTGTGTTTCCTTTGTCTGATTTGGTTATGGTAATATGGCTATTATTGCATAGCTCTTTTAGAGCCATGATTTCTTTATGTAGGATATTATTTTGGGGTGGCTTAGAATGGATTAGGATGTTGGCCGCATCTAATCGAATATTACTTGCTATTGCTAGATGCAGGTCATATATCTCACGTTCAATGGAAACCATTATTTTGGCTTTTGGAACTTCTTTAGGAGGAATGGCAAAATTGTGTCCCCGACTTAACGCATTCGTGGCTTCTTTGGTTAAGGTTACCGATGATAAGTTCACAATGATGTCATCTTGATGTAATTGTGGCCGCTGCATAGCAATGCATTGTTGGAGGATATTAAATTTCTTCTGGTGCCGGTTTTTAACTTTGGCAAATTCTTTGTTGGCTGTAGAGTCCTAGATATTATCTAGGATATCCCATAGTTTTGGGCTCAAAATGTTAGATAGAATATCACATAGTGGTGCACTGATGGAAGAATTTATTTTTGATAGTTCTCGGCGAGTAGCATATGACTGTGCAAAACTATCACCATCCCATACATTAAAGGCACATCTGAAAAGATGGGTGCTAAACAAACAACTATTATTATTATTATTATTTCGGGCGACTCCAGGAGTCCTTAGACTCATCGAGGGAGGCCCTAAACATCATGTCCACATAACTATGCGATTACATTCTCACAGTATCTATCATACCATGTCTTGAACTCGTTCACCGTCATAGCACCCACAACAGACTCTGGCAGCTTATTCCACTCATTTACCACTCTAAAAGTAAAGAACCCAGCTCTAACACCCCTGCTAACCATACTCTTGCCCAGCTTCCATAGGTGTCCCCTAGTTCTCCCACCACCAGTCCTGATCTCAAAAATATCCTCTGAATTAATCCTATAGAATCCCTTTAGCAATTTGAATGTCTCAATCATATCTCCCCTCCTCCGCCTATCAACTAGTTTCTGCAACCCACAAATCTTCAACCTGTTCTCATATGGTTCATTCCATAGACCTGTTATCATCTTAGTCACTCGCCTCTGGATCATGCTATGCACTGTATTTAAACCTTATGTGAAATTGGCAACTCTCATCTGTTCACCTAAGGACAGATTTTCTCCTTTATTGCATCCAGGAGGCTATGAAGTGCCCTGTTCCTGTCATTGAGCCTACTACAGACAGACAGGAAGAACTATGGACATCCGCTTTGGTGATCACAAAAAATATATCCAACACTTTCGCTATGGCAAGTCGGGTCTGACAGACCATGCTTTGGATACCTCTGCACACAAGATCAATTAAAAAAAAACAAAAGTACTGCACAGAAGCTTTTACATGTCAGAGAGGTTGTTCCTGGAATCAACAGAAGCCCTGAAACATACTCCAAACCTCAACAAGTATGGCTGTATAAATCTACCAAAGATTTGGGAAACCGTCATCCTAAGACCAAATTAATACGAGTTTTTTTTTAAAAAAACTTAGATAACGCCTAATTAGGACTTTAGTCTGTGTTGCACGCTACAATTACTCATACTAGTCCCACTGTTACACTGGATTGCGGTTGTCTCACCACTGTAACAAACTTTGTTTGTATGCTCTGAAGATGCTGGATATAATACCAACGAAATATTAGCGTTTAAGTTAATAAATATTATTTTCTTATCAATCTGTGTTCGCATTTATACCGTTAAAATCCAATAAAGATGTGTGACGAGCACATAAGCCCTTCCACACGATTGACAAATAACTATCTCAGGCAGGATGTAAAGGAGGGCACACGAGGATCAACAGTTCTAGATCTAATAATCGATACAAGGTCTTGATCAGGTGTCATATGGATTACTGCGCACAGATTTGGTTGCAAGGTTTTAATAGTGATGAGAATATGTTGGAAAGGATCCAGAGAAGATTCACAAAGGTAGTCAGTGGTCTTTGGAATGTGAAGTACGAGGAAAGATTGAGAGAATGTATATTGCAGAGCTTCGTGAATAGGTGGAAGAGGGGGGAGGGACACGATTGAGATATATAAGCTAGTTAGGGTTGTTATGGATTGACACAGAAGAGATTTTTCATAGAGGGGAAGGGAGAATAGAACAAGAGGCCATCGCTGGAAACTGTATAAGAAGGGTGTGAGCAGAGGAGTAGGTTCTTTGCATGGTTGGTCAGTGGAATGCATTACCTTAGTGTGTTGTGGGTGTAAACACATTGAATCAGTTTAAAGCATGGCTGGATGAGCATTGTGGGCAATAGTGTGTACCTCCCAGACTCTATGGAGGTCAAATGTTAATAATAGTAATAATAATGACACCAAAAACTTACAAAATGCTTTGAATGATATAATAACAACGAAAGAATTAAAGGATAACCTAAGTAAAATAAAAAAAATGGTTAATCAGTAGGAGAAGATGAACTGTATAAATTTGCTGGGGAAAAAAATTTCATCAGAGATTATTAAAATTTTTAAATAAAATATACACAAATACCAATAGAATGGAATACAGGTATAGTAATACTTATATTTAAAAAGGGAGATAAAACATGCTAATTACAGAGGTATTAGTTGATTGAATACATGTTACAAAATATACAGTAATTGAAAATATACAGTAAAAAATAATACAATGTCAAAATGGATTTAGAAAAGAACAACACTCTACAATGGATGCAGATTTTTGTTTAAAAAACTACTTATAGAAAAAAGAAGAGAATTTAATTTAGAAACTCATATTTTGTTTACAGATTATGAAAATCATTTGACAAAGTAAAAGATATATGCTGTTTGATATATTACAAAGGATAAATATACATAATATTTTATTACATGCAATATTAATATATAGAAAGATAATGAAATAAAAATAAATGAAAAAATGTCTGAAAAACGATCTATAAACCAGGGGTAAGACAGGGATGTCCTCTGTCTTCAACATTTTTCAATATTTATATGAATGAAATATTAATACAGTGGAATACACTTTAAACAATCCAGGTATGGAAATTGACTGGAATAACAAAATAAATATGCTATTATTTGCAGATGAACAGGTAATAATATCAGATAAGGAAGACATTTTACAAAGCGCAATATATAATTTAAACATTAGTAGGACAGTTTGCAATTAAAATATCCATAGATAAAACTAAAACTAGTTTGTCCACATTTTGTGGACAAACTAGTTAGAAGTAAGTAGTTATTAATAATAAAATAATACAACAGATGAATACTTTCATTTATCTTGGATGTGAAATATCATTAGGAGAAAAGTACATAAAATTAAAAACTCCAAAATGTTTGCAGATTATAGGCCTAATAAATAGAACACTCAATCCAAATATTGTACAAAAAAGAAACACACTTGAAAATATACAATACCTTCAACAGTGCCCACATTATTATATGGCAGCAAAATTTGGGCAATAAACAAGATAAAGGATAAAAAAAAGTGAAATGAAATTCATGAGATGAACTGCAAAATGTACATTATTAGAACAAAAAAGGAATGAAGATATTTTAAAATAAAATCAATAGAAGAAAAACTAAGCAATTGCAAACAAAATTGATAGAAAATGCAAACCGAATGACCAACACCTGATATCGTAAACAAATTGGAAACAGAAATCCGGGTAGACCTCAAAAAAGAGGATATCGGATGGACAATGAGACTGAAACAGACCAATATGGTCTACATCCGTAATTAGCATTATTATGGTCTCTTGATATTTCTGCAGTTTTTCGATTTTGCACTTCTTTGTGTGAAGAATAGCACACAAGCATGCTATTTCCTTACTGAGGTCTGCTTTGTTCTCCTGAACTTCCATACATTCTACACTAATGCTGACATTAACATTTGGGAGTCAACTAACACATTCTTTGTTCTCTCCACCCAATTCGCATTCACTCTCAAAACACATACCATTGCAGTTTTGCTCTTCTTCCATAAATCCTTAAACTTTCACAATTAATACATCTCACACTCTGCACTGAACAAAATCATGCAAATTCATTTCACCCAACAAGGATGTCTTGGTTGCCATTGTTCTACCATGCATGGAAGCCATACCAACAATGTCAAATTTAAATTAAATTGCAAGGTTTACTTAAAACGAAATAACACAATCTATCACACACCTATATATATGTAGAAAGTTTCCGGTGTATAAGACGCTCCTATGTATAAGATGCACCCAAGAAATTTAATACAATTTTCTGGAAAAAACCTAAAAAAAACTTTCTCTGTAGGCGGAGGTCCAAAATGTCTTTCAGCTTCCCTATTCCCGTGTTCTTCCGCATATTTTACAACCTGCAATTTGTAACTTGAAGTATATGAATATCGCCTGTTTTTTTCCATCACTAAAATCTACGGGGAAATATCAAACTGAACACAAAATATCTCAACACATCAACCCAATACTGATAAACATCGGTAACTGATTACTCGGATAAGATATTATGAAACTTGAATAGGGACTCCCCGTTCTTAGCCAGTGACGTGCTAGAAGTCACGTGAAGGTCACACATCAATTTGATTGCACCATTAACCGCCTACAAAGATCTTGGAACATAAAAGGGAGTGCGTATGACTTTGAAAAGAGGAAACAATCTTTACCTAATCTAACTATATAAGACGCACCCCATTTTTAAGATGAATTTTTAAGATAAATAAGTGCGTCTTATACACCGAAAAATACGATATATATATTTAAAAAAACCTATAATGAATTATTATTAATGGAATTATGAAAAAAGTTATCCTTCAGAGGTGCTCACTAATCACCAACTTATACAATGCCTCCCCCCCCACCCCAAAAAAAAAAAAAAAAAAATCCAGCATAAATGGTAGGTATTGTGATTGTGCGAATAGTAATTAGAGCTGATCTCTCACAATGAGTCTTTGATTCCATGGCAATGCCCAAGAAATAATAATTATAGGTATTGTGAGTAACAGTTAGTGTTAGCCTTCGATGTCTTCCCACTCCTTTGAGATGCCTGTGTAATAATGTTACTAATTTTTAAACAGAAAAAAAAAAGTACTATAAAGTTTGCAGAGTCCAAATGGCCAGGTAAAATTTTATTTGTGTTTAATGCTTAAAGCCTTTCCCTATTTCTCAAGGAATGTATAGGATACTATTATAGTAACATGATTAAAATAATAAATTTAAAGTTTTCGCCTGAAAATATGCCTTCAGAATATGCGGTGATATATTATCAAGTCTCACAGCGTTATTTACATGTAGTTTACTCAACTCCCCAAACACCTCTTGCTCACTTACAGTCAGTCTCTCCTCCCCAATCAACTGCTCTCAATCTCTCCATGAAGTCACATTCACAAGATTGAAAGATCTTTAAGAACTGCTCATTAAGTATCTCCACCACACATTCTGCAACAGCAGTCTTTATACCATTTTCTCCAATCAATGTCATCATTCCATAATCATTCTTTCTTTTGATGGCTACATATCGAAAGAACTCCCTAGGATTCTTTTTGGCTTCATTAGCTAACTGCTGTTCATACTTCTCTTTAGCTACTCTCACCAACCAAGTCACCCTCCTTGCCTGGTCTTTGTAGACCTCATGAAATTGGTTATTTCCACTTCTCTTATGCTGCCTCCCCAATGTCCTTTTTCTCTATATCGCATGCTTAATCTCTTTATTCATCCATCTCACACCTACCTTATTTAACCTTCTCCCCCTTGGAATACATTTAGACATTGCATCTACTAGATAGTTTTTGAAAATCCCCCAAGCTGCATTGATCTCTTTTCCAGCTAACTCCTCATTCCATGCTACACCCGCAAGCTGTCTCCTGAGCTCTTCATAATCACACCCCTTGTAGTTCCACATATACCCTTTTCTCACAGGGGTCCTTTTGCACTACTGGCAACCACCCAGGTAATCACCTCATGGTCACTCTCACCAATTGGTGGATGATTTGACACCTCATTTATAATTACATTCTCTGATGAGATGACCAAATCCAAGACCCTTAATCCTCGTGTGAGCTCTGTTACATACTGTCTGAGGTAGTTATCCCTCACAAACTCAAGAAACTCATTTTCTTTACTTCCAGTTGCCATCTCATCATTCCAGTTTATCATCATCGTAATCAAATTCCTGCCATGTACCCTCATGGGGTGTACAGGATATGATAGTACTACATAAAAAAAATTACATCATTACTAACTTCCTATCTACAATATTCCCCCAAATCAGTCTGTTACCTGTCAAAACTCCAACATTATCAGATCTTATATTTCTATCATCTAAGGCACTTTGTACCATATCAATCCACCTATATCTTGGACTTCCTCTGGGTCGATTTGCTGCCAACCTGGACGAGAACACTTGTTTTGCTAATCTTTCCTCGCCCATTCTGTTTAAGTGACCATATCACCTGAGATTAGCTCTGCTAACGCATTCCTGGATGCTGACAATGTCAAGTTCTTTCCTAATATCCTCGTTTTTAATATGATATTGCCATTGATGCCATCTGTTCACGCCTATAATCTTTCTCAGGACTCTCATATCTGCGGTCTCTAGTCTTTGGTCAAGTGTTTTACTTCTGACCCAGTTCTCAGATCCATAAGTTAAAACTGATTTGAACACTGTCTTGTATACGGCTAATTTAGTGTTTCCACTAATTTCTTTCTTATTCCATATGAATTTATCCAATTGACTTCCCACTATACCAGCTTTGTTGATTCTGTTGTCTATTTCTATATTTAATTTACCATCTTCAGTAAAAATCGTGCCTAAGTAGCTGAAATGTTTTACTTATTCCTAACAGGTTCTCCATTCACAACACAGTTGACATTTTCAATGATTCTGCCTATTTTCATTGTCTTTGTCTTTTTATTGCTGACCTTCATACCATATCTATTACAACAGCTATTCAATTTAGTCAGAGAATCTTGCAGACTTGTAGCAGATTTATTTAGAAGTATAACATCGTCTGCATAAAGCAAAGAGCTGACATTAACATCTCGAATTCTGATATCATGTTTAATACCACTTTCCTTCATAATGTGATCCATATAGATAATGAATAACAGAGGGGATAATGTACCTCCTTGTCTCATACCAGATTTAACATTAAATCATCTACCTGTACTTCCTGCAGCCATTGCAAGACTCTTATCGCACCATACTTCAGCGTTTCTGGTCGAATATCATCTACTCCTGCTGCCTTTCCACATTTCAAGCCTTTGATGGCTTTTTCTACTTCAAGTATGGATATATATTCCTGACTGCATGCCTGGTCAGTGTTTTTTTACCACTGTCCTGTCATCACTGCTTGTTTAATTTAACAGTTTTTCAAAGTAATTACTCCATACTTCAAGTATATCTTTTTCTCCCGTCTTCATGTCACCTTTATCATCTCTAACTCCTTTTACAGCACTCTTTCCTCCATTCCTGAACTTCTTCAATAACCTCCAGAATATTTTGCCACCTTCTTGATATTTATTTTCTATATTCTTGCCAAAGTCTTCCCATGACTTTTGTTTAGCTAGTTTTACACAGTATTTAGCATTCTTGGATTTGTCTCTATATTCTCTAAGAGTACAAGCTGACTTATTTGACAGGAACTTTTGATATGCTTTCTTCTTTTCCTTCACTGCCTCTTTAACTTCCTGTGTACACCAGGGAGTTCTGATTGTTTTATCCTTGCAGAGAATCTCACCACATGCCTCTCTGGCAGAATGAATCAATGTTTTCTTCAGAGTTTGCCACTGAATCTCCAAGTTTTGATTCCTGTTCTCAAACTCTTTCATTTTTTCTTCAATAATCTGCGTGTGTATTTTAGTCTACAGTTCACATCTGAGAACTGCTCAACTTTTATTCGCTTTAAAACTTTCTTACATGTTATTCTTTTCAATATGAAATTCAATTTTATCCTGCTCAAGACTAAATAGTGATCACTTCCAATTTCAAATCCTCTGTACACTCTGGTGTCCTGCACCAGGGAGAAAACATCACTATCAACAATAACATAGTCAATGAGACTTTTCTTATTCCTAGCCTCTTCTCTCCATGGGAATTTGTGCACATTTTTATGTTGGAACATGGTGTTAGTAATAACCGGTCCATGTCCTGAGCAGAAATCCAACAGATATTTGCCATTATTATTAGCTTTGCTCTTTTCTCCAAATTTTACCAAAATATTTTTGTATGTCTCACAATCATTTCCTACTCTGCTATTTAGATTACCAACAAGGATCAACTTTTCCTTTTTCATTGTGTCAGTTGCTTTTTCTAAAGCCTCAAAAAATTCCTCCCATTTGTGGGACCATAGGCACAAATAAGTCTCATTGTCCAGTTTCCCCATTCTCATATTTGCCCACATTACTCTACTTGAGACTGACTACCATTCAAGAAGATTAGCCTCATATTTTGTGTTGAATACTATGGCTACTCCTTCTTTTCCTTGATTGTCATTGCCTGAATATAACATTTTGTATTTATTGCTCAGAAGGGTCTCACCAGTTTTGGTCTTTTTTGTTTCAATCACCCCTATTATGTCGATCTGGTACTTATCTAATTCCTCAGCTAGCTCCATTTCTTTGCCATTCAGGCTTCTTATGTTGATAGTACCGATCTTTAACTCTGGTGATGTTGAGTTGGGGTTTGTTTTCAGATTTGTTCCAGTAGCTGACTTTTTGCTGTTTGTCCTGGTTCCCTGGTGAAAACAACGGGGACCTTGTTTAACTGGGCGACACCCCAGCCCGCATGAAATTTTGTCATGTTGTACCATCATTTTTAATTTTGGTTTAACCAATAAGAATAGAATTTGGTCGGCTAAATCCCAAATTGCCCATTGCCATAATTAAAATCACACATAATGATCACCCGTTTTTTATTTGCTTGGCTAATTTGACTATACCATTATCACCACCATCCACATTACCTGGTCTATAACAATATCCCACTAAGTATTTGATTCCATTCACCTCTGTCTCGCACCATACTGCCTCAAAACCACTGGCACTATTTCTATCTTGCATCTCTACTTTGTATGGACATAACTCTTTCTCTATCATCAATAGCACTCCCCCCTCCCTTTTTACCCCTTCTATCCTCACGAAACACATCATACCCCTCCATCTGTATTCCTGTCAGGATGTCATCCTCTTCCAACCATGTCTCACTTATTCAGACATTCTTTGGGTGAACAGACGCAATTAGTGCAACCATTTCATCTGCCTTGTTTCTTATACTTGAAGCATTTGTATACAAACACAACAGCTCATTTCTGGACCTATAGCTAGTTCCACTGATACCACTCACTCGATGTGATCTCTCCACGCTCGACTGGGGCCATTTCCCTTTCTGCTTCTTCATTTTAGAACCCTTTTCAATTCCAACTGTTTCCTCTTGATCCCTGGTCATCCCATTCCTTTCCTGCCTACACATGCTCTCACCTCCTCTTGGAGCATCCACCTTTCTCACGCTATGTACCCCTGTCCACCCTGAGCTTCCCCGTTTCCCTGCTCCTCTTGCACACCCATTCTCTCATTTTCTATACTCATACCACTCACTTCCCCATTCATATCCACTTCTTCAATCTCTCCTGTCTTACTTTCCTGCTCTTCCACATCACTCCCCTCTCGATCTGATTCATTCTCTCTATTCACTTCTCTGCCTTCCAGCAGCAGTCTCTCCAAGCAACTCACACCATATCCACTCAAATACAGTCCATCGCTCCCATACAGCTCCCACCCCCCCCCCCCCCCACCCCCCCCCCCCCCCACCCCCCCCCCCCCCCACCCCCCCCCCCCCCCACCCCCCCCCCCCCCCACCCCCCCCCCCCCCCACCCCCCCCCCCCCCCACCCCCCCCCCCCCCCACCCCCCCCCCCCCCCACCCCCCCCCCCCCCCACCCCCCCCCCCCCCCACCCCCCCCCCCCCCCACCCCCCCCCCCCCCCACCCCCCCCCCCCCCCACCCCCCCCCCCCCCCACCCCCCCCCCCCCCCACCCCCCCCCCCCCCCACCCCCCCCCCCCCCCACCCCCCCCCCCCCCCACCCCCCCCCCCCCCCACCCCCCCCCCCCCCCACCCCCCCCCCCCCCCACCCCCCCCCCCCCCCACCCCCCCCCCCCCCCACCCCCCCCCCCCCCCACCCCCCCCCCCCCCCACCCCCCCCCCCCCCCACCCCCCCCCCCCCCCACCCCCCCCCCCCCCCACCCCCCCCCCCCCCCACCCCCCCCCCCCCCCACATTTTACGATGGGTTCCCGAGATAGTCGAAATGGTAGCGCCACTTCCAATCAGCTAAACGGCCTTAATAATAATAATAAATAATAACTTTATCTCCATGAAGATAAAGTTATTATTATTAAAAAGATTCATCGCCGAAGAATCACACTAACCACAATGCCTATCATGCTATCCTACCAATTCTGAGTTAGCCTTCAGCATAGAAAATTTGTTTTTCCTGCTCTACTAAATTCGTGTTTTTAGTGTATACTCGAAGGATGGAGACTGGCTGTGAACCTGTCTTTCTTCAAAATTTTGAAACTTAATGAGAAAGATATGAAAAGTTTCTTAGAAGAATCTAAAAATGAAAGGTAATAAAGTAAAGATTGTTCATCTGCTGCCTAGGTATGATAGAGCAGAATTGAGAAGGACCATAATTGACAATGAGAAGTTTGTGCAGGAGGAATGATGTGTAGTTTGTAGATGTGTGGAGTGAATTTAATGGACGTAAGGAGATGCATATGCCTGATCGACTACACTTAAATGGTTTTGGAGTTAGGTGTTTGGAGAAAGTGTTGTTGAGTGAGAGGTTGGAAGTGCAAAACCAGTGAAACTAGAGGTATTAAGGGGAAAGTAATCAAGTACGTTTCTATCCACCCCTGGGACAAATGAATGTGAATGCAGGAATGACTCTGTGGAAATAGCCATCCCCAAGATAACTAAGAATGACTGCAGGAACGATTGTATAAAACATATTAAGCAGATATTAATAATATTAAGCAGATGACTAACAATACAATGTAGGAGCAGTTTCCCGGGTGCAGTTGTCCAGGTTTCGAATCTGAATCTGCAAGTAATGATTTTATGTAAGGGTAACTGGGCCGAAGGGGATGTTGAAATTCATATACACGAATGCCTAAAGTCTAAGAAATAAAGAAGAGGAGTTTTTAGCATTGATGTGAGCACAACTTGGTTAAAAATTATTGGCATGAGGGAGACGAGGTTGTTAGAGAATGATATAGCTACACGGATAGAATGTAACAGATTGTATTTTCGCGGAAGATAGAGGAAATAAAGCAGCAAGAGGGGTATTATTAATGATAGTTGAAGAACTTCAACAAACAAAAATAGAAGTTAATGAAGATTGTAGATCTGATGGAAATGGTTCATTTGAGACTGTCTGGTGTGAGATAGAAGCCATGTATTGTTGGTTGCAGCTATAGACCTGGGATCCAGAAGAAGATGGGATGACATGCATCAGCAGATTAATACAATGAGTGCAGCAAGCCGATCAATTATGGGAGACTTCAACTGTGGTAATAGAGATTGGAAGGAGGAAATGGCACATGGCAAAATAAAAGTTGAATTTATACGGTTACTAAGAGATAATTATCTGAAACATCATTTGATAGAATGTACAGGAGTTTGAGTGTGATGAATCTGATAATAGCACTGAAGTAGCAACTCTCCTCCAATCGGAAAAAGTAACCATGCAGTCTTGTCCTGGGTGGTAGCTCAACATGTGGAAATTTAAGCTAAGAAAGGGTTTATGTGGAACTACAACTCTGCTGATTATGACAAACTTAGGGGGAAACTTGGAACAGTGCTCCAACTACTTGGAATGAATGTCATTAGTTCATGGGAAGTGATCAAGAACTTTTTCAGTGAGGCAGTATTATATTGCATGCAATCAGGAGCAGTGCCGGCTCAAGGGTACGTGGCGCCCCTAGGCCATTATTATCTACGCATTGTAAGTCAAGACGCATCATAAAATTTTTTATTGTTAAAAGCAATTTATAGGTATTGTCAAAAAAGTGCGTATAGAGCATTTTGGTGGGCGCAGTTCGTACCACAAGCGCTTCGACTCTCTGTCCTTCTTTAATACTATTACTTTTTTTTTATGATGATGGCGTTCCTATGTTGTTGCTGCTTGTGCCTATGCCTAGAGCCGGCCCTGGTCAGGAGCATAAAATTATTAGGAATTAAGCAGATATCTCACAATGCAATGTAGGAGCTGCAGAAAAAAAGAAAGCATTGTGGAAGGAATATAAACAACCACGTGATCAGCATGCTCATGAGCGGTATAAAACACAAATAAAAAGGATAGCTATTATCTTAAGGAAGGCTCAATCAGATTTAGTCTCCCTTAAGATAATAAAATAAATAAAATTATCTATACAGGCCAATGTAAATCCAAATGAGTTTATTCACTACGTAGCAAGTAAGAGAAAGAATGATTATCGGAACATAACTTTACTCATTGCTGATGGCAGGAAAGTTACAAAAGTAGTAGAAATAGTTCAGTTACTAAGTGGTTATTTTGTAACGGTATATCATCCATGTTGTTACTTTTGCAGTTACTTAGTGACAGAGACTGATGTGCGCATTGAGGTAGATGAACAGGAGGTAAGGTACTCAGTATATTGAAAAATACCAGTGTGAATACAGCACTGCTTCCGGATGGTATGTCTGCTCTTGTGATACAAGAATGTGCAAGTGAACTGGCAGTACTTTTCACGAAGTTGTTCAGTTGAAGTCTCAGCTCTGGTAAGGTTTCAAAGGAGTGGAAAGAGAGTAAAATTGCGTCATTTCATAGCGGTGGTTCCAAGACAGAAGTAGCAAATTACGTATAAATTAGCAACTATGGAGTGCTGAATAAATTATTGGAAAAGTTCCTTAAAAGTAAAATTAAAGAATAGGTTCATAACAATACGATACTTATTGGGGGAAGCTTGGCGTTTTCAAAGATAGGGCCTGTATAATTAATTTATTCTCACTTTATAATAAGATAATAGTAGAATTGGATAAAGGAAATGCTTACACCATGATACTGCTGCTTCTCAATCGCATTTATCATAAGAAATATTACAGAAGTTGTAGCAAATTGTAATGGATATGAGGCTGCAGACGGATGACGATGGTGGGTGATTGACAGACATCCGAGGGTGATGTATCGTGGAGTGGAATGAGATCAAATGAGGGTGACATGGTCCTTGTACAGAGCCCCAGAGCTCTATACTAAGACCACTACTCTTTGATATGTATATTAATGATATAGCAGTTGCTATATCATTAATATACATATGCAACATTCAATTGATATCCATTTCCTCTGCCCACACTGCAAATTTATTTAAATGATTCTGTAAGACGTCTACACCATCTTTATCAGCTAAATAAATGTGCAGTATGGGCAGAGGAAATGGATATCAATTGAATGTTGCAAAATGTAAGGGAATGTACTCTGGAATGAAACGATTACACACTTCGTGTCATATTGATGATTTTAGTTTACAGGAAATTGATCAGAATAGGGATTTGAGGGTGTTGTTGAATACTGCAGCGCTTCCCAAACTCGGGGTGATTTGTTTTGTTGAGGGGGCCGTGAAATAACGAAAACAAATTTAAAATGATTTAAGACTAAGTAGATATTTTTTCATCTTCAAAGAAACATATTTAATTTTTATTATTTATTTTTTGTTTTTTTTTTAGGAAAAAAATCACACATTGGTGTTGGTTCACAAATTTTATTTCCTGCGTATTTCGGCGCTTAATGAATATTAGTAAATATATGTTTATTCATAAAAGTTTCATTTCAAAGGTTTTGATAAGAAACACAAAAAAAAGCTTACAAACGCAAAAATCTTGCGCTCATTTAAAACGGCCAAGTTTTTCGCGATTTAAATTAATGTTTCATTGCTAGTGTACACAGGTGCGTGAGATCCGTGGGAACGGAATACCTTTGGGGGTGACTGCTCTGATAGCGCAGATTGCATGCATCAGAACTATAAACTCATGGGGATTCCCTTATTCACGTAATTCACTAATTTCATCTTGTTAGTCTGTGGTGTGCCGGTATCGGTACGTGGTGCTATTATTTGACCTATTGTACGTTATTCGTTGCATATGTTTTGTATTGAATATAAATACAATAAATATTATAAGTGCCTGTGTAGCTCAGTGGATGTGGCGTCTGCATACCACAGCGCTTGACCGCAAGAAGCGAGACTTGCTTTGAAATCTAGTCAGCGACTAGAGGAAATTTTTCTAAGTATTTTTTCGAACGGTTTCCGAGTTAATCGATCTCTGGCATGGGCAAGCCTGTGTTTTCTCCCGGAAACTCAAGAAAATCGACCGCAGAACCCACATTATTTCAGACATTAAATATATTGTGTTAGGGTTAGGGACCATGAGATGGCTGCACTTGTTGAGCCGTCTCTCTTCACTACGTGCCGCTTAATTAGTGACAGCCTTAGGCCAGCTATCTCTGATCGGGTACCAGTGGAGATTGAACTGCCCACTCAATCTCCAAAAGATAGCTCTTAAACGGCCTCGCCTATTCCCTATACGGGAATAAAAAGACGTCAGCTGATTTTTTTAAAAACATTATAATAATATATCTCTTTATTACGATTTTGTTTCAATGGGCCATGAAATATTTTAATTTTTCCAAAGGGGCCTTTACATTATTAAGTTTGGGAAAAACTGGAATATAGAATTGAAATTTAGAGCACATATTGAAAGAATCACTAAAATAGCCCAGATGATTACTGGGAAGCTGAAGAACACATCAACAAATAAAGATATAAAGATAGGGAAATTATTATGTCTCTTTATCATGCTATGATATGGCCACATGTTGATTACAATGTATATAGATTTGGTCCTCTGAGTTTCTTGGGGATCGGAAAGTGGTGGGGAAGATTCAGAGAGATCAGTGACCAAGTTGATGATAGTTTTGTGGAATGTTCCCTATGAGAATAGACTGAGGTGTATGGGTTGCAAAATTTAGCTGCCAAGCAGAGGAGAGGAGATATCATAGAATTTTCAGTTACTAAAGGGACACTATAATCTTGACACAGAAGAAAATTTTCAATACAGGGATTAGGGACAAACAAGGGATCACACTTGGAAGGTGTCAAAGAGTATGGTTTGTGAGGTGTGAGTACTAGTTTCTTTACTTTGAGAGTGGTGAATGAGTGGAGTGAATTTCGGGAGGTTTTGAGCACTGTCATAGTAAATAGGTTTAAGGAGATATATTATATGTATCATGCTAATGGATTGAGTGGGTCTCCTGTGATGAATTTTTCCAACTCCAAATATATACACACTGTGTGTATGTATGTATGTGTGTACATATATAGTCTAATAAATAAAAATAAATAAATAAATCAACTAACGCCTTTAATTCCCTTATAGGGAGTAGGCGAGGTCTTTTAACCCTATCTAGCTTTTGGAGACTGAGTGGGCAGTTTAATCTCCACTGGTAGCCAATCAGAGATAGCAGGCCCATGTCTATCACTAATTATAGCAGCCACCGATGAAGAGACTGGCAAACAAGTGCTGCCATCTCTTGGTACCTAACCCTAACAAGATATGTTACTGTCTGACATAATGTGGGTACTACGGTCGATTTTCTTGAGTTTACGGGATTAAAAACCCGAGTTTCCAGGAGGAAACACCCGTTTACCCGTGCCAGAGATCGACTAACTCGAGAATCGGTCGAAGAAAGGCTTAGAAAAAGTTCCTCCAGTCGGAGACTAGACTTGAACTTAAGTCTGACTTCAAGCGACCAAGCGCAGAGGACGCAAGCACCACTTTCACTGAGCTACACAGGCCTATAGTCTAATAGAAAGTCTAATCGAAACAATACTGAAACAGTGATCGTGCCAGAGAATATTGGAAACACATCGGTTATTCTTGTTTCATACAAATACGACAATGAAATTGGATAGCTTCTTAATGCTGACACATTCTCTATAATGAATTATTATCCTACTATAGAGATTCAAAATTGTGCTAAAAAGCTTTTAAAACCAACCAATCAGTTTAACAGAGATACCTAACTGGCACTCGAAACTCGCTACCCTCTTCTCCTTAGTCTGTATGGGATTCTAAAAATTCACAAGGAATTCATTGCTCTACTTCGAATAGTTGAAGACATAGTTACTCAGATATACTTCCTTGCCAAAAAGTAGCTAAACTACTATGAGACTTGATAAGACAATCATCGTACTTTGTTGAAATCTTCGAGCACTTTGTTTCCAGTATTACCAATACCTGCTACAATGAAGAAGACATTTAACAAGCTTCTAGTGGATATCTGATTACTTCCGTTCCGACGGAGGAGCTCCTTGTTCTCTTGTGATATAAATTTTCGGGAAAAAAAATCACGACAACCTCAAACAATGTATCTCCTCTGAGAACTGCAAGTAGATAAATGTAATATACTGTAAAAAAATCAGGTCAAGCCACGGGCAGCCCTATATCTCCAGTTTTAGAAAATCTTTATGTGAAAATATCTGAAAGAAAGATTCTAGAAGAATACCATCCTAAACTCAGATCTTTAAAAACGTATATATTCTTAATCTGTTTCCACGGATCACCTTTACTATTCAATTCCCACGAGTACCTCATTAGCCTATGATAAAATTTATATACGAATTAAAATGAACCTTTCACTCCAATTTCTTGATCTTCAATTAACTAAAGAATTTTGGAAATTAAAAGTATCCATAATTCGAAAACCAACACATACTTTAGATAACTATATGCCTCTTTACATCATTTATAGACCTCAAAAATTGGGCAGTTTTCAACACCAGGAGCACGAACCCATCAACTCATTACAGACAAGGATGAACTAGCTCAGGAACTGCAGTTTCTAAAAAAATACCTTTCTACAAAATCGCAACAGTGAACGGATTGTGTGAAGACTGCTTGACCAATATGCAATTCAAGATACTACGCATGACGAAGAAATAAAGATTTTTATTACTCTTCCATCTATTAACTCTATCTCCATAAACCTTAAAAATTCCTAGAGGTCTTAAAATGAAAACAATATTCCCTATTTCAGAATGAGATCACTACTTGAATGATAAAAATCTCGACATGGTCCCCTAAAATATTCAGGTGTTATTGATTATTGTGGGAATACAGAACATTATACTATGGACAGGCTAGGAAAAGCTATTGCACATCGTATTGATGGACATATCAAAGATAATGAATACATAAACCTAAAGGCTCTGCACTCTCTCATCACATCTATTCTCTTCAGTTGACCCACAAGACACCTTGATAGTGAGAAATCAAGTGTTATGGGATGAGACTAAACTATTACAATATTGATATAACTTAACCGACTGAAGAATTTACGAATCCTGAGAAATGGCGTTGGATCCCAAAGACATAAATATATACCCTAGTATACACTTGTAGTGTATTCCAGCTATAGCTAGCTAAAGACAAACATATACACCATGTTCAACAATGCAAAGCATTCATCAGATTCCTGTATAGCTATTTAAATATGACGTCTTCTTAATCTTTTACTTTTTCGGGAGCTGTGAGTCTATAAGATTTAAGGTAACTAGTGGTGTACCACAAGTATTAGTCCTTGGTCCACTATTATTCCATCTGTATATATTAATGCTATTGGGAAGGATTTGACAGACGACATGCAGCTATTTGCTGATGATACAAAGATAGGTAGGGTAATCAGGAATGCTGCTGATATGCAGTACTTGCAGGATGATATTTGAATAGGCTGGAATTGTGGGTATGGGAAAATGGATGTCACATCAATGTAAATAAATACAAAGCCATACACTTTGGCGTGATTAGAAATTTATTGTCATATTATATTGGTGGGATTATGCTAGAAGAAACCGATGAGGCTAGGGATCTTGGATTGTAGGAAGATAGTAAGTTGAAGTTCGGGGGTTATGTAGCAGAGCCTGCAAATGCAACTCACAGATAATTTCAATGCTGAACTGAAACGAGCTTTCATATGTAAAGGTAAGGATGTTATTTTGTCTCTTTACAAGGCCTTGATAAGACCTCACTTGAACTATTGAGCAGGTCTGATCTCCGTAGTGATTCTGATACAGTGAAGAGATGCAAAGGAGAGTGTTAACGCCCCGTGCAAATGCACGTCTTGCACCTTCGGTAGACCCGGCCCTGGTATCTATTAATAATAATGATAATAATAATAATCTCTCTCTCTCTCTCTCTCTCTCTCTCTCTCTCTGTGTGTGTGTGTGTGTGTGTGTGTGTCATTTAAGAATTATCCGTTTTTTGGTCTGTTCATTTTATATTGGACTGGTTGTCAATATCTGGTTAATTCAAATTTAAAAGTAGTTTCTTACTATTATTGTACAATACTTATTACAATAGTTTTTTAAGAGGAGTAACATGGGAATTTTCCTAGTAATAATACCAATATAATAATACAGTAGTTGCATACTTTTCCTTAAGCAAACAACACTTCAAAATTGCCTGAAGTTGATTATATAAAATATTGCTGGGCGAGGGCGTCATGGCAATCAGCTGTATCACGGCATTGCGCACACACATCAAATGGTTTTATATGTTGTGAATTTAGTTTTGGTTTTGTTTAATTTCTTAGAGTTTTTATTAATTACGTCATGCTAATTTTAGAGTCTAATTTTATTTTTTTTTATAGTATGATGTTGAATTTAAATGTACTTTTTTTCTTAAAATATAAATAATGTGATTGATAATATGAACAAGCTATAATGGTTTCGCAAATTCCTGTTGGAGAGATGGTTGCAATTTTGCAAAAGAATGAAGAAATTAAAGATCAACTCCTTAGTGCTTTTCAAGTAGCCTTAAAACAGGTGAGTATGATTAGTGTCTATCGCTAGTCATAACTGTTTAAGTATGAAATGGTAATTATAATTATTGGAGTATATTTAAGTTGTCGATTACATGTTTTATTTATTTAGTTATTTATCCATTTTCTGTTATAATTTCCGAGATTGAATACTGTTGCAGAGAGTTCCGGTATTTCTTTCTTTCCTTTTTTTTTTTTAATCTTGAGATTGCATTTTTATTATTATTAGTATGTATCAAATATTATATATATTCCAATAGAAATTGCGAAGGAATTATATCTTCAACTTTCATTCAGTACTCGTAAACACAAAGCGTGAAAAAAGTAACTTGTATTATTAGTGCCACTACTAATTACTGTGACAAAATATTAAGGTTTAACAAGTAGGTTCCCCTGACATCCCCCCCTCTCCTAAGAGCGCACACGTTTTAGAAACAGTCGAGTAACTTTCATCAGAAAGTATAGGTAGCACTACAATTACGTCCCTTTAAATCTGTACATAAGAAGTCCATCGTCAAATCAATGTTGCTGCCCCATTCATTTTGTTTATATTCGAATACATTATGTGCAAACTAGCCAGAGATATTCAGTATAGCATGTTTGGCAATTTTGTAAATAAAACTGTTTTTATTCCTTCATTGTAGTTTAACAGTGAAATAATAGCTGGCTAATTTGAAAACTGAAAGATTTTATATGAAAAATGCTGTTATCAACTTCTAGGAATGACCACTTTTTTCCTCCTCCCTATCTTGTTATGTATTGAAAATTTCTTCTACATATATCCTGCAACCAATTCCCAGTAACTTATGTTTCCATCATATTTTCACTTTTCCTCATCAGCCAGATTTTGTAACCTATAAATCTTCACCCTGGCCTCATATGAAGTATTCTACAGATCTGACACTATCTTGGTCATATTTCTTTGAATGTTCTCCATTACTAGCTTATACTCAAGAAATGGGGGCAACCAAATCTATGTGTAATAGGCCAGAAGGCTGTATCAAATCTTTATAAAGAGGGATAATAACTTCCTTATTCATAGTGATCTGTTTTGTCCACTTTTGCTGTATACCCTGTCAACTTCATTTTCCTTTCCATCATTACCAGCCTTGTTAATTTGCATTTAAAGTCTAATTAATGCGATGCATGATTTGTTGCAACTCAACTTGCACATTCTTACACTTTGTCATTTTGAATTGGCAGGTACTATCCTTTGCCTCAATCATTTGGCAGATCTCTATATCGCATTTATTTACTGTTGCCCTCTCTAATTCAGTAACCCCAGTTGTTTGCTGTGATAGTGAATTATTATTATTCTTATTATTATTACAGACAACTCCAAGGAGTCCTTAGACTCCTCAAGGGAGCCCCTAAACATCATGTCAAGAACTATTCAACAGTTGTGCAGTATATATATCATACTTTGCTTTGACCTCATTCACAGTCATGGCACCCACAACAGACTGGTAACTTATTCCACTCATTCACTACTCTCCAAGCAATAAACCTAGTTCTAACACCCTTGCTAACTACACTCTTACTCAGTTTCCATGGATGGCCCTTAGTTCTCCCCCCCCCCAACACACCTGTTCTGAAAAATTTTTTCTTAATTAATCTTGTAAATCAATCATATCATCCCTTTTCTGCCTATCAACTGGTTTCTGTAACCCACAGATCTTCAACCCGCTCTCGTAAGGTTCGTTCCATAGACCTGCTACCATCTTGGTCACTCGCCCTCTGGATCCTCTCCACCTCCTCTTCATAACCAGGAAACCCTGGCACCCAGATCTGCATGCAGTAGTCAAGATGGGCCTTATCTAGGCTCAATAAAGAGGAACAATAACCTGTTTGTCTCTGCTCATCAAAGTGTTCTTCAGTAACCAAGGGATCTGATGGGCTGATTATCCTTTAAATTATCTCCAGTATCATTAATCTACAAATGAAACAGCCATGTATTAAGTACATTGCTGTTTCATTTGTACACCACTGATCATCTGCCTTTTCCTTTATTGTGCTCACCTTGATGTTTATCTGTCTATCACTTTCTTATCTTTCATACTTTGTAGCCATATATAATGGCTGCACATTGATGCTGCTAGACTGTACAAAGACATTTGACAACATACCATACTAACAAGATGAAGCTATTATATTTATTGAATTCTGCTGTTTACTTGTTATTAGAATGTTATCACATTACTTAGACATGATGTACATTTTGGCCACCTTCCAGGCTAAGAATGCAGCATCATTCTCCTCACTTTCTCATCCCATTCCTGGTACCTTTTTAAATTGTTTGTAGTTGCTAAAAGTGTGAGCTTTATTTTCATCTTTACATTGTAACTAATATCATTGTCCATGAAGACTTGATATCATTGTCGGTGAGAGTGACTATGAAGTGATCACATGGGTTGTAGGTGGTCATATGAGAACTTCTCTAAAGAAGGGAGATACGTGGAACTATGTGGCTGATGATTATGAAAACCTTAGATGACAATGGAAGGTAGAGCATGAAAAGAGGAGTTGAGTGGGAAGGAAACAGATGCTGCTTTGGCATTGATCGAGGACTATTTCACAACAGTGTGATGGCTGAGTGTATTCCGGAGGTGAAGAGGCTAAATGAGGTAGGGGTAAAATGGATGAATGAAGAGAATAAGTGTGAAATGTGGAAGAAGGAACTGCAATGGCAACACAAGATGAATTAACTGCTCATTGAAAGTGTTCAATGAGCAGTTAATCAGTATTTTATTCTCATGAAATACACTGATAAATTCCAGTGTAGAGGGCATGGTGGTGGTAAAGGAGGGACTGAGGGATGAATGAGCAAGTGGTATATGAGGAATTAAGTAAACTCATGTTAATAAAGCAGTAAGGCTTGACAATATATTGCTAATTCTTGAGGGAATGTTTTTTGGAATTAATGACACCTTTCAGACCTCTGTTTAACATGACATGCAGAAGCAAAGAGGTTATGGTTCCCTAGTCATGCATATGTGGCTTTGATCAGGACACATATGCACTACTATGTGCAGCTTTGGTCACCTGGTTTTGAAGGGGATGAGGATGTATTGGAGAGGGTTCAGAGATTTAATAAGTCAGTATCAGGTCTATGGAATGTCAGATATTATTATTGCACAATCACCTCCATGGAGTCATAAGATTCATCATGGGAAACCCAAACTATCAACACAATATCTGTCATACCTCTCCTTGAAGCACTCACACCTGACTCAGGCAATCCATTCCATTCATTTGCCACTCTTCAAGTGAAAAATCTAGTCCTTCTCATGCCCTTGCTGACCACGCTTTTATCCTTCCAGGGATGACCTCATGTTATACCCCCTACACACACACACACACACACACACCCACACCCAGGTGCTGAAATATTTCCTTTGCATTAATCCTATAAAAAATGCTTCTGTAACCAAGTAAATCCTGTGTCCTACCTTGGTTACTTCAGCAAAATGCTATCTAAACTTCAACTATCTATCAACTATTCACCCCAAAATCCCTGTCTTCATCGCTTTCCTGGAGTACAGTTCCCTCAGTGTGATACAAAGCTTGTAATCTTTGTATCCTAAAATGCATAACTTTATGCTTTTCCACATTAAATCAACATCTGTTATGTTTTGCCCATACTGTTAGCCTATTCAAATCATCCTACAAGCTCTCTACACCATCTTGATCAACTGCTATCTTACCCAACTTTGCACCATCGGCAAACAAATTGAAAAGCAGTTGTCGAAGCACACAGCCCTGCAGCATGCCACTAGTCACCTGCCTTCTTCTATCTGTCCATCAGCTACCTCTTTGTCCATATCACCAGTTTCATATTATGTAGCCATCTCCATTTGTTGCAGTTTGCATAATAGAGTTATATGTGGTATCGTGTCAAATCCTCCATTTCTTCATATAGCTTTTAGGCCAGGTCGTCTGTTCCAGTCTCATGCCATTGCTTTCTTGGTCTTCCAATTCTTCTTTTTCCATTTATTTTATATCTGTATAGTATTTTTGATAGTTTGCTATTGCCCTTTTGATTTAGATGTTCTAACCATTTTTGTTTATATTTACTTATATAGTAGTTAATTGGTTTTATATTTAAGGATTTTAAAATTTCTTTCATTTGTTTTATGGTTTCACTTGGTATATCCAGCTGTTTTCTCAGAAATTTCATTTCTGCTCTGTGAATCCATTTTTTCATTATTATTTTTTATGGTTCAAGTTTCACTTCCATATGGTAAAGTTGGCTTAGACAAGATGTTATGTAATCTGAATCCTCACATGTCTTTTGCAAAATTCAGCAGCATCATTATATAGCCATCCCTTTATCTAACTCAACTGTTACTATTATAAAAAGTTAGTAAATTATAAGGCATGAGCAACCTTTTACAAAGCCATGCCGTCCCTCAAGTATCATATTCTTATCCACCTATTCTTTCTTGAATTCTCTTTTTGATCAATTACTTTTACCACCATGCCTGAGATACTGATTGGTCTATAATTTGCTGCCACAGACTTAGATCCTCCTTTATGCAAGGGAATTTATTTTGTCCTCCTCCTACTCTCTTGAGACTCGGTCAGAGCTGAGACTTAAATTAAGTAGCCTATTCAAATTCATCACCATTTCTCCTTCAGATTTTTTAAAATTCAAGCCAATATCCCATCCAATCCTATGGCTGTAGTTGCATTCAGATTCTTCAATATCATAAGTAACTCCAGTTCATCAACCCTACACAACCTTGCAGCATGGTCATTCAGTAGCTCAACAATTTGTTCTGCCTTTGTCATCTCTCTACCATCTGCACTCCTTAAAGTTATCCTTCCATAAACATTCTTCCTTCTACTTGCCACGTAACGATATGAGGAGAATTGAGAGAATGTAACTTCTAGAGCCTTGTGAATAAAAGAAGAATAGGGAATATGATTGAGACATATAAGTTGATGAGGGTTTGTTGCCCCTCATCAACTGGTGGAGGAGATTTTTCATAGAGTAGAGGGACGCAAAGGTAGAACTAGAGACCATTTCTGTAAGCTGTATAAGGAAGGTATAAGCAAGGGTGTGAAAAGCGGGTTCTTTGCATGGAGTTGATGAGTGGAACGAACTGCTGAAAAGTGTGGCGAGTGCAGAGACCATAGTTTTAAGAGATTTTAGGCGCAGTCAATAATTTTTTTTATGAGAGAGAGAAAGAGAGAATTTAGCTCCTTTGATGAGTCCTTTGACTCCATGGGGGTCAGATAATAACTGCTTCTCATATCATGGTATCGCTGCATATTACTTTCTCTGCTTTCTGTTCCCATGCAGCTCGCTTTTCTCTTTCATTGCAGCTTTCTTTTATTTCTTTATTGCCCAGCTTTTTCGCACCAGTTTTCAAATGTCTGTTCAGTTCAGCGAGTTTAACTGTTTAACGAGCTTGGTCCTTGAAAGATTCCACATTAGTGCACTATTTATTTCATTACTGCTGCTCTCTTCATTCTCCACATATGTTAATTTCTTTCATGTTAGGTTTATTTTTCCAGCTGACTCTTGCATGATTTGAATTTTTTCACCTTGATTCCTATTCTAAATGCTCTCAGAGCATGGGGATAGTTTTTTGCATTTACTTCAGTTTAAAGCAGTGATGCAGTTTCTGCATCTTACTCATGTCAGTTATTTAATCTTCTCTTCTTCCCATCACCAAGTGACTTCTTTACCTCTCATCAATTCTGATGCTTTCAAAAATTCGGCATTCTGCTGGTTTGACTAATCTTTTTTGATAGCTGCATAAGTTCAGTTTTTTTCCCTGTCCCCACCCATGTGTCTCTGGTGCTATGGGTGCTGTTGGCTCAGCCTTAGATGTTGAGTGGGAGACCTAAGAATTAAAGCTTCTCAAATCTTGGCAAGTTTAAAACAACCATATTAAACAACCAGATTGGTTTTTTTAAAAAAAAAAAAAAAAAAAAAATATATATATATATATATATATATATATATATTCACTAGGGGGACTGCGCTTACGGCACCCAACCCCCTGAGTTCCAGGCTGGTAAGCCGGTTCTCCTTCAATTCTGATGACTCGAGACATGAGACAACAATGTAACAATAATGTGTTTGTCTCATGAAGGCAAACATATTGTTGGATGTTTCAAAACAATGAAGAGACAAAAAACATTACATAAAAACATTTCAAATTTCGGCTTATCTTTTTATATATGTAGAATAGATATCTACTACTGATTCTATTTAATTCAATTAAAGTCTTATGAGGGTGCTCCTTATAGGATTTGACTCTTCATTTAGTATAATTTAATTTCCTCCACTTATTGTTTCCTGGGTGTTATTACAATTTTAGCATTGTATGCCTGATGTCTCTGTAACAGATGAAATATTGAAATGATTAAACCTGCATTTAATTCTTTCTCTTTGTGCTGTCATTATTCCATTAAATTGTATCATGAGTTTAAACCAATGGCAAGCCTACATACTCGCTATTGACATTTCCTTTTCACCCATGTATGTAAATATATTGCATTCCTACGAAACTATTATTGTTTGCATTTCTTCTTCTCTTATGCAATCATCAGGAATAAATACCCCCCCCCCCCAATGATTTTTCTCTTTTTTTCCCTGAAAATGCAGTATCCCTTTTATTATCATTATTCGTGACACCTCCAAGGAGTCCAAAGACTCGTTGCGGGAGGACACCTAGTGTACAACTCTCCGTCTCCACCACTACCGAACCTCTACTACCAATCAACTACATCAGTGCCATCTACCGTCCACCACAACAAGTATTTTTTGTCTGTAAATTGCATGTGTTCTGAAGGGCTGATTTGTCTGTATGCGGGATGAAAAACCCGAGTTTCCGCCAGAAAAAACCCTGCTACCTCCGTATGTGATCGGCTAACTCATCTTCAATTGAAAAAGTCCATGTAAAGATTCCTCCTGTCACGACGGGAATCAAACTTAAGCCTTTTCCAATCGAAGGGCGCAGTGTACCGCTGTTCTTCCAATTGCGCTATGGAGGCCCTTTATGCAACCACCATAATCTTCTCTCACTTTCACTGATGCTTACACTTTTTGAATTTTTGTCCATTCTCAATCTTTATTCCAAAATCTTTGAGACAAAGCCTGATGATCACAATACAAAGATTGTGGAAAGATCTATATGCTCGCTGTCATGCTAATTTAGTTTCTGTATTTACCTTTTTTACTCTATCCTTATCCACTCAATTATTTTTTTTTTGTAGATGAGACACATAAACATGTCGAGTTTTTTAATCTGCTTCATAGTGATCACCAAAAATTTCTTTCTTTAGAATGGAAATGATGTGATCCTGTTTGTTGTTTTTGGGAAGACAAACGTACTTTATTTTGCATTCTTTGTTCCAAAAATTAAAGGAGTGGGTACAGGATTCAGACTTCATATGTCCTTCAAATGGTTCGAATATCATGGCCTTGAAACAGATAAAACTTGATTTGATAATTTGGTGACCTTGAACACTGTTTAAACTTGACTCAGTAAGATTTGATGATCTTCTTGACCTTGAAGGCTGCTTAAATTTGACTTTCAATACAATTAGATACTCTTCATGACTTAGAATGCTGTTCAAACTTGACCTTTTGAATTTGAATAACCTTGATGATCTTGAACACTGTTTAAGCTTGAACTTTAATATGATTTGAGCTTCAGATTAAAATTCTGTATATCGCAACCCAGATTTCTTAGCATTCTTTTTTTTGATGCCAGCATTATTTGATACTCAGTGGTGCAGCCATTTTAAGGTAGATAATTCAGCAAGAGTTTTGAGGGCAGTGCTAGCATGCAAAGATGGATGCAACACTTTATGCAAGCTGTTAAAAAAATAAGTATTACTGGAAAAGAAAGATATTGTGTTTATTTAATGACAATATTGGTTTTTAAGTTTGCACTATTTGAGTTAATGATTTTTTTGTATAATTGTGTGGTATTTAGTTAGGATTTTACTGGCTCTGTATTGTCTTCACATTTATTGATTATATTCAACATAGTGGCCACCAGTTGTAGTAATACCCTCCCCCATCATTTAAAAACTACTTGACTTATCTAGGCACTGTCAGCCCGGGGGGGGACTTTTGGCCTCAAGCACCACGTGACGCCACTGGGCACGGTCCTCTGCAACTATATGCCAGTCTCCAGCCCGACAGCCTTCAGATCCTCCTCCTCCTCCTGATCTGCCCATCTCCTTCTCGCCCTGGCAGCCTCCCCTGATCAAGGTCGGGCCTCCCACTCTTGTCTCACAGTCCTTTAGGGCCCATACAGTGCAGGTGCCCCAGCCACTGAAGACGCCAGGCTTAAAAACTACATTCTTCATAACCCAGTTGATGATTTTATAGCTTGCTACTCATCTTGTTGGTTATGTATGCATCTTGAAGATGTGGCAGTTGTGAGACAGGAATGTGTGCATGAAATTTAGGTAGTGGGAGGTGCATGGGGAACAAGTGTTTTGATCTCAGGATTTAGCAGTGGCGCAGATAATGTTTCAGAAATGGGCGATTTTCAGTTTGTGGATACTAGTAATATGTTGGAGAATGAAGAGAATATTGAAGACCTACATATTGATTTAGCCTTGTGTAATTTAGTGGACAGAGGTGGTTTGTCTGTTGACCCTGATTGTAAATGTCAATTGAAGGCAGAATGTTTGGGGAGAGAAAGAGAACTGCTGAGAAAGGAGATGGAAGGAATTAAGACTGAGTTGCAGGTAAATGAAGATCTTGGGATGATAGAGAGGTTGGCTGGTGTGAGACAAATGAGACTAGGTGTAAGACAGCAAGAGAGAGAGAGAGGAATCCAAGAGAATGGGAGAGAGTAGAAGAGAGGCAATTGT
Source organism: Typopeltis vanoorti (assembly GCF_054136105.1). Taxonomy (NCBI): domain Eukaryota; kingdom Metazoa; phylum Arthropoda; class Arachnida; order Uropygi; family Thelyphonidae; genus Typopeltis; species Typopeltis vanoorti. Next base: position 12,824,034 of record NC_143554.1, read on the forward strand.
GGAAAGATGAGTGTGTGGAATCAAGGCATAGAGAGGGAAGAGGGAGAGTGGAGGAGAAAGCAGAGAGAGAGAGAGAGAGATTGGAGGCCATAAGAATCAGGGATGCCAGTGAGAGAAAGATGATTGAATCTGTTTGGAATATCATGTATGCAGATTCAATGATTGATTCAAGGTGTGCAGAGTACAGTGCCAGAGGAGTGTTTGCCTGTAGAAGCAGTAGTGTGTTGCAGTGAAGAGTGAAAGTGTGGAGGAGATGATTAGTAATGGTTGGGACGAATGACTTGTGAGGTAGTGCCAGGTTGAGTGTTAGGGAAGTAATAATGGCTATAAGAATGGTAGCAATAAACTGGTTTTTCTATATACAAATGCTAGGAGCATTAGGAATAAAGGGAATGAGTTTGTGGCATTGATCAACTCAGTCTCCGAAGATTATTGGTATCAGTGAAACTTGGTTAACTGAGGAGGATTTTCTAACAGGGATAGAAATTGAAGGGTATAGTATATTTCGGCAGGATAGGGAAGGTAAAGGTGGTGGTGATGGAGTAGTACTCATAAGAGATGAATTGTGCCCTATCAGGGTGGAGAATCTCAGTGGTGATGAGCAGGAAATGTTTAGGCAAATTAGTTTGGCAAGTGCAAAGCGAGCAATCATTATTATCGGCAGAGGATACGACATGCAGTAATACAGCAACTGAAATTTTGGATTTCTTGAGGAAAAACGGTCTTAGTCAGTATGTGGTGGAGGGAACATGAGGAGCAAGAGTTCTGAATTTAGTTATAGCATCAGAGGATCTGATTGTGACTGAGATGACATACTTGTGAGAGTTAAACTTTGATATCATCCAGGTCTAGCTACTCACTGATGAGACCTCAAAAAAGGTTGAAACCGGTCTGGATAGTGACCTCTCCTCATAATGTAAAGCAATATTACATCTCCCAGGAGTTGTGTGTTTTTACATTATGAGAAAATATCAAGGATAGTGAGGGAGCTTGCTCCACCTTGCTTCGAGTTGCCTTGGTGTGGTACTACCAGGTGGTCACTTACACTTGGATTCGCCAATAGTTTGTCGGCATGAAACTCTTAGATCATAGTTTTCAATCTTAGAGTTTTGCATACTGGCTGTAAAATAATAAGGGATTTCTATCCCCTTAATTTAATTAACTTTGCCAGAAAAATAGCCGTTTGGCTTTTCATCTTAGTTATAAAAAAGGAATTGGTTGCTGACAATTATAAAAAAAAGTACCTTTCACAAAGCATCCTTTTATAGTGACTGATTCCATTATCAAAGCAATGAGGGGGGCCCCGAGCACTCTGGTACCTTGGGCCCTGCCTACATTGAAAAAAAGTGTATGGCCCTAAGTATATGCATAATCAAAGTATGAGAGGAAATTATTTGGGTAATCTCATGGAGTTCTTTTAGTATATGGAAAGTAAAAGGAAGAATGATAATGGAAGAATAATCTTGATGAATACCTGAATACCAGTGGTAGGGAGGTAACTGTAGCTGATGAAATGGTTGAATTACTAAGTGATCACTTTGCTAGAATATATCCAGGTGAAGATAGTGCAGTTACAAGAGAGGCATGGACTTATATGAAAATAGAGATAGATGAACTGTGGTACATATGATATTACAGAACCTTGATGTAAATACAGCTATAGGATTAAATGGTATACCAGCTCAAGTATTACAAGAGGATGCTAGGGAATTGGAATAGCCTGACCCTATTGTTTAATTTAAGTCTCAGCTCTGGGTTGGTCTCGAGGTGGTGGAAAGAGGAGAAAATAGTTACATTGCATAAAAATGCTTGAAGATTGATCAAATTATCAATTAATCAGTACACAGGAGTGGTGGAAAAGAAAATTCCAGGAATGGGTGGATAGAAATTGGAATACTATATACAGGGGGAGGGGTCATATAGTGTTTTGTGAAGGGGAAGATGCATCAGTAACATACCTTTTATAATACAGCAATAGGTTGGATAAAGGTAATGGGTATACTGTGATATTGCTAGGCTTTGCAAATGCAAATGCTTTTGACAGGATACCACATGGAATTCTGATATATGAACTTCAGCAAAGGGGAATGGATATAAAGTTGATGTGGATAACAAGGTGGTTAATGGAGAGATACCTGACAGTAGTTTAGTAGAAGACATGGGATTAGTGGCATGCTGCAGGGCTCTGTATTTGGGCCACTGTTATTTAATTTGTACATTAATGATATAGGAGATGATCTGAGAGGGGGGGTGGAGTATTCGTTGATGAGCCAGTGATGCAAAATCAAATTCCTTATATGTACTCCTAGGTGGTGGTGGGGGATGAATGTACAGAATATTACAATAGTGCTACATGAAATAAATAGTTAATTACTGTCTTCCTATCAATAATTTAGCTCCAAATTAATCTGCTATCCATCAAGACTCCAGTTTTATCATATCTTATATTTCTGTCGGATAGGGGAGCCCACCATGTGTGTGTGTGTATATATATATATGGTGGGGTGGTCCGAATATACTGAATAAGGACTCGTGGACCAACAGGGCCATAAGGGGCAATCATCTTGATTGTAAGGGAAGCAGCACTCCCATGGACCCCTAGCTGGATCTATCCTCTCCTTCTTCTACTTTGAGGAAGACCCACTTACTTTAATCTTTCCTATAAGGCCTTATCAGCCAACTCTTCTTACTTTATGACCCTTGTGCTATTAGAGTACTCGAGGGCCATGGGGTCTTTTCATTTCTGGCCTCACAACTATGTCCTCTCTATAAACCTTACTATATTTCTTCTATAATCTACCCTTTCCCCCTTCAATATACCCTATTCCTCCTATGGGTTTAAATTCGGAAGAAGGCGAGTTCAGAAGCCTTAAGGTAGCAGCCGTACCACTGAACTATTCCATCGTCAGGCTAGTCCCCTGACATGGAGAACATAACCATACTTGTAAGCTGACAGAAAAAGATAATCGGATTGAATCTATGGGAAACGACCCTGGAATGGAAAAGGGAAAACAAAAATGGAAACGACAAAATATAATACACATAGCAAACTGGAATGTAAGAGGAATAGCATATAAAGAAATAGAATTAGACCAGTTATTAAATGAAAGAAATTTTAAAATAGCAGTAATCACTGAAACAAAAAAGAAATTAAAAGGAACTATGAGAACTGAAAATTTTAATGTGATATACAGTGGAGTCGACAGAGACCAAAGAGCACAAGCAGGAGTCATGATTTGGATTCATAACACCCTTTCAAAACAGTTAAAACATTATAAATTATGGAATGAAAGAATAATAGAAGCTAGAATAAAAATAGATAGAGGCTATTTAACAATAATTGGTTTATATGCCCCAGAAGAAGGAAGAGAACAGGATAATATTGATTTTTATAATCAGCTACAAAACATATATAATAAAATAAATAAAAATGATTACATAATTTTAGCAGGAGACTTAAATGCAAGAATTGGAAACACAAAAATTAATAATAATATAGGAATACATGGAGAACACACTCTAAACAGAAATGGTAAAAAATTGATTGACTTTGTAGTTTATAATAACCTAAAAATAATGAATTCCTTCTATAAACATAAAGACATACATAAATATACTTGGGCAGCAAGAGGATGGAAATCAATATTAGATTACTTCATATTAAATGAAAAGACATCAAAATTTTCACTAGATGTTAGAGTTCACAGAGGATATGAAATAAGCAGTGACCACTTCCTTGTTAAAATAAAATTAAGATTACCACCTAAATGGCTACAAGTAACAAGAACAGAAAGAAAAATTGAAACATTTGTTTATAAAACTGGACTATTGAATGACACAAATGTACAATGGCTATATGAACAAAGAATTAACCAGTATCTAGATAAAATAAAACAAAATGAAGAAATAGAAATAGAATGGCTTAATATAAAAACGATACTAAATGCAGCAGCAAATGAAAGCTTAGGAAAGACCAAAAAATTCAATAAAAGAAAAAAACTGAAGATCTGGGATGATACAATCAAAGAAATAATCAAAAGAAAAAAGAAGCCTATCACAAATGGTTAAGCAGTAAAAGATTAGAAGATGAAATGGAATATAAAAGAATAAGAGCCATAGCTAAAAGAGAAGTCAGAAAAAGACATAGAGAATCATGGAATAAATTTGTTTCTAATTTAGAACATGATTTATATAAAATAAGACCCAACGTATATAAGATTTTGAAACACCTAAATGCAGATACCAAAGAAAACATAAAATTAAACACTGAATTGAAATTAGAAGAATTTCTAAATTACTACACAGAACTGTGGACAGACAAATATTTTAAAAAAGACAACTGGCAAACAATTAACGGAAATGAAAAGGAAATAACTGAAGAAGAATTAGAAATCAGCCTGAAAGAAACAAGAAACGGAAAATCACCTGGAGAAGATAAGCTAGGTTCAGAACTATATAAATATGCAGGAACAAGATTCAAAGAAAGACTCCTATTATTTTTAAATAAAATTTACTCAGCTGGTATCCCCGCAATAGAATGGAAAAAAAGCAATTGTGATTCCTATCTTTAAGAAAGGTAATAGAGATGACCCTAAAAACTATAGAGGTATCAGTATACCAAATTCATGTTACAAAATATACAGCAGAATCTTAAATAACAAACTAATGAAATATTCCGAAAACTTTATTCTAGAGGTACAAAATGGATTTAGAAAAGGACGATCATGTATAGACCCAGCCTTCTGCCTAAAATTAATAATAGAGAAAAGAAGAGAATATAATTTAGAAACACATATTGCATTTATTGACTTTGAAAAAGCATTTGACAAAGTTAAAAGAAACATATTATTCAACATATTAAAAGAAAGACAAATACCAAATAATATACTAAAAGCTGTCACAAGTATATATGAAAATAATCAAATACAAATAAGATTAAAACATGAGCTATCATATACAAGAAAGATAAACCAAGGGGTCCGACAGGGATGTCCCCTCTCAGCAACTCTTTTTAATATCTACTTAAATGAAATAATAATAAAATGGAGTAAAAATTTACATCAAGGAATTAAACTTTCACCTACAGTTAACTTAAACACTCTCCTCTTTGCAGATGACCAAATAATAATTACAAATTCTGAAGATAACTTACAGAAAGCTATTTTAAATCTAAATGAGATATCCAAAGATTATGGTATGATAATATCAACGGAAAAATCAAAAACTATGGCCTTTAAAGGACAAGATCCAGCAAGAACTAAAATAGTATTAGATAACAAGATCTTAGAACAGGTGAATTCATTTAACTACCTAGGATGTATGATCACTTATGAAAATGAAAAAGATATAAACATAAAAATTGCAAAATATTTAAAAATAACAGGAGTAATTAACTCTATATTTAAACCAAACCTAGTTCAAAAACAAACCAGGCTAAAAGTATACAATACATTTGCCCTACCGGTCTTAATGTATGGAAGCGAAATCTGGACAATAAAACAAAAAGACAAACAAAGATTAACAACAGCAGAAATGAAGTTTATGAGAAAAACTGCAAAGTATACCCTATTTGATCACAAAAGAAACGAAGACATTATGAAAGAATTAAACCAAGAACTAGTAATTGAAAAAATTAAAAAATATAAACATAGATGGATGGAACACATTCAAAGAATGAAAACAGAAAGATTACCAAAACAAGCCTTAAAGTACAAGCCATTAGGAAAAAGAAAACCAGGACATCCTCTTAAACGATTCAACGATGACCTCTAAGGCTGGAACAGGCCATACTAGGCCTAAATCCTTGATACGTATGATGATGATGATGATATTTCTGTCTTTTAAAGTACATCTTACTGTTTTAATTAACTGAAGTCTTGTTCTTCTGGGTTCTTTTTTCTCTCATCCTGAAAAAAAAAAAAAAAAAAAAAAAAACGCTTGGGTGGAGCAATAGTCAATAAAGATTGTTGAAATTTTGAAGGTTGAATTGATTGGTGGTCAAAGCAGAATAGATGTCAATTTAATGTGGCAAAGTGTAAGCTTTTGCAAATAAACGCTTACCCTTCTCATCACTGTTTTGTGATGAGAAGATTACCAATTTGTACCATGTTCATTAAATTGTACTCCAGAAAACTGATGAAGCCAGGGATTTGGGAGCATTCATGGATAGCAAGTTAAAGTTAAGAGGGCTAAAATCTTTATGTATAAAACTGAAACAATTCATCAGATTACATGATTACTGAAGAATACATTGTGCAGAGATAAATAGGTTTATACCTCTTTATAAGACCCCATCTTGACTACTATACACAGATCTGGTCACCTGGGTTTCTTGGGTATGCTTTCCACATTCTTCTCATCATGTATTCCACAATGTGCCACCATCTTGGTAGCAGATCATGGAATGCACTTTATGAGGATAGGTTAAAGATTTGTGGGTCAGAAATCTTGAACCTGTCCTCATAAATTGCTGAAAGTTTTTTACAGAATTGATACAGCGAATATATATATATTTTTTTTTTTTGATAGGCTCCTCTCTTCAACAGGTATAGTGGTGGGAGAACCAGGGGCAATCTTTGGAAATTGAGCAAGAGTTGTGGTTAGTTAGCAAGGATGTGAGGACTGATTTTTTGCTTGAAAAGTAATGGATAAGTGGAATAGGTTTCCAGGTTTGTTGTGGGTTCTATGACTGTGAATGAATTGAGGGTAAAGTAAGATGGGTTTTGCACAAATATTTGTCAGTGCTTCTTCAGGGCCTCCTTTGATGAGTCTATGGACCTCATGGAGTTGGCTGTGTAATAGTAGTAGTAATAATAATAATAATACTTCTAAATCCGCTTCAAAACGAAATAGGATTATGATTTTCAGATTAACAAAAATACAAGCAAAATGCACTTGTTGAAAAATCCTTTTTTCATTTTCTGTTGTGGATGCACCTGCTGCTGATATCCAGTTAGACTTAATCGATCTCTAGAATAATGATGTATTGGAGACTTGACAAAGAAAATGTAAATATTTTGTCTTCAAACAATTGTATGATCTGTAAATCACTACCATACACTGTGATATCAGTTCACTATTATACCTTGTCTTGAATATATTTAGTGCCACCACTTACTCTGGCATTGCATTCTACTCATTCATCATCCACCAAGCAAAAAATCTACTCCTCACTTTCTTACCCGCATAACCTTGGGACAGTTTCCAGGGATAACCTCTCATTCTCCCATTGCACATTACTTTGATAGGCTCCTCTCACCAACTTCTTAATCTTCACCTCTCCTATCTCCCAAGCTCTGCTGACTCAGTCTGTTCTTATACTCAATATTTCACAATCCTGGGAGAGTTATTCACCTCTGCATCTTCTCAAATGTTTCCTTATTGCCAATATAGTCAGGTGACCAGATCTATGTGCAGAAATCCCAATGTGGAAATATCATATCATTATCCATACATGTAAGTATTCTTTGTATTGCAGTAACAGTTTTCTGGGTCACTGTTAAATCTTTTTTGCAATATTTCCCTAGAACTTCAATTCTCTATCAACCAAGATCTCCAGATACCTTGCCTACTCTGCAAAGTTCTTACAATATAGTAAACCTCATTTTATCTTCTCTGTCCAGAGTTTATAACTTTGATTTAAAAAAAAAAAAAAAAAAGAAATCGATGTGACATTCCTATTCTTTAGCCCAAAGCACCAACCTATTCAAATTCTCTCATCACATCAGAACTTCTTGACTTTGATTTTCCTTACTTACCATTAACAGCAAACAGCTGAAAATCTCCTTTCACACCATGAACTATATTATTGATATGTAAGTTAACAGCAGGATCCTTGACTGAACCCTTTGCTACCCCCACTTGTTACCCTCCTCTTTCAGGACACTGCATCCTTATACACAACTCTGGCTCCTATCAGTCAACTGGTACCAAACAACTATCCATTTCATCAAATGCAATTTCAACAGTACTCGATCAAATGCTTTAGCAAAATCCAGATAAATCACTGTAAAGTGTTAGTGAACAATGATTGAAAGAAAAATTCATTTATGCAGGCACTTTTTTGCCAATAGTTGTTTTCTCTTTAATTCTGTCTTTGATATCCTTTTCCAGAAATTCCTCTTGGTGTCTCCTAAGATTTCTTTTATGACCTTTTTCCTGGACATTCACCTGCTTCAATTATATTAGATGCTTTGCTAATTGGTTCATCTTTATACTTACTTTACAGTAAATTTCTCAGATGTAATGCAGTATGCTACCAAACATGTTTAATGTTGTGCAGAGGGAAACTGCCATCAGGTATAGTTACCTGAAAATGAAGCTGAAATACTGGCAAATGTAAGAAGTTGCAGACAAGTGGAAAATGCTCGAGAGAGAAAGAGAGAGAATTTTTGTAATGCAGATGTAATGCAGTATGCTACCAAACATGTTTAATGTTGTGCAGAGGGAAACTGCCATCAGGTATAGTTACCTGAAAATGAAGCTGAAATACTGGCAAATGTAAGAAGTTGCAGACAAGTGGAAAATGCTCGAGAGAGAGAGAATTTTTGTTACCTAGTGTGAAACCACCACCCTGCATATTGGTGGCCTGATCTGGCTTAAAATGTAATATCTAGTTTCTAGAGCAGTGAACCAGATTATCAAACACTTAACTCACTAATAGCACTAAATATGTAATAGATGGTTTATAGTCCTCTGTTACTCCCATTTTTTGCAGAATTCACATCAAAAATAAATACAGCCAGCAGTTAATGCTACTTTGAAAATAGTGGATTATCAAAGGCAAATTCCACTGCCCAAAATTGTGATCAGTATTAGTAAACACATTATATAAATAATATTCTGATAAATACAAAAAAAATAAAAAAGCTTGACTAATACACACACACACACCTACCTATCTGAGTGCTTACATGAAATGTGTTTAGGTGAATATTACAACTAATTTTGTTGACTCCTTCACCCTTAGATATATAGTGAGCATTCCATTATAAGTATTCCATCTCTGAAAGTAATAATATAAACATATGCAGGTGTCACTGATACAAGTCTGTCATGGCTGCATGAAAGCTCAAAGAAAGATACCAAGAAATTATATACTTGGGTTTTAATCCTTTACCCAAGGAAGCAAAACAATGTTTTGCATGTAAAATATATTCATGTCTGAGCTACTTGTATATGGAGGCTAATAACTTCACATCACTTGCCTTAGTATGTATCCCATATATATATATCTTCTTCTTATTGTGCTATCTTCTATCGAAGGTCAGCGACCATCTTGGTGAACAAACTGCGGTCTTGTGCTAATCTGAGCAGTTGTGCACTGCTCTTTCCTGTCCACGTCTTGATGTTGTCAAACCATGATATTCTTTTTCTAGTCCCTCTAGTTCCTTTGCCACCAATTCTTCCTATCAAAATAGTTTGTAGAAGTTGCTGTTTCTCATGATGTGGCCAAGATATGATGTTTTTCATTTCTTGATTATTTGTACAAGATGTTTAGCTTTGCCAATAGATTTTAAGACATCTTCATTGGTAATTTTTTCTGTCCATGATATCTTTAGCATTCTTCTGTATAGCCACATCTCAAAGGCTTCGATTTTCTTGATGGTTGTGTTCTCAGAATAGTGTTCTCATTTTCATGAAGGACTGCCGTGCAACTTCAATCCTTGTCTTTATATCTATTTCTGGATCCCACCGTTCATTAAGCCAGCAACCAAGATATTTATATCTTGACACTTGATCAATATTTTTCCCATTGAGTGTCAGTTTCATTGATGAGGCTGGATGTTTGCTGATGATCATGTATTTTGTCTTGTTGATGTTTATATTTATTCCCATTCTTTGGCTTTCTATGTATACTCTGTCAATGAGTTTTTGGAGATCCATAATATTATCTGCAATTAGCACGGTGTCATCTGCATATCGAAGGTTGTTAACAATCTTTCCATTTATTGTGATTCCCTCTGAACATTCTTCCAATGCTTTTTTAAAGATTACCTCTGCATATATGTTGAACAGGAGTGGTGAGAGCACACATCCTTGTCTCACTCCTCTTTTGATGTTAATATCACTGGTGGTAATGTCTAATTGAACGGTAGCTGACTGATTCCAATACAGATTTGTTATTAGTCTTATGTCTTGTTCGTCTAGCCTTATTTGTTGAAGGACTTCTATTAAGTTAGCGTGTCTGACTTTGTCGAATGCTTTTTCAAAATCTATGAAACACATAAAGACAGATTTCTGTTTTTTTATGCATTTTTTATCAATATTTGGGTACAGAAAAGGGCCTCTCTAATACCAAAACCATTCCGAAAGCCGAATTGTGTTTCACTTAGAGTTTCTTCACTTTTTCTATAAATACGATTCTGAATTACTTTCAAAAATATTTTTAATGTTTGGCTCATTAGACTAATAAGTCGGAAGTCACCACAAGAATTCGCTTTGGGTTTCTTTGGTACAGTGATGAATATAGATTTGAGCCAATCTGATGGAAATTCATCACTTTCATATATTTTATTAAATAGTTTTTCAAGAAGTTTGATGTTATCTGGTTCTATTAATTTTAAAAATTCTGTTTGCACACCATCTGGTCCACTGGCTTTTCCTGTTTTACTTATTCGTATAGCATTCTCTATTTCACATTTCATGATTGCTGGTCCTTGAATGTTATCTTTTATATTTATAGGCTTCTGTCTAGTATCATTGAAAAGTTCTGTTACATATTTTATCCAAATCTGTGCTTTATTCTCTTCTAGAACTATTTTTCCATTTTCGTCTCTTAGAGACACTATTTGCTTTTTCCTCAGTTTTCCAGAAATTTCCATTAACAAGAAAATGATTTTCCAATTTATTGCACAGTTCAAATAAAAAAAAAAAAAAAAAAAAAAAATCAAGTTTATAAAATTACTTGGTATCCTTAATACACACACACACACACACACACACACACACACACACACACACACACACACACACACACACACACACACACACACACACACACACACAGTCGTGTCTCTTTTTATGCGGTAGATGCATTCCACAGCAAACCGCATATAAAAAATCGCACAAAAAAGGCTTAGCTTGCGTTGAAAAATTAGGGATACGTTCCATAATTTTCTAAAACCACATAATACCGAAGCAACAAATTAAAATAAACCTAAAATTGCATAAAAAAGTTTATAAAAATTCAGGAAAATAAGAATGCCTAAGTTTGTTTTTTATTCATTTAATTTTATTGAAAGTAACAATTTTTTTTTGCATTTTTTCATCAGAATTATCATTGCTATTAGACAGTATTCGGCAATGTTTGCGAACTGGTGCAAAATCACTTTCTTCACCAGAAGAAATAGTCAGTGCATCAGATCTGTATGGTAAAGGCAGTGGTTCTTCACAAACAGAATTAGCTTCATCCTCGTTCTGTTCTGATTGTTTTCTTCTGACATTGTAATCAGTGATTAAACTTTGCGAATGATTTTACTAATTTTTTATGCACCTCCTCGCAATACCCAGACATACAGTTCTTCAGCTCACGTTGAAATTTAATGGCTCATTCAGAATTTGTATGCATTTTGTCCATTTTCATTAACAGGAAAATAATTTTCCAATTTAAGTTTAAAGGAAGATGGTAAATCCTGTTTTATTTTATAGCCGGATACGAAACTCGGGTTGAAATCCATCGAATCCATAGAGTTTCATGCCGTAAAAACTATTGGTGAGCCCAAGTGTAAGTGATCACTTGGGTTGTACAACACCAGGGCAACTCCAAGCAAAGGTGGAGCAAGCTCCATCACTAACCTTAATATTCTCTCATAATGTAAAACACAGCTCCTAAGAGATGTATATATACTGTTTTGCATTATGAGAAGAGGTCACTACCCAGAGACGGGTTTCAACCTTTTTTGAGGTCTCATCAGTGAGTAGGTAGACCTGGAATATCAAGGTTTTAAGTGAACCGAACTTACATATACCTTTACTATAGAATTGCTGAACTGGCATACTCCTATATTGTCATTATTACCATAATAAGCCAAAAGGCTATTTTACCGGCGACATAATTTAAGTTTAAAGGGAGATGGTAAATCCTGTTTTATTTTATAGCCGGGTACGAAACTCGGATCGAAATCCATCGAAACCATAGAGTTTCATGCCGAAAAAACTATCGGCGAGCCCAAGCGTAAGTGATCACTTGGGTTGTACAACACCAGGGCAACTCAAAGCAAAGGTGGGGCAAGCTCCGTCACTTTCCGATTTTCCAATTTATTGCACAGTTCTAAACCTTCTCAAATTATATTTGCAGTGAGGGGGACAGGTTTTTTCTTCCACTTCACTATTGTTTTCTGGATCTTCGACGATATCTAAAGTTAATCGATATCCAATAATATCATCACTTAAGGCATTATCCACAAGCAATTTGTCTGCATTCATTCTCCACCAATTTCATGTGCCAAAGTAATGATTTCAGTTATGTAGATGTTTGAAGGGTTGCACTGTTTGCAACACATCCATGCAAAGCCACTTTCCAGCAGGCATTTAAAGCTTGTGGTCTTATTTCAGCAATAGCAGATGCAACATGATTCAAACAGTCCAAAATAGAAAATTTTTTCCAAATGTCAGTTACTGTTAATGATTCATTTTCTAGTTTATCCAATATAAATTGTGAAAAGTGTGCTTAACGTAATATTTTTTAAAAGTAGCAATTATGCCTTGATCTAATGGCTGAATAATGCTTGTTGTACTGAATGGAAAAAACACTACCTGCACATTTGGATGTTCTAAATGTGGATGACTTGGTGCATTATCAACAATTAATAAAACTTTAAAATCGAGAGCTTTTTGTTTCATGTATTCTTCCACTTCTGGTACAAAGCAGTTATTGAACCATTCACTAAATACAGCAGGTTGCTGTATTTAGTGAATGGTACATTCACTAAATACAATCTAAAACAGTTGCTGGTACATCCAATGTACCAGCAACTGTTTTAGATCTTTGCATTTTAGAGCACGTGGTCTTAGAAATCGATTTACTAGGAGGGGTTTCAACATTTGATCCACTGATGCATTGCTACAAAAGTAACAATGTTACTTGATCTTTACTTGCTTTTTTCTCAGACTTTGCAATGTAAGTTCGACTAGGCATTTTCTTCCAAAACAATCCTTTCGTTAGTGTTACTTGATCTGGACAATATCCACCATCTTCAATAATTTTGGCTAACTTCTCTTGAAAATTTTTGGTTGCTTCTTCATCTGCTGCTGCAACCTAGCCTGTAATCTTCATGTTATGAAGTGCATTCCTTTTTAAAAACCCTGCCATCCTTGGCTAGCCGAAAATTCTTTATCAGCCTGGGAATCGGAAGTAGATGGCTCCAGTTGCTTCATCTGTTTATAAAACCGAAGAGCTTTTTGTTTAATTAAATAACTACTTATAGGAATTTTTCTTTGAGTTAATTCTTTAATCCAAATTATGAGTGCTCATTCCGTTTTTTTCTAATAAAGCATCTCTTGAGTATGATGATAATTTGGCACTTAGTTTTGTGCCAGAAATGACAGATTTTCTTATTGCAACTTCATTCTTTTAAATTGCTCTTATAGTAAATTGCCTAAATTAAAATGTTTACCAGTTACCATAGATCCCTCTCCTTTTGCTAAGCGATCTAAAATTGCAATTTCCATTTCCAAAGAAATTGCTTTTCTTTGGTGCTTTTTTTCCTCCATTGGGCCAAATTAAATCTTTAAAATACAAATTAGCAAAATTTAGACTTATGATAATGAAAACACAAACACTTAGTCATATGCAAAATTAAACTTCACAGACACTCACTGCTTACACGTTACTCAAGTTACGCCAGAATGTGTGCAACATGTTGTTCGTTATGTACAACGGGGAAACCCCGAGTTTGTATGAAATATGCACTGCATAACTTCAAAACCCCATAAAAAGAGTCCTGAGTGTGTGTGTGTGTTTAAATTTAATTTAATTTTAATAATCATCTTTATTGATCTTTAAGAATAGTAATAAATACTACCAATAATAAAATATTAGCATTAAAAACAACAATAATGTTAATTATAAATACATGTTAAGGAATTGCAGCGAAGACATATTAATAATATTATTATTATCCCAAGACCCCATGGAGTCATAGACTCATCTAGCAGGTCTCTTTTCTCATACACATAGCTCATCATACCGTGCCTTAAACACATTTAAATTCTCTGCAGATACCATGCTTTCAGGCATTGCATTGCATTCCAATCATTCACAACTCCCCCATCCAAAAAAACCTGTGCAGTCACCCTCCTTATGCAGTTACAGAGATGATCTTTTGTTTTCTCTTCCACCATTTTATGCAAAATCTCTTCATTGTTAACCCTTACTAACTTGTACATCTCTATCATATCACCCCTCTTCCTGCTATCCACCAGACTCTGCAAATTGCATGTTGTCTCAACATTTCAGAGATCAGAAACTATTTTGGTAAATCACCTCTGGACCCTCTCCAACATCTCTTCATCCTTTTGAAAACCAGGTGACCAAATCTATGTACAGTAGTCCATATGTGGCCTAATCATAGCTTTATAGAATGGAACCAGAATCTCCTTTTATAGGTTAGTGTCCTCTTCATTCCCAGAATCATTGTGTTGTTCTTACAAATTTGACAATACGTTCTCTAAATTTCAGATCCTTATCCACCATCACCCCAAGATATTTTATTTCCTCCATCACTAACAATATATCCTTACCAACAGTAAATTCTACATTCCATCTGTGTTTTCTAAAGTTTAAAGCCTTACATTTTGCAACATTGAACGGGCATTCCCAACCCCATACTGATTTACTCAATTTTTCAATTCCTTGTAAGGCCACAACATCTGTACTCTTCGTGGTTCGTTCCAACTTTTCATCATCTGCAAACAACTGAATATCCCCATCCAAATCTTTCCCCAATATCATTAACTAAGAGGTTAAACAGCAATGGCCCTAGTAGAATCATGAGGCACACCACTAGTGACTCTCCTCTTCTGGGATATTGCACCCCCATAGACAACTTGATGATACCTATTAGATTTCCAATCTCTGATCCAATGCATTAGTCTAATATTCAACCCCATTTACTCTAGTTTGACTATCAACTTATCATGCAGTAATCTATCAAAAGCCTTTGCAAAATCTAAGTATACTACTGTGTATCCATTTCCTTTAACCAGTGATGCTGTCACCTTATTGTAATAAGTATATTACTAAAGCATAACCTCTCTTTAGCAGATCCATGCAATCCATCAAAGATAATACCATAGTTGTCTATCCAATTCTGGATCCTGATTATAACCAGTATTTCCAGCACTTTAACAACAACACCTGACACAGATTATCCTATAATTTGATGATTGAATTCTGTCATCTCCTTTATGAAGCAGTACAATCTTGCCTTCTTTCCACTCCTTTGGAACTTGACCAAGTGTAAGACTCATATTCAACAAATATGTCAAGGCAGATGTCAACTCCCTGGTACATTCTTTCAAAATACATGATGATATATCAAGTCCTACAGCCTTATTAATATCAAGTTTGCTTAATTCCCCATATACCTCTTCTTCACTCACAGTCAATCTCTCCTCCTTATCCTCCACTACTTTCAAACTCTGCATGATGTCACATTCACAAGGATGAAAGATCTTTATGAACTGCTCATTAAATATCTCAACTAGATCCTCTGCATCAGTTGTCCTTTTATACTATTTTCTCCAATCGATGCCATTCGACCATAATCATTCTCTCCCCATCCTCCATAAAATGAAAAATTTCATCTGCTGGTATCCTACGATTAAGGATACTAGCAGATGAAAGTTGTGATAATCACCATGTTTCATCAAATTGTAATCATTATTACAATTTGATGAAACATGGGGGTTAAAGGGTTTAAAGATATGTTCTTTTTTGTGGTTTTATCAGTTTTAATATAATTTTTGTTCTAGGTAAGTTTATTAGAACTTTTTAGCCTCACTCATATATGATCCTTTCAGAAGTTTGAAGGGCTCCCTCATATCATTTTCTCTTGTTTGGTAGCATGAGTCCACAAATGCTCGATCTGTACTCATAATCTACATTACACAATCCTGTGATATCATCTTTAAGACTCTACTTTGCATCCTCTCTACTGTATATGCATTACCTAGGAAACCAGGAGGCCCGATCTGGGCATAAGAAAGGTTGAGAAGATGCAATTTACAGACTCTAGTGGATAGTAGGAAGAGAGGTAATATGATAGAGATGTACAAGTAAGTTAGTAAGGGTTGTTATAGGATTAATGTTGAAGTTGTTTTTCATAAAATGGTGAGAGATCAGGGAAGAACCGGGGGGGGGGCATCCTTATAAGCTGTATAAGGAGGGTGTGAGGAAGGGAGTGAGAAGCATGTTTTTTTGCATGGAGATGGATGAATGATTGGACTGCATTGCCTGAAAGTGTAGTGTCTGTAGAGAATTTGAATGTGTTTAAGGCATGGTGTGATGAGCTGTGTGTACAAAAGGGACCTCTCAGATGAATCTTTGACTCCATGGGATCTTAGGATAATAATTATTGCAAAACCATATGATGATAATATTACAAATAATAAAGTAACATAACTGTTTTAGTAATAAGTTCATTAAATAAATAAAAATGAGTATTTTCCCCATTCACTGAAGGATTTTTTCAGAAACAATATTGAATACACCTTATTATATAATTAACAGAGATAATATAATGGCCTCATAGTCTGAGTTGTTTCGGTCATTAATTCAAAGCAACCAGCTAACAGACTAAGAGCCATCAAACATCACTTTCTGATACCTGTTAATCAGCCACTCTCCTGTCCATGTCACATTTCCATTATGCATATTCATTTTTTTGAGTGCATCTAGCAGCTGTGTATTTGGAATCCTGTCAAATTTCTTTACAAAATCCAATTATTATTATTACGGGCAACTCCAAGAAGTCCTTAGACTCATCGAGGGAGCCTCTAAACATCATGTCAAGAACTATTCAGCATTTGCACAGTATCTGTCATACTCTGGCAGCTTATTCCAGTCACTCACCACTCTCCAAGTAAAGCATCTAGTTCTAACACCCTTGCTAACTACACTCTTGCTCAGTTTTATGGCCCCTAGTTCTCCCACCACCACACCTGTTCTGAAAAATTTCTTCTGAATTAATTTTGTTAAAAAAACTTCTCAGTAATTTGAATGTCTCAATCATATCACCCCTTTTCCACCTATCAAGTTTCTGTAAACCCACAAATCCTCAACCTGTTCTTGTAAGGTTCATTGCATAGACCAGCTGCCATCTTGGTCATTCGCCTCTGGATCTTTTCTACTTCCTCCCCATCACCAAGAAACCCCTGGCACCCAGATCTGCATACAGTAGTCAAGATGGGGTCTTATCAAGGCTTGATAAAGAGGAACAATAATCTGCTTGTCAAGGTATTCTTCAGTAACCAAATGATCTGATGAACTGCTTTAGCCACTTTTGTTTGTGCCCCCTTAACTTTGGTGTTGGTGGATAGGGAGTTAAATCCCTATCCACCAACATTCCCAAGTCTCTGGCTTCATCAGTTTCCTTGAGGTTCCACCAATGTGGTATACTGCTGATAATCTTTTCACCCCAATAAAATGACATCCATTCTCCTTAGCTCAGTATACCAATCTATCCAAATCATCCTGCAAAATTTTGACATCATGCGTATTCACTATTGCTCTACCCAACTTTGCATCATTGACAAATGACTGAACAATTCCTCTCAGATCCTTTCCTGTATTATTAATGAACAGATTAAATAACAGTGGTCCAAGAACAGAATATCCATTTCCTCCTTATGATTAGGAGATAGTACTATGATTATGGAAGATAGCAAAACCATGCTATCTTCCATAATCTACCTATCTTAGGAGACATGGCATCCCAATAATCCTGTTCTAACACCTGAAGATGATGACAAATTGTAGGTTCAGTCAGTTGCTAACTGATCTACATTTTGTTGCTTTAGTCCATCCTTGTATAATGGAAATACTGCAAATTTTGGTTTTGTTTCCTACTCTGCTGTTCTCTCCTTTTTTTTTTTTTTTTTTTTGTATTCACTGTGAATTTATGCATACCTTTGCACTGGATTATGGTTGTTTGTAATTAGTCCATAGAAATTCACAGATCCAGCATGTACTTACCATTATTATTAGTTGTCCATTTTCTCCAAAATTTCTCCAAACATTTTTATATGGGTGGTATTTATTTCCTACTCTGCTGTTCAGATTTTTAAAGTAGTTTTCCTTTTTCTTTATTTCAAATTAGTATTACTTCTATGCCTCCATGGAGACTCATCGCTAGAAGACTAATGACTCTAAAACTGAACCATGGGTATGAGTAAGTCTCACAGTCAATTTCCCAGAATTTTCTGCATCTACTCCTTCCACATCAGACTGATACTATAATTAAGTCTTTAGTCAAAGAACATTTGGATATTCATGGTGACAGTTATAGGTGGAACAAGGGATTTTTCTGAAATATATATATATATATGTAAGTGCACAGGACATTCACAATTGTTCCTACAGATTTCCAGCTTTGAAATGTGGTTCTGACATGTATGGTTATGAATGCATGCATGTACCTATACAATACACATCAGTATAGGTAAAAAAATAATAACAACAACAAATGACTTTAAGCATTTCCAGTTAATTCTTTATGCATTTCCAGTTAATTTTATGGGTTAAATCAACAAAAATGAAACAATGAAAATATAATTTCTTGGCAAGTTTAATTTAATGCTAAAATCTACTTTTATAAAGCAGAAATATATATAAAATATAAAAAGAAATTTTATTGTGATTAAGTGTAACAAAGAAAGTATTTAAACAAGAAGAATGATTGGTTGGTTAGTTGATTTGGATTTACAGTCAAAGCAACTCAGGCTATGAGGCCAGTGCATTATGTCTCTTAATTGTGCATTCTAATGGACAGTTCATCTGTTTTGCAGGTTTTGCTGAAAAACCAAAGTTTCTGGGAGGAAAAAACACTGCCCCTTCCATATGAGACAAAAACAAGAAAAGCGCTGCTAGGCATTACAGAGTGAATTGGTATCCAAATTTTTACTTAATGTTAATACATGGTTTATTACACAACTTAAAAAGAAGATTGTGGTGGTGCAGCAAAAGTGGTACATGAAGTGTATATGCTGTAAGTAATTTTCATCACCTAGTGTGGGGTCACCACCTTACATAACGGAGGCTTGAAGTAGCCTGAAAAAGTACCATGTTTGGTCTCTAGATTTCTGGAAGGGTAAACCATATTATCTGACTTTAGCTCATTTGTGGTACTTAAGATAGAATATCTTGTACATCTTTTGTGGGTGGAATTTATATGAAAAATAAAACATCTTGTTTAATTTATTAAACTTAAAGTTTATATCACTTTACAAATTTCTTCAGTATTTCAGATTTTTCCATTTTTCCACCCTGGCTTCTATAGAATACTTTGAGTGAGAAAAAGCAGAAACTTATTAGTTTCTGACTAATTGAAGTGATATTAATAGTTAATTTACATTTGTCTCATCAGATCTATTTTTGTGTGTAAATAGGTCTGCTTTCATTCATTTCATTTCATGTAACAATAATTCCAGAATTTTGCAGTGCTGCAATACAATGCTATTGCAGCACTGCAAAAAATAGCAAACAACTGCTTTTTGGCTCAACATCAAATTGTTTGCATTAAAATTGCATATATATATATATATATATATATATATATATATTTATTTAAAGTGGTTTTTCTTTTATGTAAACATATATTTTGTAGAGATCTTTTTACATCTTGCATTTTTCAGGCTATTGGCAATTCTTCTTTTAAGATTATCTGACAAGAATATTAATTTTTGCCATCTGTAGTATTACTGCTTAGTTGAAACCCAACTCGGAACAGGAGCAGTTCTACTAACAGTTTGGTGGGTGACCAACAGAGTTGCCGTTAAACTTGTTTGCAACATGGGTCACCAAATTTTAAAAAGTTTTGATTCATTTTTCTGGAATTCTTTGTCTATAGCCATATCAAACAATGAATAAAAAAAAAAAAGAGAAAAAAAGCCCTAGTTGTGCACTGAGTTTCTCACAGTTTTGTACCTGATTTATTATAGTATTTCTGAATGGTTCCTATTTACTCTTTCATCAGGGTACAACTAGTCTGAATGGTAAATGCTCAAAAATTTGGGATAATTAAATTTATATTAAATTTTGGTAAGTGGAGGTACTGTATGATACTATATCCCCAACAACTATTTAGGAAAGCCAAGCAGTTTTCTCAACATTTGCACTTATCTAACTTCTTTTTAAGGTGTGTTTTGAAAAATCTGCAAGCACCTATAGTAATCTAACCAGAAATGGAACTTTTGGCAGTGGTATCACACCAGGTAATGAAATTTGTCTTTCTGGTGATAATCACAAAAAAAACAATCTCCCTACAAACATTCATAACAGTCTGTGCTTCTGCTGGTATATGAACTCACTTATTTTCAAGAAAATCCGTGTTTAAGTATTTTATCTTAATTATTGGTTACTTGTATATTATTAAATTATTATTATTCGTGACACCTCCAGGGAGTCCAGGGACTCATTGAGGGAGGGCACCCATTCTACAACTCTGTGTTCACTACTCATCAATCCAACTACACCAATGCCATCTACCACCCACCACCATCACCATTATTTTCACAGACAATCACAAACATCCATGCCCATGGCAGGATTCGAACCTGCAACCTTTTGGCAGGAGAACGGACATGCTAACCACTCAGCCAACCAGACCAGCAATATCTTGAGCTTACTATTGAAACAGCTTTGTTTTGACAGTAAACACATGCACAATTTATCACATGTTGTACTTGCAGAGTGTACATGTGTGTAAACTAAGTTATTGGATTTGCTCCAGAACGTTGGTGGGTGGACCAAGCCAGTGATATATGAGATGGCTGCAACTGAAAAACAACAGATAAACATGTAGATTATTTTTTTTAGAATCAATATAAAGAAATTATATCTTTCGTAAATTAAAAAAAAAATCTGTGATGTATTTCTCTTTTATCATTCCAAGTTTTAATATCAACTAAATGAAAAAAACTTCCAACTGTTAACCATTGCTCTAGCCTGTGACATGTACTAGCCTTTATTTGTATCAGTAAATAAAGGGATGCAAAGTGTACAATGAAACTGATGTAACATTGGGATACTATTGAAATAACATGGATACAAAGTATAAATTACTTAATACATTTCATACAGGTCATGAAACTTAAATCAGTGAAAATATAGAAGAAGAATGGAAAACTTTAATAGAAATCATCCATAAAGCAGCCTGTGAAGTACTTGGAATGAAAACATTAAAAATCCAGAACACAGGTATAGAAAATGCAATAAAAGAAAAACAAATGACATACAAGTCACTCCTCCAAAAACATACAAAAGTAACAGAAGAAATATGTAAAAACTAAAGAAATATAGCTAGAACCATAGTACAGAAAGCTCACTAAGATTCTTTGGACAGATTTACTAATAAAATAGAAGACATATATGGAAGACAGGACATAGCCTATAAAATATTAAGGAAATTAATCAACGAAGAAAGATATACAGCACAAATCAACATAATTCAAGAGAAACAATAGATAGAACATTATAGGAATCTGTGGTTTGACTCAAATTTAATAACAGAAAATAATAATGAAGAAATCAGCTGATATAGAACCAATAAAATTGGAAGCACTAAAAGAAGCAATAAAAGTATCCAAAAATAGAAAATCAACCGGATTAGATGACATAAATACAGAGCTTTGGAAATATGCCAGAGAATATTTACATCTCAGATTCTTAAAATTAATAAGTAACTGTTGGAGGAAATATGAGGTTCCATCACCTTGGTTAAAAGCTAAGGTTATTTGGATTCAGTGATGTTTCTAGGTTGCTGACTTACTATGCTATGAATTAATAGTAAGATTTTTGCTTTTGGAAAACAATGGCATGAAAGTAACAAAAGCAGATGCATGAAATTATACATGATTTGAGATTCCTGAAGTGGTGATTAACATTTTGGAGTGGTTTGTTAGGATTAGAATAAGAATTGACTTCATGGGAATATGATTTTTATAAAGGTCAGCATGGATTTCTTAAGTGTCAGTCATATTTTAGCAATCCAGTTAGATTTTATAATTAATAGACATTGAGAAGGACAAGAAACTGGATTTTGCAAAAAGAAAAAAAAAGAGTATTCGAGAGGTTTCCAAGTAACCAGTTAGTTCTTAAATTGCTGTGCTTAAACTGATAAGTGGCAGCACAGTGAATTGTAGATTATTGGATTGGATAGAAGGATGGCTGAAAAGAGTTTTCTGGAGGAGGTATCTATCAAGAAAGGAGACCAGTGTGCATCACAGGACTGTGTGTGTGCTTAGTTCATGGTTCTTTAATCCACATATCAATGGTATTGTGAATTGTTTTAGGGACAGAGAAAGTGATCATTTGTTTGCTGATGCAAAGCCGGATATAGATATCAGAAATGTGACTAATGTGATGGCACACATCAGTGTCAATTAGTCAATTACACAGTTGTGGTGTATACATCACTTTTTTTTTCTTGTAAAACAGTGGGTGTAGATACTCCCTTTTTTTTCTTTTTTTTTTTAACAGGGAAAATTGAAAATTAGAAGGATATCAAATGAAAACAAACAAGAAAGAACAAAAACAAAAAAAATATTTACTCATATTTTTACTTCATAGTGTAATAATGTTTATAGAATAAGAACAGCAAATTAAGTATATAATGAAGTTTATTAAGTATACATGTACTGTACAAATTTATAAAAAATAAGATGATAATTTTAGTTAAAATTTTATATAGCAAGTTTTATATAACAAAATATCTTAAGTACAGACATTGTGAAAAATGTAAAGTTCTTTAAATGACTAAACTTATTTGCATACTAATTAACCATGTGAAAAAATGGCTGAATATTATATATTTCTAAATGTACTGCATCCATATGTCACATGTGACAAGTATTAAGAAAGGTGCTGATATACCATACCGTTGTGTACAGTCCCAAAAAAACGCCTTCTCTGTGTGTGTAAATTAAAAACATTTTCAGAACTAACATGATAAATGTTTTTTTTTTTTAAGGTGCAAGACTATGCTAGTAGCCACTTACCTGAAAATGGTCTATCTGGGGATGTTTTGGAGGTACAGCAACTTTGCGATTGTTTAGAAAGAACTTTGCTTCATGGGTTAGTACTTTGTATAATTTTATTCATTCTTAAAGTTACATTACATATGTTATTTAGAAAAATAAATGAGAAAGATTCAGATTATATTTAAAAGAAGCATTTTTTCTTCCTTTAATGGAAGGTTTAATTTTTAATGAATATTATCTCTCTCTCTCACTCGCGCGGTCCAAAAAGTTTTCGGCCTCGACCATAGATGGCAACATTATCGGCAAGATTTTTTGTTTCTAAGTTGGTACATCTGTCATAGGCATCCATGTGAAATTGCAAGTCATTCTATCAAGTAGTTTTTTTATAGAGCTGTCTGAAGCGAAAGCAATGTCTGTATACCTTGAAATAGATAAAATTGAGTATCGTGTGGTTATAAAATTCTTTGTCAAAGAAGGTATAACGCCAAAAGAAATTCATTCAAAGTTCATAAAAGTTTATCAGCACTCTTCTCCTTCGTTTTCGACAATTAAGAAATGGACTGCCGAGTTTAAATGTACCAGCCTTGAAGATGATCCATGTGAAGGACGTCCAAAAAGTTTAACAACACCAGAAATCATTGATCAAGTGCATGATATGGTATTGGATGACCTGCGAATCAAAGTGGATGAAATTGCTGAGACTATACACATTTCAAAAGAATGTGTAGGATATATTTTGCATGAAGAATTGCAAATGAAAAAGCTTTGCGTAAGATGGGTGTCATGCTTGCATGAAAATTTCTGAATGGAGCGTTTTAACAAGAATAAAACTGATTTTGTGCATTGATTTATTATTATGGATGAGACTTGAATTCACCATTACACACCAGAATCCAAGTCTCATCCATAATAATAAATCGACGCACAAAACTGATTTTGTGCATCACTGTTTTGGGATGCTAAAGGCATTTTGTTTATTAATTATCTTGAAAAGGATAAAACAATAACCGGGGAATATTATTCCGATCTTTTAACTAGACTAGAAGAAAAAATTCGTAAGAAAAGACCCAGTTTGGAAGCAAAAAAATCATCTTTCATCAGGACAGTGCACCTGCCCACAAAGTTGTTTTGGCAATGGGAAAATTATGGAATCTACACTATGAATTGTTGGAACATCCACCCTCTTCCCCAGATTTGGTTCCCTCTGACTTCTATCTCTTCTCAAAACTAAAAATCTTCCTCGCTGGTCAGCGTTTTTCTTCAAATCAAGAGGTGATTGTAAAGGGATATTTTGCTGATCTTACTGAAACTACTACATGGACGGGATAATGGCGCTGGAGCATCACTGGAATAAATGTATTAGTCTTAAGGGAGATTATGTAAAAATAAAAATAATTTTGAAATTATAAATTTGTTTTTTCATTGTTAGGCCGAGAACTTTTCAGACCGCCCTCGTATTTACTCTAATTGTTACCATACGCGCTACTCTTCTTTCCAATTTACATTCTTATAATTAAAATCTCCCATCAGGATCACCCTTTTTACTTGGCCGACTAATTGGTCTAAACATTGCTGTCATTAATTGATATTTGTTTCCTGGCCTGTAACATCCGATTAGATATACTATTCTAAACTTCACTCTAAATAAATTTAAAATTTTCACACACACACACACACACACACTACTATTTTCCACTCTTGAAGGACACAATTAGTATGCTAACATAAACAGCACACCCTCCTCTCTTCACCTTCCTATCCTGTTGGAAAATTCTCTATCCTATCATTTCTAATCCTGACAGTATCATCCTCAGTCAACCAAGTTTCACCTATACCAGTTATCTTTTAGCATACAGACTCAATCACTGCTACAAACTCAGCCTCTTTATTTATAATACTTCTTACATTAGTATAAACACACATAAGTTTCCCACTCCTTGCAGCCATTCTACAACACCGTCACTCCATACTTTTTCTCTTTGCTATAGTATATTTCTCTCTTTGATCTGACTGTTTTCATATCCCTGATCCTGACTCTGATTTTCATTCATATCCTTATCATCACCACCTTTTTTGCACTCCATTACTCTGCTCAGCTATAATCACTTTCTTGTCTTTGTATCAATCTTCTTCCTGACCCTTAGTGATACTTCTCAGCCTCTCTCTCTTTCTGACACTTTGTGATATGAACCTTGTGTACTCTTAGTAGACAACAATTGCAGTCCATCAGCTTCGAATCATTTTAACTTCCCTTCAAATTTATTCTGTGCATTTACAAATTGAACACACTTTGCCTGACACAATTCAGCCATGTCATTCAGTGCTCTCCTCAGTTCACCACCACCATATCTGGGCAACAAACTAACCACTTTCCCAATGACACTATCATTGTTTACCTCCTGGAACAACTTCTTCCAATCCCTTTCAACATTCTTTGTCTCACTATTCAAGCAGTTGTGTTCAACTAATTCTGAGGCTTGTTTCTTCTTTCTATGCAAAGCATTTGATATTTGTTTCATTGTACCCACCTGGAAAACATCTTATGTACCTTATTATTTATCACCTTTGGATACTTGCTTCTTCCTATTAACCTTGTTCTCATTTACATCATTTAATCTCTTCTTTAATCATTGTTTCCTCTTCCACGTGCTTAACCCTAATCTTCATTTTCATTAATTCTTGCTAAGTTCTTCAACAGCATTTCTATTATTATTGTCGGCAGTACTTCCATCCATTTTGTGAATATTCCTGGTGACACCGTTCTCAATTTTGGAATGCCCTAACCTTTCATCACACATTTTTCTCTCTCTCTCTCACACACACTATAATATGTTTATTCTTTTCATTTAACCTAACACTTAAATCTTTAACATTTTTGGATGCATACATGTAACAGTTGTTGTAGTGGGTACACTGCAAAAAGTCTGAGGTGAAACCTTCTGCATTCCTGGTTTATGCTTCTTTACTGCCATAAATTTTGTAATGTTAACTAGCATTTCACATTAATCAAAACAACTGAAGTGAACAATACACTGCCTATATCCAGTCTATCTCATACAAGAGCACTATTATAAAAATTTGCACAATATAATTAAGAGGAAAAAAACTTTTCATAACAGTGTTCAAATATACTGCTACCTCTCCTCGTGATGCTGACTATATCCATCTTCCTTTCCATATTTTAGCATTTGATGACTTTCTTCCTCACATACTAATATTTTACTGTTCTTATACTGGTATTTTCATGAATTCAAGAGACCCATCATAGGAGACCCACACTAACATTTATTCACACCTTTCAGACTTCTTTATAAACTCATTCACTGTCAGGATACTCATGACTACTTTTGGCAATCCACTCATTAGACACTCTGTAAAGAAAAAATCTAGTCCATGCACCCTTGCTAACCACACTCGTACATAGCTTTCTGGAGTGTCTCCTTGTGCTTTCTGTCTCTCTCTCTCTCTCTCTCTTTACTTGTTATGTATTGAAAAGTTTCTTATTGTTAATTTTATAGAATCCCCTCTCTTCTGCCTGTCAACTAAGCTCCGTAATCCAAGCACCATCAATTCGCCTTCACAGGAAGAAATATCACCAGCTTGGTCAGTTGTCTCTTGATCTCCAAGAAATCCCGAGTGGCCAAATCTATGCACCGTGGTCAAAATGGGGCTGAATCCAAATCATAGCCTTATGATGAGGAATGATAGTTTTCATATTACTTGTCAGTGCGTTCTTCAACATCTATGTAATCCTTTGACTGTTTTGCCAGCTAATGCCATATTTCCTCTAAATGCTCCCCCCCCCCACTCATTTCCTGCCATGTCAATTTCCTGTAATCCAGTGCTATTAGTATGATACAGAGAATGTGATATTTTCATTCTAATGTGTATAACCTTACATTTTGCAACATCAAATTGATAACTGTTATCCTTTTCCCATGCATCTATTTTGTTTAAATCATATATCTAAAAGATATATGATCTCCTACAAGATATCTACATCATCTTTATGAACTATTGCCCTTCCCAATTTTGCATCGTCCACAAACTGAATACCTTCCACTTCCTCCTTAAATCATTCCTTACATCATTAATAAATAAATTAAAGAGTAGTAGTCCTAGTAGAGCATGGAGGTGTTACACTAGTCATCCTCATTCTTCTACATTCCATTCTTTGATGTCTGTCTGTTTGTTCTACAATATCAGTCTGTACTACCAGTTCTCTTGCACATTTGCCTAGAACAACAGACCGACATGCCATTCAGACCCACTGTTGTATTTATGTTGAAATATTTCAATATGTTGAGCACCTTCTGTTGTCTACCTCAATTTTCACATTCTGCAAAGTGATCACTCAACAATTCAATATGGATTATATTATGAATGAAAGTGGCATTAGATCTGATATCAAAACTGGAAATGTTAATCTCAATGTTTTACTTTATGCAGATGATGTTATACTTCATAAATTCAGTACATATATGCAGGATTCCATAACTAAATTGAATAATATAACAAATTTGGTAAGAAAATCAGAAGATTAGGTTGGGTTGAAAAGATTATTTGCTGTGTATTAAATTGATCACACTGAATTGCAGGAAAATGAAGCTAGGGAGTTAGGGATAATGGTGGACAGAAAGTTCAGAGAGCATATAGTAATAGTTGACAAAATAGCTCAAACAATTATTTGGATGTTGAAAACAGATTAACAAGTAAAGATAGAAATTATTATTTCTGTTTATAAGGTTATGATTTGACCACTTCTTGTCTACTGTGCACAGATTTTTTTCAGTTAGGTTTCCTGGGGATTAGGAGATGGTGGAGAGATTTCAGGGACAAGTGACTAAACTGGTAACAGGTCTGTGGAATGCTTTTTATGAGGCTAGATTGAAGGCATGTAGCATGAATGTTTAGTTGTTAGGCAGAAAAGCAGTGACATGAAGGGTTCTATAAGATTGACACAAAAGAAATTTTTCAATACATGACAAATAGAGAGAGAAAGAACTAGGGGTCACTTTTGAAAGTTTTTGCAGACTAGATTTTTTTATTGTAGAGTGGTAAATGAGTAGAATGGACTGTTAGAATTAGCTGTGAGCCATTATAGTGACCAATGAGTTTAAAGAGAAGTATGATAGGCATTGTGTATATAAAGTTTAGTGCAGATCTCCCATACTGAGTCATCTCATTGTATGTAGACATCCATATAATATAATAATATCAATAATGAATTATTTATAGCATTAAGCTATATCACTAATGTTACATACCAGTATTTTATAAGACTATTTTCCTGTGTCTCCAATTCTTACAGCTTAAATATAGACTACTTATTGCTATTGTCAATATAATGGTCTATATACATCATATAATTGAAGTGTTAGGAACAGCTTTTCTCTTTCCACCTTGTCATATTAATTTTTCTATATTAACATAAATGAAATACAAATCTTTGTTATATTCCCATAATTTCTCAACTGTTTTTTGTAAACTGA
Organism: Typopeltis vanoorti; assembly: GCF_054136105.1. NCBI lineage: Eukaryota > Metazoa > Arthropoda > Arachnida > Uropygi > Thelyphonidae > Typopeltis > Typopeltis vanoorti. The sequence goes on from NC_143554.1 coordinate 12,852,725, forward strand.
AAATCTGATCCTGACGATCTCTGTTTGGCCTTGAACCAGCTTGTTCACCAGTTTTATCTTCTATAATTTTTCTTGGTATCTTCCCCAAGTATGCTTGCATAAATCTTATTTGAATGCTTAGTATAGAAATTCTTCTGTAATTCTCACATTGTTTTATTTCCCTTTTTATTGATAGGAACTATGAGACTTTTACTGTTGTCCTCTGGAATATAATCTTCTGATTATCTCTGCTAGTCAGAAGATCATATTCTGAGTATTTATTGTCATATATATCTGAGCATATATATGATCATATATCTGAGTATTTATTGTCAAACAGCACCCATTCCAGTTGCTTTTCCACTTTCAGGCTTGGCTGTTTCTTCATTTGGTATTGATACATACTGCTAATTTCATTCCTCCTGAATATTTTCTTCTACTGTTTCACTGCTTGTTTCATTTAAGTCTTAAATCCCTTAGAGTGAGCAACCTTAGGGGTGCTTAAGGGTCAAAGCTGTTGTATAACTGAGAGGATACCTCCACATGGCCTTTAAAGGAATGCGGAGAACCGACCAGGGCTTCTGACCTAATGTCCAATCCTCACCTTCTCGTGGTGCACCCTGTTGGGTATCTACCTGGATACTGAACGAACGAGGATGGGCTAGCAATTTGGGATTTAGCTGACCAGATTGTATTCTTATTGGTTAAACCAAAATACAAAATGATGGTACAACATGACAAGGTTTCATGCCGGCTGGAGCGTCACCCGGTTAAACAAGGCCCCCGTTGTTTTAGCCAGGGAACCAGGGTGAACAGCGAAAAGTCAGCTACTGGAACAAATCTGAAAACACAGAGTTAAAGATCGGTACTATCAACATAAGAAGCCCGAATGGCAAAGAAATGGAGCTAGCTGAGGAATTGGATAAGTACCAGATCGACATAATAGGGGTGACTGAAACAAAAAAGACAAACTGGTGAGATCTTTCTGAGCAATAAATACAAAATGTTATATTCAGGCAATGACAATCAAGGAAAAGAAGGAGTAGCCATAGTATTCAACACAAAATACGAGGCTAATCTTCACGAATGGCATTCAGTCTCAAGTAGAGTAATGTGGGCAAATATGAGAATGGGGAACTGGACAATGAGACTTATTTGTGCCTATGGTCCCACAGAAGGTTCTACTAAGGTAGAAGTGGAGAAATTTTTTTAGGCTTCAGAAAAAGCAACTGACACAATGAAAAAGGAAAAGTTGGTCCTTGTTGTGGATCTAAATAGCAGAGTAGGGAATGATTGTGAGACATACAAAAATAATTTGGGAAAATTTGGAGAAAAGAGCCAAGCTAATAATAATGTCAAATATCTGTTGGATTTCTGCTCAGGACATGGACTGGTTATTACTAACACCATATTCCAACATAAAAATGTGCACAAATTCACATGGAGAGAAGAGGCAAGGAATAAGAAAAGTCTAATTTGACTATGTTATTGTTGATAGTGATGTTTTCTCCCTGGTGCGCGACAACAGAGTGTACAGAGGATTTGAAATTGGAAGCGATCACTATTTAGTCTTGAGCAGGATAAAATTGAATTTCATATTAAAAAGAGTAACATGTAAGAAAGTTTTAAAGCGAATAAAAGTTGAGCAGCTCTCAGATGTGAACTGTAGACTAAAATACACAAAGATTATTGAAGAAAAAATGAAAGATTTCGAGAACAGGAATCAAACCTTGGAGATTCAGTGGCAGGCGTTGAAGAAAGCCCTGTTGATTCAGCTAGAGAGGCATGTGGTGAAGTTGTCTGTAAGGATAGAAAAATTAGAACTCCATGGTGGACACAGGAAGTTAAAGAGGCAGTGAAAGAAAAGAAGAAAGCATATCAAAAGTTCCTGTCAAATAAGTCAGCTTGTGCTCTTAGAGAATATATAGACAAATGCAAGAATGCTTAACACTGTGTAAAACTAGCTAAACAAAAGTCATGGGAGGACTTTGGCAAGAATATAGAAAATAAATATCAAGAAGGTGGCAAAATATTCTGGAGGTTGTTGAAGAAGCTTAGGAATGGAGGAAAGAGTGCTGTAAAAGGAGTTAGAGATGATAAAGGTGACATGAAAACAGGAGAAAAAGATATCCTTGAAGTATGGAGTAATTACTTTGAAAAACTGCTAAATGAAACAAGCAGTGATGACAGCACAGTGGTAAAAAACACTGACCAGGCATGCAGGCAGGAATACATATCCATACTTGAAGTAGAAAAAGCCATCAAAGGTTTGAAATGTGGAAAGGCAGCTGTAGTAGTTGATATTCGACCAGAAATACTGAAGTATGGTGGTATAAGTCTTAGAGTGGCTGCACTGCATAGTTCAGAAAGCCTGGACAGAGGGACGAAATCCCGATGATTGGAGTAGAGCTCTCATAGTACCAATATATAAAAAGAGAAATAAAACTGAATGTGAGAATTACAGAGTATTTCCCTACTGAGTGTTCCTGGCAAGATCTATGTAAGTATACTTGAGAAAGGGTTGAGAAGAATTGTGGAAGAAAAGCTTGGTGAAGAACAAGCTGGATTCAGGCCAAATAGAGGCTGTCAGGATCAGATCTTCGCTTTACGACAAATAGTTGAGAAAGCATGGGAATATAACAAAGATCTGTATTTAAGTTTTGTCGATTTGGAAAAGGCATATGGCAAGGTGCCAAGAGAGAAGCTATTCAATACGCTACAGTTATATGGTGTGAATGGGGCATGCTTATCGTCAAGCAATACTTAGTCTTTATTTGAGTTGTAAGTCAGCAGTTAGAATTGTAGGAAGTACAGAAAGATGGTTTAATGTTAAATCTGGTGTGAGACAAGGATGTACATTATCCCCTCTGTTATTCATGATCTATATAGATCACATTATGAAGGAAAGTGGTATTAAACATGATATCAAAATTGAGATGTTAATGTCAGCTCTTTACTTTATGCGGATGATGTTATACTTCTAAATAAATCCGCTACAATTCTGCAAGATTCTCTGACTAAATTGAATAACTGTTGTAATAGATATGATATGAAGGTCAACAATAAAAAGACAAAGACAATGAAAATAGGTAGAATCATTGAAAACGTCAACAGTGTTGTGAATGGTGAACCAGTGGAACAAGTAAAACATTTCAGTTACTTAGGCACGATTTTTAGTGAAGATGGTAAATTAAATATAAAAATAGACAATAGAATCAGCAAAGATGGTTTGTTAGGATGGGAAGTCAATTGAATAAATTCATATGGAATAAGAGAGAAATTAGTCGGAACACTAAATTAGCTGTATACAAGACATGTTCAAACCAGTTTTAACTTTTGGATCTGATAGCCGGGTCTGAAATAAAACACAAGACCAAAGACTAGAGACAGCAGATATGAAACTCCTGAGAAAGATTATAGGCGTGAACAGATGGCATCAATGGCAATATCATATTAAAAACGAGGATATTAGGAAAGAACTTGACGTTGTCAGCATCCAGGAATGCGTTAGCAGAGCTAATCTCAGGTGGTATGGTCACTTAAACAGAATGGGCGAAGAAAGATTAGCAAAACAAGTGTTCTCTGCCAGGTTGACAACAAAACGACCCAAAGGAAGACCAAGATATAGGTGGATTGATACGGTACAAAGTGTCTTAGACGATAGAAATATAAGATCTGATAATGTTGGAGTCTTAACAAGTAACAGACTGATTTGTAGGAAAATTGTAGATAGGAAGTTAGTAATGTAATTTTTTTCATGTAGTACTATCCTATCCTGTACACCCCTTTGAAGATACATGGCAGGAATTTGATGATGATGATGATCTCTTAGAGTAAATACTCCATATAGCTAGAATATCTTTAGTGTCTGTTTTCATGCCATCCTTATCATCTGATTCCTATTACACTACTCTTTCCTGGATTTGTAAACTTTTTCGACAGCAACCGCTGACTTATTTAGCTACTTTTACATGTTACATGTTGTTTGACTTTGCATTTTTTTCTGAATTCTTTCAGAGCACATGCTGATTTGCTTAGAAGGAACTTTTGATGAGTTTTCTTCTTTTCTAAACTGTGTGTTAAAATTTCTAAGTTTACTGTGGAGTTCTAATTTTTCCTGCCCTTGCAGACAACTTCATGTCTCTCTGGCTGAATCAGTAACTGTTTTCTTCAATGTCTGCAATTGAAGTTTCCTAGCTTGGTTCTTGTTTTCTGGCTCATTAATTTTTTTTTAATATTTGTATTTTTAACAGAAATATTTTAATATTTGTATCTACTGGTGGCAGAGTTAAAACTTAGACTGAAAGCTATACTTTAGAAACATCAACAAGAAAGTTTTCATTTAGGAAAATTATAAAACCCAGAGATGAGAAACAAATTGAGTCAAGATCTGAATCAAGAGCTAGCAATTTTCAAGAATGATGACATCATGAGGGGTGGCGAATCATGGGACAAATTAAAATCTGTCTTCATAGAGAAATGTACCAATACCTTGTGTCCTGATAGAGCAGTAAAAAAGAAAGATTGGATAACTGACGAAATTCTTTCTCTCCTGGATCAATGCAGATCATATAAAATCATAGTCCAACAAAATATAAAGAGGTTCAGAAAATTATTAAATGCAAGATCAAAGAAGCAAAAGAAATCTGGATGAATGAAAAATGTAAAGAAATCGAAATTCTACAGGAAAAGCATGACAATTTTAATCTCCACAGAAAGCTGAAAGAGACCTCAGGTATATTTAAGAAAAAACAACTATGTATCCTTTGAAACAAAAAGGGAGAAATAATATCTGAGAAGGATGACAAAATACAAGAATGGGTGAAATATATAGAACTCTTTACTGATGACAGACAGAACCCAGAAAATACTTATGAACAGATGGAAGGTCCATGCATTCTATGAGCAGAGGTAGAATGTGCACTGAACTCAGCTAAAAATGGTAAAGCATTAGGCCCGGATAGAATACTAGCAAAAATAGTAAAGTCATTAGAAGGTGACAACATTAATATATTAGTAAAGCTATTTAATAAGATCTACAATACAGGCATAATCTCTCAAGACTGGTTGCAGTCAACCTTAAAAAAGCAAATGCAAAAACTTGTAATGACTATAGAATGATCAGCCTAATGAGTCGTTCTCAAAATGTTTCTGAAAATAATTCAGAAAAGAATATACAGAAAAGGTGAAGACACCATCAGTGATACCCAATTTGGCTTTTGAAACAGTTTGGGAACAAGCGAGGCTCCTTTATGTTCTCAAATCTTATTCCAAAAATGTATTCACCAAAACAAGGAAGTATTCATTTGCTTCATCGACTTCGAGAAAGCATTTGACAAAGTACAACTTGGTAAAATGATTGCACTTTTAAAAAGAATTGGATTAGATGGTAAAGACATCAGGATCATTGAAAACTTATATTGGAACCAAAAGGCATCTGGTCAAGTTGATGACATTATTACAGACTCCATTAACATCAAACGAGAAGTAAGGCAAGGATGTGTGCTGTCACCTCTTCTTTTTAACATATACTCAGAAGCCATATTTCAAAAAACCTTAAAAGGAAGAAAGGAAGAGATGTAAATGGTGAAATCATCAGTAGCATCTGATATGCTGATGACACAGCTCTCCTGGCTGACAATATTCAGGATCTTCAAAATCTTCTGGAACTAGTGAATTATTTAATAAAAAAAATGGGATTAAAAATAAATATCACCAAAACTAAATTCATAGTCATAAGCAAGAAACCAATTCTTAATTCAGCACTTCCTTTAAATGGGAAACAAATAGAAAGAGTGGCAAAGTTTAAATATCTTGGATGCTGGTTAAATGAAGATTGCAATCCAGAAATGGAAATAAAAGAATTGAAATGGTAAGAAAAAATTTTCTCTTGATGAAATCAACACTGTAACCATGAGCATACATAGCATGGTTAAATGCTATGTATGCTCATGGTTAAATGCTTTGTACTGCTGTATGGTGCAGAAATTTGGAACTTGAAGACAACATCAATAAAAAGACTTGAAGCCTTTGATATGTGGTTATACAGATGAATGTTAAAAATCCCATGGACAGCAAAAATGTTCCAATCAGGAAGTACTGGCACAAATGGGGAAATCACGTGAACTTTTAGATACCATAAAAAGAAGGAAAACTTTATATCTTGGTCACCTACTTCGTAATGAAAAATATAAGATACTTCAGTTGATTATAAAAGGGAAGATAAATGGAAGAAGAGGACAAGGAAGACGAAGAAAATCTTGGCTGGCAAACATCAGACAGTGGACTGGCATGAGCTCTAAGAGACTGCTCAGAGTAGCTGAGGATCATTCAAAATTTGCCAAGGTGGTTGCTGACCTCCGATAGGAGATGGCACTCAAAGAAGAAGAATATTTGTATATTTGAGTCTGTAGTTCACTTCTGGAAGCTGTTTCGCCTTCATTATGTTAAAATTTTCTAACATTTTTCTTTTCATACTAAAAAGATATGTTATCATACTGAAAAGTATGACATTCATCATACTTTTCAGTATGATGCTCAAAACTGAATGGTGATCATTTCTTATTTCTGTAAAATATTTTTGTTTTAAAATATTATTGTTAAATAATTTACTATAAAACCCACATTTAAAACTAAGAATGATATTATCATTATATAGTACCTCTGTGGAGTCCAGAGACTCATCATGGGAGACCAAAGCTATTATACACACAAAACCTATGATATCTCTCCTTAAATTCATTCTGTCATAGATCTCACACACACTCACACTCTCTCTCTCTCTCTTAGATAATTCCAAAGATGATCCCTAGTTCTCAATTTATCATATATTGAAAAATTTCCTTTGCATCAATTTTATAAAATCCCTTTAATATCTGAAAAGTTTCTGTCATTTCTTCTATCTTCTACCTATCAACTAAACTTTGTAACCCACACACCTTCAATCTGTTCTCATAGGGAGCATTCCACAGACTTGTCTCCAGCTTAGTCACTCATCTCTGAATATTCTCTACCACCTTTTGCTCCCTTCAAATCATAGCATTATAGAGAGGAATAATAACTTCCCTATCTTTACTTGTTAGCATGGTTTTCCACATCCAAGTAATCACTCGAGCTATTTTACAAACTTTTTGTAATATGCCCTCTTAACTTTAACACTACATCCACCATTGCCTTCATCAATTTTCTCCAATCCAGTACCATCAATGTGATACTCTTATGCAACCTTTTCAACCAAAAGTGCATAACCTTACATTTTGCAACATTAAATTGACAATCATTGTCCTTTTCTCACAATGCCAATTGATTTAAATCATCCTGCAGGATATCTACATCACTTTTATCAACTATTTCTCTTTCCAGTTTTGTATCATCAGCAAACAACTGGATATTACTTCTTAAATCCTTCTCAGTGTCATTGATATACAAATTAAAGAGTAGTGGCCTTAGTACTGAACCCTGAGGAACTCCATTAGTCACCCTCATTCTCCTAGATTTCACTCCATTATATACTCTCTGGTGTCTGTCTGTCAGCCACCCCCTATCTATGCTACTAGCTTCACATCCATTCCCATTTGCTCCAAGTGTTGTAATAGTTTTCCATGTGGTATTTTGTCAGATGTCTTTGCAAGGTCCAGCAGTATCATGGTGTGCCATTTCTTTTATCCAATTCCACTGTCACTTGATTATAAAATGTGAATAAGTTACTAAGACACTACACTTCACAAAGCCATGGTGCCCATTATAGATTAATTGACCTCTAGTTTTCTCCCTCTATTTTGGAACCACCTTTATGCAATGGAACAATCGTACCCTCTTTCCACTTCCTTGGAACACTTCCATAGCTGAGACTTAGATTGAACAACTTCTTCAGGGACAATGCCAATTCTCTTGTACATTCCACATTTGCATAGTACACAGGCTGACATGCCATCTAATCCCACTGATGTATTCACATTGATATTTTTCAGTGTGCTGAGCACCTCCTGTTCATCTTGCATTCATGTGGAGATTTTGCAGTTGCTGATGTGACAGAGATGATACACCATTGCAAAATGATCACTCAGCAACTCAACTATTTATTTCGACCCTGTCATCATCCTACTATTAGCATTATTCAAAGTCATCATACCATAGTCATTTTCATTCTTACTTGCTACATAACAATTTTGGATTTACTTTGACCTTCTTAGCTTTCATAATCTGATTTGACCTTTTTTACCATACTAGTCATCTATCTTGCTTGCACTTTGTGCTGATCACCTTTTTTTTATTTATTTTTATTTTTTAATCCATTCACAGTGATTTCTTTTTCTTGCAGTTCTTGCTTTATACCTTGACTCATTCACTTAATCTCTTACCACTTCACATACACTACTGACATTCTTTTCTTGTAGCTTCTCAAGACATGGCACTACTTAGAAGCAGAGTGTCTACCTTAATTATGGATATATCTTCTGATGCTATTACCAGATCTAATGCTCTCAAACCCTGTTCTCCTTTATAATGTGTTATTTGTTCGGCCTGCACTCATTTTACTAATCTGCTGATACACAGCATCTAAATTTTCTTGTGTACTTCTTAGTCCATAGCAGCAACCAACAGAATATTTTGTATTATTGGCCTCTCACCAGACAGACTCAAATGAACCATCTCCCCCAAAATCCTCCTTAATGTGTAATTTTGCTGGTTGTAATTCCTCAGCTATCATCAACAGTACTCTATCCCCTATCCTATTCTCTCTGATCTCCCTGAAAATACATTGCCCTTTACATTCTATCTCAGTAATTATATCATTGTCTGTCAACCAGGTTCCATTGATTCTGTAATTTTTAGCCAAGTCAAGCTAACCAATTCCAAAAACTCCTCTTCCTTAATCCTGATACTACTTACGTTTGTGTACATGCACTTTGGTATCACCTTTTACCTACAATTATCCTTGTGTAATGTCATTACCAATCCATTCGAACCAGAAACCTGTAAAATCGCATTCTGTAGCATAATCATTTCTTTACACTCATTTATCACAGTGGTGGCCCAGACACATGTTTGATTGCATCCCCCTTAATATTGCTGGTTTTCTTGTTTTGTACTCCCAAACTCTGACTAAAAAACAATGCTTTCTCCCAGCATCTAATTCCAAAACCATTTAAATGTGGTCTGTTAGGCATATACATGTCCTATCAAATTCACTCCATACATCAGTAAACTGGACACTATTCCTCTTGCACAATCTTCTCATTAACAATCATTGCCCTTCTTCTGAACTCTTCCTATCATACCAAGTCAGCAGACTCACAGTTTTTACTTCTTTACTTTTCATTTTTGGTTTTTTTTCAACAGCTCTTTCACATCTTCTCTCATTTCATATTTCTGCCCTTTCAAATGATTTGTTCTTACCATAACAGTCATCTCTTTTCCCTTTTGCAAACTGACAGTTCACTAACATCCTTCATTTTTGCAGCTGGGAAACATGCTTTCATCACTTGCTCATGAAGTATACCTCTTATCATTACATTTCCATACATTGCTTTCTCCTTATTTCCAGTTTCTCATTTCTGAAGTCACTTTTTCTTTTGTTCTCCCACTTACTGTACCACACAGCAATCATTTCTCCATTTGCTCTAGCTCCTGTTTTTTCTTGTGAAAGACACAACGTAAGCAAGCTATTTGTAATAGTTTGCTTACATAATATTTCACTTCTTACTATCATTTCATCGCCACACATTACTTTCAGCTGCTTCTTTCATGCCCTTATTCTGCGCACTGTCATTCGCTACTTCTGTATTCGATAGAACACTTTTGCTATCTTTCCTTACATCGTATTTGTCACTTCATTTTATCTGCTTTCCACACAACTCTCATTTCTTGCACTGGAACAAAACATTTACAACAAATTCTCTCCATTTTAGCTTTTCATCATCAAATTCCTGCCATGTACCCTCAAGGGGTGTACAGGATATGATAATACTACATGAAAAAATTACATCATTACTAACTTCCTATCTACAATTTTCCTCCAAATCAGTCTGTTACTTGTCAAGACTCCAACATTATCAGATCTTATATTTCTATCCTCTAAGGCACTTTGTACTGTATCAATCCACCTATATCTTGGTCTTCCTCTGGGTCGTTTTCCTGCCAACCTGGCAGAGAACACTTGTTTTGCTAATCTTTCCTCTCCCATTCTATTTAAGTGACCATACCACCTGAGATTAGCTCTGCTAATGCATTCCTGGATGCTGACAATGTCAAGTTCTTTCCTAATATCCTCATTTTTAATATGATATTGCCATTGATGCCATCTGTTCACGCCTCTAATCTTTCTCAGGACTCTCATATCTGCGGTCTCTAGTCTTTGGTCAAGTGTTTTACTTCTGACCCAGCTCTCAGATCCATAAGTTAAAACTGGTTTGAACGCTGTCTTGTATACAGCTAATTTAGTGTTCCGACTAATTTCTCTCTTATTCCATATGAATTTATTCAGTTGACTTCCCACCATACCAGCTTTGCTGATTCTGTTGTCTATTTCTATATTTAATTTACCATCTTCAGTAAAAATTGTGCCTAAGTAGCTGAGATGTTTTACTTGTTCCACAGGTTCTCCATTCACAACACAGTTGACATTTTCAATGATTCTGCCTATTTTCATTGTCTTTGTCTTTTTATTGCTGACCTTCATACCATATCTATTACAACAGCAATTGAATTTAGTCAGAGAATCTTGCAGACTTGTAGCAGATTTATTTAGAAGTATAACATCATCCGCATAAAGCAAAGAGCTGACATTAACATCTCCAATTTTGATATCAGGTTTAATACCACTTTCCTTCATAATGTGATCCATATAGATAATGAATAACAGAGAGGATAATGTACATCCTTGTCTCACACTAGATTTAACATTAAACCATCTTCCTGTACTTCCTTCAATTCTAACTGCTGACTTACAACTCAAATAAATACTAAGTATTGCTTGATGATAATCATGCCCCACTGACACCATATAACTGTAGCGTATTGAATAGCTTCTCTCTTGGCACCTTGTCATATGCCTTTTCCAAATCGACAAAACTTAAATACAGATCTTTGTTATGTCCCCATGCTTTCTCGACTATTTGTTGTAAAGTGAAGATCTGATCCTGACAGCCTCTATTTGGCCTGAATCCAGCTTGTTCTTCACCAAGCTTTTCTTCCACAATTCTTCTCAACCGTTTCTCAAGTATACTTGCGTAGATCTTACCAGGAACACTCAGTAGGGAAATACCTCTGTAATTCTCACATTCAGTTTTAATTCCCTTTTTATATATGGGTACTATGAGAGCTCTACTCCAATCATCAGGAATTTGTCGCTCTGTCCAGGCTTTCTGAACTATGCAGTGCAGCCACTGTAAGACTTTTATACCACCATACTTCACCATTTCTGGTCGAATATCATCTACTCCTGCTGCCTTTCCACATTTCAAGCCTTTGATGGCTTTTTCTACTTCAAGTACGGATATGTATTCCTGACTGCATGCCTGGTCAGTGTTTTTTATCACTGTGCTGTCATCACTGCTTGTTTCATTTAGCAGTTTTTCAAAGTAATTACTCCATACTTCAAGGATATCTTTTTCTCCTGTTTTCATGTCACCTTTATCATCTCTAACTCCTTTTACTGCACTCTTTCCTCCATTCCTGAGCTTCTTCAACAACCTCCAGAATATTTTGCCACCTTCTTGATATTTATTTTCTATATTCTTGCCAAAGCCCTCCCATGACTTTTGTTTAGTTAGTTTTATACACTGTTTAGCTTTCTTACATTTGTCTCTGTATTCTGTAAGAGTAAAAGCTGACTTATTTGCCAGGAACTTTTGATATGCTTTCTTCTTTTCCTTCACTGCCTCTTTAACTTCCTGTGTCCACCAGGGAGTTCTAATTTTTTTATCCTTGCCCACAACCTCACCACATGCCTCTCTGGCAGAATCAATCAATGTGTTCTTCATAGTTTGCCACTGAATCTCCAAGGTTTGATTCCTGTTCTCAAACTCTTTCATTTTCTTTTCAATAATCTTTCTGTATTTTAGTCTACAGTTCACATCTGAGAGCTGCTCAACTTTTATTCGCTTTAAAACTTTCTTACATGTTATTCTTTTCCATATGAAATTCAATTTTATCCTGCTCAAGACTAAATAGTGATCACTTCCAATACACTACATTGTTCAAAGTCCTTCATGCTAAAATTGGTGAACAAGTATGCCTTGGTCCTCCTATCCATCAGTTCCATGTATAAAAATGCTATCTAAACAATATCCTGTATTAATTTTCACAAACATTCACATTCAACATTACAGTCTAAAATATATAATCTATAACTAAAAATAATTATCAACAGAACTATTAATGCATCATAATGCATTAATAGTTCTATTAATAGTTGTGTTTCAGAATAAATTTTCAGTTGAGAAAGTTCAGCTTTGTGTTTTGTTGTATTGTATCATATTCATTACATACACTAGGCCTTCAGTACTATAGTTGTTTATTTAGTACTGCACCAAAGTGCCAACTATCATGAGATTTTGCTGGATTGAATACTTTGATAATTCAAATACCTTACTGTAAGGTTGTTGAAGTTCTGAGTTCTCTGAAAGCATGGTTTGCAGTTTGTATTTTATGAGATTAAGTATACTGAATTTTTTCAGTACACTTAATGTACTGCTGACTTAAATTCTCATTTAAGAGTCAGCAGTTTTTCCAGCCATCCATTTTAGCTCGTTTAGTAGCTCATATAAGTTGTCCTTTTCAATATTTAGATGTTTTTGGAAAAATGAGGAATGGGGGGATTAAGAACATATTCCTGGTGGCTAGGAATATATTGAAATCATGAGCATCAACTGTGTATTTTGTCCTTCTACAGAAATCAGTTTTTCTAAGCAGGCATTCTTCCATCATATTTTCTTTATCACTTCTTTTATAGAGTTTTTCAGGTATCAACCTGCAATAATTTATCTCTACAGCTTCAGGTATGCTTAACACATCTTCCAGTGATGACACAATAGAAAAAATTACCAACTTCATCTTCTCTTATCTATAATATGAAGCTTCTCATCCTCAGTTTTATTTGTTGATCTGTCAATTAGGATAATAAAATACGTGTTTTATCTTATTTCACATAAGGTAAAACACATTTGGTCACTGGCATTCAGCTTGGATAATTAAAGAACTAAATTATTAAGATTGGTGTTGCACCTTTTTATTCGTGGCAATACAATATCTAAATTCTCCCCAGTACCTTTTGAATGGGCAAACAGCCCGGCTGGTTTTACTGACTGCCCGGCTAATTAATGTTGTTAATTGACATTTCTAAATAATGAGCAAGAATGGAAAAAGAATTTAAGACATTTTTTAATTAATAGTGATGAGAAATCGAACAAGAGAGTCTCGATACTCATGAGACCAGCTCAGTTTCTTGTATTGTAAGCCAATCTCGAGAGCTTCGGATATTCACTTTGATGCACACCAATCTGACATGGAAGAAGACACAAATCGGGATTTCAAATACAACAGCATCGGTTGCAAAGAAGATCTTTTACAAAAGAGACATAATTTTGATGTTTGAAATAAATAAATTGTGAAAATTGAGCCAATTCGAATCAAAGGCAAAAATCAATGTTAATAATATAAAAATTTTTTTTTTTTTAAATGATGGTTTTTGTCCGAAGATTGTGAGCCAAGTATTTAATATTTTATTTTGTAAAAGAAAATAGGCCTGCACATCAAATATAGTTATGATCTCGGGGAATTCTCGAAACTCTCGAGGACTATGATGTCAGTCTCGAGTGATACCAATTCCCATTCCTAGTAATTAATACTTATAAATAGTAAAATTGCGACATAACGTGCGTTGTGTGTCTCTGGTATTACTGTCAGTGCACAATTCAGTGATTTGTTCTGATTAATTTAATAACATTGATATTTTGTATTTATTAAAATACCCCATAATGAGTAAAAAGTCAAGTCAAAAAACCACACTCTTAAGTTGTTTTAAGAAAGATGAAACTGATAAGCATAGTAGCGAAGACACCAAACCAACAACAGAATCGTTGATTTTTGCAGAGTCTCTTTCAAATGTAAAATGTACGTCTAAACACCGCTTATCGAATATTAACAGTGAGTGGTTTAAAAAATTCCATTCATTAGTGAAAGATAATGGAATGATGTGTTCCACATGTATGAAATACGGAAAGAGATGACACACAAACAAGGAAATTAACAAAAACATCTGAGCTCAAAGAGTCTTTTCCAAATTTAGCAAAACTGTTGGACTGGCCATATCTGTGAGAACAGCTGAATGTGAAAGGGGTTTCTCTGCATTAAAAAGGATAAAAACCTGTATGAGGAATTGCATCACTCAGAACACTAAATAATCTGATGCTGATTTCACTGAAGGGACCAGATCCAACAGATTTTAATCGAAAAAGCTGCTGACAACGGCTCCTAAGAAGAAGAAAAGAATTAATGTATAGAATTTTAAGCTGTGAGCATTACAACGTTTTTCATTACTTAATGAGAAATAAGAAAAATCCTAGTCTTGTTTGTTATAATTACTATATAAAATATTATCCTTGAAGTAATTTCTGATAAAATTGCTATTTTAATTTGTTATGAAAAAGGGTCTTTCTTAACTCATTCAAAATTTTTGTACACCCGGCTGGTAAAAATTTTTGGGGAGAACAGCTTTGAAAATAACCTGCTTGTTTTGCATTTTCTCTTCATCTATTTTTAATGCACCATGCTAAAGAAGCATTTTGTAAATTTCTTTGTAAACTTTTGATAAAATGCAAATCCCATCCACAGGGCCTGATCAGAAGTTCAATTTGGATGATTGGAATAGACATCTCAGCAGCATCCATGTATAAAAAGTGAATTCCAGATAAGATTTATGTAGGCATATTTGAATGGCAGGTTAGAAAAGTTGTGCAAGAGAAACTTAAGAATGAAGAGGTTGGGTTGAATCAAATAGGAATCATTAGGATCAGATTTTCACATTAAGACAAATATTCATAATAGTGCTTCATGGTATGAACAACACCAAGAGATAAATATATAATTAAGACAAGTAATTCAGAAATTATTGGAATGTAATAGCAAACTGTATTAAAGTTTTGTAGAACCAGAAAAAGAATATTACATGCTACAATTATGTGATGCAAACAAGATATTTTATCGAGTAGTACAAAGTCTCATTAGGCCTGGCATCAAAATTGGAGATATTCAACTCAGCTCTATATATTATGCAGATCATTATTATTATTAACATTTGACCTCCAAGGAGTCCGAGACTCATCATGGGAGGTACACACTATTGCACACAATGCTCATCCAACTGTGCTTTAAACTGATTCAATGTGTCTACACCCACAACACACTCAGCAATGCATTCCACTCACCAACCACTCTCCATGCGAAGAACCTACTCCTCACTCCTCTTTATACAGTTTCTAATCAATAATGCATTATACACCTAAATCAGTTCAGTACGAGTCATTAGGATTCTTTAACTAAATTGAACTGTTGTTTCACTTTTTTTTTTTTTAATTGCTATAAATCAACAACAACAATAAAAAATAAAAAAAAAACTATGCAAATAGGCAAGAACATTGAAAATGTCAGCATTGTCAGTGTACCTATGGAACTAATACAATTTTTAGCAAAACTGACAAACTAAATTTGGAAATTGGTAATAGAATAAACAAAGCTATATGATGGGAGGCCAGTTAATAAATTCTTGTGGAATAAGAGAGAAATTAGCCAAAACACTGAACTAACAGTATACAACAATGTTCAGGCCAGTTTTAATTTATAGATGTAATGGTTGAGTTAGAAATAAAATACTGATCACAGACTGGATTTCTGAAAAAAATTATAGGAGTGAAAAGATGATACTAATGGCAGGCAATGGTTGGATGTAATATCAGGTGCATAATTCACTGTTATTCATCATCTTTATGGATCACATGATGAAGGAAAATGGCATTAGATGAAAAATGAAGGAGCTTGACATTGTAACATTCATAATTGTTTGAGCATAGCTAATCTGAGGTGGTATCACTTAAGTGGAAGAGGAATGTTAGCAAATCTGGTATTTAATTAGCAAATCAGGAAAAGACACAGAGGAAGACAAAGATCTAGATGGATTTTTATAGTTAGGCATACGGTTCATGCATACAGACATATCGGCCTTGAGAACACACGCAGTTTACGGACAAAAAAAAATACTAGTGGTGGTGGTGGAGGGCTGTGGATGGCCTTGGTGTATAATGTTTGCAGTGGTAGTTTACTGTATTTGGTGGATTAAGTGGTGGAGATGGAGAGTTGCAGAGTAGGTACTTTCCCTCGATGAGTCTTTGGACTCCTTGGAGGCATCATGTAATAATAATGATATAAATGTCTTAGAAGACCGAAACATAAGTGACAGTATTGAGACTTGAGAAATAGTAAGTGAATTTCAAAGAAAATTGTTCATATGAAGTTAGTAATTATGTTAAGCTGATCACATAATACTACACCCCTTGATGAGAGTCCATGTCAAGTTTTTAATTGTTGTGCTATTTAAAAATAGTTTTATTTTTAAAGCTGTGCTTTAAATTCGTGTCTTTGTTTTCTTTATGCTAGGTTAAAGCAGTTCCAGTTGGGATATTGGCCATTTGTGAAGGAATTTACTCCCAGAAATATTGTTCAGTTCTTACATGGTCTAACTACAACTGCAACAACTTATATACAACACAGTAGAGCATGGTTATGTTTAGCAATTAATGAAAATAGCTTGGAAAGCTATTTTCGTTCTTTCCTGCAACATCCTCGTATTATTGAAAAACACTATTCCAAACCAGCTCTAATGAGGGATGAACAGGTATGTAATTGTTTGAAGGAAAAGAAAAGTGAAAAAATTATAGGTGGCATTTTGTCTATTTCTTGCAACTGATGCAGACAGAAGTAATTGATTTACTAATAATTTAATTTCCATATATAAATAAGAAAATGGTGTATGAACATATTTTAAAAATATTTTGGATGAAACTTTTTTAAATAACGAAACCTGTAGTGAGATCATAATTAAAAGAACCACACGTATTAATCACAGTGAAAATTATTTACTTGTAAATATTTCATCCTAAGTATCTTAGGACCAGTACAGTAGTTTAAACAATAATAGGGATAACATACAGTTAGGGTGCATGATTACAATAGAATCTCATTAAACATGCATAACCTGTTACAGAAGTGTGTGTGGGGGGGGAACTAATAATTATTTTACACAATTTTGTATGACAATTTCCCATACTTCAGGGATAGTAAGAACGTCGTTGCGGTTTAAATTTGGTCTGCATAGAAAGGCTTCAGAACTTTCTTTATATAAACTTTCATGTTTATATAAAGATCTATGTAAAAGTTTAGACTTTTCCCAATGGAGCCTATGGCTTGGATTTTCTATTCCGTGTTGAGAGAGGCCAGATTTCTGAGGTCTAAAAAGACGAATGTGGTCTTGATGTTCCGAGATGTGTTTCTGAACAGACCTACCTGTCTGTCTAAAATAAGACAATTTGCATGAGCATGGAATCTCATAAACCAGGCAACATCAAAGGTGAGAGTTGGTCCATAGGAGAAAAAGAAACCGATCAACCAAATTTACAACTTGTTGCCTTCTCTTAAGGACAAACTCTCACCTTTGATGTTGCCTGTCGTTTATGAGATTCCATGCTCATGCAAATTGTCTTACTTTGGACAGACAGGTAGGTCTGTTCAGAAACGCATCTCGGAACATCAAGACCACATTCGTCTTTTTAAACCTCAGAAATTTGGCCTCTCTCAACACGGAATTGAAAATCCAAGCCATAGGATCCATTGGGAAAAGTCTAAACTTTTACATAGATCTTTATATAAACATGAACATTTATATAAAGAAAGTTCTGAAGCCCTACCACACAGACCAAATTTAAATTGCAACGACGTTTTTACTATCCCTGAAGTATGGGAAATTGTCATACAAAATTGTGTAAAATAATTATTATTAGTTTTTTTTTTCTTTCCCTCCACTTCTGTAACACGTTACACATGTTTAATGAGATTCTATTGTAATCATGCGCCCTAACTGTATGTTATTCCTATTATTCTTTAAACTACTGTACTGATGATGTCCTAAGATACTTAGGATGAAATATTTACAAATAAATAATTTTCACTTTGGTTAATACATGTGTTTTTTTTAATTTTGGATAAAAGTATGGTGGCTTTTCCATTGATTTATCTATCATTATCTCCACTGGTGTGGATATGACCAGTGGTGAGCTATGGAAATTTTAACAAAGGGCTCACATCGTCGAGCAAAAAAAAAAAAAAGTCATATTTCACACAAAAACTTTTATTAATATAGCTTGTGTATAAATTCCAATCAAACAGTATGAGAGGGCAATCAACCTCTAAAGGCGACCATTTTAAAATAAATATTTCGTGATCTAAACATGAAATGTTTGCACACGATCAACTGTGTTAATTTATCTTACATAAGAAAAACATTTTTTAACTATCAAAATATAATAAGGATGAATCTTTTATAAAACATTTGATTGGCTACTGGTTTTGCCATACGATTGGCTACCAGAAGGGAGAAGGGTAAAGATAGCTCATGCGCTTATATTATTTTCAAACTTGGGTGCATTCGTTATAGAGGAATTGAAACAATAATTCCAAATAATTTATACACTGCTGAATAGACTCATTTTTGTTAGGCTACTGTATGAGTTTGTGGCTTAATATATTTCAAAATTTTTTTTTTTGGGAAAAAAACCGTAAACAAGAAGAACAAGGGGCTTGCAAATTTAAGAAAAATTTAACAAAGGGCTCGCGCAAGCCCCCTTATAGCTCGCCACTGGATATGACTTCGTATATAAATGTCAAAACTGGTGTGGATATGACTCTTCATACAATGGATAGCAACATATATCCAAAAGGAAGTGTGTTGTACATTATGGGATACCAGGATATTAGTTTGGGATACCAGATACTAGTTTGAATATGAGTCATCTGCCTTGATATACAAGTGATATGCAAACTTTGGTTTGCTCACACTTGGGTAAAAAATATAATTTGAGATTATTTTATTATCATGATAATACCATTTTCTGGCTTATATATGGAATATAGGACATCTGCATTAATTTACTTGTAGATATTTTGATATCTACAAGTAAATTAATAACCACTTGGCCAGCCTGGCTAGCCGAGTGGTTAGCATGTCCCCTCTCCATTCAAGAGGCTGTGGGTTCGAATCCTGCTGTGAGCATGGACTTTGTGATTGTCTGTGGAAAAAATAGTGGTGGCGATCAGTGGTAAATGGCATTGGTGTAGATGCGGTCAATTGGTGGATTGTGAGTGGTGGAAGCAGAGTTGTAGAGTAGATACCCTCCCTCGATAGGACTCCCTTTAGGTGACAAATAATAATAATAAATGAGTAGGGGTCAACAAATGATGCAAAAAATCTGCTCTCCTGACATCACTCAGTATTTTAATGACGTGTTTCAATAAGTCAGTAGCAGTTCTGCAAAATGATTAATAGTATTGTACTGTGGTAGAAGTTATTATTATTTTTTTTTTATTAAATAAAAAATATTTTATTTTATTCATTCTGATGCTACTCGCCAGATAGTAAAATCTACTCACCATGGTGTGAGTGGGCGAACATATTTATCGAGCTCTATTCATGAGTTTAGCTCCTGCTGATAAGACCACAAGAAAGGTTGAAACTGGCTTGGGTAATTACCTTTCCTGTAATATATGACAATATACATATCTAAATGGGAAAGGAAATGTGCTCTGCATTATGGGATACTTGGACAATTTAATGTGAATTCATTTGCCTTCTTAATGTAAACAGTCTTGTTTACATAAAGTTGGAGTGCTTAAGGGTCAAAGCTGTATAACTGAAAGGAGACCTCCACATAGCCTTTAAAGGAATGTGGAGAACTGACCAGGGCTTCTGACCTAATGTCCAATCCTCATCTTCTCGAGGTGCACCCTGTTGGGTATCTACTTGGATACTGAACGAACGAGGATGGGCTGGTAATTTGGGATTTAGCCGACCAAATTGTATTCTTATTGGTTAAACCAAAATAAAAAAATGATGGTACAACATGACAAAATTTCATGCTGGCTGGGGCATCACCCGGTTAAACAAGGCCCCCGTTGTTTTCGCCAGGGAACCAGGGCGAACAGCGAAAAGTCAGCTACTGGAAAAAATCTGAAAACAAACCCCAACTCAACATCACCAGAGTTAAAGATCGGTACTATCAACGTAAGAAGCCTGAATGGCATAGAAATGGAGCTAGCTGAGGAATTAGATAAGTACCAGATCGACATAATAGGGGTCACTGAAACAAAAAAGACCAAAACTGGTGAGATCTTTCTGAGCAATAAATACAAAATGTTATATTCAGGCAATGACAATCAAGGAAAAGAAGGAGTAGCGATAGTATTCAACACAAAATATGAGGCTAATCTTCTTGAATGGCAGTCAGTGTCAAGTAGAGTAATGTGGGCAAATATGAGAATGGAACTGGACTTATTTGAAACTGGACAATGAGACTTATTTGTGCCTATGGTCCCACAGAAGGTTCTACTAAGGTAGAAGTGGAGGAATTTTTTTGAGGCTTTAGAAAAAGCAACTTACACAATGAAAAAGGAAAAGTTGGTCCTTGTTGGGGATCTAAATAGCAGAGTAGGAAATGATTGTGAGACATACAAAAATATTTTGGGAAAATTTGGAGAAAAGAGCAAAGCTAATAATAATGGCAAATATCTGTTGGATTTCTGCTCAGGACATGGACTGGTTATTACTAACACCATGTTCCAACATAAAAATGTGCACAAATTCACATGGAGAGAAGAGGCAAGGAATAAGAAAAGTCTCATTGACTATGTTATTGTTGATAGTGATGTTTACTCCCTAGTGCAGGACACTGCAGTGTACAGAGGATTTGAAATTGGAAGCGATCACTATTTGGTCTTGAGCAGGATAAAATCGAATTTCATAGTGAAAAGAATAACATGTAAGAAAGTTTTAAAGCGAATAAAAGTTGAGCAGCTCTCAGATGTGAACTGTTGACTAAAATACACAAAGATTATTGAAGAAAAAATGATAGAGTTTGAGAACAGGAATCAAACCTTGGAGATTCAGTGGCAAGCCTTGAAGAAAGCCCTGATTGATTCAGCTAGAGAGGCATGTGGTGAAGTTGTCTGCAAGGATAGAAAAATTAGAACTCCATGGTGAACACAGGAAGTTAAAGAGGCAGTGAAGGAAAAGAAGAAAGCATATCAAAAGTTCCTGACAAATAAGTCAGCTTGTGCTCTTAGAGAATACAGAGACAAATGCAAGCATGCTAAACACTGTGTAAAACTAGCTAAGCAAAAGTCATGGGAGGACTTTGGCAAGAATATAGAAAATAAATATCAAGAAGGTGGCAAAGTATTCTGGAGATTGTTGAAGAAGCTTAGGAATAGAGGAAAGAGTGCTGTAAAAGGAGTTAGAGATGATAAAGGTGACATTGAAGTATGGAGTAATTACTTTGAAAAACTGCTAAATGAAACAAGCGGTGATGACAGCACAGTGGTAAAAAAACACTGACCAGGCATGCAGTCAGGAATACATATCCATACTTGAAGTAGAAAAAGCCATCAAAGGCTTGAAATGTGTAAAGGCAGCAGGAGTAGATGATATTCGACCAGAAATGCTGAAGTATGGTGGTATAAGAGTCTTACAGTGGCTGCATAGTTCAGAAAGCCTGGACAGAGGGACGAATTCAATATGATTGGAGTAGAGCTCTAATAGTACCCATATATAAAAAGGGAAATAAAACTGAATGTGAACATTACAGAGGTATTTCCCTATTGAGTGTTCCTGGCAAGATCTATGCAAGTATACTTGAGAAACGGTTGAGAAGAATTGTGGAAGAATAGCTTGGTGAAGAATAAGCTGGCAGGCCAAATAGAGGCTGTCAGGATCAGATCTTCATTTTACGACAAATAGTGGAGAAATCATGGGAATATAACAAAGATCTGTATTTAAGTTTTGTCGATTTGGAAAAGGCATATGACAAGGTACCAAGAGAGAAGCTATTCAATACGCTACAGTTATATGGTGTCAGTGGGGCATTATATCAAGCAATACTTCGTCTTTATTTGAGTTGTGAGTCAGCAGTTAGAATTGAAGGAAGTACAGGAAGATGGTTTAATGTTAAATCTGGTGTGAGACAAGGATGTACATTATCCCCTCTGTTATTCATTATCTATATGGATCACATTATGAAGGAAAGTGGTATTAAACATGATATCAAAATTGGAGATGTTAATGTCAGCTCTTTGCTTTATGCAGATGATATTGTATTTCTAAATAAATCTGCTACAAGTCTGCAAGATTCTCTGACTAAATTGAATAACTGTTGTAATAGATATGATATGAAGGTCAGCAATAAAAAGACAAAGACAATGAAAATAGGCAGAATCATTGAAAATGTCAACAGTGTTGTGAATTGGAGAACCTGTGGAACAAGTAAAACATTTCAGCTACTTAGACACGATTTTTAGTGAAGATGGTAAATTGAATATAGAAATAGACAACAGAATCAGCAAAGCTGGTATGGTGGGAAGTCAATTGAATAAATTCATATGGAATAAGAGAGAAATTAGTCGGAACACTAAATGAGCTGTATACAAGACAGTGTTCAAACCAGTTTTAACTTATGGATCTCAGAGCTGGGTCAGAAGTAAAACACTTGACCAAAGACTAGAGACTGCAGATATGAGAGTCCTGAGAAAGATTATAGGCATGAACAGATGGCATCAATGGCAATATCATATTAAAAACGCGAATATAAGGAAAGAACTTGACATTGTCAGCATCCAGGAATGCATTAGCAGAGCTAATCTCAGGTGGTATGGTCACTTAAACAGAATGGGCAAAGAAAGAATAGCAAAAGAAGTGTTCTCTGCCAGGTTGGCAGCAAAACGACCCAGAGGAAGACCAAGATGTAGGTGGATTGATACGGTACAAAGTGCTTTAGACGATAGAAATATAAGATCTGATAATGTTGGAGTCTTGACAAGTAACAGACTGATTTGGAGGAAAATTGTAGATAGGAAGTTAGTAATGATGTAATTTTTTTTCATGTAGAACTATCATATCCTCTACACCCCTTGAGGGTACATGGCAGGAATTTGATGATGTAAACAGTCTGATAGTAGTGCTGATACTTCCCATATAGACTATTGTTTATTCATGCTTGGTTTGATAAAGGATGTATATATGTATTCTTATGGTAGAGTTCAGCTATAGTTCAATGTCCAATGTTGAAAGCCACTGACACTTCATGTATCTCCTGCCAGTCGCTGTGGAAGAGGTGAAGATGGCAGTCACTGATATGTTTGATAGTCTGTAGAATATTGGTGCAGTCACACGGCTGTTTACCATATTCCCTTTATGTAGGAGATAGCTTCATCAGCCCTGTTCATCCTGATTCTGTTGATTGTTGTCCATAGCCTTCTAGGAAGGATGAAGCCCGGCTTGTAGCTACAGGGGTCTTTTACAAGAGAGACCCATTTGTTGATAAATTCATAGCCCATTGTTGGTTCCACATGTTGCAAGTTTGAAGGTGCTAAGCCAGAAAAGGCTCTGGTTGTCTCAGAGTCTTTTCTGCCCTAGCACTGGCTTGACTTCAGCCAGTTTCTAAGAGAATTTATATGGGTTGAGTGGAGAGGCAGTAGGGAATTATATGTGATTTTCTCTCATTCTTTTAGTAAAGCCTGCTTTCATATATTTGGTGGGTGGGATTATGTTGAAAAACACTGGTAGGCATGGCAGAGGGATGGATTTCAGGGTCCCGTTATTATGCATATGGTTATGTTCAGTTAGAAGTCAATAATGTTTGTGTGAACACTTCTTTCAGATTGGTGCACAGTACTCTACATTAGAGTAAACAAGAGCCAGGCCTTTGAGATCATAAGTACCTCAGCTCTATAACCCCAGCTAGTTCCACTTAGTTTTGAGATGATGTTTCTCATTTTTTTTTAATTTTTTACTTTACAAATATGATTTTTATAGGTCAGACTTCTATCCTGGTTCACTCCCAGATATTGTGGATGAGGATCATGCTTGACCGTGCTGCTACAGAAAATTAGGTTGAGTTGGCAGTTTGCCTCTTTGTTGTTAGGATGGAAAGGTGTGGCCATTGTTTTGTTGGGGTTTGGCTTTAGATGCTACTGCTCAAAATATTTCTTGGGGATCTCTAAATCTGTATTCAGGGAATCAAAAGAAGGCGATTGGTGGAGTATCGCCATTGATAAAGGATAAAAACAAGAGTATGATTTTTTGTCAGATTTAATTTACTTTCTTACCAAACAAACAAAAAAAAAACTTACTACATAATTAGTCAGTTAGAAATTCTATTGAGCTTAAGTCGAAGAAATAGATGCAATAACAAACATTGTGGATAAAATCATTTCTAAAGGTAGTGTATAACAATTACAAAAGCAAAAAAAAAAAAAAAAAGGAAAGTAAGAAAACTAAGCAGTTTGGATATTAAAAAATCATATTTCTTAATGCAATATGTTACTGCATGAACTTCAAGGACAATTCCTTCCAATGTCATTTATGCATAGACCATGCAGGCTTTCAAAACCACCTCTGAAAGAATGGGATGGTCTTTATTCCCAAATGGTAAAAAGGATGAAAGTGATGTGAATATGTTGGAAGGCAACGAAATTGAGAGAATGAATGAAATCAGAAATAATGTGACGTAAGGTTCGAAAACTGGAAAAATCGAAAAAATGAATGAAACCAGAAAGTGTGACCCAAGGTTCGAAAGCATGAATGACAGCAAAAGTTTGACGCAAGGATCAGAAGTACAAAAACTCGAAAGGATGAATGAGAGTGAAAGTGTGAAGCAGGGTTTGAGAGTTCGAAAATTAGAAAGATTAAATGACAGAATGTGCTGCAAGATTCGCAAGTTGAGATGGTTAGGATTAGGCAAGAGATGAAATGGACGTGGAATGAAGTTAAGAAAATTCGGGAAATGTATGGGAAAGTGAAAATGATTAAAACATATCATGTTGATATAAAAGAGGTAATGAAAGACCCGTGAATGGCGTTGTATGGTCACTCAATTATTAAAGTTGTGTTGGATGAGAAGGTGTTTTCCAGGCGATAAAATGAGTAGAGTGATTGAGGCATTGGATATGAGAAGGAAGCAAGCAAAAGAGTTGATAGTTTTAATAGGTACGAATGACATGACTGAGAACAAAGAGCACATCAGAATGGATATCAGGAGGTTGCTTAGACGGATAAAAGAGTGTGATAGGAAAGATAGTAAGTGTGTTGCCTAGGTTACTTCATGTTACTGTAATGACAATGACAGTGGTGAGATGAGGCAGAGAGCAAGGATTGTGAATGATAAGTTAGCTGAAATGTGTGAGGAGAAAGGACTACAGTTTATTAATGTGTGGAATGAGTTTGAAGGACGAAGTGAACTATATAAGAGTGATGGACTACATTTGAGTGGTTTTGTTGTGAGTCACTTGGAGGAGAGACTACTGCTGGAAGGTAGAGAGGGGTGAGTACAGAGAATGAATCTCTGTACTCACCTCTCAGTGAATCAGAGAATGAAATAAAGAGGAACAGGGAAATGGGGAGGCTCAGGGTGAACAGAGGAAGACAGCATGAGAAAGGTGGATGCTCCAAGAGGATGTGAATGCATGTTTAAACAGGAAAGAAATGGGATGATCTGGGATCAAGAGGAAACAGTTGGACTAGAGGTGAATAGAATTAAATTACTTGGTTGGATGTTGCTATAGACCTGTAATGTGGATGGTTGTGACTATGAAATGTATAATCAAATTAGACAAGCAAATAAGAAAAGTGTGATCATTATGGGCGATTTTAATTATGGCAATATAGACTGGAATGATGAGATAGCAACTGGAAGTAAAGAAAATCGGTTTCTTGAGTTTTTGAGGGACAACTACCTTAGACAGTATGTAACAGAGGGCACACGAGGATTAAGGTTCTTGGAAATATCATCTCATCAGAGGATGCAGTTATAAATGAGGTGTTCCAATCAACCATCAATTGGTGAGAGTGACCATAAGGTGATTAACTGGGTGGTTGCCAGCACTATGAGGACCTTTGTGAGAAAAAGGTATATGTGGAACCACAAGGGGGGGGGGGGATGGACACGATTATGATGAGCTCAGTAGACAGCTTGCGGGTGTAGCATGGAATGAAGAGTTAGCTGGAAAAGAGATCAATGCAGCTTCGGGGGATTTTCAATAACTATCTAGTAGAAGCAATGTCTAAATGTATTCCAAGGGGCAGAAGGTTGAATAAGGTAGGTGTGAAACGGATGAATAGAGAGATTAAGCATGCGATACAGAGAAAAAGGGTATTATGGAGTCTGCATAAGAGAAGTGGTGATAACCAATTCAATGAGGATTACAAAGATGAGGCAAGGCAGGTGACTTGGTTTGTAAGTGTAGCAAAAGTGACCTATGAACAGCAGTTAGCTAATGAAGCTGATCCTAAGGAGTTCTTTCGATATGTAGCCAGCAAAAAAAGAATGATTATGGAAGAATGACAATGACATTGGAGAAAATGGTATAAAGACAGCTGTTGTGGAATTTGTAGTGGAGATATTTAATGAGCAGTTCATAAAGGTCTTTCAATCTTGTGAATGTGACTTCATCGAGAGATTGAGAGCGTTGATGATGGGAAGGAGAGACTGACTGTAAGTGAGCAACAAGTGTATGGGGAGTTCAGCAAACTAGATGTTAATAAGGCTGTGGGACTTGATAATATATCACCACATATTCTGAAGGAATGTTTCAGGGAGTTGACACCTGCCTTGACATATTTTTTTAATATGAGTCTTGCATTGGGTCAAGTTCCTAAGGAGTGGAAGGAGGGCAAGATTGTGTCACTTCATAAAGGAGGTGATCGAACTGAAGTATCAAACTATAGGCCTATCTATGTGTCAGGTGTTGTGGTTAATTGTTGGAGAAGCTTGTGAGAACTGGGATCCAGAGTTGTGCTGACAACAATGGTATTATCTTTGATGGACAGCATGGATTTGCTAAAGGGAGGTCATGTTTTAGTAATTTAATTATTACAATACAGTGAAAGCTGCATTAAAATATGCAGTAAAATAAATTGCATGAATTTTTCAAAAATGGTATGGTGAGGCGAGTGTAATGGTATGTGTGGGACGATGTGGATATATAGACTTGGATGACGAGATAGCATTGGGAAGTAAAGAAAATAAGTTTCTCAAGTTTTAGAGGACAACTACCTCAGGTATGTAACAGAGGTCACATGAGGATCGAGGGGGCTTGGATTTGATCGTCTCATCAGAGGATATTATTATAAATGAGGTGTCAAATCACCCACTGCTTTTCAGAGAAACTTGTGACACGAAATTAAGAAATATCAACATGTTAGCACAAAAATGATTATATTTAATATATTGCCAGATATTTCAATTTGGAATAACAAACTATCTTCAGTGGCTTAACAGGAAACAGTCTTTTACAAGGTAGAATACAAACAATTGATCATTCAAAATTAGAACGAGCCGCATGATGTTACATCGCTAATCACGATATCATTTCACTGAAGAAATGTAAACATAAGAGTGCAGAAATAAATTACATGTATAAGTTCACAATGTCATACAGAAAACTTAATTTATAAAATCATATTAAAGTTATCATTATACAGATATGGTATCCAGAAGGCATTAAAAAAAAAAAAAGTGTTATTTGGATCAAACTTTCTCATATTTTTGACAAGGATATGCAGTCATTTTGGTTCAAGTTAGGGTGGTGAGGTAAGGCCTCAGCACTCTGTTTGAATAGGCATTTGAATTTATCGTCATCTCTGTAGAAGGTGAGTTTTAGACCAGAGAATGTTGTGGTTTGTCTCTATTTCATGTTGTGCCAATCCAGACTTACTAGATTTGTTGTGAAGAATATAAGATTTTTTCTTATAGAGCTTCCGGTTTGTCCAAGTAAAAAAGATGGCAGTCAAAAAGATGGAGATGAGTTCTCTAATGATTTTGAAACAAGAAGTATGGAGTAATTACTTTGAAAAACTGCTAAATGAAACAAGCAGTGATGACAGCACAGTGATAAAAAAACACTGACCAGGCATGCAGTCAGGAATACATATCCATACTTGAAGTCGAAAAAGCCATCAAAGGCTTGAAATGTGGAAAGGCAGCAGGAGTAGATGATATTCGACCAGAAATGCTGAAGTATGGTGGTATAAGAGTCTTACAGTGGCTGCACTGCATAGTTCAGAAAGCCTGGACAGAGGGACGAATTCCCGATGATTGGAGTAGAGCTCTCATAGTACCCATATATAAAAAGGGAAATAAAACTGAATGTGAGAATTACAGAGGTATTTCCCTACTGAGTGTTCCTGGCAAGATCTATGCAAGTATACTTGAGAAACGGTTGAGAAGAATTGTGGAAGAAAAGCTTGGTGATGAACAAGCTGGATTCAGGCCAAATAGAGGCTGTCAGGATCAGATCTTCACTTTACGACAAATAGTCGAGAAAGCATGGGAATATAACAAAGATCTGTATTTAAGTTTTGTCGATTTGGAAAAGGCATATGACAAGGTGCCAAGAGAGAAGCTATTCAATACGCTGCAGTTATATGGTGTCAATGGGGCATTATATCAAGCAATACTTAGTCTTTATTTGAGTTGTGAGTCAGCAGTTAGAATTGAAGGAAGTACAGGAAGATGGTTTAATGTTAAATCTGGTGTGAGACAAGGATGTACATTATCCCCTCTGTTATTCATTATCTATATGGATCACATTATGAAGGAATGTGGTATTAAACCTGATATCAAAATTGGAGATGTTAATGTCAGCTCTTTGCTTTATGCGGATGATGTTATACTTCTAAATAAATCCGCTACAAGTCTGCAAGATTCTCTGACTAAATTGAATAGCTGTTGTAATAGATATGGTATGAAGGTCAGCAATAAAAAGACAAAGACAATGAAAATAGGCAGAATCATTGAAAATGTCAACTGTGTTGTGAATGGAGAACCTGTGGAACAAGTAAAACATTTCAGCTACTTAGGCACAATTTTTACTGAAGATGGTAAACTAAATATAGAAATAGACAACAGAATCAGCAAAGCTGGTATCGTGGGAAGTCAATTGAATAAATTCATATGGAATAAGAAAGAAATTAGTCGGAACACTAAATTAGCTGTATACAAGACTGTGTTCAAACCAATTTTAACTTATGGATCTGAGAGCTGGGTCAGAAGTAAAACACTTGACCAAAGACTAGAGACCGCAGATATGAGAGTCCTGAGAAAGATTAGAGGCGTGAACAGATGGCATCAATGGCAATATCATATTAAAAATGAGGATATTAGGAAAGAACTTGACATTGTCAGCATCCAGGAATGCGTTAGCAGAGCTAATCTCAGATGGTATGGTCACTTAAATAGAATGGGAGAGGAAAGATTAGCAAAACAAGTGTTCTCTGCCAGGTTGGCAGCAAAACGACCCAGAGGAAGACCAAGATATAGGTGGATTGATACGGTACAAAGTGCCTTAGACGATAGAAATATAAGATCTGATAATGTTGGAGTCTTGACAAGTAACAGACTGATTTGGGGGAAAATTGTAGATAGGAAGTTAGTAATGATGTAATTTTTTCATGTAGTACTGTCATATCCTGTACACCCCTTGAGGGTACATGGCAGGAATTTGATGATGATGATGAACAATTTTTTTGTTTCAAAATCATTAGCAAAAGTGTCAAACATTTTAGTACCATACAAATGAAAAAAATTTTTCCACATATTTCTTATATTGATATTCATTATTATTTCGTGACACCTCCAGGGGGATCCACAGACTCATCGAAGGAGAGCATTTACTCTACAGCTCTGTCTCCACCACTCAATCCACCAACTGCAACTACACCAATGCCATCCACCACCATTAGTATTTGCACTTCAGGCCCTTTGTCCCTTTGTTGACTCTGTGATTTGTGAGTCTTTCGGTCTTCTGATTGTGCCTAGATATTTCTTTAGCTTTATCCTGTATGATGTCTTTGACTCCCTCTCAGACTATTTCTGTATTTTTATGCACAATTCTGTATTGTGGATGTTCGTGATTGATAATTTTGCTTCTTTGAAGAAAGAAAAAGATTGTCACAAGCAATTTTATTGTTAATCACTCTTTGTATTTATTTTTTTTTATTTAAAATTTTTTATCGTTTGCAGTCATTATCTTGTTAAGTGGCCTTCTTTCAGCCACTCTATTGCATTTCAGCAAATACAAATGTGAAAGACTATTCCTGGAAAATGCCTCAGCCCTAAGAAACCTTTCAAACTTGAACAAATTTGGGTGCATGAAACTGCACTCATTCTCAGATCTTTAGCCAAATAGCCAAGCCTACCCAATTAGCCCACTGGGGGATGCCATTTAGGACTCTAGGCCTGCCTTTGGTTGCCTTTATTCAGTGTTAGTAGTAATAGCATGTGCCTGCTATTGCTTTGTGATCCCTGATGATGGCGGTGTAACGTTGCTGAAATATAGGAAGTTAAAGTTATTATAATTAATATTTATGTTATAATAGTTGTAAATAGTCAATGTATAAGCCTTTCAACCAGAAGTTGTTAATCAGTTATTCAAAAAAGAATCTATGGCCATCTAAAAACACTAGTCATATGAGCGGATAGGATTTAGGGAAAAGGATCACTGTCATACAAAAAAAAAAAAAAGGCAGATTATTAAAAAATATAATGAATATAACAGATTTCTATGCATAACTTCTATTGACTATCATTAAAGTATTTCACTTCATAGACCATGCTGCTTTTATGGATGCTCAAGCGGAAGATTGCAGCTAAAATACTCCAGCAGAGATACATTTTATTTTATACATGACTGACAAAAAAAGTCAGTCATGTAAAAAAAAATTAAAAAAAAAAAAACTGCATTTTAGTGAAAATTTATTTATTAGTGGTAACTGAGATTGAATGCACAGTAATTATCAAGTTGTTAGTAGGTTTTGTATAAAACTTTATGTAATACAGCTTACCATTAGCAAAGTCAAAATAGCAGTGAGAGCAAGAACAACTAGATATGAGGTACAAATTTCATGTGGTGAATGGTGTGGATTGCTCAGAATTCATTGTCAGGAGCATAATATGTATGTATTAGAGAACATGGAAGATGCATTTCTTGAGAGATAGAACAAGAAAGTGAGAGGGCATGGATCTGCAGACAGATATTTTAATGGATTGCATGGAAGTAAATGAGAGTTGAGACTGGGGAGTGAATATTAGACAAAAGGTGGAAGTCAGTAAGGGATGCAAGACTTAGAATGGTATCAGCCAGAAAGGTGAGCGAGAGAATGAATGCAGTGAATACAAAAGAGATTGGAAGACAGAAACAGATATGATTTCAGGAACAGAAGACAACATGACTGATTGGCTGAAAGCAAGAAACAGAAGAGCAACTTGACTGATGGAGCTGCTTTTTTTTTTTAAGCACTACTGTCCAAATCCAAGAGTTGAAGAATGAGATGAGGCATATGCACAATGAGATGAGATGGTTGATGGATATGAATGGAAGAGTGCTGCAAGAGAATAAAATGAAAGATAGTGGAGAAAAAGAAGTGGTGAATGATTCAAGAATAGTGCTGTATGAAGATTCTATTATTATAGGTGGACAATCTCATCACTATCAAATGCAGCACATTATACAATGGAAGCTGCAATTATTTGGACACATCTGTAGAATGAGTGTGGACTGGAAGATAAAGACATTCGTGTTTGGTATTATGGATGGTGTAAACAGAAGAGGTAGACCATACAGAGAATAGATAGATGACATAAAGGACTAGTGTGGAATAGGTTTATAGAAACTGTGACACTGTGCACTGGACAAAAAAAAAGTGGAAGAAGATAGTGAAGGAGGCATTGAACATCAATGGGTGGTGAGCCCATGGTTTGTGATGATGATGAATCTCATCAATCAATTAATAGATGAGATTGAGTTAAGTGACAACATTAAAACATTAGTAAAAGTTAGAAATGGTCTGTATAATGTAGTAAATATCTGTAATTGACAGCCTGGTTGACCGAGTGGTTAGCGTATCCACATTCCAGCCAAAGGCTGGAGGTTTGAATCCCACCATGGGCATGGATGTTTGTGATTGTAAGTGCAAATACTAGTGGTGGTGGATGGTAGATGGCGTGGTGTAGTTGCGGTTAGTTGTAGTTGGTGGATTGAGTGGTGGAGACAGAGCTGTAGAGTAAATGCCCTCCCTCAATGAGTCTGTGGACTCCCTGGAGGTGTCACAAAATAATAATAATGAATATCAATATAAGAAATATGTGGAAATTCATTTGTATGGTACTAAAATGTTTGACACTTTTGCTATACACAAAAAAATTGTTTAAAAATCATTAGAGAACTCATCTGCAACTGTATGAGAAAAAAAGAACTACTAGAACTTGTACCAAGTAAAGCTGTATATATCAGTGTTTTGAAACCTGTGGGAAAAAAGGGAACGTTTAGAATTAGAAGATGAAGAAACACATTATGACAGTCTTTGAGCCAGTGTGCTTTTCTAGAATCATTTAACCAGGCACCTGGATGAATTTCTTTTTTGCTTATAGAAACTACTTTTTTTTCTAAAAGAGTTTTTTAAAAAAAGTTAGAGCAAAAAGTAAAAAAAATATATCAGATACAATCAGAAGGAGATGATTCTAGTGATCACGAAGAAACGCCAACTTTTGGAAAAATGAATTACATTTAGTGGTGAGTACCACAAGGAAAAAACACAAAGTATAAATTGTTTATTCAGAGTTTCCTATGCTGTGGTATACTTCATCAGGAATTATTATTATTATTATTATTTTCGGGCTACTCCAGGGAGTCCTTAGACTCATCGTGGGAGTCCCTAAACATCATGTCCACACAACTATACGACATTCTCACAGTATCTATCATACCTTGCCTTGAACTCGCTCACTGTCATAGCACCCACAACAAATTCTGGCAGCTTATTCCACTCATTTACCACTCTAAAAGTAAAGAACCCAGCTCTAACACCACTGCTAACCACACTCTTACCCAGCTTCCATAGGTGTCCCCTAGTTCTCCCACCACCAGTCCTGATCTCCAAAATATCCTCTGAATTAATCTTATAGAATCCTTGAATGTCTCAATCATATCTCCCCTTTTCTGCCTATTCTGCAACCCACAAATCTTCAACCTGTTCTCATATGGTTCATTCCATAGACCTGCAATCATCTTAGTCACTTGCCTCTGGATCCTCTCCACCTCCTCCCCATCAAGAAGGAACCGAGGTGACCAAATCTGGGCACAGTAGTCAAGATGAGGTCTTATCAACGCTCGGTACAGAGGTACAATAACTTGCTTGTCTCTGCTCGTTAAGGTATTTTTCAACAACCAAGTGAGTTGATGAGCTGATTTAGCTACTTTCGCAATGTGCCCCCTAAACTTCATCTCCTATCCACCAACACTCCCAAGTCCCTGGCCTCATCAATCGCTTGGAGTACAGTTCCACCCATGTGGTATACTGCTGCTAATCTTTTCACCCCAAAATGCATAACCTTACATTTTGTCACATTAAATTGACATCCATTCTTCTTAGCCAAGAACTCCAATCTATCTAAGTCATCCTGCAAGACTTCGACATCTTCTGCATTCACTATTGCCCTCCCCAACTTTGCATCATCAGTGAACAAATGAGCTGTTCCACTTAAATCCTTCCCTATATCGTTAATGAGCAGATTAAACAGCAGTGGTCCAAGAACAGAACCCTGCGGCACCCCACTAGTCACAGGCCGTCTTTTGGACTCCACTCCTGAATAAACCACTCTTTTTTATCTTTCCATCAACAACCCACCTATCCATCTCACCAACCCTATATCCATTCCTATATGTTGTAGTTTACGGATTAGAATTCCATGTGGTATCCTGTCAAACGCCTTTGCCAGGTCCAGCAGTATCACTGTAAACCCATTTCCCTTATCCAGTTCAGGCGTCACCTTGTTATAAAACTTGAGCAAGTTACTCAGGCATGATCTACCCTTTACATAGCCATGCTGTCCCCTGTACAGTATCTCATTTTCATCAATCCATTCCTGTATTTTTCTCTTGACTACTTTCTCCAAGACCTTGACAACAACTCCTGATATGCTGATCGGTCGGTAATTTGCAACCATAGTCTTGGATCCTCCTTTATGCAGTGAAACTATTTTCCCCTCTTTCCACGCCTTCGCGACTAAACCAGACCCAAGACTTAGATTAAAAAACATGGTCAAGGGCACTGATAATTCCTTAGCTGCTTCACGCAAGACCTGTGTTGGTATATCATCCAATCCCACAGATGTATTCACATTAAGGTTCTGTAATAGACTATTGACCTCCACTTCATTCATCACAATTCCCGTATAAACTAATGGCTCCTTCATTTTTTCAATGTCTCCACCTGGATGATATACTTTTGCAAAGTGCGCGCTCAGTAACTCCACTATATCGACTGGTTCAGTGACCTCCTTACCATCGTCATTCCTTAAAATCATTTTGCCATGTACAGTTTTTTCTTGCTTGCAGCATATTGAAAGAACTTTTACAATGCTATGCAAGCAAAAGAGAATCTTTGGGATTCTCTTTTGCTTGCACAGCTAGTTAACTTTCATAATCGGCTTTTGCTGTTTTTACCACACTCGTTACCCTTCTGGCCTGCACTTTATACCGTTCATGTGCTTGCAGGTCACCCCTTTCTTTAAATTCCCTCCACAGTTGTTTCTTTTTTTGCAGCTCAAGCTTAATGGTGTTATTCATCCATTTAACCCCTACTTGTTTTACTATTCGGACCCTAGGTATACAATCAGCCATAACCTCCTGTAAATGCTCCTTGACCACCTCCCATGCTCTATCGACGTCCAGCCCTTGCAGTTGTACATGCTATGGCACTGATCCAAGCAATCTCCTAAGCTTGTCATACTTGCCAGCACGGTAATTCCACATATACCCTCTCTTAATCAAAAATTCCACACCTTTAGCCACCTCCCAGGTCAAGACCTTATGATCACTCTCACCAATAGGTGGCAACATGGTCATATTCATTACAGTCAAATTGTGAGATGCTATTACCAGGTCAAGCACTCTCACACCCCCTAGTATTTTCAATTACATGCTGTCTCAGATAGTTATCCCTTAATAATTGAATAAAATCCATTTCCTTCCTTACATGTGTCCTCTCCTCTTTCCAATCAATGTTACCATAATTAAAATCCCCTATAATAATTACCCTCCTTCCATTCATTTCATCAATTTGTTTATGCATACTATTTCCACCATCTATTCCATCACCTGGTCTATAGCAGCACTCAACTGTATATTTTATTCTGCCAGTCTCAATCTCACACCAAATAGCCTCAAATGAGCTCCTTTCACTATCCTGCAATACAACTTCAATTCTCCTTGGTTGCAGTTCATCAGCTATCATCAATAACACCCCTCCCCCCATTTTATTCTCTCTGTCCCTCCTAAACACACTATAACCTACACATTCTATCCCACTAACTATATCATCTTTCGTCAGCCATGTTTCACTAATGCCAATAACCTGTGGCCAGGAAGAGCCAATCAAGGCCAAAAATTCTTCCTTCTTGTTCCTAATACTCATGGCATTAGTATACATGAAATGCAGTGATCCCTTTGTCCCACCCCTATCTTGATGCGTTATTCTAAATGTCCCATTCCCATTTTTTGTCCTTAGTGCTGACTCAGGTACATTATATACATTTTTACACCCAACTCTCTCACTGATGTCTGCATATCCCCCCCCCCCCATCCTTGGTAGTTCTAGTTTCCCTGGTTCTGCACATCCATTTTCACTTCATTCAGCAGCACTTTTTCCAGTCTTCACACACCAAGTCCATTCAAATGCAGGCCATCCATCTTGTATAAGTCCTTTCGCCCATCAAACTCATTCCACACGTCCACAAATTCCACACCACACCGTTTGCATAACCTGCGCATAATGTCATTTGCGATTATGGCCCCCCTTCTAAACTCCTCTCTGTCATACCGCGGCAACAGACTCACCATTCTAACTCTGTCACTCTTTTCTTTCGCTGCCTTTAACAATACTTTCAAGTCCTCTCTCATAAAAAATTTATCACCTTTCAATTCATTTGTACCCGCCACAATTATTAATTCTTTCACCCTCTGTTTTTGCACTCTAATATTCTCACTTACATCCTTAAATTTCGCACCCGGTAAGTACGATTCAGTTACACTCCCATCTATCACTCCTCTTAATAACGAGTCACCATACAACACTCTTTCCTTCATTTCAGAAACTCGCCCACTCTTATGCTGGTTATTTACGTTAGCTGAATCACTCTGGAAAGAGTTTTGCAGGTGCTCTAATTACCGCTGCGCATTTTGTATCACTGTGCGCAACCTAGCGATCTCACTTCCTACAAATAATTCCTCATTTTTTTTTTATCATTCAAACCATTTTCTCTCTCTGTATAGTTGCTCTCACTCTTTCTTAGATCACTGCTCTCATTGCCATCTTGTACATCATAATTCCCTATCAAGCCACTATTTTCACTCACATTCTGGCTTTCTTCAACCATAGCTGTCTCACAACCTGACACATAATTCAACTCCTCACTTTGCTTACACTTTCTGCACATTCTCCCACCACTATCACTTTCAATCCAAACTCCAGCCTCATTCGGGAATGCATACATTCCACACACATCACATTGGACAAATTCTCTCACATTATGGTTTTTGAACAATGGCGTCGCATTTTTGGACGCCATTATCTTACGTCGCATTGGTGCCATATTCAAATCTATGAAATGTATCGTTAAATACTAAATTAAATAACGGAATTTACACCAAAATTACACAGACACCACAAGCTACCAAAATTAGACAATATTACCTTATGATTTTAACCTATATTCTAATTTTCATTCAAAATTATACTTAGCTTTCGGGAGCTCCCTGAAAACACGACCAACCATCTGGCCTTCTAGCGGCCAAACAAAAAAAAAAAACCTATATAAATGAATAAAATAATTTCAAAAAATTTATATTAACAGATTCTTAAAACATAAACTACCGTATATAGAACTCTTGTTAATGTGCTTAGATTTCAAACACATAGCCCATCGTTGAGCTGCACTATATAATGTCTGTCATAACCTAGTCCCCAGTTTCTTAGGTCTTATATATATATGTGCTAACCACACTAATCATCAACCATTATTGATCCATTGCTGGATGAAGGCCTTTCCAAGATGACTCCGAAAGTATCTTTTAATGGTTTCTCTTTCCCACATGATGCTCTAGCAAATCTGATGATTTGATCCACCCATCATGATTTTGATAGTGCTTTTTTTCTTATAGAATCCAGTCCATCACTTTTGTCCATAGTTAGTCTTGTTTTCGAACAATATACCCAGCCCATTGCATTACAGGATATAGGATGAATGCATTGGTTAAAAACTTTTTCTTAGGCATAGTTGAAATTGGCTTTTGAATGTTGATTGTAATTTACCAAATGCTTTCCAGCCAAGCATTGTTCATATTTTGACTTCTTCCATGATATTCTGATCCAGTGATCTGTTGTCATAAGTATATGTAATGATTCACTTGTTCTGTTTCATCATTCTCTTTGAGCATGATGTGGACTTTGAGTAAAAAATAAACTGTCATTTGCAAAGTGTAAATAGCTTGAATATCTTCTGTTTATTTTCAGACTTTTCTTCCCAATAAAGAAGTTGAGTATTTCTTCTAAACATGCTGGGTATAGTTTTGGAAATATTCTCTCACCATGTCATCTTGCCTCTCCATATTTCCACACTGTGGAGATGTTTCCATGAAAATGAATTGTTGTTGTTGTATCGCTGCTTTTGATAGTCCTTACATACAGCATCTCTGTTTATTCATATTGTAGTGCCTTTAGTATTACACAAGCTGAATCAAAGTCTTGTTGATAATCAGTAAAAACAAAGATATATTTGGTCTACCATTGGCAATAAATAGTGTTCTTTAAACACTTTGTATATCACCAATAGTCGACTAATAGTGCAGTAGTTCTTCAAGTCTTCTGCATAACCCATTTCATGTATTGTAATAAGGTTAGCCTCTTTCCTTACTCCTGGTATATTATTTTTCTTCAGATACAGGGTAAAACATTTGGCTAAGATTTTATAGATGACCTCCCCAACTGCTTTTAGAAGGTCAGCAAGGACTCCATCCTCACCTGCAGCTCTTCCATTTCTCATTACATATTACTCTACCAAGTTTTGTGTAATTAGCAGATGACTGGATATAAATTATTTTCTCTATCATTGATGTACAAGTTAGATATCACTGGCCAAAGTATAGTGGCTTGCATTACAATTAGTCACCTGCCTTCTCCTGGCTAATGCCTTTGCAAAGTCCAGCAGTATCATTATGTAGCCATTTCTTTTATCCAACTCAATTGTTAGGTTGAGTGAATTGCTTAATACCCATCCTTCACCAAACCATTTTCCTCATCTCCGATATAATTTCATATCCCTGTCTGCCCATTCTTAAATTCTGTCATTTCTCCATTTGCTTAACTACCACACCTGATTTATTGATATAATGATTTATTTTGTGATTTCTGCCTATAAATGCTGTAAACCTGTAATGCATATGGACTAATTTTTTTTACATAATCTTGAAACCGCTCTAAAAACGTACCAAACATGAAACTTTTTTTCATGCCACCCATAGGTCTTCAGCAAGTGGAGTGATGGTCTTTTACTTGTTATTGACATTAAAA
This sequence comes from Typopeltis vanoorti, assembly GCF_054136105.1. NCBI lineage: Eukaryota > Metazoa > Arthropoda > Arachnida > Uropygi > Thelyphonidae > Typopeltis > Typopeltis vanoorti. The sequence continues at coordinate 12,891,642 of NC_143554.1, forward strand.
AATTTCCACTGTGGGATTCAAACCCATTGAATATTTTGTGGAGCATGTATGCCTACCATTTGGCAAACCAGGCTGGAACTAGCTGGTTCGTAATTTGCCACCTATCTTTGAGCCTCCTCTATTCAAAATAACTGTCTTTTTCCTCTTTCCATTCCCTTGGCATCTAATCACAGCTTGGTCAGAAGGGCTGCCAATTCCCCTGCACATTGTTGTAATACATGGGCTAGGATAATTTCTGGTCTATTACCGTATTTGCATTAAGGTTCTGCAGTATCCTGATCATCTCAAGTTCATCCTTTGTTTATATCAGTCAGTGTGACATCTTCCACTTTGTTATAACATAATGAATACTGTCAGCAGTAATAGAAGACCTGAAAAGTAGACAGTTTTTTTTATGGTGTTTGATCTAATTGGTTAAAGGTGATCTGAATAATACATAAACATGATCAATTAGAACCCATGATTATTGTAATTAGCATTGGAGTCATTCAAATACCACAAGCATTGAACTTTACAATTTGATGTTGGTAATGGATTTGTTAAATATATGTGTAGTGATAACTAGGAAATAAAAGAAAATGAAGTAATAAGTTCTTCAGGCAATGATGAAGAGATTCCCTCATAGAAATTGTTAACAACAAAGTTGTCTGATTATCTAAAGGTGTCTCATTCATTAGCAGTTCTATCAGAAAGTGATCCCAACTTTGAATGAAGCTAAGCAGTGAAGGAAACAGTGCTGAAAATTTTAAATTGCTATAGTGTAATGCTACACAATAACAAGAAGGAAAGGTATTTGATTCTGGTGACATTTTAGAAGTGTTACAGCAGTTAACAAATTTTGCTTTTTTTAATATGCACATAAGAGTAAACTTGGAAGATGAATGCCACAAAATTATTATTTTTGTATGGGCACCTCCATAGAGTCTGAAGACTCATTGCAGGTAACAAACTATCCACACAATCTATCATACCTCTACTAGAACCCATTAACAGATAAAGTTCTAAAACAGATAAAATTCTGGCAGTCCATTTCATTTATTCACAACTCTCCAAGTGAAAAGGTAGTTAGTCTTCACACCCCCTACTAATCACACTTTTGCTCAACTCCCAGCGATGTCCTCTTGTTCTGCCCCAAGTGCCTGAACATTTCCTCTGCATCACTCCTGTAAACCTTTTAAGTAATTTAAATGTTTTTATCATATCCCCTCTTTTTTTGCCTATCAATCAACTTCTGCAGTCCACACACCCTCAGTCTATTCCCATAGGGAATGTTCCACAGACCACTCACCATCTTGGTTGCTTGCCTCTGAATTCTCTTCACTTCCTCATCTAAAAAAAAAAAAAAAAACCAGACCTGAGCACAGTAATCCAGATGTGGAACGTATCAAGTCTTTATAAAGAAAAATAACTTATTCATTTTTACTTGTTAGTGTGTTCTACAGTAGCCAAGTAATCTTATGAGCAATCTTAGCATTCAACTCTGTTTGCCACCACCACCCCTAAATCCCTAGCTTCATCTATTTCCTGGAGTACAGTTTCATAAATGTGGTACACAGTTTGTAATCTATTTATCCCAAAATGCATAACTTTACATTTCTCCACATTAAACTGACATCCATTATCTTTTGCCCATACTGACAGCCTATTTAAATTAGTGATAGAAGTAATTATGTCACTGCCTGGAAGTAACTGCTGCAAGAGCACATGCAGCACCTGTAAAAGTCTTGGAGACCGGCTTCTTTCCAGTAACTGAGAATTCCAGAAAATCCATGTTACACCACACTAAGCAGACAACGAAACACTATGAACTTAAGGAAACTGAAAATTTCAATGGGGGAAAGAAAAAACCAACAAAATATGCAAAACCACACTCAACAGTTACAAAATTAAAACACAATTAAAAAGAAAATAATGTTAAGAGAAAACCTTCATGAATAATACTATATATTACAATACATACATATATAACAGTTATAATACAATTACACAACAAAATGAAAAATAAAAATACAATTTGTTTTGTTTTTGACTAATAGTTTAGATACAATGGACTATAAAAGAGAGAATGTACTCTGTAGCATAATATAATTAAATATTCAAAAGGGCATTCTGTAAGTTAACTGTGTAATTATTGCTTGAGGACAGGAATAAAAAAATCGGAATGAGAAAGGCAATCTGCATCATAAGTCTGTTCTGTCTCAATGATGGGAGGCTGTTGTCCACCCCCCCCCACCCATCTCAACTCACATAAACATTACCACCATTCAGGGAAGTCATGAAGAAAATAAAAAGCAAAAAATGTGCATGTACCAGCATACACAAACTATGCTATGCGAAACATCTTTACATGCAATCCCTAGGGATTGCATATAAAGGAGTAAATTCACAGCATGTATGTGAAAAATTAGGCAATGGAAGTAACTATGCATTGCCCACTACTACCCTTTCAGCCTGAAACAGCTTATATTAGTCTGTCTGGTGATGCTTTGACTAGCTGGTGTGAAAACTGAACCATTTGGAAAAACTCCAGTTGTAATGATTTTCTTTCATCATTCTGGTTAGGAAAAGCAGAAAGTTTTGAAATTGTGTGTTTGGGGTGGGGGTGGTGGTGACAAAAACAATTTAGACTGCCATAGCAAAAGTTGGCACTGAATGGCAAAAAAGCTGACTTGTTAAATGCCTCTAAACCAAAGAAGTGGAAAGAGAACTGATTGAATCGCATTTTGTGAATAAAGAAAAAGCTGATAGATTTTGCACCAGCAGCATAAGACTGTTCACAGTCATTCTGTAAATTGTTATAATAATTTAGTGCTTAAGTTATCAAAGACAACTTGGCCTCTGTTGCTCAAGACATTGGGTGCAAAAATGCAGAGTAAGAGAACTCGTTTAAGGCAGAGGCTACATAAAATGTCTGTTTTACACCTGGCAGTCTACCCTACAAACCTCCCTTGGTTATTGACAAACTATATCTCATCATCACAAGTATAAGACGATGGATTAGTAAATGGAGCTTTGGATCGGCTGACTGGAGAGTTAGAGAGAGCATTGAATTTGAAGAATGGAAATCCAACACTGAATGACTAGGTCCTGCAGGTTGGCTCCCTAGCCAAGAAATTAGTTGCTGTTATTCCATTCAGACCCTGCATGGCTAGTGTGATTTTGGATAGCAGTAAAACAATGTCAGCTAAATAGAATAACTTTCCCATAATTCCTGGCTTGTGCCATAACCATTCATAAATCTTGAGGAACTTTCACTATGGTTGTGTACAGATATGATCAAGAACCACAAGCAATCATTGGTTGTGATTCTTTCAGCACACGGTAACTGATATAAATGGACTACATCGTTTTCCTACTAATGACAAGATTTTTCAGTGTAGATTGGGAAATGTGCAAATCCATAGTACCTATCCAAATAGAGTTTGAAAGATTAGTGAATAATCCATTAAAAGCCATATAAGACTACATGAGTTTGTCAAAGACAGAAAAGACTTATCTGCTCCCTTTCTCTTAATTGGTAAAGTTGTCGGCTCATTCTGAATATCGAGCCGATATTAATGTTCTCAGAAACTTGGCTGAATAATGACAAGTGTGTTAGCATGCCTAACTTCGATAGTGTCATGCAAAAATGAAGCAAGATTATCAGTGACTTGATAGAATTGCGGTACACCAAAACAAGAACAATAATGCACCAGCTATTATTTCCCACATTGATATTATTTACCATCAAACAGCAGGAATGTCTGTAAGCATCAAGTTGCTGGGAGATATTTGTGCTGCTGAATGTCTTTTGCCTAACAGACGAACTGTTCTCATTGCAGTCATATACTTTTCTTCAAAGTAATTGATTGAAGATATAGATTTCATTCACTTTGTTCTTCTGCCTTATACGATAGTGCTGCTGTGTTGAAGGAAAATTATCAAATACCAATGATTCTAAATGGTGACTTCAGCGTTGATTTCTCTAATCCTAGTTAGCAGGCCTTCATCAGGTTTTAAAGAGAAGTTTGACCTCATTATGAACACTAATCTTTCTATTGAAGTACCACATCTCGTCAGTGCTATGTAGTTTTCCAGTAGAGATTGTCATTTACAATCACAGGTCTGTATCATATTTTAGTTACTGCAAATCAATTGTATCTTGTATTCCTGAAATTGAAAGCCAATAAATTACATTAAAAAAATAAAAGGATTTCTTTATTTCATAACGTTTCTCATAGAACATCATTCTCGCATGTCTGGCACACATGATCTACTTTTTTTTTTCTTTTACTTTTTTTTTTTGTGGATCCCACCCATGACAGGTTGTGAAAACTTATTACATTTTGTACATTTTTAGCACTGCAGGTGGACTAAGGATTAGATAATTATTTAATGAAATAATTAAACAATTTAGCTTGCTCTAGAGTCCTAATATGGTACTTTTTTCGAGGCACTTCAGGGGTTCAGTACACAAGGTTGCGGTTTTAACTGCAGTCGATAAAAAAAAATCATATATCATCTGAAAGTTTTGGCATATGTTCATGGCACATTGAGATTCAAGCCTCATTGCCTGTTAACTGGAGAGCGAAGACAAACTCTTGTCTAGCAGACTGGTGAACCTCGTTAACCAAGGTATTATTACAGTTGTAAAAATGTGATATGAATAAATTACCATAATTAGTTATGCTGCTTGTCCTATGTCACTAGTACATGTACTTATCTGTACATGTACTAGTGAGGACATTGGAGTTTGGATTCATGGTGATTTTGAATATATGTGAATAGGAATTTTCTTGATAAGAATAAACTAGCCATCCTACAATGAATTTTAATGAATGAACATAAAAAAAAGTGCTTATTAACATGACTGCCAACTATGAGAACTCATAATTCAACATCTATATTTCATACTATCGTATGCGTACAAATTCGATACGAGATAACTTGTAGTTGACAAGCTAGATATAGTAAGGTGCTTCCTATCCATGCAGAACTAGAAACTTTCAAATAGTAATATAATCACACAAGCTCTGAAAACATTTTTACCGAAGAAAAGTTTGTAGTTATAATGACAAAGTGAAAAATATTTCAACAATTACATAGTTTTGTAGAGAAGACTATCAACCTATTGGCACCATCAGCAAGTTAGGCAAATGGCAGTTCAACGTGTTAAAAGACTAGTATTGAAGTAATTATGCAGAAAGAGTTGCATAAAATACTTCATATGAATTTTCCAAATAAATTGACTTGTTACTTATGCAGAACAAATAGACTTGAACTTGTTAAAGTTTAAGTCTTTGTTCTAGTGTCTTGTGTGTGTTGTTGAGACACCATACACAGTCTGGCTTGAACATGACGATCAAGCTGTTCTTTCATGAAACAAATTAGATTTTAACATTTTATACATAATTCAATTTCTAGAGATCTCATAAAACTAAAAGGAATGTTTTATTGATTATTTTAGAGAATGCAGCTTCTTTTAACTCAGGTTGCAGGACTGGAGTATGTTCCATTTAGCATTGCTGTGGTGAGTGTATTCAGTATTTTATTATCTCACTTAAACTGAATTGAAAAAAAATCTTGTAACATTATTAAGTAGTTAAAACTAATTAATTCAGTATTTTATTACCTCACTTAAATCAGAATAAAAAAAAAATACTTAACATTATTAAGTGGTTAAAACTAATCAAATTGAAAATAATTTTATCCATTCAAGTCAGTATCATGTTATCACTGTAGCCATAATACAAGTATCACAATCCTGGTGTAGGAATTAGAAGAACAGTTAAGATTGAACTGAATTAATCATAAACAATGAGTTGTATGGCATCCAACACTGTAGGTTAGGAGTAAGGAGTTTGGAATAGCCAGTTATCAGATTGGGGATGATTTGACATCCAAATAATCAGTGAAACTCAAATTGCAAACATTGGAATAATCAATTGTTAACCATTTCCAATGTTAGGTAATGGTTGATCATTCATATAATGGATATTGGATGTCCCAATACTTTGGTGCATAAAAAGTATAAAAACAAGTAAGAAAGTGATTGGAAATAAATCATAAGAATGGTGCATTTGGTAATAACATTCAGATCCATTTATCATTGTCATGCACCAGAGCCATCTTAGGATATGCATTAGACATAATTTTGTTTTTCCTTATTTTGCTATTAAAAAGATATTTTTGAACTAACAAATTTTTATAGTGATTCTTACTTCCAGATTTTATTAAATTCATTCGTACCAGAGCAGAATTGTTATGAACATTTCAAATTGTTTTGCTGTGCATTTAACTGTGGAGATTTGTTGCTTTGCAACAAAGTATGTTATACTTAACAAGAAATTTATTCATTTTAATCCTTTACCTAAGAATATGTAAAGAAAGTTTCTGTGTGAAATATCTTCACAACTATTTTACTTTCCTACATAACTAGACCAGTCATATGTCTTGTATATACAAATTGACCAATTGTATAATCTTGTCTGTACAAATAGACTTCCCATCATCATCAAATTCCTGGCATATACCCTCAAGGGGTGTACAGGATATGATAGTACTACATGAAAAAAATTACATCATTACTAACTTCCTATCTACAATTCCTCCAAATCAGTGTGTTACTTGTCAAGACTCAAACATTATCAGATCTTATATTTCTGTCGTCTAAGGCACTTTGTACTGTATCAATCCACCTATATCTTGGTCTTCCTCTGGGTCGTTTTGTTGTCAACCTGGTAGAGAACACTTGTTTTACTAATCTTTCTTCGTCCATTCTGTTTAAGTGACCATACCACCTGAGATTAGCTCTGCTAATGCATTCCTGGATGCTGACAATGTCAAGTTCTTTCCTAATATCCTCATTTTTAATATGATATTGGAATTTATGCCATCTGTTATATTAGATTAGATGCATATAATCTTTCTCAGGACTCTCATATTTGTGGGCTCTAGTCTTTGGTCAAGTGTTTTACTTCTGACCCAGCTCTCAGATCCATAAGTTAAAACTGGTTTGAACACTGTCTTGTATACAGCTAATTTAGTGTTCTGAGTAATTTCTCTCTTATTCCATATGAATTTATTCAATTGACTTCCCACCATACCAGCTTTGCTGATTCTGTTGTCTATTTCTATATTTAATTTACCATCTTCAGTAAAAATCGTGCCTAAGTAGCTGAAATGTTTTACTTGTTAAACAGGTTCTCCATTCACAACACAGTTGACATTTTCAATGATTCTGCCTATTTTCATTGTCTTTGTCTTTTTATTGCTGACCTTCATACCATATCTATTACAACAGTTATTCAATTTAGTCAGAGAATCTTGCAGACTTGTAGCGGATTTATTTAGAAGTATAACATCGTCAGCATAAAGCAAAGAGCTGATATTAATATCTCCAATTTTGATATCAGGTTTAATACCACCTTCCTTCATAATGTGATCCATATAGATAATGAATAACAGAGGGGATAATGTACATCCTTGTCTCACCCCAGATTTAACATTAAACCATCTTCCTGTACTTCCTTCAATTCTAACTGCTGACTTACAACTCAAATAAAGACTAAGTATTGCTTGATGATAATCATGCCCCATTGACACCATATAACTGTAGCGTATTGAATAGCTTCTCTCTTGGCACCTTGTCATATGCCTTTTCCAAATCGACAAAACTTAAATACAGATCTTTGTTATATTCCCATGCTTTCTCAACTATTTGTTGTAAAGTGAAGATCTGATCCTGATGGCCTCTATTTCACCTGAATCCAGATTGCTCTTCACTAATCTTTTCTTCCACAATTCTTCTCAACCATTTCACAAGTATACTTGCATATATCTTACCAGGAACACTCAGTAGGGATATACCTCTGTAATTCTTACATTCAGTTTTATTTCCCTTTTTATATATGTGTACTATGAGAGCTCTACTCCAATTATCTGGTATTCGTCCCTCTGTCCAGGCATTCTGAACTATGTAGTGCAGCCACTGTAAGACTTTTATACCACCATACTTCAGCCTTTCTGGTCGAATATCATCTACTTCTGCTGCCTTTCCGCATTTCAAGCCTTTGATGGCTTTTCTACTTCAAGTATGGATATGTATTCCTGACTGTATGCTTGGTCAGTGTTTTTTTATCGCTGTACTGTCTCATTTAGCAGTTTTTCAAAGTAATTACTCCATACTTCAAGAATATCTTTTTCTCCCGTTTTAATGTCACTTTCATCATCTCTTAATCCTTTTACAACACTCTTTCCTCCATTCAACAACCTCCAGAATATTTTGCCATTTTCTTGATATTTATTTTCTATATTCTTGTCAAAGTCCTCCCATGACTTTTGTTTAGCTAGTTTTACACAGTGTTTAGCTTTCTTACATTTGTCTCTATATTCTCTAAGAGCACAAGCTGACTTATTTGCCAGGAACTTTTGATATGCTTTCTTCTTTTCCTTCACTGCCTCTTTAACTTCCTGTGTCCACCAGGGAGTTCTGATTTTTTTATCCTTACAAACAACCTCACCACATGCTTCTCTGGCAGAATCAATCAAGGTTTTCTTCAAGGGTTGCCACTGAATCTCCAAGGTTTGGTTCCTGTTCTCAAAATCTTTCATTTTTTCTTCAATAATCTTTGTGTATTTTAGTCTACAGTTCACATCTGAGAGATGCTCAACTTTTATTCGCTCCAAAACTTTCTTACATGTTATTTTTTTCAATATGAAATTCAATTTTTTTCTCCTCAAGACTAAATGGTGATAAATTCCAGTTTCTAATCCTCTGTACACTCTGGTGTCCTGCACTAGGGAGAAAACATCACTATCAACAATAACATTGTCAATGAGACTTTTCTTATTCCTTGCCTCTTCTCTCCATGTGAATTTGTGCACATTTTTATGTTGTAACATGGTGTTAGTAATAACAAATCCATGTCCTTAGCAGAAATCCAACAGATATTGCCATTATTATTAACTTTGCTCTTTTCTCCAAATTTTCCCAAAATATTTTTGTATGTCTCACAATCATTTCCTACTCTGCTATTTAGATCCCCAACAAGGACCAACTTTTCCTTTTTCATTGTGTCAGTTGCTTTTTCTAAAGCCTCAAAAAATTCCTCCACTTCTACCTTAGAACCTTCTGTTTGACCATAGGCACAAATTAGTCTCATTGTCCAATTCCCCATTCTGATATCTGCCCACATCACTCTACTTGAGACTGCCTGCCATTCAAGAAGATTAGCCTCATATTTTGTGTTGAATACTATGGCTACTCCTTCTTTTCCTTGATTGTCATTGCCTGAATATAACATTTTGTATTTATTGCTCTGAAAGATCTCACCAGTTTTTGTCTTTTTTGTTTTAGTTACTCCTATTATGTTGATCTGGTACTTATCCAATTCCTCAGCTAGTTCCATTTCTTTGCCATTCAGGCTTCTTATGTTGATAGTACCGATCTTTAACTCTGATGATGTTGAGTTGGGGTGTGTTTTCAGATTTGTTCCAGTAGCTGATCGCTGTTCACCCTGGATCCCTGGCGAAAACAACGGGGGCCTTGTTTAACTGGGCGATGCCCCAGCCGGCATGAAACCTTGTCATGTTGTACTATCATTTTGTATTTTCGTTTAACCAATAAGAATACAATTTGGTCGGCTAAATCCCAAATTGCCAGCCCATTCTCATTCGTTCAGTATCCAGGTAGATACCCAACAGGGTGCACCACGAGAAGGTGAGAATTGAACATTAGGTCAGAAGCCCTGGTCGGTTCTCTGCATTCCTTTAAAGGCTATGTGGAGGTCTCCTCTCAGTTATATAGCTTTGATCCTTAAGCACTCCAATAGACTTGACATATATTTTATATATATCAAGACTAATCATATTTGAAGAACATGCTAACTAGCTGGGATGGAGAAGTTATTGTTCTATTGTACAAGGCCACGTCTGGACTACTGTGTGCAGATCTGGACACCCAGAATCTCTATGTATCAAGACTGGTTGTCTGTTCTCGCATGTACAAATTGACTAAGCATATATACTATATATGCTTAGTCCTGATATATATATATAGCATATATGTATACATATGCTATATACTGGGTGATTATAAAATAACGTCAAGTGTTCAGAGCCCTCTAGCGAGTAATATATTGGACAAAACACACCAATATTCGGTAGACGTACACAGTGGAACATGGGGATTCGATTTAACGAAAAAAAAAGTACCAAAAGTCGCCAACAGGGGAAATTTTGGCACTGTTTACCGAGTAAAATGCATTAATTTGCATTATTGCGTTTCTTTTGAGCGATCATACAATAAAAGGAAAGCCTGTGAGATTTCTTATCAATCGTAGATGAACTGCTTTTCGATGCCTCTTACCTTACGCGAGCGTGCTTTGCTAGTCAAACTCTATTATCAGCGGAACAATAATGCCAGTGCTTGTCTTGGTGATTTTCGGCATATGAAAAATTTACAAAAAGGACCGATTAGCGTAACAAACTTACAAAAACTGATTCGGCGATTTGAAACTACTGGAACTGTAGCAGTGCAGGTAGGCAGGGGATGCAAACCAATCAATCACCAACAAGTTGAACAAGTTGCAACTACTATTGTGGAACAGGAGATGACTAATGTGCAGGGTTACCAGCAGTGCATGAGCAATATCCCGGCAAACGGATATCGCATACACAACGGTGTGGAAAATCCTACATCGGATGTTGAAGTTTTACCCCTATAAAATCTAGTCATGTTCAAGAATTGCGTCCTGATGATGCGACCACACAAATCGACTTATCTTTGAGATTCTTGGTGCACATGGAAGTGGATGATGCATGGCTGGGGCAGATTTTATGGAGTGACGAAGGCGATATTAACACACGCAACTGTCGCATTTGGGCTGCAACTAATCTGCACGTGTGTCTGCAGATGCCTGTCCACTCGCCCAAAGTCACAGTGTGGTGCTGATTTATGGCATCTTTTATCATCGATTCATACTTTTACAAGGAAAATTGCCGAAATGGACCAGTGACCTGTTCCGTCAATGCTAACAGATATGCCAATATGCTACAGAACTTTGTGGTTCTACAACTGCAGCAAAGAGGATGTCTCGATTCGACCATCTTCATGCAGGATGGTGCACTACCCCACATTGGACTTCAGGTACAGCGTGTTTTATGAGAACATTTCTCTGACAGAAGAATCATTATTCGTGCATTTCCCATGCCATTACCACCGAGATTGCTTGATCTCAATCCTTGTGACTTTTGGCTGTGGGGATTTCTTAAAAGCATTGTGTATCAAGGACATGCATCCGATATTCCAACTTTGAAAGATTGAATAACGTTACACGTGAGACAGATCAATTCCAATATGTTGCAAGCCACTGTGGAAAATGTCATGCACCGTATGCAGTTCCTGGAACATCAAAATGGTGGTCATATTGAACCTCATTTGTAATTAACAATAAACATCATGAAATTGATGTGTGTTGTCTCTCATTTGCCATTTAGTCATTCATTAGTCACACTTACTAAAATTAATTTGGCAGCACCAAAATTTCTCCTGTTGGCAACTTTTGGTACTTTTTTTTTTTCGTTAAATCGAATCCCCATGTTCCACTTTGTACGTCTACTGAATATTGGTGTGTTTCGTCCAATACATTACTCGCTAGAGGGCTCTGAACACTTAACGTTATCTTATAATTACTCGGTATATCAGGACTAGTCTGTATATACTTACATGTATCAGGATCACTTAAGGGTCCAAGCTAGGTGTAGAATGACCATGCTTCTGACATAATGTCTAATCTTTGCACCTACTGAGTGAAGGAGGAGGATGGGCAGGTAATTTGGATCTTAACTGTCAAAATTATACTCTTTGTTGGCTTAAACCAGAAATAAACATGACGAAAAAACTTGTGCTTTTTTATCTGACCCAACCATGTAATGTTGCAAGAACTGTTGGAGTATTTTTAAGATTAGGGTGGTTGATAAGATTTTCACAAACCACCTTAAATTTACATTCATACCACATTCTGGTGTGATGTAAACAACAGGTACCGTGTAATGTAAACAACAGGTACCTTTCCAGTCAGTTCTATGTAGAATATTCAGGGCATGATCAGACAAGCAGATTACCATAGTTATTAAATTTAATGTGCTGTTTTTGGATAGGAATTGTGCATCGTGTTTCACCTATATAGGGCAAATTACAGGTGCAATGAATACAGGGTGGGCCGGCAGAGGAAGTGGATCCTCGGATGAGTTGAATAAGTTCTTTAATTTTGCAGGAGGTTTAAAGGTGTTCATAAATTACACAAAACCTTTTTATTCCATATTTCAAGACAAAATGATAGAAGCTTTGGAAAAATCAGGATATAGAAAAGAAATATATTAGGCTAATGAATAAACTTTACGAAAAAGCAATAGCGGCAATAAAACTTGAAAACACAGGAAAGCCATTCTGAATACAGAGAGGAATAATACAGGGAGATTCACTTTCATCCAGACTATTCAGTGCGACATTGGAATAAATATTTAAAAAATTAAATTAGGAAGAGAGAGGAATTAATATGAATCGGAAGCACCTCAACCATCTAAGATTTGCCAATGACATAGTACTCGTTGCAAAGAGTAAAGAACTACAATCTATGAAAAAATGAACAATGGTGGGAAAGCCTAAGAATGGGACTTAAAATAAATATTAAAAAAAAAAAACAAGAATATGACAAAAGAAAAGAAAGAGGACAAAATAATTACAAATGGAAAAGAGCTAGATCAAGTAGATGAATATATCTTGGACAAACAGTAAGTTTTAAAGAAAGACAAAGAAATCAACAGAAAATCATTCAAGGATTATAGAGCCTTTAATATACTGAAAGAACATATAATGGGAGAACTCCCATTGTGTTTAAGAAGGAAAATATTCAACAGCTGTGTGATACCAGTGTTTACATTTGGTAGCAAGACATGGAGCATAACAGAGAAACACTGTGAAGATCTGAGGATAGCACAGAGAAAATGGGAAAGAATGCTGAAAATTACTAAAAAGGATAAAATTAAGAATGAAGAAATAAGAAAACAAACAGGAGTAAGAGCTATAATAGAAGTAATAAGTCATGTAGGGAGAATGAGAGACAAAAGGTAGACAAGATTGATAACGGAATGGCAGCTAAGAGAGGGGAAAAGGAAAAGGGGTAGACAAAGATGGAGAGATGATATCCAGATGTGGAAAGGAGTGAAATGGTGATCAGAGACAAAAGAGAGGACAAAAATGGAAGAAGTTGGGGGTGGGGGCTATGTCCTGCAGTGGACGAAGAAAGGCTAAGAAGAAGCAACCATGAAGTTGTTGAAGTAGTGTCTTTAGCAGCAAAATATACAGTTTTTTAGTACTTGCAGAAGCTATTGCAGATTTGTGTTTACAACAAGAAAGATTGGTAGTGTAGGTCAGTCTGAGAAAGGGAAATCTGATTGTGTTTGGATATCTGGGTATTATTGAAAGTTAGGGAAAGGGATGTTGGATTTTTCTTGTGAGAGATCAGGTAGGACTGAGTTTTGGTGACATTGAAGTCTACAAGGTTGTCTTTACCCCATTGAAATATAGCCATGAGCTTATATATCAGTACATTGGCCATGGCAGATTGTGAGTGTTTCTAGCCATCAGACATTAGGAGATTTGTCATGTGAAAAGAAATGGAGGGGACTGTTATCTACAAAGCTATGGATTGGATTTGAAATCTGTGAGAGAAGAGCAGGTCATTATATACAGGAAGAAGAGAGTGGATGAAAGTACAGAATTCTGGGGTACTCCCACATTGGTGGGGGATATATACAGGTACACCATCGATTTTTCTGTTGCCCTTGGTTCTAGAGCCTTGTCAGATTAGCCATTTTGCCAGACCAGTAGTTATGTAATAATTCATCAGCACCTCTTACCCACTAATTATATCTCCCCCATGCCTCTAATACCATGGACTACTATAAACAAATATTAAAGGTGAATTAACTATGAATTAAGTGATTAAATGAAATGCATTATCATAAATGGAGTGCAAGTAGATATGGATTTGCATTTACACTTGACACCAATGTCTCCACCACTGTGAACTGGCTTTTGCTTTAGAAGCCTTAGCTAGATTAAAAGTAAGCAAAATAAGCTAAGCATCATTCAAAATCAAGGGATTACCATTAAGTGGAGATGCAATTAATTGAGCATGCTCCACATGGAACATGTGTAGGACCAGTGAACTAGTCAGTGGTTGTGGGAATTTTAAGGACACTAGTAATATTGTCTAGACTAAAGGAAGTGCTGTACCATCCATTGCCAGAAAATTGGGTACCTGTATATATGATGTGTGTGTGTGTGTGTTATTCTGTTTGTGTGTTTGTGCATACAAGTATACTATAAAGAAGTGGGGTGTCATGAGGATACTTCATGTACACACTCTGTTTTAAGAAAACTTTGGCTATAGGATTAAAACTAGACTACAATTTCTTTTCAAGTATAACATACATCATATAAGCAAGCAAAAAATCTCCTATCCAGAGTATTTTAATAACATGTGATAATCTGTTTTACTACTTGTATGGAAAATATCTGACTTTATATTGATTTAACCTTAGTATCTTTCTGCATCTTGCTCACACTGATGTAACATCAATAAAAGTTTAAACCAGTCAGGGCAGTGACCCTTCTCATAATGCATGGCAGTATGCATTATGACATCTGAAAGGAAGAGTGGTTTGCATTGTGTGATACTAAGACAATTGATGAAAGTCAACAGCTTATGTACAAGAAATATAAAGATAGTTTATATACAGACTTTGTGTATGCTTGGGTAAAGGAGTAAAACAAGAACACAGTTTCTTATCAAGTATAATATAGCATACCAAAATGGCTAAATGCATATCATTGGAATAGCCATTTAATTATTTTTGTATACACAAGTTATAAATTATGCAGAGTGGTAACTGATATTTCTGTTTTCATTAGAACAGTTTAAAAAAAAAAACTATTTAAAAAAAAAACAGTTTTTTTAATTTCAAAATTAAAAGAAAACTTTTAATTTTGCTAGAAATTAAAGTTTTCAGTATGAATTGCCCAGTTGAAATAAAAATGATGAAAATTGACACAGTTGAATTCATTTTAATGGATTTCTTTAACTTTTGTCTCACTAGTGCATCATTATTGGTGGGAATAATTTTTGCATGATGTAATTTAACCTCACAAATATTCAATTTTTCACATATGAAGGGTGTTTTAAGAAAAGTTCTTGGCCTGACATGGTGCTTGAATGTTCAAATGTTTTTGGTATTCTAGCTTTTCATCTTTATTGAGAACAAATGAGAAATGTCTCATTTGTTCTCAATAGTGTGTTGTAAAATATTTAGCACATTGTGCAGTCATCAAATATTTTGTAAATAGTGGTATGATTACAACTAAAATTAAAACTGATGTGGATGTTACTTATTGGAATCTGCTTCTTTATTTTCATTGGTTAAAAAAAAGAAAAAGTGGCAACTCTATTTAAGCATGGCAGAGATGACCCTTGCAGTGGATAACCATTAGCAGTTACAAATGAAGAAATTAACAAAAAGTCATGCTATGGGGGCTCTGAAAGACCACCAAATTAAAGGGCATGAGATTGGTAAAGAGCATGAAGATGTCAAAGGTAAGATGGATGCTGCATTTGTTGACACCTGCGTATTTGCTGTCAAATTTCAAAAGAGTTCTTGGAATGTTTTTACAAAGAATCCATGTAATTTTCTAGCATGTTTGTGACTATTGATAAAATTTGATTCTATCGCTACAAACCGTAGATGAAGGAAGAGTCTAACAATGGAAGCATCCTGAATCTCCACCTCCAGAGAAGGTAAAGGAACTGCCTTTACCTTCTCTGGAAGACTGATGTCATGACCATGTAAAGTCATGACATCAGTCTTCTGGGATATCAGTATGACAACAGTGATTATCTTCCAAACTTTGCTAACCATCTACAACACTTACATGAAAAAAATTCATGAGAAAAAGTCACAAATGCCAGCCATGAATCTGCACTAGTGGAGGCGAGACTTTTTGAACTTGGTTTCAAATTGCTGCCTTCCCCTTGTATTAGTCTGATATGGCTCTCAGACTTCTTCCTATTACTGAAATTCAAAATTTTCTTGGCTGGAAAGAAATTTTTGTCAGGTGAAGAAGTTATCGCAGTAAATCATGATAGCTCAGCTGTATAACTGCACTGTTGGACCAAGTGTATCAGCTTAAGAGAAGATTATGTTGAAAATCAGATTAAATTCAAACTAATCTGTAGTTTATTTCTATGTCAGACCATGAACTTTTCAAATATCCCTCATTCTTAATTCTAAATTGAAATGGCTTGGCACATTTCAGAAAAGCAGATTTCAATAAAATTTAATAGACAAGTTCGGGTGTTGAACATTATTCATAAACTTATTTTAACAGTATTGCAACACCAAACAAACTAAATTATAAAAAAAATATGTTTATTAACTGGCTTCTATTTTGCTGGATTTCAAACCAGCTCTTCAGAGAGCACTAAAAAACATGTTACAATTTGCACATGACAAGGAGTAAGTGATACAGTTCAAGTTGTAATGGACAAAAGATTTAAGGTCCTAATTTGGTGCCATCTAATGTTGTAAAAAAGAAGTGTTACATCTATGTATGAAACAGTCTCCCAAAAATTTGAGAGACTTATCTTAAGATAAGTCTCCCAAATATTTGGCAAATTATAACCATACTTGTTCAGGTTGGGCGAATGCTTCATAGCCATTGCTGACTAAAAATAATCTTTCTGACATATAACTAACCACTTCTATATAGCATTAATTTTCTTCCATCTAATCCTATGTGAAGGAGTGTCCAAAGTATGGTCTGCCACAGACTTGTCTTAATAATGGTAGCAAATGTAATTTTTATGTTCTCCAAGTCAGATGTTGACTGAACTTCTTGTCTGTCCATAGTAGGCCAAGTCACAGTCACAGGGAACTTCATATACTCCAGGATATGTTAGGGGAACATATTGCAGTTTATCCTTAGGAGAGCAGATAAACTGCAATATGTTTTTTGTGTTCTGAAGATGCTGGTTTGAAATCCAGCAAAATATAAGCCAGTTAATAAACATCTTTTTTTATCATTTAGTTTGTTTGGTGTTGTAATACCATTTAAAATAAGTTTTCAATAAAATTGTCCATTCAGTAACGTCACCAAATGACTTTCGTGTTGATGAACAAACAGAATGAATTTTATAGTATTCATTTACCGTGCAATGCTAAAAGAAAGAATTTTATAGTACTTTTTCATTTTGACAAAAAAAATATTATTTATGCTTTTATTGTTTCATTTATATACACATTAATTTACATGTTTGTTTTGTGTGTTATGATATTTATAATCTGAGCAGTTTGAAACTCCATGGTTGTTCATTCTGTAAATTACAGTGGTTTCCATTGATAAGCTTGTATATCTGCAGTGCTGTCTGCTTTCACAAAAAAATATTATTTATGCTTTTATTGTTTAATTTATATACACATTAATTTACATGTTTATTTTGTGTGTTATGATATTTATAATCTGAGCAGTTTGAAACTCCATGGTTGTTCATTATGTAAATTACAGGTTTCCATTGATAAGCTTGTATATCTGCTGTGCTGTCTGATTGCAAAATTAAGAAATAAAATGTTCTTTCATGACATAAATCAGTGAGTTAAATTCTGTTAAGTTATGAAGGTACATATGATGGTACTCAGATAATTTTAGCAGTGTCTCATACACATCAACTGAAGATGGTGGGCTGGTTTATTCTGTGCTGTATTTATCCAAAGTATGTCCCAGAAATAGTTGGTTCCCCAGTTTCTTAAAGTGAAAGTGTTTACTTAGTGTGATCATGAAGCAGTACTTTGCATTTGTTTAGCAGGGTGTTGTTGACTTTATTGTGGTCTGCCTTCAGACGTGGCCTGTTTGCTTGCACTTGGATAAAGGATTAAACAAGAATATAATTTCTTGGCATTTTTAATTTAATTAATAAACAAGTGGAGGGAAAAAAACTTTCTACAACTAGCTATAAACCAGAATATTTTAATAATAAGGTTATTATTATTATTATCTCTTGGTATCTCTTCTGGGTCTAGCTCCACTGATGAGACCTCAACAAAGATCAAAACTGGTCTGGGTAGTATACTTTCTCATAATGCATAGCATTATACACACCCAGAAGGATGTGCTTCTGCATAAAGGCCTCTGCATAAAAATTAATACTTCCTAATTTGTGTATATCTATTATTAAAACTACAAACATGCTTTATTATAATAAAACTTAACAGGATTCCATAGGCAAAAAAACTCTTATGATTTTTTTTTTTTTTTTAGGATAGTGCTTTTAATTGTAAAGTTGCCCGATCAGCTTCCCAACAGCAGAGAATGGATGTAGATAATATTTCAAATTATAGCCTTGGTCAAGAATCACAGGTGAATAAAGTTTGATTATAAAATTTTGCATCTAAATGCATAAATACTTTACTTCTGTGTGACTGAAATAAGATATCCTTTTAACTGTATAACACATCTATGTTTAACTCTTTATTCTTTTCATATATCAGAATTGAAAGATTCATAACATATAAAAAGAAACATAAGCTTCCTAATTCATACTTTATCTTGTCTAGACTTTGCTTTGAACATGTTCACTATATTCATTTGATTTTTAAACCAAAATAATAAGTTTCTTTAAAAGAAATAAACAAGATTTTAAATTTCAAAAAATAGATCATTAGATAAATGCAGTGAACATAGTATATTGATTTTATTTCATTACAATTAACATACAATATTGGTGTTTTGTAGCAGAACGCTGTTGCATTCGCCTTTTCAAAATATCAGTGATTGATTTAAAAACTTACTTAATTTATTTATTTGTTTATTTTTGCTTCAGAGAAATGATAATGTACTATACTGCTATCTACTGGGTTCAGAAATGAGCTTGAAAAAATTGTGTAATCACAATTTCAAAAAAAAAAATTGTGATTACACAATTTGTTATAATTATAACATAATTATAACAAATATTAAACAATATTGTTATAATTATGGTTATTACTGAATCTTTTAAATAGGTATGCACTATAAAAAAATAATAATAATCATTGACATTTTGGTTGCGTTTGTGCTCTCAGAGGCATTTGTGATTTGAGTCCAGCTGTCCTTTCCCGGTGGGATACTTATTTATAGTACTGACCTTTTTATTCTTCCTCTTTCTCATAAGTTTTATCCTGCATTCTCTCCACTTCTTTTGAATTTTTACTTTCTTGTTCTTGGACCACAATCACCACCAGGATCCAATGCCTTGCTGCCATTGATCCATGGACATCAACAAAGTCCAGGTATTGCTTTTATATAGTTTGTTCATGCATCAGGACACGACAGATAGTCCATCCATGATCAGTTAAGTAGGTCTACTTGTAAATCATTGGCTCAGCAGAAATGGAGAGAATGTAGGATAAAACTTATGACAAAAGAGAAAGAATGTAAAAGGGCAGTACCATAAATAAGTATCCCACTGGAAAAGGACAGCTGTGGTCAATGACATTGTTCAAAGTTTGCTGCAGAGCCAATATAGTAGTCTTGCCTCCCACTTTTGGCTGCAATTACTGCTTGCTGGATAGTGAATATCTACATGTGACTTTGAGGCTGATGGGAAACCTTGAATTGATTCATCTCCCTTTGAGGTATGTAGCTCCTTCATCTCCAAATTTTCAAGGGCCTTCATGTGACCACAAATGAGAAAACAAAGCCAGTTTGGGAAAATGTCATCTTTATCCAGAAGGGTTTGGAAGGTTTTCAAAGAACACATGTAAAAAAATCTGTACAGGAAATACTCTTGTCGAAACATTTGAAAAAAAAAAAAACTCCATTAAAAACAACTTCTTGCCACATTCATTTGGAGAATGCCAGTTACAGTTACACTGCTTGGCTAATCTTCCCATAATTTGATTTTGCATTCCTTACTTTGAGAGACCAGATGATTGGAGTAGACCTCTGATATAGTACCTATATACAAAAAAGAGAAAAAAACTGAATGTGAGAATAACACAGGTATTTCTCTACCGAGTGTCCCTGGTAAGATATATGCAAGTACACTTGGGAAATGGTTGAGAAGGATTGCAGAAGAGAAGTGTGGTGGTGAAGAATAAGTTGGATTCAGGCCAAATAGAGGCTATCAGAATCAGATTTTCAATTTACGACAAATAATTGAGAAATCATGGAAATATAACAAAGATCTGTATTTATGTTTTGTAGATCTGGAAAAGGCATATGACAAGGTACCAAGAGAGAAGCTACAGTTATATGGTGTCAATGGGGCATCATATCAAGCAATATGCAGTCTTTATTTGAGTTGTAAGTTAGCAGTTAGAATTGAAGGAAGCACAAGAAGATGGTTTAATGTTAAATCTGGTGTCAGACAAGGATGTACTTTATCTCCTCTGTTATTCATTATGTATATGGATCACATTATTAAGGAAAGTGGTATTAAACATGATATCAAAATTGGAGATGTTAATCTTAGCTCTTTGCTTTATGCAGATGATGTTATACTTATAAATACCATATATTCTGGAGTATAAGTCGACGTTTCAGCATTGAAAAAAAAAGTACTAAATTTTTTAGGTCGACTTATATGCGGGTCAAAAATCGATTGCTTTCCAAGAAAAAACTAGTACGTATTATACTCTGTTAAATTTATTAATAAATTTATACAAAAAGGGTAAATAAGTAAAAATATTTAGACTTATATCAAATTTATTTACAGAAAAAATTATTTACATGTTATCATCATCAAATTCCTGACAATGTACCCTCAAGGGGTGTTCAGGATATGATAGTACTACATGAAAAATTTACATCATTACTAACTTCCTATCTGCAATTTTCCTCCAAATCTGTCTGTTACTTATCAAGACTCCAACATTATCAGATCTTATACTTCTGTCTTCAAAAGCACTTTGTACCGTATCAATCTACCTATATCTTGGTCTTCCTCTGGGTCATTTTCCTGCCATCCTGGCAGAGAACACTTCGTTTGCTAATCTTTCCTCGCCCATTCTATTTAAGTGACCATACCACCTGAGATTAGCTCTGCTAACGCGTTGTCAGCATCCATGAATGGATGCTGACAACATCACACACAATATTTAAATCAACAAAACAAAACATTTAATGCAAGGTTATATGACAAATACATAAATTTAACTCCGAAAATAAGATAATACAATTTACTTAGTTCTTCAGGTCAAAACATTCATATTAAATTGGACTTGAAATCTTCAGATACAAAATTCACAGTTCTCTCAATATCGAATTCAATTATTCACGCTGATCAATACTACAGAATTTCTTGCTAAAATAATTTGCTGGTATCACTCAGTTACACTCTATATTTAACACTTAGCAAGCACTTCTAACATTATTAATCGCGGCAGTTATTGCTTTAAGAGGAATTATTTTCAAACTTCTAACTTCGGCTAAATTCAGTGAAACCCCACAGTAAATGTTAGGATATTCGAGACGGAGCTATCACTTAAACCTTCACACTGAAATAAAATAGGACTGTTCTTACCGGGATTAATCCTTAGCACATCAGATTCAATATGAGCACATTTCAAACTATATTCACTTGTTACTTCAATGGAACACTATTCAAAAGAATTCTTCAAGGAGATAACTGAATTATTATTTTATCGCGCTATACAATTCTTGATCGGCTTACTATAGGGCAGAATAATTATTCCATGTTTACTACTGTATAACAAATTGAGCTTTGTACAATCCCTCTTTATAGCGATATAGGAATACATAGTAATTCTAAAACTTAGTGGATTTATTCTGAATCTTCTATTAATCTTCCGGTCTTTTAGTTATCTTATTACGGCACTAAATTCCTATTACTGCCACCACTGACTTTACTCTCAGCTGTCTATAAGTTTTCTCCTCGTCTCCGTATACTTCTGAATGCTACTCCCTTGAATTCCCTGCCCTTCAGTCTTCTTGTTTACTTTTACCTCTCGCTTATATGCCTCCCTTCTTCCCGCCTAAAACTTGTTCACTCCGTCCAGCTCATTAATTTCTTCTCTCCCAATTATCGAAGCTCACGCCCTACGCTCACGCGTTCTATTTTATTTCTATCTCCATGGCAACGATTAGAACAGAGCGTTACATAAGGTTATACCTTTACACTGAGTAATGAAAAATAATAATAAAAATATTATAGTTACTTAATTTCTCTTTCATTTCATTTACAAATAATAATAATGAAATATATGTTACAGTTTATATAAGGCACACAAAAGTTACATACATAGAATTCCTCATAATATTATTGAAGGAATAAAGTAATAAGATAAATGTTATTTACTACAGAGTTCTTTCAATAGTATAATATACATTAAAATTATATAATTAAATAATAGCTGATAAAATTCAAGGATAATACTATAAAAACTCAAATAAACTCAAAAAATTCCAATATCGACTTGTACACCGGAATATACGGTAAATCCACTACAATTCTGCAAGATTCCCTGACTAAAGTGAATAACTGTTGTAATAAATATGGTATGAAGGTCAGCATTAAAAGTTGTAAGTCAGCAGTTAGATATTAAAGACAAAGACAATGAAAATAGGCAGAAACATTCAAAATATCAACTGCATTGTGAATGGAGAACCTATAGAACAAGTAAAGCATTTCGGCTACTTAGGCACGATTTTTAGTGAAGATTTTTAGATCAAGCAAAACTATGTATTGCTTGATATATTGCCCCATTGACACCATATAACTGTAGCATTTCTGATAGCTTCTTTCTTGGCACCTTGTAATATGCCTTTTCCAGATGGTAAATTAAATATGGAAATAGATAACAGAATCAACAAAGCTGGTTTGGTAGGAAGTCGACTGAATAAATTTATATGGAATAAGAGAGAAATTAGCCAAAACACTAAATTAGCTGTATACAAGACAGTATTCAAGCCAATTTTAACTTATAGATCTGAGAGCTGGGTCAGAAGTAAAACACTTGACCAAAGACTGAAGACTGCAGATATGATAGTCCTGAGAAAGATTAGGGGCATGAACATATGGTATCAGTGCCAATATCATATTAAAAACGAGGATATTTGGAAAGAAATTGGTATTGTCAGCATCCAGGAATGTGTTAGCAGAGCTAATCTCAGGTGGTATGGTCACTTAAACAGAATAGGAGGAGAACAAGATTAGCAAAACAAGTGTTCTCTGCCAGCTTGAGAGGAAGACCAAGATATAGGTGGAGTGATACAGTAAAAAGTGCCTTAGAAGATAGAAATATAAGATCTGATAATATTGGAGTCTTGACAGGTAACAGAGTGATTTGGAATGAAAATTGTAGATAGCAAGTTAGTAATGATGTAATTTTTCATGTAGTACTATCATATCCTGTACATCCCTTGAGGGTATACATTATCAGGAATTCGAAGATGATGGCCACCTTTCTTGGGTGCCTTGCTGTTCGTAAGCTTGAGAATGATATTTGTCAATATATCTTCATAATTTTTTTTTATTTTTAAACTCCTGTTTAATGATACTACTTATCCTGAAGTTTGCCCTATAGTTTCATATATGTCTCTTCTTAACTGCAATTCCACGTTTGGCAATCTCCCAAATCAAGATCATCCTTCCTAACTGGAGGAACTTCCTAATGTGGCCACTTCTTGGATAGATATTCTGATTTTCTGACCAGATCCAGCACATTCAAACTCAAATTCCCCTCTATCACAAGCTGTTTTAAGTAATTATCTCATAATATGTGAACAATTTCCCTCTTGCCATGTGATCTTTCCACCTTCCAGTCTTTTTGCCAATCTTTGCAGTTAAAATCTCCTGCAATAATTACTTGACCTGGCATTCATTGTTACCAGTTTGTCAGTGCATGTTATCCATACCTATTCCTTTACCTCCTGGCCTATAGGTAACAAACAGTATACAGGTAACCCTCGTATAATGCAGATGTTAGGTTCATTAGAAATGCCATGTTATATAAATCGTGTTATACGAGACTTAGGAAAAAGATCACATAGAAAAAGTAGGGTTGGGTTCCGAAATCGTTTTTTTTTTTTTAAAATTATATAAATAACAATTACATACCCAACAAAAATATATTTTTATTTAATTCAAATAATTCATGTAAGTTGCAAAAATATATAAATTATGAAACAAATACATAGCATAAAATTATAAAAATTACAGATTGTACATAAACTTCATTGCACATAATGCATAAATGTTTTAGGCAAAATAAAGTGCATATTTTAATCTTTCGTAGCATGAGGATTTGAGGATCGGTTAATAAACATTGGTTTTTGTCATGTAATCACTTTATGCATTACTACAAAACAGTAGAGTAATTCTGTCTTTAGAACTTTGAATCCAGGAGCTGATCTTTCATTTTTCGAAATAGAGGTGTGTTTTTGCATTTTTTTTCCAGTATAACCCGGATTCATCTGCATTGAACACCTGATCTGCATCATAAATATTTATAAACTGTGAGAGCTTTTTGTTTAATAAGATTTCCATCCAAAGGAATTTTCTTTCGAGTGCAATCTTCTATCCATATCATTAGAGATTTCTCAATTTTTCTCATTAGAATATCGCGTACACGAGCAACTTACTTTGCACTTACCATTGACCCAGCAATAAACACTTTCTCTAATTTTATGTTCATTTTGTTTGATTGTTCAAATTGCTGATTCATTTAAATTCAGAGTCCTTGCAACAACTCCTGGTTCCTGGTTTTTTTCCATTTTTCAACCAATCCACGATTTTAATTTTTTCTACTCACCAGAAAATAAAGTGCTCAGCTTGAGATTAACACACTTATGATTTTAATGCGCTTTCCTAGAAAACGAAGACAAATTTTCAACAATAAACACTTTATACGGTAAACAGTTGATGTACATATGTCATCATCATCATCATCATCAAATTCCTGCATGTACCCTCAAGGGGTGTACAGGATATGATAGTACTACATGAAAAAAATTACATCATTATTAATTTCCTATCTACAATTTTCCTCCAAATCAGTCTGTTACTTGTCAACACTCCAATATTATCAGATCTTATATTTCTATCGTCTAAAGCACTTTGTACCGTATCAATCCACCTATATCTTGGTCTTCCTCTCGGTCGTTTTCCTGCCAACCTGGCAGAGAACACTTGTTTTGCTAATCTTTCCTCGCCCATTCTGTTTAAGTGACCATACCACCTGAGATTAGCTCTGCTAATGCATTCCTGGATGCTGACAATGTCAAGTTCTTTCCTAATATCCTCGTTTTTAATATGATACTGCCATTGATGCCATCTGTTCACGCCTATAATCTTTCTCAGGACTCTCATATCTGAAGTCTCTAGTCTTTGGTCAAGTGTTTTACTTCTGACCCAGCTCTCAGATCCATAAGTTAAAACTGGTTTGAGCACTGTCTTGTATACAGCTCATTTAGTGTTCTGACTAATTTCTCTCTTATTCCATATGAATTTATTCAATTGACTTCCCACCATACCAGCTTTGCTGATTCTGTTGTCTATTTCTATATTTAATTTACCATCTTCAGTAAAAATCGTGCCTAAATAGCTGAAATATTTTACTTGTTCCACAGGTTCTCCATTCACAACACAGTTGACATTTTCAATGATTCTGCCTATTTTCATTGTCTTTGTCTTTTTATTGCTGACCTTCATACCATATCTATTACAAGAGCTATTCAATTTAGTCAGAGAATCTTGCAGACTTGTAGCGGATTTATTTAGAAGTATAATATCGTCTGCATAAAGCAAAGAGCTGACATTAACATCTCCAATTTTGATATCATGTTTAATACCACTTTCCTTCATAATGTGATCCATATAGATAATGAATAACAGAGGGGATAATGTAC
The DNA here is from genome assembly GCF_054136105.1 of Typopeltis vanoorti. Classification (NCBI taxonomy): domain Eukaryota; kingdom Metazoa; phylum Arthropoda; class Arachnida; order Uropygi; family Thelyphonidae; genus Typopeltis; species Typopeltis vanoorti. The sequence continues at coordinate 12,917,587 of NC_143554.1, forward strand.
ATCCTTGTCTCACACCAGATTTAACATTAAACCATCTTCCTGTACTTCCTTCAATTCTGACTGCTGACTTACAACTCAAATAAAGACAAAGTATTGCTTGATATAATGCCCCATTGACAACATATAACTGCAGCGTATTGAATAGCTTCTCTCTTGGCACCTTGTCATATGCCTTTTCCAGATCGACAAAACTTAAATACAGATCTTTGTTATATTCCCATGCTTTCTCGACTATTTGTCGTAAAGTTAAGATCTGATCCTGACAGCCTCTATTTGGCCTGAATCCAGCTTGTTCTTCACCAAGCTTTTCTTCCACAATTTTTCTCAACCGTTTCTCAAGTATACCTGCATAGATCTTGCCAGGAACACTCAGTAGAGAAATACCTCTGTAATTCTCACATGCCGTTTTATTTCCCTTTTTATATATGGGTACTATGAGAGCTCTACTCCAATCGTCGGGAATTCGTCCCTCTGCCCAGGCTTTCTGAACTATGCAGTGCAGCCACTGTAAGACTCTTATACCACCATACTTCAGCATTTCTGGTCGAATATCATCTACTCCTGCTGCCTTTCCACATTTCAAGCCTTTGATAGCTTTTTCTACTTCAAGTATGGATATGTATTCCTGATTGCATGCCTGGTCAGTGTTTTTTACCACTGTGCTGTCATCACTGCTTGTTTCATTTAGCTGTTTTTCAAAGTAATTACTCCATACTTCAAGGATATCTTTTTCTCCCGTTTTCATGTCACCTTTATCATCTCTAATTCCTTTTATAGCACTCTTTCCTCCATTCTTAAGCTTCTTCAACAACCTCCAGAATATTTTGCCACCTTCTTGATATTTATTTTCTATATTCTTGCCAAAATTCTCCCATGACTTTTGTTTAGCTAGTTTTACACAGTGTTTAGCATTCTTGCATTTGTCTCTATATTCTCTAAGAGCACAAGCTGACTTATTTGACAGAAACTTTTGATATGTTTTCTTCTTTTCCTTCACTGCCTCTTTAACCTCCTGTGTCCACCAGGGAGTTCTGATTTTTTTATCCTTACAAACAACCTCACCACATGCCTCTCTGGCAGAATCAATCAATGTTTTCTTCAGAGTTTGCCACTGAATCTCCAAGGTTTGATTCCTGTTCTCAAACTCTTTCATTTTTCCTTCAATAATCTTTGTGTATTTTAGTCTACAGCTCACATCTGAGAGCTGCTCAACTTTTATTCGCTTTAAAACTTTCTTACATGTTATTCTTTTCAATATGAAATTCAATTTTATCCTGCTCAAGACTAAATAGTGATCACTTCCAATTTCAAATCCTCTGTACACTCTGGTGTCCTGCACCAGGGAGAAAACATCACTATCAACAATAACATAGTCAATGAGACTTTTCTTATTCCTAGCCTCTGCTCTCCATGTGAATTTGTGCACATTTTTATGTTGGAACATGGTGGTAGCAATAACCAGTCCATGTCCTGAGCAGAAATCCAACAGATATTTGCCATTATTATTAGCTTTGCTCTTTTCTCCAAATTTTCCCAAAATATTTTTGTATGTCTCACAATCATTTCCTACTCTGCTATTTAGATCCCCAACAAGGACCAACTTTTCCTTTTTTATTGTCAGTTGCTTTTTCTAAAGCCTCAAAAAATTCCTCCACTTCTACCTTAGTAGAACCTTCTGTGGGACCATAGGCACAAATAAGTCTCATTGTCCAGTTCCCCATTCTTATATTTGCCCACATTACTCTACTTGAGACTGACTGCCATTCAAGAAGATTAGCCTCGTATTTTGTGTTGAATACTATGGCTACTCCTTCTTTTCCTTGATTGTCATTGCCTGAATATAACATTTTGTATTTATTGCTCAGAAAGATCTCACCAGTTTTGGTCTTTTTTGTTTCAGTCACCCCTATTATGTCGATCTGGTACTTATCTAATTCCTCAGCTAGCTCCATTTCTTTGCCATTCAGGCTTCTTACATTGATAGTACCGATCTTTAACTCTGGTGATGTTGAGTTGGGGTTTATTTTCAGATTTGTTCCAGTAGCTGACTTTTCGCTGTTCGCCCTGGTTCCCTGGCGAAAACAACGGGGGCCTTGTTTAACCGGGCGATGCCCCAGCCGGCATGAAATTTTGTCATGTTGTACCATCATTCTATATTTTGGTTTAACCAATAAGAATACAATTTGGTCGGCTAAATCCCAAATTGCCATGTGTACATACGTACTAAAGGGTATTTCCTTTAATATAAATTCGCTACTCATAACTACATTCGTGATACGGGCAGACTCAAATTTTTTTTTATTATTATTTTTTATCACCTCCAGGGAGCTGAAAGACTCATTGAGGAAGGACATCCACTCTACAACTCTGTCTCCACCACTCACAATTCACCAACTGACAGCAACTACACCAACGCCATCTATCGCCGATCACCACCACTAGTATTTCCACAGACAATCGCAAACATCCATGCCCACGGCAGGATGTTTGTGATTTTAACGAAGATAAAATTTGATTTTCAAGTCACACGGTGAAAAACATATGAAAAGATAAAGGGTTACTACAATTTGTAGACCGTGTTTTTATTGATACCGCATTGTATAAGTACCGCGCTGAACAAGGGTTAATACAGTTTGTAGACCGCGTTGTATAGGTACCGCATTATATTGGCCTCTGTCTTACATCAGATTATCTCAAATGTACTCCCTTCCACATCTGTCTTCATGATGACTATCTATTCTTTTTGTGGCTGTAAGTTATCTTCAATCATCAGCATGCTTTGCACATTCTGTTCTATCCTCCCTGAAAGAAAATACTATACTTTCACATTCTATCCTGTAACTATCATCTGCTGTCAACTAAGTCCACAAATTTAAAAGTCCCTTTCATTCCTAATACTTCTGGCAATTAGTATACTTAAATTGCGGTATCTATTTCCTTAGGTCCACAATTATCTTTACACCTTGCATTAATTACCCCATTCCATTTAATGATCTGAAGATTAAGATTCCATGTTTTTTGGTTAATATCACACTCTTTTGCCTCATGGGTGCCTGCACACACACACATGCTTCCTGTTTTCTGAAATTTGCACCTCCACTCGCTCAGCTAACAATGCTTTCTTGGGTCACTGAACTCTAAATCCATTTATATGAACTCTGTCAGCATTGTCTGGGTCCTACTTTCTTCATAACTATATGTACTCATTTGCAGTCACCATTTTCCTCCTTGACCACTGTCTACTGTGGAAGCACATTGAGTGTTTACTTTCTCACTCTTTTTTGCTTCTTTTGCTTTTTCTGTAACTTTTTCATACCTTCTATACAATATCTTTCACCTTACTGCTTTGCATCCTGACAGCTTCACTAATATTAATTTTCACAGAAGCAACATTTAATCCACTCTGATTAATACTCAGCATATCATACTATTACTATAAAAAATTATTAGTTTCTCTCCTTTGCTCACTTTGTCTTATGTCCCTATTTCTTATCTCATTGTTTCTTTCTCTTCTCAGCTTTACTGATTACCTATTTCTGCAGTCATTAAATCTCATGCTTTGTATACTGAAGGATTCCCTGTAAACTGCTGTTTTTTTTTTTTTTTATGTGGTCCTCTTCATTCTTTTGACTTTGCAAAATTGCACTTTATTCGACAATCTTGCTGATACACTTTTCCACATTTTATCAACATTCTCTACTCTATCACATGTTTTATTTTCCCTATGCCACTAGCATTCAGTCTTACAACCTTTGATAGGTATTTGCTCACCAGTCTTGTTTTCCTACTACAAGTCTTTATTGATAATAATGAAAAAAAAAAAAAAAAGTAGTATGCGAAAGGTGCTATGAAAATATGAGTCACCCAACTTAACAAACCAGCACACTCCCTAGCCAGAATGTTTAAAGGCTAAAAGATTACATTCCTGGTCATTTAAAAAATTTCAGTGGATTTCAATATATATATATATATATATATATAGGATAACAGCATTCTAGCAAACTTTGATATCTCATAATTTACAAACATCCTTTAAAGATGGTGTGATTGAAATTAATAGAAAAAAAAATCCAACGTATAACTTTCAGACATGTCATACAGAATAATCTATAAAATACATGATATGCAATCATGTTATTTATCTTGGTCATTTTGTTTTTTTTTAGCAAAGTTCTGTTAATAAGTGGGAATAATTGTGAGATCAAATTTTACTTTTCTAATTTCTGTATGAAGTTGCTGTCTATTAGACCCATTTTTCTTGTCTGTCTTAAAGACTTTAAAAAACCAGCATTTCAGAATAAATTTATCATACAAATAAAGTGAAAAACTATCTTCATTCTTTTATAATGTACCCAAATGAAGCTGCACATAACTCTGGAAAATCCACTTGGAAAAAAAAAATAAACAACAGATGATTAAACTCTTAAGTAGCCATTCATTACCCTTCTCCTCTTCCAGAAGAAATACTATAATGTTCTTTTACTATTCTTCTTTTGGTGTAACTGCACATTGCAGAAAGGTAGGGACCAGACTGAGAGAAACCCTGGTCCTCCAGGATATGGGTTTGCGTAAGGCTGGTTATCTTGCCTAGTTAAAAATTTCTACAGTTTAGATGTTTGAACTGGAAAATTGATCAGACCAAAACATCAGAAAACAATCAAGTAAGGATAAAGGTAACCGATTAGGAATCTTGGACATTTTAAAATTAGCCACATGGAATGTGCGAAGCATAACAAAGGAATTAGAAATAGTAAAGCAACTAAAACTAAAAATATTAATATAGCAATGATAATAGAAACGAATAAGACCATATAAGAAATGAAGACATCAGAAAAGAGCTAGATATTTATGATGTAAATGAAAAGATCAAGGAATATAGAGAGAGATATGGAAAGAACAATCTATTTAGGATGGAAAGATATCCATCTACCAAAAGAGGGATAGATATAGACCAAAGGGAAAGAGAGAGAGAGAGAGAGAGGATAACCAACAGCAAGATTGAAAGACAGTGAAGCCGGAACAGGCAAATTCGTAATCCTAGAAGAGATGGACAAGTCTGTCTCATTGTCCAGTTAAACATTCTGATATTTATCTATATCATGCTACTTGATATAGCCTGCCATTCAAGAAGATTATCCTCATATTTAGTGTTTAATATTATAGCTACTCCTTTTCCCTGATTGTTCTTGTCTGAATATAATATCTTGTATTTGTTGCCTAGAAAGATCTCGCATTTTTGTCTTTTTTGTTTCGTTAAAACCTATTACCCTATATGGAAAAAAGTATCCAGATACCTCATTCTTCAATCATGAGTGCCACCAAAAATGGATTGCAATAGATCATGTGTGCAAAAAATCATTTAAAACTGCGGATGAGCTACTCAGACATACAGTAGCTTATATCATCTACTTATGAGACATACCACGAGTGTTGATCTTACTGACTTTCAATTAGGTGTTATTATAGGATGCAATATCAGAAACTTATCTGTGTGTGAGATTGCAGAAAAATTGCTGCACCTACTGTCAACTTTTCAAAACATTATTAGTAAATGGAAATGTGAGGAACTTATGACTACCAAGAAATGTTCAGTAACGCCATGTAAATTGATGGAAAGGGACAAGAGAGTTATGAAACGTGTTGTCCATGAGTGCCATCATTCTCTTCACCAATCATCACCAAGGAAATGCAGAAGTGAATAGGAGTGTATGTGTGTGTGCATGTGCACGTGAAGACCATTCATATGGAACTGCACAAGTTAAATTTCCATGCCCGAGCTGTTGCATACAAGCCATTAATAACTTGTATGAATGCGAGTAAGCGACTTGCTTGGTGAAAAGAACATCATCGATGGACCCTAGACTAGTGTAAATGAGTGGTATGGAGTGACGAATCACGCTATATTGTTTTTAAATCTGATGGTCACAGCTGGTTGTGTCATATGCTAGGTAAACGGTATCTGCCAGCATGTGTCATCCCATCTGTTAAATTTGGTGGCAGTGTCATGGTCTGGGGATGCTTCTTGTAATGAACTAGGACCATTGGTGGTCGTGGATGTAAACATGAAGTACCCTGACATTCTAGACAATGCTACGCTACCTACACTTTACCAGTTTTATGGAGATTGGCCATTCTTGTTTCATCGTGACACTATGCCATGTCATAAAGCACGCTCCGTTTCAATGTGGTTTGAGTATATGGGTGTACAGAATTCGGAATGGCAAGCTCAATGCCCCAATCTCAATCCTATAGAGGCCCTTTAGAATGAACTTGAATGTTGGATTCAGGTTAGAATGACACGTCCAACTTCTGTATCTGAACTGACCACTGCTTTGCAAGAGGAATGGGAAAATATACCTGCTACTAGTTAACAGCATCTCATTGAAAGTTTGTCAAGGAGAGTGCACAATGCAATTGTGGCAAAAGGTGGGCCAATTCCTTATTGATTTTGCAATAAATGCAGTATTGCCAAAAAAATCACTGATGTTTGGACACTTTTCCACATAGAATATGTCAATCTGGTACTTTTCCAATGCCTCTGCTAGTTCCATTTCTTTTCCATTGATGCTTCTTATGTTGATAGTGCCAATCTTGATCTTTGCTGATGTTGAGTTGGAGATTTGTTCCAAGCTTTTCGCTGTTTGCCTGGTTCCCTAATAAAAACATGGGATCTTGTTTAATTGGGCGATGCCCCAGCTGGTATGAAATTCCATCATGTCGTACCTGGTGAGGACTGGATATCAAATCAGAAGCTCTGGTCAGTTGTTTGCATTCCTGAAAAAGGCCATGTGGAGGTCACCTCCCATTTATCCAGTCTTGATTCTTAAGTACCCCATAGTAATTTTAACATTTCTAACATAGTAGTTTTAACATTTTGTTGTATTCTTCAGTATCTAGGATGACAGTCAAGTTGCATTTGTTTGCAGGAAGATTATAAGATTCTAATATTATAATTAGATGCTATTATGAGCTGGAGAGAAGAATTGCAGAATCAGCAGAAATTGTCCTCACTCCGGTCCATTTGTAGATTCTTTATGGCTTGACATTCTCTAATAGTAACATTATCTATTGGTGGTTTTGTGTTAATTGTGAAAATGGATTCCATACAAAGTAAATTAGCTTCTTGAGGTGGAAGGAATAAACTTGCTTTCTCTATTTAAAAGCAATCAATTCTTCTCATTAAAGCCAAGGTTATTGAGAAGGTATATTAATGATCTCTTCTTAATTTGGAGCCATGTATTAGATTCTCTAAAAGAATTCCTGAACCATCTCAGCATTCAACATCTAAGAATACAATTTATCTCATCATTGGAAGCTAACGGTGCTCTCCTGTTCCTGGATACCAAATGCGTTTGTATGTCAGAAAGTGGGCATCATTTCTACATTAGGCAAATGTGCTTGCTCCCTCCTTGTAAGGGAGCAAGCACATGATGAAAAAGGATTTATAGCTCTACCAGATACCAGCTCTGTTTCACCAAAGTTAAACTTCTTAAGAAATTTAAAATCTGCACTTCTTTTTACTCTTCTATCCAAACTCCATTCCATACTCGGTACACATGACAGCCTGAGGTATCCAAAATTTTATCATCTTTGGTGTAACTGCAATGTGCCCTATTTTGGTCAGACAGAGAAATCCATTGTGTTTTTCCATATACAAGAAAAATCTCTTGTGTATGGAAGAACAAGTGAGAAACATCACGTATGGCAGAACTAGATCCAGTACACTATCTTATCACATTGTTAATTCTGCCCACCCTAACGATGAAGATTCTCTCACTCATTAAGTGATCTGGAACAATTCAGAAAACAGGTTTAGATGCTATGATGAGTTGGAGAGAAGAATTGCAGAATCACAGAAATTGTCCTCAAACGGGTCCATTTTAATATTAACTTTAGCTATACCTATCTGATTGTCACTCTTTAGCTATCCAGCCTTGCTGTACATGAAATCATGCCTATGTGAATGTGCCCAACAATACTATGGCATCCAGAATGCTTTTAATTGCCAGCAATATGTTTGCAAGCTAATTCATGTTTTTCTCTTGTAACATATATTACTGTATTTCTCTTTTCATGTTATGCATATGGTAGTCTTCTAAGAAGAAAAAACTAGTTATGCATTGAAATAATAAACAGTTTTTTCTATTTTGGTATCTATTGGCTTCTTCTAGTCATTAAATTTCTTTAAATTATGTCACATAGCTGAGTAAATTCATTGCATCAAATACACACACACAATTCTCCATTTACATGGTAGAAAGGTTCCAGAAAAAATCATGTAAATGAAAACCATGTAATAAAATAATACAGTGCATATGAAAAAATAGAAGAATGGTTTTAGATGTGAAAACCCAATACAAACAATAAGTTATTTGCAAACAAAACTTATATATATATGCATCTCTTAAAGAAAATAGTGTGTCACTAATAAAACAGAATTTCAAAAAGGTCCAAATACACCGACATGGTTATTAATTAAATTTTATTCGTCCTCACTTTCGACAGTAACTACATTCTTTTGTGTGACACTGGAATTAAATCACTTCCATCACTTAAAACACTTTGGCCGTCCTGTTCATACTGCAATGGCAAAACATTTTCTTCAATAAAAGGAACTAAATTAGCACTAATTTCCAATAATTCTGAAGGTTGATTTTTTTTTTTTTTTTTTTTTTTTTTTTTTCTGAAATCCTTAAAATCCTGTTTTGACTAGATCTTTGTATAATTCTTCATATCGCACCTTACATGACTTCAGTTCACATTTAAACTGTTCAGTATTTGGATCATCATCATCATCAAATTCCTGCCATGTACCCACATGGGGTGTACAGGATATGATAGTACTACATGAAAAAATTATATCATTACTAACTTCCTATATACAATTTTCCTCCAAATCAGTCTGTTACTTGTCAAGACTCCAACATTATCAGATCTTGTATCTCTATCGTCTAAGGCACTTTATACCATATCAATCCACCTATATCTTGGTCTTCCTCTGGGTCGTTTTGCTGCCAACCTGGCAGAGAACACTTGTTTTGCTAATCTTTCCTCGCCCATTCTGTTTAGGTGACCATACCACCTGAGATTAGCTCTGTTAATGCATTCCTGGATGCTGACAATATCAAGTTCTTTCCTAATATCCTCGTTTTAATATGATATTGCCATTGATGCCATGTGTTCACACCTCTAATCTTTCTCAGGACGCTCATATCTGCTGTCTCTAGTCTTTGGTCAAGTGTTTTACTTCTGACCCAGCTCTCAGATCCATAAGTCAAAACTGGTTTGAACACTGTCTTGTATACAGCTAATTTAGTGTTCCGACTAATTTCTCACTTATTCCATATGAATTTGTTCAATTGACTTCCCACCATACCAGCTTTGCTGATTCTGTTGTCTATTTCTATATTTAATTTACCATCCTCAGTAAAAATCGTGCCTAAGTAGCTAAAATGTTTTACTTGTTCCACAGGTTCTCCATTCACAACACAGTTGACATTTTCAATGATTCTGCCTATTTTCATTGTCTTTGTCTTTTTATTGCTGACCTACATACCATATTTATTACAACAACTATTCAATTTAGTCAGAGAATCTTGCAGACTTGTAGCGGATTTATTTAGAAGTATAACATCATCCGCATAAAGCAAAGAGATGACATTAACATCTCCAATTTTGATATCATGTTTAATACCACTTTCCTTCATAATGTGATCCATATAGATAATGAATAACAGAGGGGATAATGTACATCCTTGTCTCACACCAGATTTAACATTAAACCATCTTCCTGTACTTCCTTCAATTCTAACTGCTGACTTACAACTCAAATAAAGACTAAGTATTGCTTGATATAATGCCCCATTGACAACATATAACTGAAGCGTATTGAATAGCTTCTCTCTTGGCACCTTGTCATATGCCTTTACCAAATCAACAAAACTTAAATACAGATCTTTGTTATGTTCCCATGCTTTCTCGACTATTTGTCATAAAGTGAAGATCTGATCCTGACAGCCTCTGTTTGGCCTGAATCCAGCTTGTTCTTCACCAAGCTTTTCTTCCACAATTCTTCTCAACCATTTCTCAAGTATACTTGCATAGATCTTGCCAGGAACACTCAGTAGGGAAATACCTCTGTAATGTTCACATTGTTTTATTTCCCTTTTTATATATGGGTACTATGAGAGCTCTACTCCAATCATTGGGAATTTGTCCCTCTGTCCAGGCTTTCTGAACTATGCAGTGCAGCCACTGTAAGACTCTTATACCACCATACTTCAGCATTTCTGGTCGAATATCATCTACTCCAGCTGTCTTTCCACATTTCAAACCTTTGATGGCTTTTTCTACTTCAAGTATGGATATGTATTCCTGCCTGCATGCCTGGTCAGTGTTTTTTACCACTGTGCTGTCATCACTGCTTGTTTCATTTAACAGTTTTTCAAAGTAATTACTCCATACTTCAAGGATATCTTTTTCTCCAGTTTTCATGTCACCTTTATCATCTCTAACTCCTTTTACAGCACTCTTTCCTCCATTCCTAAGCTTCTTCAACAATTTCCAGAATATTTTGCCACCTTCTTGATATTTATTTTCTATATTCTTGCCAAAGTCCTCCCATGACTTTTGTTTAGCTAGTTTTACACAGTGTTTAGCATTCTTGCATTTGTCTCTATATTCTCTAAGAGCACAAGCTGACTTATTTGACAGGAACTTTTGATATGCTTTCTTCTTTTCCTTCACTGCCTCTTGAACTTCCTGTGTCCACCAGGGAGTTCTGATTTTTTTATCCTTGCAGACAACCTCACCACATGCCTCTCTGGCTGAATCAATGAGTGTTTTCTTCAAGGCTTGCCACTGAATCTCCAAGGTTTGATTCCTGTTCTCAAACTCTTTCATTTTTTCTTCAATAACCTTTGTGTATTTTAGTCTACAGTTCACATCTGAGAGCTGCTCAACTCTTATTCGCTTTAAAACTTTCTTGCATGTTATTCTCTTCAATATGAAATTCAATTTTATTCTGCTCAAGACTAAATAGTAATTACTTCCAATTTCAAATCCTCTGTACACTCTGGTGTCCTGCACCAGGGAGAAAACATCACTATCAACAATAACATAGTCAATGAGACTTTTCTTATTCCTAGCCTCTGCTCTCCATGTGAATTTGTGCACATTTTTATGTTGGAACATGGTGTTAGTAATAACCAGTCCATGTCCTGAGCAAAAATCCAACGGATATTTGCCATTATTATTAGCTTTGCTCTTTTCTCCAAATTTTCCCAAAATATTTTTGTATGTCTCGCAATCATTTCCTACTCTGCTATTTAGATCCCCAACAAGGTCCAACTTTTCCTTTTTCATTGTGTCAGTTGCTTTTTCTAAAGCCTAAAAAAATTTCTCCACTTCTACCTTAGTAGAACCTTCTGTGGGACCATAGGCACAAATAAGTCTCATTGTCCAGTTCCCCATTCTCATATTTGCCCACATTACTCTACTTGAGACTGACTGCGATTCAAGAAGATTAGCGTCGTATTTTGTATTGAATACTATGGCTACTCCTTCTTTTCCTTGATTGTCATTGCCTGAATATAACATTTTGTATTTATTGCTCAGAAAGATCTCACCAGTTTTGGTCTTTTTTGTTTCAGTCACCCCTATTATGTCGATCTGGTACTTATCTAATTCCTCAGCTAGCTCCATTTCTTTGCCATTCAGGCTTCTTACATTGATAGTACCGATCTTTAACTCTGGTGATGTTGAGTTGGGGTTTGTTTTCAGATTTGTTCCAGTAGCTGACTTTTCGCTGTTCGCCCTGGTTCCCTGGCAAAAACAACGGGGGCCTTGTTTAACCGGGCGACGCCCCAGCCAGCATGAAATTTTGTCATGTTGTACCATCATTTTTTATTTTGTTTTAACCAATAAGAATACAATTTGGTCGGCTAAATCCCAAATTGCCAGCCCATCCTCGTTCGTTCAGTATCCAAGTAGATATCCAACAGGGTGCACTACGAGAAGGCAAGGATTGGACATTATGTCAGAAGCCCTGGTCGGTTCTCCGCATTCCTTTAAAAGGCTACGTGGAGGTCTCCTCTCAGTTATACAGCTTTGACCCTTAAGCACCCCTGTATTTGGATCATGTGTAAGAAAATTACTTTGCAATTTTTGTAGCCATTTGAAGCCCTTCTTTAATTAATTCTGCAGTGAGTAGAATTTCTTCATCATCATCATCTTTTTTCTTTTTGACCGAGATTCTCAAGGACAGCTATTATTTCGTCATCACTAACAGCCTAGTCAACCATCAATTCTTCAATATCTGCAGGCGAGCCAACTACATATGCTAATCTGATGATATTGGGATATTCAGTTGTATGCAAAGGTACAGGGTTTTACTTTCACACATTCTGGCCAAGTAGCTTTCCATCATGCATTTAAAGTTGATGGTTTCAATTCTGATAACGGCAACTTAGCAAGTTTGATTCAATCCAGAATAGAAAATTTCTTCCTCACCTCAATAACTGTCAGTAAATTATCCATATCTCATTTATCCAAAATGTATTAGAATGTGTTTATGTAGTAAGTTTTGAAGGTAGCGATCACATCCTGGTCTAGTGGTTGTATTAATCATGTCGTATTAGATAGCAGAAAACAAAATTCCACATTCGGGTGTTCTAAAAACAGGATGGCCAGGTGCATTGTTTATAATTAACAAAACTTTAAAGTCCAGATTTTTTCCCATCAGATATCATTTAACTTCTGGAACAAAACATTGATGGAACCATTCATTAAAACTTTCTTTTGTAACCCATCCTTTTTTATTTGCCTTCCAGTGCACTGGTAATGCATTAAAATCCACACCTTTCATTGCCTGCAGTCTTAGGGATCGATTAATGAGTAATGGTTTTAATATACGATCTCCTGAAGCATTGCTGCAAAATAACAGTCACACGATCCTTGGCTGCTTTAAAGCCACCAACACTTTTTTGTGATTTCACTATATAAGTTTTACTTTGCATTTATCAGCTTACTAGTAGAATTAGTAAGCTGACAAATGCATTAAATGAATAAACGATTCAACGATGACTTCTAAGGCCATGCTAGTCCTAAATCCTTGATATACATGATGATGACTTTGCATTTGTTTACATTCTGTAGCATAGAGTAATCCCTGATATTTAAAACATCGAGGGGGTTTCCCAAAATTCAAGTTTAAAGTACATATGTACTGTACTAGGAAATGATAATTATAATGGAAATACCTTTTTTAACAGAACTGAATTCAAATAGAAATTTTAAAATAAGTGACATTTGAACCGTGTTCAATCAAAATCTAGTGTACAAATAGAATTGCTTTTGTTTTCTAAACTGTGTTATTTCGAAATCGTGTAAAAAAAAAAAAAAAAAAAAAAAAAGAATAAGAAGAAGAATAAGAATTAACTGTATATAAATTACAGGTTGGCCATAATTAAACTTCCCCTATTTAGAGCCTTATGTAGCTCAATATAAAAACCGGAATGTTGCTCTTGATATCTCCAAGTTGGTAGTCAACTCTGAAGCACAAACCGTAAGGGCAATCAGAGGAATGCCATCAGAGCCAAGAGACTTTTTTGATATTCAATTTGAACAAAAGAACTGGATATTGAGTATTTTGACATTCATTCACTTACAGGGATTTAGATAATGTTATCAATTTAAATATAGGAAAATGCAACTTTGCCTTATATCCCATTAAAAATCCTTCGCTTCCAAAAGATTAATTTTATTTGTCATTCAAGGCCTTATTTTAAATCCAAACAGCTTCTAACTTCGCTTAAGTCACAAATTATCCTACCATTGAATATTACGCTTATGCTTAGGAAGAGCTTACTAAAGGTACTGAACTCAATATAGGACAGAACAGTCAGAATGATTAATGACCTCTGTCTCACTAATATACTTGACTCACTTTCACACAGGCACTCAATTTCTACTGCTTGCATCTTCTACAAATACTTAACATGCACTGTTCATCAGAATTAGCATCATAATACTCTCACTTTCTGTCAAATCCATTCAAATGCACAAAGCAGCTAATAAACACTCAGTGCAACTCTAAAATCACAGAACAGATTTCTTCTTCTCCTTATTCATCCCTTTCACTGCTGCCCTCTGGAAGACTACAATCTTAAGTGTTTCCTAAGGAATACAATCCACAGCTTTTCAAGATAAATGTGAACAAGGTCCTTCTTGCCCATCCACAGTACTAGCATATTTATAGGTTGACTAACCTCTCTTGGATGGATTCTCTGTAAAAGTCCACCATGAAGTTCTTATTCCTTGATTAACAGTTTTATCACCAGATTTTGCCACTTGGTCTCCTATGGTTTAATTCTTATTTTCATACTCTTGAAAAATTATTTAAAAAAAAAAAAAACCTGTTAATTTTGTGATTAGAACAAGACTTTCCAATATTAATATAAATTTATTCAATAATTGAATAATTAATAATATAATTAAGTAATAGCTAATAATACTGTTTCCTCAGTTTTTACTTTGCACTTTATGCATAACACCATGCTGCTGTCACTTAAATGTGCCCATTGTTTTAGTTCTATCTTGTATTCTATTACCTTATGCCACTGTCAATGATCTGTAATTTTCAGATTGAAATTTATGGCTTTTTATTAATTCTTTTCTTGTGTTATCCTGTGAATTTTAAGAAACATTATGGCACAAGTATCCTTAAAACAACATGCAATATTTCCTTTTCTTCTTACCTGCTACCCCTTGAGGGTATGCCTCAACAGCTGCATTATATAAAATCGTCTGTGATCTTGATAAATATTCAGTCTCCTTGAACTTACCTACCATTTATTACTTACCTACTATTTCCTGATTATATCCTCTTATTTGAAATATCTCATGTTTTTCTTTTGTCATGCTAATAACAGTTATCTTAGCATGGTATTTAATATCCACTTCTTTCTCATTAAGCTGAGTTTTCACTGTTCAACCTTGATGAGAACAGGCAGAGCCTTGTTAAACGCTTTCATTCCAGTCATCATGACATATAATTATGTATTTGTGTCATTTAACCTATTACAAATGTAATTTAGTTGGCTATATTTCAAAATGGCAGCCTATTCTTGTTTATTCAGTATCCAGTTAAGTACATAGTATTGGATTGCACTATGGGAAGATGAAGATGGGACATTAGGTCAGGTATAGTATCATCCCATCAAATTAGATCTCTGTAGGGGTCTCCACCCACCTTAGGTGAACTGTAAACTTAAACATTAATAATTAATTTCCCTATAAATAATTGTTACATGCAGTTAAATTCTAAATTTTATTTTAGCTTTTCCCCCCAAGATTGAATGGAAACTTAACTTTTTGTATTTTATTTCAGGGTGCTACAATTAGTCCTGTTTCTGCAAAAAGCTTCCAGGAAGGAGATTCAGGGGTCAGTCTTGAAAGTGCCATAGAAGTCAGTAGTGATCATGATATAACCGTTTTTAATGAAGTTATTCAGAGGAACGAAAGTTCTACTTCTATTGAAAACCATTGTTTATTAGGGCACAATGGTTATACAAACTGTGATAATTGTAATCCATTAGCAGCAGATGATCGCCAAAGAATTTCACGAATTATAGAAATGAGGACAGAGTCGGAGTTAATAGAACCATCACAAACTGATGAAATTGAAGTAATTCACACCAGAGTTATTCGTCGTTGTAAGAAAACACCACCAAAAAAAAACAGCAATGCCATGATCACCAGTGGAAACTCTTTTGAAAATATGAATGAACATGTATTAGTAACGTTACAGAATGAAACTTTAGTAAATGACTCTTTTTCTGACAAAGTTAATAGGCTTAGCAAGTCTACTACAGATTCTGGATTATCACTAGAAACTCATTGCTCTTCAGATAGTGATCCAAATGATGGTAGTGAAGATCCACGAAATAAAAGGCTTTCATTTGAAATTAGTGAATTTTGTCAGGATCTTGATTTTACCTTCAAACTACCTACTGGATCAAAACAGTCTTATTCAAATCTTCAAGAACAGCTTACAAAAACGGTAACAGTGGAACCTACTGAAAATATATCAAAACCAATTGAAGAAAGAGGGACACCTGAAGGACAAGAAGATCCTGATACTGTTCAACATATAATTACAAAGAATTATAATAGCATAAGACTGCCACTCTTGCCAGGAGATGATGGAGTAGATAAAATAGAAGTAATGCCAGAAAAAGTTGAAGAGGAGGAGGAGGAGGAAATTTCAATTTATGACATTGACAAGTGGCGAGAAAGTGCTTTAATCAAAGATAAAAGAATTAATGATGAAAATAGTGTTAAATTTACATCTCAAGAAAACAATGGAAATTCGTATTCTGATTTGAAAATTGAATCAAATAATGCAGAAAGGGATGTAAACCAGAAAAAGATACTCGATCCGGTAGCTGAAGAACTAGCAAATTTTCCATTATCAGAGGAAGAGGATTTGAGTTTGAGGTAAAGTCTCACATATGTTATAGGGTTTATTCATTTAAATTCTGTGCATTTTTTGATAATTAGCCAGGCAGCTACTTGTATAATTCCATTAACTTATATCACAGGCTGACTTAAAATAGAATAAATATTGTTATTTTTTAAACATTTTATTAATTAACCTTCTGACTTAACTAAAAAAAACATTGTATTTTTTGTTTCTGCAACAGAGCATGTGATTTATCCAAACCAGGATAAATCATGAGTCAAATAAATGATTTTCACAAGAGTATTTTTGAATAAAAGTGGGATGATTGTTATTTTATTTGCTGATTATAATTGATACTAATGACTTGGGACAGAATTTGTGTTTTAAAAATGGTCTAACATAAAAGTTCATTGTATACTGCATTTGTCGAATAAAGTCCTTCAGAGTTTTTAGATTGATCTTGAGAAGTTGTGCATAACAAATTAACTTTGTTATGCACAACTGTAGTTATGCACATGCACACTTGTCTATAGTGGTGTCCTACTATAGGCAAGTGTGCATTTAGAGATTGAATACAAACCTGGATTAATGAGAATGGAAATCATTCAAGAGAGTTGCATGGATTTTTTAAGGAGAGGTCTTACTTTAGTGACTTATCAAACTTTTGTAATAGGTTGACTAGTGTATTGGACAGAGGAGATGCTTATACATTGATTTTGCTACAGCATTTGATAGAGTACCACATGTGATAAAGTACTGTTGAGCAGGATGGTGATGAATAGTCAGTCGGTAGCTTCGTTATAGGGATGATGGTTGGCCAACAAGAGCTAGATTAATCTTTATAGGTACCTGTGGCATTGCTAGAAACAATAAATTATAACCACAGTAATTAACTTTAATGAAATGAAAGTACAGATATTTCGTACTGAAAATAGCAGTACATCATCAGTGTATAGAAACAAGCAAATCAAAGGAACGGGCATACAAGATACATACAGCAGTCGGTGGTTTACCAATTAAAAGCTGTTAAATATTTATTAATATTAATTTCTAGCATGTGGCAACAGTTTTTAATTGGTTAAACCATTGACTGCTGAATATACCTCGTATTCCTGTTCTTTTGATTTGCTTGTTTCTACACACTGATGTACTATTATTTTCAGTACGAAATATCTGTACTACTTTCATTTCATTAAAGTTAATTACTGTGGTTATTGTGTAATTTATTGTTTAGAGCTAGATTATTATTTATGGGGATGCAGTGACTTAAAAAAGGAAGGTGATAAGTAGGAAGATTGAATGAGGTTTATCATGTTGCAGAAACTGCTTCAGAAGGTGGAGGAGGCAAGGGATCTGGGGATCTTAGTGAATAAGATACTTCAGTTCATGGACACTTATTGAAAGTTGTGAGGGTCACCCATAAATTGCCGTTATAATTGAATGTGAAGGAATGCAGACATGTACTGATCAGTAGGTGATACTTTCATTGTATAAGGTATCAATCCAGCCACATTTGATTTCTGCACAGAGATCACCTGGTCACCTGGCTATATTGGTGAGAAGGAAGCATTGGAGAGAGTGTAGAGGTGAGTAAGTAATATGTCTTACTATAACTGATAGTCTTACTAAAATGTAAGACTATCTCATAACTCTGAAATGGTGAGTATAAATACAAATTAAGGAAATGCAGTCAGTAAAGCTTGGAAAATAGGAGGAGAGGCGATATGATGAAGATGTGTAAATTGGTGAGAGGAGCCTATCGGATAGATGCAGGGGAATTATTGCATAGAGTGCTGGGTGAAGAGAGAATGAGAGGTCATCCCTGGAAGCTGTGTAAAGGTCATGTTAATAAGGAAGTGATAGGAGGTTTTTGCATGGCAGGTGGTGAATGAGTGGAATGCATTGCCATAGTGAATGTAGAGTGCTCCAACTCTGACTGTCTTCAAGTCAAGGTATGATAGTTATGTGAATGTTTAATTTCCTGTAATGAGTCTTTGGATTCCATGGAGGCTTGGAAGTAATACTAAATCATGTATCAAAATGTGAAAAGTTTTGGGGAGTTGAAACAAACTTTATTATTGTTTCTGATAGGCAATATAATACCAGTTAACTTTGCTAAGCTAATGTTCCTTGCATTAAAAAAAAAATTAACTGACTGTGAAGTGAACTGACTTTCATAAACCAGTTTTTACCAGGAATTCAATGAACAGTCCTGCCAAAGAAGTTCACACCACTGACTTACTTATACATGATAAATCTTCCTGCTTGGTAACATTAGCTTTTTTTCTTAATTATTTTTTAATAAGATTCTTGATTACTCTACCTCTTTAAAATAAACTTAAATATGTACCGTTTTAAAGTACTTTTTTCCTCCAACTTTAACCATAGATTGCTTTCTTATCTAGCAGAAGGCCTTTAAAAACTTACTCTAGGTAAACTGCTATAGTTAATTGAGTTTATAAACCTTGTTTTTTAAAAAAATCATTTTATATTCACATGTTAGGCTCACTGACTGCCAAGTAAATTGGCTTTTTATTGAGTTTTTTTCACTTGGTTATACTATAAATTAAAGATACCAAGACTTTACTTAAATCTAAATAACTGAATCTATCACACTCCTGTATAAAACAAAATCTGTAATAAAGTAACCTTACTATTATTAATTAAATTTGTAAAAAATTTACTTGCCTTTTAACAACGTTCACAGCATGTAATGTGCACTAGGCACAACTCATGGTATCATCAGTAATATGAATCTTGTAATAATCCTGAAGTCAGCTGATGATTTTTCCCAATTCATCATTTATTTAATTGTCATGTGTACAAATGAGTACAGTATTGATTAAAGGTTGATAGAAATATAGGATGAATGATCTAGTTATAAATAAAGATAAGTTGGTATGTCATGGCATATATACGAGGTCCGACACAAAAAAAAATGAAGTCTAACCCTATAGTTTGTGAACGGAAAGTGGGAGAAGAGAGACAAAGAGATGGTTATAGAGCATGTTCTTACCTGTCACCAAGAAACAAGCTCAACTCCATCGCTTTACTCAGTACAAGTGGATGTGTGTTCAAATATAGACGTTTTCTTACCCTTGGTCGGAAAATGTTGGAGTGCAAGAGTTAACATCAAGTTTCTTGTGAAATTGAAGAAATCCGTGACGGAAACTTTTCACCTATTGACTGAGGCTTATGGTGAAGAGTGCATGTCTCGTGCACTCGTTTTTGAATGGCATAGACAATTTTTAGAAGGCAGAGAAAGCATGAATAATGATGATTGCCCAGGCTGCCCACACAGCAGCTACCGATGACAACATTAAAAAAGTGTGAGATGTGATTCGAAAAGACAGAAGGTTGGCCATTTGAACTGTAGCTGAGAAAGTTCATTTGGACAGAGAAAGTGTTCGACACATTTTAATTGAAGAATTGATCATGAAAAAGGTTTGTGCAAAAATAGTTTCGAAAATGTTATTAGATGAACAAAAAGAACATTGCAAGGAGAACTGTGTTTACACCTTTTGCATTGCATTAAAGATGAACCAGATTTGTTGAATTCGGTAATTACTTGTGATGAAACTTGGATATTTACGTATGATACGGAAACCAAGCGACAATCAGTGTAGTGGAAGTTGAGAACATCTCCAAGATCAAAAAAGCATGCATGAGTTGTTCAAGGTTCAAAGTGGTTCGAAGTTCATGTAGATTGTTTTTTTTTCGATATTCAGGGTATTGTAATAGCAGAGTTGGGTCAAAGTGGCCAGGTGTAAATCCACAATATTATCTTGAAATTTTGACGAAATTGCGCGAATGCATGAGAAGGAAACAACCAAAATTGTGGAGAAATGGTTGGATTTTGCACGAAGACAATGCGCAGCCCATAACGCTCTGTCTGTGAAGCAGTTTTTAGCTAATTACCACGTCACTGTGTTTGAGCACCTACCTTATTCACCAGACCTGGCTCCCTGCGATTTCTGCCTCTCCAAAGATCAAGTTGGTGCTCAAAGGAACTTTTTTTTATCAGTAGAAGATGTGAAAGCAAAAATGACAGAGATCCTCAACAGCCTTTCAGAAAATGATCTACAGAATTGCTTTGAACATTGGCAGCATCGTATGAGGCTGTGCATCAACTAAGAAGGGAATTTTGAAGGAGATTGTAGTTGATTATCTCAATTTGTTAAATAAAAAGAGATACAGGCACAGTCTCATTTTTTCTATGTCAAACCTTGTATGATGTGAGAGGTGTCAGATCACATTATGAAGGCAACTGGCATTGAACCTGATAACAGAATCAAAAATGTTAATCTCAGCTCTATTTCAGGCAGATAATGTTATACTATTAAATACATCCAGTACAAGTCTGTAAGATTGACTAATTGAATAACTGCTGGATTAAATTTATCATGTGAAGATCAGGTAAAGACAAATACTATGAAAATAGGCAGGAACACTGAAAATGTTATCTGCATCCTGAATGCATAACTTAAAAAATAAGTAAAATATTTCAGCTGTTTAGATACTATTTTTTCGTGAAGATGGAAAATTATATATAATTGATAACAGATTTAACAAAGCTGGTATGCTAGGAAGTCCACTGAATAAATGTATATGGAATAAGAGACAAATTAGTCAAAACACTAAACTAGCTATATACAAGATAGTGTTGAAACCAATTTTAATTTATGGATCTGAAAGCTGGGTTAGAACTAAAATTCTTGATCAAAGACTGAAGACCATAGATATGAGAGTCCTGAGAAAGACTAGGACACTGAATGGATGGCATCAATGGCATAATCACTTGTAGTTATGATTACAAGTGGTCAATATCAGAAAGGAACTCTACAATGTTAGCATTCTGGAAATTGTAGGTATAGCTAATTTCAGGTGCTATGGTCATTTAAACAAAATGATAGTGAAAAAGTTAACAAATCAAGCAGGATGGCAGGAAAAAACCTAGAGGCAAACCAAGACTAGGCAGATTGATGTAATAAGAACTGCCTTAAAGTCCAAAATATAAGATTGACAATATTGTACAGTGCTGATAGATATAATGATGGGAAATTGTGTAATACTATTATAGTATCCTTTTCATACCATGATTTGAGGATTCATCATATCAGTAATTTATTATTATGATTCAGGCCTCCATGGAGTCACAAGACTCATCATGGGAGGATCACCCTAGAAAACAAAGCCTTTCATACCATTCCTTGAACTCATTGACCGTTCATGCTCTCACCACTATCAGGCATTGCATTCCACTGGTCATCTGCCCTCCATGCAAAGAAACCACTCCTCACCATCTTGCTCCATCCTGCTGCTCAACCAAACGAAAGAACTCAACAGTTTAAAAGTCACAATCATATCTCCTCTACTGCTATTTACCAAACTCTGCAGTCCACATGCCCTTGGCCTATCTTCATAACAAACATTGTACAGTCCTGATATCTGCTTCTGCACTCTTTACATGGTTAATTTATCCCATTCAAATCCTGGGGACCAAATTTGAGAACAATAGTCTAAGTGTGGTCTGATCAGGGTCTTATACAATGGAATGATAACCCTTTTATCTCTGCAGGTCAGTATCCTTAGTACTGCAGCAATCCTCTGGGTTACCTTCACCACCTTTGCAGTATGTTCCCTGAATTTCAGGTTTCTATCAATCATCACCCCAGATCCTTTGCTACTCCCACTTCCTCCAGTACAGTTCCTCCAACAGAGTATGCATCCTCCTATTGATGTATCCCAAACTTCAAGACTTATTTAGCTATATTAAACTCTGATACCCCCATTCATTTGTCCATCTGTCCAATTTATTCAAATCTTCTTGCAGGGCTACCACATCTGCACTATTACTAATATCCCATCCCAGCTTCACATCATCTGCAAACAACTGAATATTCACTTGCAATCCATTGAGAATGTTATTGGTATGAAGGTTAAACAATAGAGGTCCCAGTACTGGTCCTATGGGACTCCACTTGTAATCATCTTCCTCCTTGATAATGCTCTTCTATACACAACTCTGATACCTATCAGATAGCCAATCTTAAATTCAATTCACTAACCTGACATCTAAACCCAAGTGCTGCAACATAAATATCAACTTATCATGTGGTATCCAGTCAAATGCCTTTGTAAAATAAAATAAAAAAATCAACAGCTCTTGTCACTTTATTGTAAAAGGCAATCACATTACCAAAGCAAGAGTGTCCTTTAATAAATCCATTCTGATTCTCATGGATAACATTATCCTCATCTGCCCAACACTGTAAATAATCCCTCACTAATTTCTCCAAAATCTTAACAATTACTGATGAAATAGAAATTGGTCTATAGTTTGACACTTCCAGTCTGCTACCACCCTTACTCAATGGCACTATCTCACTCTCCTTGTGCACCTTTTCCAGGACTGGATTGGATTTTGCCATGGGTTTTGAGAGAATGTGCTAAAGAAATGACAGCTCTGCTGACCTAGCTTTTCAATTAAAGTCTGGTCATGGAAAAGGTGCACAAGGAGAGTGAGATAGGGCCATTGAGTAAGGGTGGTAGCAGACTGGAAGTGTCAAACTATAGACCAGTTTCTATTTCATCAGTAATTGTTAAGATTTTGGAGAAATTAGTGAGGGATCATTTACAGTGTTGGGCAGATGAGGATTTGAAACACACATTCTTCTTGCACTTCTAAACCTTGAATTAAAACCTATTTTAATTCAAATTTTAATATTTTAATTTTAATCTAGTATTAAAACCTATTTCTCCAGGATGAAATACCCCAATAAAGTGTTCATTGAACAACTCCACTATGTCCTTTGCATCAGTCACTCTGTTCCAGTTTTTATCAAACAATGTCATTTTTCTACAATCATTTCTCATTCTGGCCCCATAACAAAAGAATTCCTTAGGATTTTCTTTGGATCTCAGGGCCAACCCCTTCTCATATTCCAGTTTTGCCATCCTTATTGTACTGATCATTCTCCTGACTTCGGTCTTATATTATTCTTCATGCATCTGCTCTCTAATCCATCTCCTTATATTTCTTCCATAACCTCTTTTTTTTACCTGCAGTTCCTATTTGATATTGTTTGTCATCCACTTTACACAAATTGTGTTCTCTTCTTCTCTAGTGGTATACAACTTGCTATCATCATCATCATCCAATTCCTGCCCACAACTTGCTATTTTGCTAATAAATATTCCTTCACAAGTTCCCAAGAACTGATGATATCTTGTCCTTCTAATTCCTCCATCCATGGAATTGTCCCAAGTTGATATCTAAGACTATTATAATCGCATGCCTTATAATTTTAAATACATTCCTTTCTCTTTGATACCATTGCATGTCTGTCTGTCTGTTCATCTTCCAAGTCAAAATCACATGGTCACTCTATCCATCTGGGGGCAGAGATGACATCTCAGTTGTAATCAGCTCTTCATATGTTATGCCGAGATCTAAAACTCTTGAACTTTGTGTCCTTCATTTTCTGTGCTCCCTGGCTTATAGTAACACTTCACTAAATATCCTGTCCTGCCCACCTCTACCTCACACCATATGCTTTCAAAACAATTAGTGCCGCTGTCCTCCAAATTCTCTGATCTGAGAGGACATAAGTCATCACTTATCATAAGCAGTGCTCCACCACTGCATTTGCCCTTCCTATCATGTTGAAAAATGCTATACCCTGTTACTTCTATTTCTGTCAGAATATGATATCTTGTCTTTCCAATTCCTCCATCCATTGAACTTCTCTCAACCATGTCTCAGATGTCATCTATGTCTCAGAGATTCCAATAATCTTTGGACAGGCTGGGAACCAAATTAATATATATTGTCACTGTGTCTGTACTTATCATTATTCCCAACAGGCTCCATTAGATTCAGCATTACCTAATGTATTACCTTTTCTCCCAAGCACCTATTCCCACAAGAAGCCACTCCTGCTACCATCTACCACGATAATTTTACTTTCCCTTCATTGGCACACCGATTTCTTCAGAGAATAACATTCTCCCCAGTTGCTTACATCCTTCTTCATTGAAATACAAGCCATCTCTAGCGTACAGTTCCTTTATGCACTCAAATGCCCTCCAAGTATCTCAACACATTCTGGCTATTATACTATTCATTATTGATGCCCTTCTCTGCATTATCATACCTGGGCAACACACTCAAAACATACAAAAATATTTTGGAAAAATTTGGAGAAAAGAGCAAAGCTAATAATAATGGCAAATATCTGTTGGATTTCTGCTCAGGACATAGACTGGTTATTACTAACACCATGTTCCAACATAAAAATGTGCACAAATTCACATGGAGAGAAGAGGCTAGGAATAAGAAAAGTCTCATTGACTATGTTATTGTTGATAGTGATGTTTCTCCCTGGTGCAGGACACCAGAGTGTACAGAGGATTTGAAATTGGAAGTAATCACTATTTAGTCTTGAGCAGGATAAAATTGAATTTCATATTGAAAAGAATAACATGTAAGAAAGTTTTAAAGCGAATAAAAGTTGAGCAGCTCTCAGATGTGAACCGTAGACACAAAGGTTATTGAAGAAAAAATGAAAGAGTTTGAGAACAGGAATCAAACCTTGGAGATTCAGTGGCAAACTATGAAGAAAACATTGATTGATTCTGCCAGAGAGGCATGTGGTGAGGTTGTCTGCAAGGATAAAAAAATCAGAACTCCCTGGTGGACACAGGAAGTTAAAGAGGCAGTGAAGGAAAAGAAGAAAGCATATCAAAAGTTCCTGTCAAATAAATCAGCTTGTGCTCTTAGAGAATATAGAGACAAATGCAAGAATGCTAAACACTGTGTAAAACTAGCTAAACAAAAGTCATGGGAGGACTTTGGCAAGAATATAGAAAATAAATATCAAGAAGGTGGCAAAATATTTTGGAGGTTGTTGAAGAAGCTTAGGAATGGAGGAAAGAGTGCTTTACTGCACTCTTTAGAGATGTTAGAGATGATAAAGGGGACATGAAAACTGGAGGAAAAGATATCCTTGAAGTATGGAGTAATTACTTTGATAAAACTGCTAAATGAAACAAGCAGTGATGACAGCACAGTGGTAAAAAACACTGACCAGGTATGCATTAGGGGTTACATATCCATACTTCAAGTAGAAAAACCCATCAAAGGCTTGAAATGTGGAAAGGCAGCTGGAGTAGATGATATTCGACCAGAAATGCTGAAGTATGGTGGTATAAGTGTCTTACAGTGGCTGCACTGCATAGTTCAGAAAGCCTGGACAGAGGACAAATTCCTGATGATTGGAGTATAGCTCTCATAGTACCCGTATATAAAAAGGGAAATAAAACTGAATGTGAGAATTATTTCCCTACTGAGTGTTCCTGGCAAGATCTATGCAAGTATACTTGAGAAACGGTTGAGAAGAATTGTGGAAGAAAAGCTTGGTGAAGAACAAGCTGGATTCAGGCCAAACAGAGGCTGTCATGATCAGATCTTCACTTTACGACAAATAGTTGAGATAACATGGGAATATACCAAAGATCTGTATTTAAGTTTTGTCGATCTGGAAAAAGGCATATGACAAAGTGCCAAGAGAGAAGCTATTCAATACGCTACAGTAATATGGTGTCAATGGGGCATGATTATCGTCAAGCGATACTTAGTCTTTATTTGAGTTGTAAGTCAGCAGTTAGAATTGAAGGAAGTACAGGATGGTGGTTTAATGTTAAATCTGGTGTGAGACAAGGATGTACATTATCCCCTCTGTTATTCATTATCTATATGGATCACATTATGAAGGAAAGTGTTATTAAACATGATATCAAAATTGGAGATGTTAATGTCAGCTCTTTGCTTTATGCGGATGATGTTATACTTCTAAATAAATCCGCTATAAGTCTGCCAGATTCTCTGACTAAATTGAATTGTCGTTGTAATAGATATGGTATGAAGATCAGCAATAAAAAGACAATGAAAATAGGCAGAATCATTGAAAATGTCAACTGTGTTGTGAATGGAGAACCTGTGGAACAAGTAAAACATTTCAGCTACTTAGGCACGATTTTTACTGAAGATGGTAAATTAAATATAGAAATAGACAACAGAATCAGCAAAGCTGGTATGGTGGGAAGTCAATTGAATAAATTCATATGGAATAAGAGAGAAATTAGTTGGAACACTAAATTAGCTGTATACAAGACAGTGTTCAAACCAGTTTTAACTTATGGATCTGAGAGCTGGGTCAGAAGTAAAACACTTGACCAAAGACAGATGGCATCAATGGCAATATCATATTAAAAACGAGGATATTAGGAAAGAACTTGATATTGTCAGCATCCAAGAATGCGTTAGCAGAGCTAATCTCAGGTGGTATGGTCACTTAAACAGAATGGGCGAGGAAAGATTAGCAAAACAAGTGTTCTCTGCTGGGTTGGCAGCAAAACGACCCAGAGGAAGACCAAGATATAGGTGGATTGATACGGTACAAAGTGCTTTAGACGATAGAGTCTGTTACTTGACAAGTAACAGACTGATTTGGAGGAAAATTGTAGATAGGAAGTTAGTAATGATATAATATTTTCATATAGTACTATCATATCCTATACACCCCTTGTGGGTACATGGCAGGAATTTGATGATGATGATGATGGCAGCACACTCACTGTCTTTCCTCTCTCACTCTTCTTCCATGCAACTTCAAGTACGAAACTCAGATCACTTGCCACCCAATTCACGCTGCTTCTCAAGTCATTTGTGGCCACCATTATTTCATCCACCCTTTCACCTCACTTAATTGTCACAGTCACACTATCTGTCATTCCTCCAGGCAAATACTTTTCTGGCATTCTGTCTTTTATGCTATGCATGATCAAGTCTCTATACATCTCACCTCTTACCACCTTGTTTCTTCTTTGCTCACCTGCATTCCACAGTTAACTGTTGTCCTGTCATTTCTCCATCCCTGGTTCCAGCATTGTCTCACCTTTCTCTCCTTCTCTCTCATCTACTGTTCTCCTATTCTCTCCCCTTCCATCATTTCCATAACTCTCTCTGATTGCTACTCTGATTTGCTTTGCATTCATTGTTTCCAGTTTCCTAATCTCGGCTTTCACGCTTCTCAATTTGCCTTGTTTCATTTCACTTTTCTCAGGACATCTCTCTCTCTACAAGCTACTTACTCTTGCTCAACAATCATCCTCCCAGTTAACACCATCTTTGAAACTTCACAATGTCTCAAACCTAATAACAAACTACACTCCCTACTTTTATTTTTTTCATTCACATTCCACTCATTTTCCTCACCCTTGCTATGCTACTAGTCTCTCTTGGTTGGTGTTCACCCATTTTTGACATAACACTCCAAGGTCCCCTATGCTAATTTGTACTTCATAAAGTTCTTCCCATTTTCTGCATATTCAACAGACATGCACTCGTGATCTCTCACCTGCCACGTTTCTAACTGCCAGAATGCATACATGCCCCAAGCACAGCATACCATAAAATCCTGTAGTATGTTGTGTAAAATGTAGTCCTTAAATGGGGTGGACTTGGTGATAAGTCATTGGCAAACTCGGCTGCAGCTACTGCCATTAATTAAACACTGCACAAAGAATACTATAAGCTATGCTGAAATATTATATCATCATCAGATTCCTGCCATGTACAGGATATGATAATACTACATTAAAAATTTACATCATTACTAACTTCCTATCTAAAATTTTCCTCCAAATCAGTCTGTTACTTGTCAAGACTCCAACATAATCAGATCTTATATTTCTATCTTCAAAGGCACTTTTTACTGTATCAATCCACCTATATCTTGGTCTTCCTCTGGGTCTTTTTCCTACCAACCTGGCAGAGTAGACAAGATTTGCTAATCTTTCCTCTCCAATTCTGTTTGTGACCATATCACCTCAGATTAGCTCTGTTAATGCATTCCTGGATGCTGACAATGTCAAGTTCTTTCCTAATATCCTTGTTTTTAATATAATATTGCCATTGATGCCATCTGTTCACACCCATAATTTTTCTCAGGACTCATATCTCTGGTCTCTAGTCTTTGGTCAAGTGTTTTACTTCTAACACTTGACCAAACACTTCTAACCCAGCTCTCAGATCCATAAGTTAAAATTGTTTTGAACACTGTCTTGTATACAGCCAATTTAATGTTTTGACTAACTTTCTGTCTTATTCCATATAAATTTATTCAGTTGATTTCCTACCATACCAGCTTTGTTGATTCTGTTGTCTATTTCCATATTTAATTTACCATCTTCATAAACATCCTGCCTAAGTAGCTGAAATGTTTCACTTGTTCTATAAGTTCTCCATTCGCAATGCAGTTGATATTTTCAATGCGTCTGCTTATTTTCATTGTCTTATTTCTGACCTTCATACCATATCTATTACAACAGTTATTCCATTTAGTCAGAGAATCTTGCAGACTTGTAGCTGATTTTTTTAGAAGTATAACATTATTTGCATAAAGCAAAGACCTGAGATTAACATCTCCAATTTTGATATCAGATTTAATACCACTTTCCTTCATAATGTGATCCATATAGATAATGAATAACAGAGGGGATAATGTACATCCTTGTCTGACACCAGATTTAACATTAAACCATCTTCTTGTGCTTCCTTCAATTCTAACTGCTAACTTACAACTCAAATAAAGACTAAGTATTGCTTAATATAATGCCCCATTGACATATAACTGTAGCTTCTCTCTTGGTGCCTTGTCATATGCCTTTTCCAGATCTACAAAACTTAAATACAGATCTTTGTTATATTCCCATGATTTCTCAACGATTTGTTGTAAAGTGAAGATCTCATCCTGACAGCCTCTGTTTTGCTTGGTTCCAGCTTGTTCTTCACCAAGCTTTTCTTCCACAATCCTTCTCAACCGTTTCTCAAGTATACGTTCGTAAATCTTACCAGGAACACTCGGTAGAGAAATACTTCTGTAATACAACTATCAAAGGCCTGAAGTAAATATTTCAGGCCTTTGATAGCTTTTTCTGCTTCAAGTATGGATATGTATTCTTGACTGCATGCCTGTTGAGTTATTTTTACCAGTGTGCTATCACTGCTTGTTTCATTTAGCAATTTTTTGAAGTAATTACTCTATACTTCAAGGATATCTTTTTCTCTAGTTTACATGTCACCTTTATCATCATTTATTTCTTTTATAGCACTCTTTCCTCCATTTCTGAGCTTCTTTAACAACTTCCAGAATATCTTGCCACCTTCTTCATATTTATTTTCTGTGTTCTTGCCAAAGTCTTCCCATGATTTGTTTAGTTAGTTTTAAAGAGGGTTTAGCTTTCTTACATTTGTCTCTGTATTCTATTCTCTAAGAGCACAAGCTGACTTATGTACCAGGAATTTTTGATATGCTTTCTTGTTTTCCTTTACTGCCTCTTTAACTTCCTGTGTCCACCATGGAGTTCTGATTTTTCTATCCTTGCAGACAACCTCACCACATGCCTCTTTGGCTGAATCAATCAATGTTTTCTTCAGCGCTTGCCACTGAACCTCCAAGGTTTGGTTCCCTCTTCTTAAACTATTTTTTCTTGAATAATGTTTGTGTATTTTTGTCCAGAATTCACATCTGAGAGCTGCTCAACTTTTATTCGCTTTAAAACTTTCTTACATGTTGTTCTTTTCAATATGAAATTCAGTTTTATACTGCCCATGACTAAATAGTGATCAATTCCAATTTGAAATCCTCTGTACATTCTAATGTCCTGAAAACATCAAGAATAACATAGTCAATAAGACTTTCATATTCCTTGTATGTTTGCTCCATATGAATTCGTGCACATTTTTATGTTGGAACATTGTGTTAGTAATAACCATGTCCTTAGCAGAAATCCAACAGACATTTGCCATTATTATTAGCTTTGCTCTTTTCTCCAAATTTTCCAAAAATATTTTTCTATGTCTGACAATCATTTCCTACTCTGCTATTTAGATCTCCAACGCGGACCAACTTTTCCTTTTTTTATTGTGTCAGTTGCTTTTTTTAAAGCCTCAAAAAATTCCTCCATTTCTACCTTAGTAGACCCTTCTGTGGGACCATAGGCCTAATTAACTATCATTGTCCAGTTCCCCATTCTCATGTTTGCCCACATCACTCTATTTGCGACTGCCTGCCATTCAAGAAGATTAGCCTCATATTTAGTGTTGAATACTATAGCTACTCCTTTCCTTGATTGTCATTGCCTGAATATAACATTTTGTATTTATTGCTCAGAAAGATCTCACCAGTTTTGGCCTATTTTGTTTCAGTCACCCGTATTATGTTGATCTGATACTTATCCAATTCCTCAGTTAGTTCCATTTCTTTGCCATTCAGGCTTCTTATGCTGATAGTACCGATCTTGAACTCTGGTGATGTTGAGTTGTGGTGTGTTTTAGGATTCATTCCAGTAGCTGACTTTTCGCTTTGACCTGGTTCCCTGGCAAAAACAACAGATGCCTTGTTAACCAGGCAACTCCCCAGCCGGCATGAGATTCTGTCATGTTGAACCATCATTTTATATTTTGGTTTAAGCCAATAATAATACAATTTGATCGGCTAAATCCCAGATTGCCAGCCCATCCTCCTCCATTCAGTATCCAGGTAGATAGCTAACACGGTGCACCACGAGAAGTTGAGGATTGGACATTAAATCAGAAGCTCTGGTCGGTTCTCCGCATTCCTTTAAAGGCTGTGTGAAGGTCCTCTCAGTTATACAGCTTTGGCCCTTAAGCGCCACTGAAATATTATGTTTAAGTACAAATTCCCCAACTGCATATTACCCACAGGTTATATATTATTTCTAGCATAGATTCCCCATAATTTTAAGTAAAACTCTAATAAATAATGGCGAAAACTTATCTTCCCCCCCCCCCCCCTGCTACCCCATAATATGTCTGACTATAACCTTGCCCTCTGGCAGATAGCAATAGGAAGGAAGAAAAACTGACATTTCAAGAATGGCAAGTGTTTAGAATATTAATTTATCTTTTTGTGTTAGACAAGTGCAGTAGATTCCAATAACATGTAAAAACTGATAAGTGTTTGTTGCTTCTTGGGTGTAGGTATAATAAAATTAAATAATTCCAAAAATTTGAAAGAATGTCTGAAGGAAGTGAAACAACAGGAATGATGAATGATATAATTTGTAACTTAACCTGAAATTGCATATGCAGTAACAAAATTTCTTCATTTGGGTAATTTCACATGTAAGGATAATTGATATATTATTATTATTAGACACCTCCAGGGAGTCCAAAGACTCATTGAGGGAGAGTGTGCCAACAGCATCGAACGATTGAACCCCTTCCAACTACTAACTGTGCTCAAACTTGCTTAACTTTTTGCTGAGCCATTAGTAGCAGAGGCTCTACCAATCGACCAACCTTTGCTGACAAATACTGTTTTGCACAGTTCATAAAAATTGCCGAAGATATGGTGGAAATGTTTAATGAGTGTATTTTATATGGAGGGGGGAGTTCTAAGAATAGTATTAAATAGTAGTAGGAAGGAAGACAGAAAACTGACAGTTCAAGAAAGGGAAGTATTTTGAATATTAATTAACTTTGATGTTAATAAGGCTATGCAATTGGATGGAGTATCATTGCCTATATTTATGGGAATTTGCAAAAGAGTTGTCAGTGACCTTGACTTGGTTGTTCAACAGAAGTCTGGCAACAGAGACTATTCCAAAAGAGTGGAAAGAATAAAAAATAGTACCACTGCATATGGGAGAATTCAAGTCAGTAGTGTCAAATTGTGCACCAGTGTGTATATCAAGCATAGTAGTGAGGGTGTTAGAGACAGAATACAAACTTGCATTGATGAGAATGGAAATCTTTCAAGAGAACAGCATGGGTTTGTTAAAGGGAGGTTAGTGCTGTAGTAACTTGGTTACATTTTATAATAGGGTGACTAGTTTATTGGATGGGGAAGTAAGATGCATATACAGTTATGTTTGAAATTTGCTGAAACTTCTGATTGGGTACTACATGATAAACTACTGTGGAAAATCTGCAGGATTAAGGTAGATAGTCATTTGGTAGCTTGGTTACAATGCCGATTGACTAATATTAACCAGCATATTGTGTATGGAGGTGCAGTATCCTCTAAAAGGAAGGTCACAAGTGGGATGCCATATCTGGTCTGGGACCACTGTTCCTCAAATTATATATCAATGATAAAGTTCATGGTGTGAAAGGAGATATTCATTTGTTTACTCATGATGCTAAATTGGGAAGAACAATGCCAGGAAGTTCTGATTGTGTTGTTGTGACAAGAGGATTTGAATAGATTGGTATTTTGGACTGAAGAATTGGGATGTTATTTCAGTGTTGCATAGTGTCAAGTTATGCACTTTGGCCAGAGAATTGAATGAGATTTACAACATTAGATGAACTTTTCAAGAGGTGGAGTTAGCAAAAGGTCTGGGCATCTTGGTAGATAGAACTGAAGTTCAGAGGACACATCACAAAACTTGTAAGGGTTAACAAAAAAATTAATACTATACTAGGAAGAATGCTGAAATGTACATATAAGATGATAGTTTTCATGTATCTGATTCACACATGAAAGGGCACAACTCCTATGGTACATTAGTGCCATGTGTGGACAAGAGGAATAGAAGAAAGGAGGAATCTGTTTACATTTTGCTTGAACAACTGAGGGTTGTAATATTTGGGGAAGGCAAAGTGGAGGAGATTGTTCCAAAGGACAGAAGTAGATGGAATGAAGGAGGATGCAATGAAGTTGATTCAGTGAGTTTCCAGATGGACTGTAAAAGGGTGTTGGTTAGCAGTGACTCTTGTTTTAATGATTTTGGAGGAGAGTGGAGGAATAATAGTGGCCAATTCAGCAGAGCACTGTCTAGGAAAGTATCTGTAGAAGAGACAAGACAAACTGAACATTTGTGTGAGAGAGGGATCATTAGCTAGATTGCCTTCTTCTGGATAGAATTGAACAATCTTAGAGTGGATTTGGGCTTTGTATAAAGTTAGTATTGTGAAGGTGTAATGTAGTATCTTGTGTGAAAAAGTGCACCAATTTTTTTTGGCAGCTGTGGAAGTTATTGTTGAAATGTGGTTGTGCCAGGAAAGATCAGAGTTGCAGGTCAGGCCAAGTAGAGAAATCTGATCACGTTTGGATATCTCAGTATTACAGAAGTTAAGGGGAGATTGGAGACTGGATGGGAGCTCTTTTTTGCAAGAGATCAGATAGGACTGAGTTTGGTAGCGTTGAAGTTTATAAGGTTGCCTTGCCCCACTCAGATATAGCTAGGAGATCTTAAGTTCAAGTCACTGGTCAGTAGATCATAAGGATTCTAATACTGGAGCACTTCAAGGTTTGTCAAATGAAAAGGAGGAATGGAGTTTACTATACTACTGTCATCAGCAAAGCTGGATAGGATTGGAAGTCTAAAAGAGCAGGTTGTTTATATTCAAGAAGAAGAGTGGGTGAAAGAACATAACCCAGAGTAGTTCTGCATTGATGAGGAAATCTGAGGAGTAAACCATCCACTATGACACATGATGAGCGACCAGTGAGAAAGTTGGCAATCCAGTTACAAAGCGAGGAAGGCAGACCATAGGTGAAGTTTGTTAAGTAGGCTCCTGTGCCAAACCCAATCAAATGCATTTGAAATGTCAAGTGCAACCACGTGAGTTTCTCCAAATTTCTCCATAGCTCGAGTCCAGAGGTGGATGGTGAAGGCAAGATCAGCTGTAGATTGCTACTGGCAGAATTCATACTGCTAGTCACTGATTAGCTGGTATGATTCTAGTGGTTCAAGAGTTAGTTGTTGATAACCTTCTCTATAATTTTAGAGAGAAAAGAAGTGAGAATTCACTGGCAGAATTCATACTGCTAGTCACTGATTAGCTGGTACGATTCTAGTGATTCAAGAGTTGTTGATAACCTTCTCTATAATTTTAGAGAGGAAAGAAGTGAGAATAATTAGACGGTAGTTCATTGGTTGACTTATCACCTTTCTTTGGGATGGGTTGGATATGGATATAGAGTTACACTCTATAAGGTGCTAATTAAGCCTCATTTGAAATTCTGCACAGATCTGGTCACCTGATAGGGAAAGATTGAAGGAGTGCAGAGGCAACTCTCAGGACTGAGTATTGAGTATGAAGACAGGTTTAGGGACTGTGGTCTTCAGAGATTGGCAGATAGGAAGAAGAGGGGTGATATGATTGACATGTAAAAGCTGGTGAGAGGAGCCTACCAAATAGATTTATTAATAGAGGAATTATTGCATAGGATAATGGATGATGCAAGAACAAGAGGTCATCTCTGGAAACTGTTCAAAGGTCATGCGAGTAAATACATGAGAGGATATGAAAGAATTGCCGACGAAGCAAGAAAGAAGAGTGAGAGTGTGAACTGGCAATAGACTAATAAGCCTATTTCCAAGATATTACTATTATTATTACTACCTCAAGACCTCATGGAGTCAAAGACTCATAAATATGATAGTACTTAGAGTGTTTTGATAGCAAATTATTCAATATATAGGCTGTGTAGAATATCTGAGTATCAGTTTGTGGTAGAGTTTGATGATAGAAAGAATGTATAAGAAGGACTGCCTGCATTTAAGTGAATTTGTCATCAAAAATCTGGAGAAATTATTTACTGGAGTGAAACATAATGCAAAGAGTTGGGAAAACTCTTCATTATGTCTCACATGGTGGAGTTCAAAGTTCAAATATTATGTGTGTGTGTGTGTGTGTGCGTGCGCGCGCATACATTATATGTAGCTCCTACCTGCAAAAGGTAATTTTGTAAAGCTATAGTACATTCATACCTTGGGTGAGCTAGGGATATTTTTTCCTATTTTTATTTATTTATTTTTTTATCTGGTCCAGAAACTCTGCTCTAGAGACCAAACAGAACTTATTCAAGCCTCTAATAAGTGGGGTGGTTGTTGTCTCACAAGTGATGAAATTCATCTCCCATATTTGCATTTTTCCACCCCCCGGGGGTGGTAAAATGCAAATGTTATATGAATGTCAGTAATCATGGCTATGAGTCTGTTGAAGAGGTGGACCTTTATATAAGTTTGGGCATTTTGAGTGTGTTGGGAGGGGGGGGGGGGTTGGGAAAGACAAAGCATCTGAACTGGATCAAGCATTAATGAAATTTAGTTCTTAGAGTCAGATGTAGTAACTGTCATCAAGTGTAGAGGATATAGTATTTTTCAAAAGGATAGAAGGATGGGCAGGGAATGGATACTGCTAATAATATCAGATGATTTGAGTCCATTTAGGGTAGAAATTCACGAATGCAGTAATATTAATAAATGTTCGATGCAACAATGAGTTTGAGACTATTGTGAAGCGGAGGCTAACAGGATGACATTGTGGGGTGTTGTTGCAGATTTGGTAGTTTTCAGTTGTTTAGGCAATGTAGAATATCTATGTAGAAAACCTTGCAATATTATCCTGATAGTACTAAATAAGTAATTATGATAGGTCACCTGATTATTACCAGATATTAATTGGGTTGCAAGGAAAACTCATAAGAATGAAGAATTTATTTTGCTGATGCTAGACAACTTTCTCAAGCAGAATGTGAAAGAAGTAACTCAAGGTCAAAGAGCATTAGATTTGATTATAGTATCAGTAAGGGGTCTCAGTTAAAGATGTGACAGTTTTGCTGCCAGTTGGTTACAGTCATCATGCTGTAGAAATAGATATGTTATCAATTTCTGTTGACATTTAGCATAACTCCTTATGTACCTGTTGTGAACTCACCAGTAAACCACCATAACCTTAAATACTGATCTTTAAAACATTCATCAATAGGGTTTGGATAATCTTGTCAATTTCATTGCTAGTAAAATGAAGCTCTGACGTATTTCCCACAAAAAAAAAAAAAAAAAAAAAAAATATCCTCTAGCCTTATTTTTGAAAACACCCAAATCCCTATGCATGATGAGATCTATTTTCTTGAGCTAATACTAACCTCAAATCCCTCTTTGCACAAACATATTACAAATTCTACTCAGTTTCTGCTAGTTGCATCTTCTAAATACTTCTGCGCCCACTGTTCATCAGAATTGGCTTCAGTAATACTCCCATTTCCTGTCAAATCTGTTCAAATGCTTGCTGAAACTAATCAACATTCCTTCACAGTGTATATTCAAATGCCCAGAAAAAAGTTTCTCCTCTTCTAAGTTTCTACTGCTGCTCTCTGGAACAGTCTGTCATCTTATGCATTTCCCAAGGTATGCAATCCATAGCTCTTCAAGGTTTCCCATTAAAATAATAATAAAATAAAATTCTCCACTTCCTGTACACATGAGCTTCTTATGATTTCATATTGATTAGGATGAAACACCCAGACAAGGAGCAGTTAACAATCAATCATTTTTCAACCATAACATCTTACCATAATCATCCTTCTCTCTACTTGCCACACATTGAAAAATCTCTAGGATTTTCTTGGTCTGATTTGCTAATTTCTGCTCACACTTCACTTTTGCTGTCCTCACCAACTGAATCACCCATCTGGCCTGCTTTTTATATTCTTCATGCATCTGAATATTACTGTCAATCATCTCCACAGTGCCCTTTTTTTTTATGCCTAATCTCTTCATTCAACCACTTGATGCTTATACCTTATTCAGCCTTTTGACCTTTGGAATATCTTCACACATTGAGTTGATGTTGTCAGTGCTATCTTGGTCATTGTACAAGCAGCATTTATCGTCCTACTACTTAACTCTTCATTTCCTGATATAGCTCCAGGCTGTCTTCTAAACTTTTTGTAATCACTAGCCTTCTAGTTCCATATATATCCTTTCCTCACAGAAGTCCTCACATGGCTGGTCACCACCACTGTTACCAGTGTGAATGCTTACATGTTAAATAATTTTATATCATATTGTTTTCATTGCTGTGTTTGCAGCATGACTGAGTACTTGTTATACTTGAAAGTGCACCTGAACCCAATAAACGCTGTTGTAATAAATAGGATTCAGTCTTGTCTTCTTGAAATATGCAACCACAGTTCTGTTCCCATTCTGTTTTATTTATTAAATAGAGAGCAGAGTAAATTCTGAATTTTGGAGTAACAAATTACTGGAAATTGCTCTGTGTTAAATATAACAGAAGTTTATAGAAATTTTCTCTTCCTTTTTTTTCCTCAGGTATTTCATTCAAAGAAACAGTATCTGAAAATTTTAGCCCAATATTTTAGAACTTTTCATCTGCATTCTGATTTAGATACTTCTTATGGCAGCAGATCTTTTATCTTCACTGCTTAGCTGTATGACCTCTGGAATGAATTTTTTCCACGGTCAATTCCTTCCCCCCCACAAAAAAAGAGATAAAAGTAATGAGGTTTTCCTTCTATGAAAATCTCATAATTATTTACTATTTCTAGATGTTTGAATAAATTACCTCTCTTGAATTGCATTCTGCTGTTTTCAGTCTATAGGGATTCCACCTTTCACAACTTGCAAATACCTTAGAACGTAGGCCAGAGTTAATCTGTTTCTCTAAGACCTAAAATTTTTGCTCCAAACAGTACAATCATTTTAAACAAAGGAAACAAGATTAGATCTTTGTTAAATCCAATCCTGAATATGCATCAGCAGTTACAAAGAAGATGTAACATTGTTATATCAGGACTAGGGGCCATGCATGGAAGCTGGGCAAGAGCGAGGTTTGACAAGGGAGTTAGAGCTAGGTTTTTTACTTGGAGAGTGGTAAATGAGTGGAATAAGCTTCTAGAGTCTGTTGTGGGTGCTACGACCGTGAATGAATTCAAGGCAAGGTATGATAGATACTGTGTCAATGTCGAATAGTTGTTCTTGACATGATGTTAAGGCCTCCCTCGATGAGTCTGTCGACTCCTTGGAGTTGCCCGGAACAATAATAATAATAATAATATCCCAGAAACATAATTTAAAACATTTGGACACCAGCATGCTTTAACCTCTCTCCTTTCTCTTCTCGCTTACTGACCGGACACCAGCATGCTTTAACCTCTCTCCTTTCTCTTCTCGCTTACTGACCCATCAGAATTGTTTATTTATTAAGTCCTTTAAAGATGCAACCCCATCCACATACCATGTGGCATACAACTACCATACTGTGCAAAACAGATGAATTAACTAACTATAAGAAAAGAGGAAGAGACTCATTCCACTCACTCTCTGATAGATTCTTTTTAGCCTTATAACATTTCTGCAATCATTTTTATGGATGCTGGTACATTTAACCGTATTCTGGTATTTCTCTGTTTTGCTCTAGGTCTGTAAGAACACAAGTAATCATTTGCAATTCACTTGCTGGTAATCATCCATTCACAATCTAATTTTAAAGCAATAGAACCTACTTTCCATCTTCCTCTTTCATCTGTTGACCTTTGGAACCCCCCCCCCCCCTCCTCATGCTGCTCCCTGAGGGCTACCATCAGTAGCACTTAGGACTACTGATGCTAAAGAGAAGCATAAGTAGATGTTGACTATCTGGAGATTGATCTTCTTAAGGCACTTTTGTAACTTTTCATGTACAAGATAAAAAAAAAAAAGTAATGAGTAATAGGAGATCTAGAGATTCACCAAAATTATTGGCTTTTGGTAGATTCATGAGTATCCCTGACAGCTACAGCCAAAACAATACTAGATTTCTCACACAATATTTTGTACCAAGTCTAGTGCAATGATATTGAAGACGGTGATTATTATTATTATGCGACACCTCCAAGGAGTTTAATGATTCATTGTGAGAGAGTACTCCACTCTCCCACAATTCCTACTGCTTAATTCATCCATTATATACAATTACCAGTAGCGCTATCACAATCACCAACAGTATTTTTTGGCTACAAATTGCGTGTGCTCTGATAGCCATTTTGCCTGTATGCAGGATGAAAAACCTGAGTTTCTGGGAGAAAAAAACCCTGCTACCTCTGTATGAGATTTGCTAACTCATCTTCAATTGAAAAAGCCCATATAAAGATTCCTCTTGTCAAGACATGAGTCAAACTCAGGCCTTTTCCAATGGAAGGGTGCAATGTACAGTCGTTCTTCCAATTGCACTACAGAGGTACAAAGTTGTTCATTTTTGTAATAGATTTCACAGTTTGATATGAACACAGATGATTAAGAAAATAACTATTTATTAACTTAAAAGCTGATATTTCACTGGTATTATATCCAGTATCTTCAGAGCACACAACACAAAGTTTGTTACAAATGCAAAAAAACCACAATCCGGTGTAATAGTGGAGCTAGTAAAAGTAATTGCAGAGTGCATCACAAGACTAAAATTCAAAACTTTGAATTTTTTTTTTTTTTAACCTAGATGGCGCCATATTAGGACTTTAGTCTTGTGTTGCACGCTGCAATTACTTTTACTAGCCCCACTGTTACACCGGATTGTGGTTGTTTTGCATTTGTAACAAACTTTGTGTTGTGTGCTCTGAAGATGCGGGATATAATACCAGCGAAATATTAGCTTTTAAGTTAATAAATAGTTATTTTCTTAATCATCTATGTTCATGTCAAACTGAAATCTATTACAAAAATGTCTGACGAACACATAAGCCTATCCACGCATATAAAGTTGTTCATGTACTCCCATAAAAAAAAAAAACTTTCTAGGTCTTCTTATTATTCTTCTTATTGTGCTATCTTCTATCGAAAGTTAGCGACCATCTTGGCGAACGAACTGCAGTCTTGTGCTAATCTGAGCAGTGGTGCACTGCTCTTTCCTGTCCACATCTTGATGTTGTCAAACCATGATATTCTTTTTCTTCCTCTAGTTCCTTTGCCATCAATTCTTCCTACCAAAATAGTTTGTAGAAGTTGGTATTTGCTGTTTCTCATGATGTGGCCAAGATATGATGTTTTTCATTTCTTGATTATTTCTACAAAATGTTTAGCTTTGCCAATGGATTTTAAGACCTCTTCATTGGTAATTTTTTCTGTCCATGATATCTTTAGCATTCTTCTGTATAGCCACATCTCAAAGGCTTCAATTTTCTTGATGGTTGTCACCTTCAATGTCCATGTTTCAACTCCATAGAACAGAATAGACCACACGTAACATTTCAGCATTTGGCATCTGACTTCCATGTTTAGGTCTTTATTGCAGAATAGTGTTCTCATTTTCATGAAGGACTGCCGTGCAACTTCAATCCTTGTCTTTATATCTCTTTCTGGATCCCACCGTTCATTAAGCCAACAACCAAGATATTTATATCTTGACACTTGATCAATATTTTTCCCATTGAGTGTCAGTTTCATTGATGAGGCTGAATGTTTGCTGATGATCATGTATTTTGTCTTGTTGATGTTTATATTTATTCCCATTCTTTGGCTTTCTATGTATACTCTGTCAATGAGTTTTTGGAGATCCATAATGTTATCTGCAATTAGCATGGTGTCATCTGCATATCGTAGGTTGTTAACAATCTTTCCATTTATTGTGATTCCCTCTGGACACTCTTCCAATGCTTTTTTAAAGATTACCTCTGCGTATATGTTGAACAGGAGTGGTGAGAGCACACATCCTTGTCTCACTCCTCTTTTGATGTTAATATCACTGGTGGTAATGTTGTCTAATTGAACGGTAGCTGACTGATTCCAATACAGATTTGTTATTAGTCTTATGTCTTGTTCGTCTAGCCTTATTTGTTGAAGGACTTCTATTAAGTTAGTGTGTCTGACTTTGTCGAATGCTTTTTCAAAATCTATGAAACACATAAAGACAGATTTCTGTTTTTCTATGCATTTTTGTATGAATATTTGGGTACAGAAAAGAGCCTCTCTAATACCAAAACCATTCCGAAAGCCGAATTGTGTTTCACTTAGAGTTTCTTCGCTTTTTCTACAAATGCGATTCTGAATTACCTTCAAAAATATTTTTAATGTTAGGCTCATTAGACTAATAAGTCGGAAGTCACCACAGGAATTCGCTTTGGGTTTCTTTGGGATAGTGATAAATGTAGATTTGAGCCAATCTGATGGAAATTCATCACTTTCATATATTTCATTAAATAGTTTTTCAAGAAGTTTGATGTTATCTGGTTTTGTTAATTTTAAAAATTCTGTTTGCACACCATCTGGTCCACTGGCTTTTCCTGTTTTACTTGTTCATATAGCATTCTCTATTTCGCATTTCATGATTGCTGGTCCTTGAATGTTATCTTTTATATTTATAGGCTTCTGTCTAGTATCATTGAAAAGTTCTGTTACATATTTTATCCAAATCTGTGCTTTATTCTCTTCTTCTAGAACTATTTTTCCATTTTCGTCTCTTAGAGACACTATTTGCTTTTTCCTCAGTTTTCCGGAAATTTCGTTGATTTTCTTATACAGATTGAAATTATCATGTTTTTTCTGAAGCAGTTCCATTTCAGTACATAAATTTTTCATCCAATTTTCCTTGGCTTCTTTTATTTTTTTCTTGATGATGTTATGTGTTTCTGTATACCTGGCTAGGTCTTTGTTTTTGTACATTCTTCTTGTATCAGTAAGAGAAAGAATCTCATCTGTCATCCATTCCTTTTGTTTTATATTATTCACATAACCTACTTCTTCAATACTTGTTGTTACGATGGCATTCTTTAAGCTATTCCAAAGAGATTCTACACTTTTATTTTCTTCTATGTTAATCTGTAGTAATCGGAGGTTAAGCTGTGTCTTGGCACTTTTATTTATGTTCGGGTCTTTCAGTTTTTCTACATCAATTTTCTTTTTCTTCTTTTGTGATTTTTTAGCTGATTTTAATCTAAGACGTACTTCTGCAACTATGGGATTGTGGTCTGATGAGATATCTGCTCCAGGATAAGTCTTTGCACTCTTTATACTACTGTGGAATCTTTTATTTATCAGTATATAATCAATTTGATTTCGGACAATGTTATGTTGGTTATCTTGAGGCGATTTCCAAGTGTACAGTCTTCTGGGTGGAAGTTTAAACCAGGTATTTGCTATTGTTAGATCTTCTTCCTGACAGAACTGGACTAGGCAATCTCCTCTGTCATTTCTGGTGCCTAAGCCATGTTCGCCAACAATTTCTCCATCACCCCCTCTTCCTAC
This sequence comes from Typopeltis vanoorti, assembly GCF_054136105.1. Taxonomy (NCBI): domain Eukaryota; kingdom Metazoa; phylum Arthropoda; class Arachnida; order Uropygi; family Thelyphonidae; genus Typopeltis; species Typopeltis vanoorti. The sequence goes on from NC_143554.1 coordinate 12,960,110, forward strand.
TTTTGCATTGAAGTCACCCATCACTATGTTTATATCATGTTTCTTTGTTAGGTTTTTAATCTCTTTTAGGTGTTCATCAAACTCTTCAACATCTTCTTCACTTTTGTCAGCTGTGGGTGCATAAGCTTGGATGATATTTATGTTAACGGGGTTTCCTTTAAGTTGTAACAGCATTATCCTTTCAGAAAATGGAATCCAATTTAGTACTGATTTATTGATTTCTTCATCTACTATTACAGCTACACCATGTCGATGTTTGTTCTCATCATTCCCAGAGTAATACATTGTTGTATTATCTTGTTGACACTTTCCAGATCCTGGCCATCTTGTCTCGCAAATTCCCAAAATCCGGATGCCCAGCCTCTTCATTTCTCTTGTGGCATTTCTTAATTTGCCAGCTTCATACAGAGTTCTGACATTCCATGTTGCAATTTTAAAAGTGGATACCATTTTGAGCCCTGAGATTCTTCACACCCCTGTCCCATTTAAGGGACACCGGGAACTTGGGGCCAATTGTAAGGGTTTGCTCACCATGGTGGTTGTTCTGGAGATTAGGTAGAGCAGTAGTTTCTCCGTTTGCTTTCTGCTCTGCAGTATTACAGACATACACAATATAATCATATTGCCATCTGCAAATCTCTGATCACAAGCTTTTCCGTCATCATTTGGCTTCAACCTTGTGTCAGTACTGACAATGCTGCTTCCCAGTGTCAGGGGCAGTGACCCCAGCAGGTGCTTATTTAATGGCGGCACTACTCGCCATGTCACCGAGTTGTCATTGGGCTTTGTGAGGTTTTAAGTGAGACAGAGTTGCCACTTCTGCTCCCCCATGCCCTGATAGCTCAGTCGCTGTTGGTCCACGGCTGCTTATTCGCCAGATTGCTTTGCTTATATCGCAGCTAGCCTCCATATCTGAAGGCTGTTCCCCGATCCGCCACCTGGGGACGCACCCAGTAGTAGTCAGCTCTGCCCCGGGTTTCTAGGTCACTAAGATGAAATCTTAGTGGCCTAGAAAGTTAAGTTGCTGTATCGAAAACTATCTATCTACATAAAAATTTCTCATTCAGGAAAAGTTTCTCTATGTTTTGCATAATGTGCTGACTAACACATAGTTTACCACATGGGTTGAATATTTGAAGAAATGGATTCGGAGAATATTTGTAATTATATCAATCTTCATTTGGACACACACACACACATATATATATATATATACACACAGTCATACCCTGACTTACGCGAATCCGGAGTTATGCGGTTTCTTATATGTATATATTCCCATCCCACTTCACGCCTCACCACTAGTTGTATCTTTCAGGTGCCGGCCGCATTTGCCAGTGTTGCACATGCTGTGAACAAGCACTGATGTGTTTCGCGCGGTCTCCATTCATACACGATTTTTATAGTCTGCAAATGTGATTGTTTAATGTTATGTTCTTGATAAAAATTTTATCACATAAAAAATAATAACGTCATCCAAAAGAAGGAAGTCCGATTCTTCTACAGCTAGCAAGAAAAGAAAAAACATTGACTTTGGAAACAAAACTCAACATTATTACGGATTTTGAAGGTGGAATGAAAATTTGTGAGCTAGCAAAGAAGTTCGATCTACAGGAATCCACAGTAAGAACAATCATAAAAGAAAGGTTTACAGATTTTGGAGGACATAGATTCTAACGAGGAATGAATTGTAGCCACAAGGCAAGGAATAAAAAAATCATTAGCTTGCTAAAGAAATTTTGTGTGACAAGAAAAAGACATTATGCCATCAGAAGAATCTATTAGATTTTATGAAACCATTGACATCGAAATAACTTTTTTTTTTTTATCTACAAAAAACTACAATTATGATTATATTTCTTAAAAAATATAGGTGTTTTTGTAAACCTTTGGTCCCAATTGTATGTTTGTATATATAAATTACATGCAAAATTATACCCTGAGTTACGCGAATTCGACTTACATGCTTTTTGTTGGTCCCACCTACCGCGTAACTTCAGGGTTTACATATATATATAAATCAGCACAACACATACAAGATCCCCAGCACTATGACACTAAAGTGCTGTGGGTAGGCATGTACCGTATTTGCCGGCATATAAGACACATATTTTTTAGGAAAAAAACTTTATCACTGAATATTATAATGAATTTACAGTATTTCAAATATAAAGTAATAAGTAGGTCTGCTTTCAACAAATACCTAATCTAACTAGGCTGAGTACCCACCTTTTAATCTTCTTCGTCGAAACCCAGAAATCCATCTCCAGAGTTAAATGAATAGACACTTGAAACCTCTTCTAAATCAGAATCTGAGTCCTCACACAACAAATTATTCTCTGTACCATCTAGTGCATTACTAGTGCCACACTTATTAAATGATTTAACCACTGTCTCAGTTTTCAGAGCATCCCATGAAGCTTTGACCCACTCACAAACTGTGAAATGCTAGGCTTCTTCCTGATGGTGTAATAACCTCAAAATCTGAAGACTGCATTCAGCTGTTCCACTTCTCCTTCATAAATTCCTTAAATGGTTTATTAATACAGACATCTAAAGGTTGAAGCTGACTAGTTAGACCACCTGGAATTATAGCTAACCGAATTTTCAATTCCTTGAGTTTATTTTTAACATCTTCTGTTCTGTGAGAATGAAACTGATCCCATACTAATAGGGCAGTCTTCAACAGTCAACCAGGGCACCTAGACCAAATTTTATCTATCCATAACTTCATTCCTCCTCCATCCATCCAGCCTTTTGCATGAACATGTACAAACACTCCTTTAAGCAGTTTTAAGCGCATCCACTGAACTCTACGTAAGTGGAATGTTCTCACACACCACAAGAAAGAAATCTGGTAACTCAGAACAGAGAAATTTTCAAGAAATGAAAGTAATAAAAAAACTGAGTATTAGCATATAAGACGCACGCTGTTTTTCAGACCTATTTTCCAAGAAAAAAAGTGCATCTTATATGCTGGCAAATATGGTAGTTAGAGAATAAAGGACTTTGTTTGTATTTTTTGAAGAGCTTATAGTTAATAATAATTACTATTATTATTATTACGTGACATCTCTAAGGACATTGGTGAAAGGGCCCTATACTACAAAACCTACTGTCTACACTACTTAATCCTCAATCTGAATGGTACACCACTATCCACTCTGCATACTTTGCCATCTACAGTCTTATGTATACACTATACCAGTGAGGACGAACCTTTTTACCCAAGTGTGTCAAACATCTTTTTTTTTTTTAAAAAATATTGACGTTGTTGATGTGCCACTTGCATACATGCATTATAAATTTAACTACTTAATCATAGATGGTGACTTATACATATCATATTAGGCTATTTATTTAATAGGACATTGACATACGATGTATGAATTCATATTATACAACTAATTTAATAAACTGAAATTATTGACATAAGTTTTTTCATCAGAATATCAATATTTTTCAACATCCAAGGTGTGTCACCTGAAACCCTCAAGTGTGTCAGTGCTGACACGCGTGTCATAGGTTCGCCATCTACCACCTGTTTTTGCTTAACTGTATACGGAATGCAAAACCTGAGTTTCTCGGAGTTAAAAAAAAATAAACCTTCGTACCCATATGAGATAAGATAAGTAATCTTCAGTTGAAAAAGTCCATATAAAGATTTCTCTCGTTATGATGAGAATTAAACTTGGGTATTTTCTATTAAAATGGTGCAATGTCCTGTTGTTCTCCCAACAGTGCAGAGTGGCTTTATTTTTCTCAACTTTGTATTGTCAGCAAATATTGAATATCCCCAGTTCAGCTTGCATGAAATATCAACAAATATGTTTAACATCCAAGAACAGAATCCTGAGGAACACCACTGGTCACCTTCCTTTTTTGAAATGCTGTTCCATCTTATGCAACCTGCTGTTGTCCAACCCATTTAATCTGTTATCAAATCCAGTTCTCAGATTTAACTTTATTATTATCATCAGACCTTCATGGAGTCAAGAGACTCATTGCAGGAGGTCTCACTCTCACATGCACAGCTCATCATACATTGATTTAAATGCATTCACTGTCTCTACATTCACCACACTTTCAGGCAATGCATTCCAAATACCCACCACTCCATGCAAAAAAAAAAAAAAAAAAAAACTCCTAATGCCTTCCATCTTTCATGGCCTCTTGTCCTCTTTCCATCTCCAGACATTGTACAAAAAATCTCATCCACATTAATCTGGTAATTATGCCTTACCAACTTATGTGCCTCATTCATGTTTCCACTCTTCCTTCTATTAACTAGGCTCTGCAATTTGCATTCCCTCATACTCCACATTCCTGAGTCCAGAAACAGTCTGTTGTCTCGTTCTTGCCCCATCCCCAACAACTCATAATTCTTTGGAAAACCAGGCAACAAAATCTGTGCACAGTAATCTATATGGAGCCTGATTAAAGCCTTATACAATGGAATCATAACATTCTTTCTTCTAAAGGTCAGTGTTCTCCACATCATTATCCACACCATAATCCTCTGTGTTGTGCTTACAGTTTTAGCAATATATCCACAAAATTTCAAGTCTCCATCTACCGTCATCTCTAGATCCTTCATCTCTTCCATCTCCTTTAAGATATCACCAAATTTATATTCTGTATCCCATCTTTGTTTCTCAATTTGAAATGTTACACTTTGTTACAGTAAACTGATATTCCCATACACTCATCCATTCAGACAGCCTATTCATATCCTCTTGCAAGGCTACAACATCTGTTCTACTTCTTTTAATTCTTACCAACTTTGCATTATCTACAAACAGCTGTGTATCACCATTTGTGAGTCCATTTCAGTGTCATGTACATGCAAATCAAACAATAATAGCCCAAAACAGATCGATCCTTGGGTACATTACTAACGACTTTCTTCTTCTAGGATATCACTCCCCTATACACAACCTGCTGATACCTATCAACACTCTAATCTACTATCCAACTCTATTTGCAAAATCTAAATATACTACTGTATATGCATCCCCCGTGCCCATTATATTCATCATCTTGTTAAACTGACTTGCTAAAATACCATCTTCCTTACCAAGTCCATGCTGTCCATTAAAGAGAGAATTCTGCTACTGTCAATCCAGTTCTGAATCCTTGTCTTTACTCACATAGTATAAAATTTTTGCCCTAGTATCAAGGGCATCTTCAACATGACTTTCAAATTAAACAAGAACAGAAACTGGCATATTCAACAATGAAACGCGTGAACTGCACATACGTGATATGGAGCCTCATGGTCTAATTATATTAAGGTTCTAGTAAAATAACTAGATTTAACCCAAACAAAGATTTAAAAAAATAAAAATAACAAATAGTCAATTCTGACATCCCATCTTCTGCAGCTTGTACACTAATTTGTCAGGTGGTAATCAGACATCTTAGCAATCAAAAATATTACTGTATGTGAATATCTCTTGTCGAACACATTTGTCACCTTATAAGGTGCAAGCATTGCATTTTCTGATGAAGTTTGATTCACATATTCCAGTTGTTTGAACCAGAAATTCATGTCTTTTCAACAGCAAGTCATGGAATAGAATGCAAAGGCATAACTAAAAAGAGCAAGTATATTCCATGTCCAAATTTTTTGTATGCCATGAAGTCATCTATGACTTAAATATGTATGCTTTTTTAATCAGTGCTTACATGTGATTGTTTCATTTGAATGTGATGTTAACAAAACTGAAAGTAAATCATAACAGTTGACACAAAAGGAATTAATGGTTTGTGTGAGAGAGAAAGAGAGAGCTACCAAAGGATTTTCCACAAATCTAAGAATAGAGTCTCAAATAAATGAGAACCAACCAACCCAGCAGATGAAGCCCTGTTGTGCTCTGCAAGGGATTGAAGTGGATAAATAAGTAACTCAGTGGACTTCCTTTTCATTCTGTATTTCTCTCAGGAAAGTTCACTAGTGTATTGCATTGATATTTTAGGATTTGTAAGTAGTCTAATTATAGAAATAAATGACCCAAGTCAGTGAAGGTTCTTTGGTGCATCTAAAAGAAGTTTCAAAGGTGTTATACAAAATGATTATACAAGAAGTTATACAAGAATAATTTTTGTTTCTGTATGAGATACTCATTTTGTTCATTTAAAAGAGACTTATAAAAATCTTGAGCTTCTTGAAGTGAAATGTAAAGAACATAACTAAATAGTTAATTTATGAAGATTTGAAATTTTTCTGTTTGTTTCTTGTTCAGGTAACAGAAAATTTAGGTGCATAGAAAAGCCACTCTAATCAGCACCAGCAAAATGAAGTGCCCGAAGTTAAGAGAGACATTTATTTGGGACTCACTAAATATTCTCTGTGAAAGCTTAGTGAACCCAAATAAAGTTCTCTTTCCACTACTTCATTAAGTATTCAACAAGTGTGCTGAGTGTATCAGCAATGAATGGTTTGAAGGAAATGGCTACAGTGAAAAAGAAGCATGGTTTGGTTTCAAAAATTTAATATCATTAAATAAAATTTAATGTCCTCTCTTATTTGTCAGAGTACGTCCTTATTATTTAAAAAAGTTCTAGTAAGTAAAGGAATTCTCCTTGCATTTATAATGAAATGTATCTATTGCCATTTGCATTTGTCATCCTTTTCATTTGTATGTATAATTGTGGCATTCTGATTGTTGATCACTTGTTAAAGAAAAATTTGTTTTGCATTTTCACTCTCTCTTTCTCTCTCTCATCCATGACTTATTTCAAAAATCATTATTGAGAAATTGCTCTACCTTATTCAGTTTTGTAAAGTGTCATTTCTTAGGTTTAAGGAATGAATACAACACAGGGAAACATTTGAACACAAGTTTAACAAATCCAGTATTTCATCTGTCAATGAGAAATCAGGGACTGATCTTAATATCGTAAAAACCCACACAGAAACACTTTAAACAATAAGCGGAAAAAATTAGACCAAGAGTCTCAAGTCCTGTGAGGTGATGCCCTCTATGAATGCTGTTGGCTAGCTTTAGCTGTTGGCCTAAGAATTAGTTTCCCAAATCATGGGAAGTTTAACACAACCATATTTATTAAGATTAGGTGCCATATCCATAGTAATTTTTTTTCAATTTAATTCTGTACAAGGTATCCAAGCCATGGTCAACTAGACCCAGTTTTGCTGGAGCCAATTGTTAAAATTTGAAAAATTTTGTGAGCCAGTTGTTAAACTTAACAGTGGCTATTAACTGTAAAGCAGCACATACTTTGCCATAATGGCTAGCAGCATCTGGACAATACGCTTGTATATGGTGACACACAAAATTCACCCAGACACTTATTTCGGTACTCTTTATGCTTCCTTTCTTCTGCTGAATATTATATTTTCAAACAGCTTAATTAAGGTAAGGACATTCCCATGCTCAACATCTGTCAAAGATTTTCCATTTCTAGAATTTTTGTAAACCTAATAAATAAAAAATGAAGTAGAATTTGTGTACACTTTTTTTTTTTTTTTTTTTTTGTTGGTATGTGTGTGTGTGTGTGGGGGGGGGAAATTGGTTGTAATTCTCACTGAGGAAAATTTGTTACATTGTTTCAAAAGAGGTTGGGGTTAAGAAATAGTCTAACAAAGATTGCATATTGGATTTAATGACAAATTTTTGGGAAAAGAGCAAATTTGGGGTGCAACTCTATATGATTGTATCACCACTACAGATTGGTTATGGATACAAGCGCTCAGCAAAAGTCAACTAAATCATTTTGTGAGAATCAGTGGGCTATATGGAAATTACAATAAAAATTAATATTTTATAATTTTTTTGAAAATTTTGTATTCCAAATTGCCTGCCTAGTTGGTTGGCTGAGCGGTTAACATATCTGCTCTCCAACAACAGGTCACAGGTTTGAATCCTGCCATGGGCATGGATGTTTGTGTTTGTCTTAGGTGGGAGATGAATTTTATTACCTAGTATGAGACCATTGCCCCATTTATTGGAAGGCAGAAGTGACTTGAAAAAAATTCCACATTTGGTTTCTAGAGCAGGATTTCCAGACTACATAAAAATAAATGAAAAAATTGGGGAAAAATTTTGATCCCTGAACTTCAAGTCTCTGCTGATTATCACTCCCAGATCTATCATTTCTTCCACTTCCTTCAAAATTACCCCATTAAATGTATGCACTGCATCCCACCCTTGCCTACCAAATTTCAAGAATTTGCATTTTCAGACATTAAACTGATAGCCGCACACACACTTATCCGCTCGCATAGTCAATTAAGATCCTCCTGCAAAGCCACAACGTCTGCTCTTTTCTCATAGTTCTAATTGGCAAACAGCTGCATATCTATAATTAAGTCCATCCCAATATCATTAACATACAAATTAAAGCAATAATGGCAGCAAAACAGACTTATGCAACATGCCACTAAGGACATTCCTCTTTTGGGATAAGAAATGCTGCTCCCACCCTCCATACACAATCTAATAATACCTATCTTATAACCAATCACTTCTCCAAATCACTAGTCTCTTATCCAATCCCACACATTTCAGTTTAGTTATTGACTTGTCATGTAGCAATCAAAGTTCTTTGAAGAATCAGAGTATACCACTATGTATGCATCTCCCTTATCCATTGAATTTGACATCTTGTTGCAGTGCATAAGATTCTTGTTGCAGTGCATAGGTGCACTGCAACAAGATGTCAAATTCAACTTCAACAGATCCATGCTGGCATGTCAAACCCTTCCCTTCAACAGATCCATGCTGGCAATAATGGATAAACTGCTATTATTAACCCAGCTCTGAATCTTGGTCCCCACTGATTGCTCTAAACACCTTAACAACTCCAGACACAGATTAGCCTTCTTATAATTAATTTGTAGCTGCAGTCTTATTTCCCTGTTTGCGAAGTGTAACAATTTTCCCACTCCTCTGAACTCACTGTGTGAATAGATGTGCCAAGGATGCTGTTAATTCTCTGGAGCAGTCTTTCACGACATGAATATATCATCAAATCCTATTGCTTTATTAACATCAAATTTACCTAATTCCTCATATACCTCCTCCTCACCCACCATCAGTCCCTCCTCTACTATACTCTAATTTCTCATGATGTTGCCTTCATGAGGATGAATTACAGTGATAAACTTCCCATTCAAAATTTTCATTTCAGCTATATCCTCTGCATCAGTTATCAATCTACCATTGTCATCAACTAACATCCTTCCATAGTCATTCTTTCTTCTATTTGCCACATATCAATATAACTCACTAGGATTTTTCTGTGCTCGAATAGCTAATTTCTGCTTATACTGCACTTTTGCTTCTTTACCAACTGAGTTACCATCCTGTCATGCATTTTATACTCATCATGCAGCTGATTATTACCAATGTTCACCTTGTGTTGCTGCCACAAAGCTTTCTTATTCTTCCAGATTTAATGCTTAATCTCTTCATCCATTTTACCTGTACTTTATGTAGTCTTTTTGCTATTGGAATACACTCAGATGTTGCTGCTGTTAAATAGCCCTTGATCAGTGCTCAAGCAGCATGGGTCCTTTGCACTTCTCCTTCTATGCCATAGCTTCCAGTTACTTCCTTGACTTTTGATAACCACGAGCCCTGTAGCTCCACATCTCTTCTTTACAGGAGTTCTCATATGACTAGTTACAACCCAGGTGATCACTCCCTAGTAACTGTCTCCAGATGGGAGACTATTAAACACTCCATTCACAATCACATTTTGTGGTGATATGATTAGATCTAAGACTCTCAACCCTCATTTGCACTACATTATAATTGCATAAGATAGTTTTCTAAGCCTTAATAACTAAATTTCATTTTTCTTATTTCCTGATGCTATCAGGAAATAAGAAAAATGTAACTCATTTGGATGTATAAATAAAATGGCTAAATATCAGGTAGTTTGAACCTGCATAAACAGAGAAATTGCTGTATTTTATGAAAGATTTTGATTTCATTAGGGATGAGATAATGAAAGCCTATTTTATAATTTTTTATAGTTAATGAATTTATATGAGCAAAATTAGTTTATTGTGCCTTTGCATATTTGTTCTGTTTTTCTTATCTTTAAAATACATTATCTTCTAGGGTGGACAATAGCACACATCTCTACTTGGTTGTCAAGATATTTGAATTTGAAGAAGAAAAATTATATAAGGTATTTTATTTGGATAACACACACACACACAATGTATATATACTTTATAGAAGTCAAAGATTTCTAATCGTGTAAAAATTTCAGTCATGTTTTCTGAAAGACAATGAGTGGTAATCATTTATTTTTCAGGAAAGATAATTATTTTCTTGAGCTTACATGTCAGGAGATGCTATATATCTTCCAAAGGGATAGGTAACTGTATATAGGTTACCTATCCCTTAATTAGTTCTTAAGTCTAATTGAAATGTGCAGTTAGGAGGGTCTTAGAAGAGAGAAATGTAAAAACCAAAAAATTGAAGCATATATAAGGTTGTACGCTAATACAGATGTTGCTTATAATCTGTATATGAGGAAGTACTATTAAATTTGATATCAGAATTGGTGGCATTGAGCTCAGTTCTTTTCCTCTAACAGATGATGTTCTCTCTAACCAAATTAAATAATTGCAGTAAAAAATATCCAGCTGAATTCTCCACTTAATCTTCATAAAATATTTGCTTTTTTATGTATAATTGTTAGTGAAGAATGCAAATTAAATATTAAAATAGTGGAGAAGTGCCAGTATCTTAAATTTATATGGAACAAGAAAGAAAGTAGTTAGAGCATAATCCTCATTTTTAACAGCAGAACCATATTAAAAATGAATATATTAGAAAGAAACTGAATATTTTAGTGTTCAAGAGTGTGTAAGCAGAGCTAATTTAAGGTGGTAAAGTAGTATCACTTAAACAAAAAAATGTATGAATGATCAGCAAAACAGACATTTCAATCAAAAACAATGGGAGGCAGGTAGGTAAGACTTGAAACACCTGAGATCTAGATGTGATGCAGTTGAAGAGGCTCTAAGAAGACAAAATGTGGGCAGTTCTTGTATAAAAGGTGACATAATAGAGATCTGACATGCAGGTGATATTAAAAGTGCCTTCTAGGGCCCGAAAGATAAGAGAAAATCAAATTAGAAGTCTGACAAAAAAAAGTTGAAATATACTGTCTGTTGCCTTTCAAATTAGTCTATTCATTTAGATCTATTCATTATCTAAATGGTCTATTTATTTAGGAAGAGGGAAGGGAGAGAGAAACCTTAATGAAATCGTAATTGTGTAGAACTAACACAGTATACTATTGTGTTAGTTCTACACAATTGTCCTTGATGATACTTACCTAAGCAGATGTTACTTAATAAACAATTTGAAAGGTAATCGATAGTATCTTTCAATTTACTACTCTGAACTGCCATCCCCTAACTAAACCCTGGTTCTCCAAAAGATGTGCCAAGGCTGTACAAATGAAAAATCAGGCATACCACAGCTAGCTCAAATCAAGAACCCCATCCTCCTTCAATGCCTATATTGAAGCCCGAAACAGATGCAAGAAAATTATCAACACTTCTAAAACAGAATTTGAACGGGCAGAAAGCAGAACAAAAAGGGAGTGTTTGATGTTCTGTGGGTTGAAGTGAGTTGTATAGAGTAGGGTTTGTCAAATGAGAGGGAGGAGTATAATGTGTTGTCGTCGGCAAAACTGTGTGTTGGGTTAGAGGTCAACTGAAGTAGGTCATTGATATATAGAAGGAAGAGGGGTCGGGTGAGAGAACTGAACCTTGTGGGACCCCAGCATTAATTGAATGGTGAGAGGATAGGGAGCTGTCTGTCATCACACACAGTTTCGTCCAGACAGGAAGCTGGCAGTCTATCTGCAGAAGTCCTGAGACAGTCCAAATGATGGGAGTTTGCTTTGTAAGCCTTTGTGCCAGACCCGGTCAAAGGCTTTAGAGATATCAAGTGCAACTGCTTGGGATTAGGAGGAGAGTTGATGGTTTTCTCCATCACTTTAGATAGGACTGAAGTGAGTGAGTGAGATAGGGCGGTAGTTAGATGGCAGTAATTTGTCACCCTTTTTAGGAATGGATTGAATATAGGCCGGTTTCCAGGCTTTGCGATATATATACACCAGTGGAGTAAGAGAGTGTGTACAGATGGCATAGAATAGGAGTCAGTTCTGGTGCGCAGACCCTTCAGGACAATTGGAGGAATGCTATCAGGGCCAGGAGACTTTTTTGTGTCTAATTTAGACAACAGGTTTATGATATCTTTTTGGCAAAAGGATACAGTGGGCATTGTATGTTGGGCAGTTGAAATGACTGGAGGACATTTGCCATTATGTGTGCATTGAGGGCAAAGTGTGAAGCCAGGAGGTTAGCTTTTTCTGTGGGTGTGTTGCAATTGAGCCATCTGGGTATGATATAGGTGGGAAGTGTAGGCAAAAGTTACGACCATTTGCTGTGGCAAGAGACCAAAAGGCATGCTTGCCATTTGGACAGGCTGCAAGCTTCCTGGACCTCGCTAACTTCAACACTAGTAAAACCCAGTTCTGTCTTATTTCTCACAAAAAACAAAAAAATACCATCTCCCCCCCCCAGCATTGTTTTTGATAACACTCAAATTCCGCATAAACACATCACAACCATTGCATCCTCAGCTTCCAAAAAACTAGGTTTTCTCTTTTGCTGAAGACACTACTTCACCTCTAAACAGCTGTTAACATTATACAAATCTGCCCAGCTATCGAATACTGCTCTCACATTTGGAGTAGGGCTCCTAAAAACGCCCTCAGATTGCTTGACTCAGTACAGAGGAGAGCAATTAGACTGATAAATGACCCATCTCTCACCAACTCGCTCCCCTCACTTTCACATAGATTCTTGGTCTCTGCGATTTGTATATTCTATAAATATTTTCATGGGAAATGTTCATAGGAAACAGCATCAATAATTCTCCCATTCTGTACTAAGCCCATTGGAACACATACAGCTGTTGCCATACATCCTTTCACAATACACCTTGAAACCCACAGAACAAGTTTCTTTTCCTCCTCCTTCATCCCTGCTACTGCAGTACTGTGGAATATTCTTCCCCCCTGACACATTTCCCAAGGAATACAACATACAGGCTTTTAAATCAAATGTGAACAAGTTTCTCCTTTCCCAACCTACTACCCATATACAGTACTAACATACTATAGGTTGACCAGCCAACCTCTCGTATATGGGCCCTACATAAAAATTTTTTTTAAAAAATTATTTTATTTATTTATGTATTTTTGTTTGTTTGTTTGTCAAACTTCTAATTTGACTTTCTCTTATTTTTCAGGCCTTGGAAGGCAGTTTTAATATCGTCTGTGTATATCACAGAAGGCCTTTTCCACAGAAGGCCTTTTCTCTATTATTTTTACCTCACATATCCATTTTGTTAATCTTTCATTCCTTCATTTTGTTCTTTATAAACAAACATACTGCCTGCTATTAGCTCGTTTCTCATGTTAATTATTAATTCTAAGTTCTTTGGCACTACAGATGCATGATGTCAAATTTTATTATTTAATTAAGTCTCACTATTAGTTTGTTATCCAAAGAGTTGTTGATTGGATAAAAAGGTTTCTGGTAATAATTAATGCATTTCAATCATCTTCTGTGATTTTCTTGAAAATCTAGTTCATTTCAATTAATAAAATTATATGCAACATCTTATAGGTTAATTACCAGTCTTACTAACTTTCCAAAATCTCAACACCACTCCAGAGATATTGATAGGTCAGTAGTTGGTCACATCATCCTTGTGCAATGGATAATCATACCTTCTTTCCACTCCTGTATAATCTTCCCAGTTCTGAGGCTCAAATTATATAGCCTAGTAAAAGGAACAGCCAGTTCAGCTGAACACTCTTTTAGAATCCATGCTATGCTATCCCACCAGCCCTTATTGCTATATTATTATTCTGTTTCTGCAACAGCTCTAGTACCTCCTCCTCATACACCTGAGTTTCATCATCCAATGAAGGAGTAGCAGTAGGCTCAGCGATGAATACCACCAGATCAGTAGCTTTAAGCAAAATGGACATTCATTAGTTGAATAGTCTCTTCTGCATCTGCTGCCCACATATCATCCGCATTGACATGAGTTATTTTTATACATTCATATTTTTCTTTTACATACTACTTGCAACATTATGATAGAATTTTTTCGGCTTGACTTTAGCTTGCAAAGCCAGCTATAGTCAAGCCTGACTTTTCATACTCACACTTAGATTTTCATACAGTAGTTGTAATTCTTCTGGCCTGAAAAAGTAACATCTTTAACTAAAAAACCCCTTCTGACTATAATAGATGGCTATAATCAGACCTTGAGTTCCTTCTGTCACATGCTACTTGAGAAAGTTGTTTCCCAACAGATCAATAAATTCATTTTTTTATGAGCTTTTGCCCCTACAATGACTGTTCAGATAATTAAAATCACCCATAACTCATTTCCCATCCATCATGTTTATATGGTAATGTATTTTGTCATTACTAGCAACCAGTCTACTAGGTCTCTATCAGCACCCCACTATGTGTTTGATTTTGTTAGACTCCATGTAACATTAGATGGCTTTAAACTCACTGCTACATGGAAAATTGTTGCTAGTATTTCATTCATAGCTTTCTTCCCTATCTGACTCAAATCATCCAGTATCATTAGGAGCACATTAAAAAATAAACACCACATAAAAATAAAAACTCTTAACACTCAATACGAGTATGTGCCGCTGATAGCCAGGCCTGACTAATGTCTACAACCCATAGTCCTAAAGTATTCACCAAGATAAATACTTCAGTATTTGAATTATTCTTATTCCTAAAATGAATGACTCACTCTGTTTCAAAATATTTGCCTTTGCTAAATTAATATTAAACAAATTCTATGATGTATAATTCTATAATTTCACTGTGAATGTGTGGTGTGGTATATGAAGGTATTTTACTCAAAAGAGTAATCAGTTCCATAGATCTTTTATGATTGCTGCACTTAAAGGATGTGACATGGTATTCTAACAAATGCCAAAGGGAATGTTATCATGCATGATTGTCATACCTCTCACAACTATATCATTCCTAAATGATATGGTATATTGTAGACTCTCACTTTTACCACCTGAATGGTTCCTGGAGAACCATCCTTAAGTGAGTCATCATAAATCAAACCTTTACTTCCTATGGACTCAGTCCAGTGAATCAAAATTACATTCCTGGAAATAGTTTGAATTCTATAATATAACATAATCTGAACTATTTTTGTTTGTTATTTAAGTTGGTTTGCTTCCTTGATTTAGAGAAAGCATTTTGATAAAGTAAACCAGCAAATACTCCTAAATTGTGTAACTAATATTGGCATAGATTTGAGGGATAGGAAAATAATTTATCAAATTTACAAAAATCAAAATGGACGGATTAAAATCAATGATAAGGAGAAAATAATAAATATAAGGAGTGGAGTAAGATAAGGATGTATACTTTCACCACTTTTATTTAATTTATATATTGAAAAGGCCATTCAGGAAACTAAAGATAAAATAAATAGTGGCATAAAGATAAATGGTGAGTAAGTCGTGTATAAGATTTGCTAATGACATAGCCCTTGTAGCAGAAAACAGAAGAACGTTAAAAACAATGCTAGAATTACTAAATAATAACCTTGAAAAATATAAAATGAAAATCAACACAGATAAGCCTAAAATCATTGTTACAGGCAAAATCAATACAGAGCATATAGACATCAGCAGGGAACAAATAAAACAAGTGAAAAGCTTTAAATATTTAGGAAGCCTAATAACAGAAGATGGCAGAACAAGAGCAGACATAAGATCAAGAATAAACAATGCAAAAGCCCAATTCTCTAAGATGAAAAGCATTTTAACAGGAAACCTTAACCTACAATTGAAAAAAAAATTAGTAAAGACATTGATATGGAGCATTGCACTGTATGGATGTGAAGCCTGGATTCTAGGCAGAAAAGATGTAAGAAGATTGAAGGCTTTTGAAATGTGGTGCTGACGCTGCATGAACAAAATAAAATAGACCGAAAAAAAATCAAACCAACAAGTCCTGAGAGAGATAAACGAAACAAGAACTCTAATTAAATCGATTAAAATTAGAAGGGATAGGTGGTTTGGACATATACTTCGACATGATGGACTTGTAAAAAGAATAACTGAAGGCAAAATAGAGGGGAAAAGAAGAAGAGGCAGACCAAGGAAAAGCTTTCTTGACCAAGTCAAAGACAGCACTGGGTTAAGAAGAAACCAATGACAGAGTGGAATGGAGGAAATTGCTGCTGAGCTACCAGTCCCAAGACTGATGCAACTGATGATGATGATTTAAGTTGGTGCTTATCATAAAATGGGACAATTGAAAGTTAGAGCAAGTTCCATCAGCTTCATTCCAGATTCTTAAAGGCTAAAAATTCATCTTTATCTTTGACACATTTTATCAAATTATATTAATAAATGCTCTTTGTTTAAAGGATTTTGTATTCCTAAATTCATTCTTTCTCAAATTCTTCACAAACATGCTTGAGGTGATTTTATATATATATATATATATATATATTTATATATATACTGTACAGTAAATATTAAACTAAATTTCACAACAGTATATGAAACAAAGGAGTAGAGTTTGTTGCCTTGGTTAATATATTGGGACCTCATATGTAGTCATTAGTGGTTATCTGAAACAGGCTACTAACTGGTATCAAGTGCAAATGGTATAGTATTTTTAAGAAGTATAGATAGAATAGGAGAGGAGGGGGGGAGGTATGTTACTAATGATATCAGATGACTTGAATCCAGTTAGAGTTGTGAGACCTATGACTGCAAAACTAGTAAAAGTTTTTCATATGGCATTTAATTTGAAGTCATCTGGTCTGGGTTGGAATCAAACAAAATCAATTATATAGTGGAGTGTTGTTGCAGACCTGGTGAATCGGTTGCTAGTGATGAAGAAATGCAACATCAAATAAATGTAATGAGTGCAAAAAGAGTAATCATAATTGGGGTCCTCAAATATCCAAACATTGATTGGGTAGTCATGAAATCACATGAGAAGAATGAAACTGAATTTATTGAGTTGTTGCGAGACAACTTCCTCAAGCAGCATGTGACAGAAGGAACTTGTGGTCAAAGAGTGTTAGATCTGATTTTAGTGTCAGAGGAGGTTTCAGTTAAAGATGTAACTATTCTGTCTCCAGATGGTGACAGCAATTGTACATTACTCACTTGGGAAGTGGTTAAGTTTATGTGAATGTTTCATTCAGAAAAGGTTATATGCTGAACTACAAAACAGGAAATTATGACCACCTGAGGGGTATGCTGGTTCTCTGCCATGGTATCAGTTATTGGATGGGAAGGATATTCCATCCAATAATTACTTAAATGATGCAATATCAGAATGTGTCCTTAGAGTTCGAAAAATAGAGTAGGAGTGAAATGGATTGGTAATCTAATCAAGCAAGCGATTCATAAGAAAAAGATGATGTGGAAGAAATATCGTGTGCATAAGAATGATGTCAGTTATGATAGTTATAAGTAGTAGGCCAAAACAGTCACAAGTGTTGTCCAGAAAGCTAAGTTTGAGTATGAAAAGAAACTGGCTCTGTAAGTTAAAGACAATCCAAAAAAATTCTATCATTATACTGCAAGTAAAAGAAAGAATGAATTTGATGCAGGTGACTGATGAAGAAGTGATTGTTCAACTAATGAGCGGGCATTTTGCTAACTATCAACCTGGTATATGCAGCATTGAACTCACTGCAACCTCATCACTGTATGAGAAAATTCGTGGATGAGGAGGAAGTAAATTCGTTTTTTCATTGTTAGGCCGAGAACTTTTTAGACCAATGAAAAAATGAATAATTTTGAAATTTATAATTTCAAAATTATTTATAATTTTCAACACAATCTCCCTTAAGACTAATATATTTATTCCAGCACTGCTCCAGCTCCATTATTCCTTCCCTGTAGTGGTTCTCAGTACTACCTGCAAAATACCCCTCTACAGCTACAGCTACAATCACCTCTTGATTCGAAGAAAAAGAAAAACGCTGACCAGCGAGGAAGAGTTTTAGTTTTGGGAAGAGATAGAAGTCAGAGAGAGCCAAATCTGGAGAATAGGGTGGATGTTCCAACAATTAATAGTGCAGATCCCTTAATTTTCCCATTGCCAAAACACCTTCTGCAAACTTGGTCTTTTCTCACGAATTTTTTCGTTTAGTCTAGTTAAAAGATCGGAATATCCCCCTCCCGCCGTTATTGTTTTACCCTTTTCAAGATAATTAATAAACAACATGCCTTTAGCATTCCAAAACACCGATGCCAGGGCTTCTCTCCACTGTTTTGACTGCTGTTTGGATTTTAGTGTGCACTGGTGTATCCAAGTCTCATCTATAGTAATAAATCAAGGCACAAAATCAGTTTTTTTCTTGTTAAAATGCTCCAAGCACTGTTCACAGATTTTCATGCGCATGCAGCATACATCTTGCTCAAAGCTTTATTTGCAATTCTTTATGCAAAATATATCCTACACATTCTTTTGAAATGCCTATAGTTTCAGCAATTTCACACACTTTGACTCACCGGACATCCAATACCATATATCGTGCACTGATCAATGATTTCTGGTGGTGTTACTCTTTTTGAGTGCCCTTCATGTGGATCATCTTCAAGGCTAGTACTGCACATTTAAACTTGGCAGCGCATTTCTTAATTGTCGAAAATGAAGGAAAAGAGTACCGTTAAACTTTTACGAATTTCTTTTGGCGTTAAACCTTCTTTTACAGAGAATTTTATTACCGCACAATACTCAATTTTATCCATTTCAAGGAATACAGACAAGACTTTTGCTTCTGACAGCTGTATAAAACAAACTACTTGATAGAATGACTTGCAATTTCACATGGATGCTTATGACAGGTGTACTAACTTAAAGAAAAAAATTGCACCGATAGCGTTGCCATCTATGGTCAAGGCTGAGAACTTTTCGGACCACCCACGTGATTTGAGTCTCTTAACAGGTAAGATTCCACAGGAGTGGAAAGAATGTATGCTAATCCCATTGCATAAGTGTGGTGCAAAGATCCAAGTATCGACCAATCAGAATCTTGGGTGTGGTGGCGAAGATTTTTGAACAGGTGGGTGAGGGCTTGCATTCAGAAATGGGTTGACAGAGAATTTCTACTTCACAACAAACAGCATGGCTTTACTAAGGGAAGGTCATGTTTTAGCAACTTGCTGACATTCTGTAATAATGTTACCACTGAGTTAGACAAAGGAAATGGATACAACATAATTCTTCTGGATTTTGCTAAGGCTTTTGACAGAATACAGCATGGAAGACTGTTGCTTAAATTGGAGAATATGGGATTCAGTTATAAGCTATTTGCATGAATAAGAGGATGACTGACTGACAGACTTCAAAAAAGTCATATATGGTGGGTGTGAATCTGCAAGATTCAAGGTAACCAGTGGTGTGCCTCAAGGATTAGTTCTTGGTTCATTGTTATTCACTCTGTACATTAAGGCCATTGGAAAGGATTTGACATACAGCTGTTTGCTGATGATGCAAAGATAGGTAGGGTGATCAGGAGTGCTGCTGATATGCAGTACTTGCAGAGTGATTTGAATAGGCTGGAATTATGGGCATGTGAAAATGGCTATCATTTCAATGTTTAATAAATGTAAGGTCATACACTTTAGTGTGATTAGATATCCAATGCTGTGTTATATTGGTGGTATTATGCTTGAAACTGATGAGGGATCTTGGAATTTTAGTAGACAAGAGTTGAAGTTCAAGGGTCATATAGCAAAAATTGTAAATACAACTCATAGAATGATGGCAGTGCTGAAATGAATCTTGACATGTAAAGAAGAGGAAGTCATTTTGCCTCACCTCACTTGGACTATTGTGTGCAGGTCTGGTCTCCTGGTTTCTATGGTGATTCTGATACACTGGAGAGAGTGCAAAGAAGAGTGTCAAAAATGATATCAGTATTGTGGAATGCTAATCATGAAGACAGAGTGAGAATTTGTAGACTGCAGGCACTAGCAAACAGGAGAAATAGGGGTGATATGATTGAAACTTACAAACTTCTGAAAAGGTTATACAAAATTTCAGTAGATGGACTTATTCATTTTATGGAGGATTGGGAAAGGATGTGAGAGGGTGAAATCTAGATTTTTTTTTTCTTTTCATAAAGTGGGCCATGATTGAAATGGATTGCTATTGCATATTGTGCATGCAAATAGCATGAATGAAGTCAAGAACAAGTACTAATTAAAAAATGAACCATGTTAATTCACTTATTAGAAATTATTCATACTGATTAAAATATTTCATTCTGGGTGGTGTGTTGTAATCAATTATTCAACAGTACTTTAGGTAGAAGGATATGTATCCAGATTGCCTTGCTTCTCTGATTCAGCATTGCATACAATTATAATAGAAACTTTTTACCAGTTGTACAAGTGTGGGGGGGGGGAGTAGTCATAAAGCTGAGATATTCTTTACTCAAAATCTAAATAAATGACCATCTTCGAATTCCTGATATATTCCTTCAGGGAATGTAAAGGATATTATATTAATAATAATATAAATTTTTCATGTAATATATTACTGACATCCTATTTACAGTTTTTTTTAAATCAGTCTGATATGACCCCCTGGGGGGTGCTTAAGGGTCAAAGCTGTATAACTGAGAGGAGACCTCCACATAGCCTTTAAAGGAATGCGGAGAACCAACCAGGGCTTCTGACCTAATGTCCAATCCTCACCTTCTCATGTTGCACCCTGTTGGGTATCTACCTGGATACTGAACGAACGAGGATGGGCTGGCAATTTGGGATTTAGCCGACCAAATTGTATTCTTATTGGTTAAACCAAAATTAAAAATGATGGTACGACATGACAAAATTTCATGCTGGCTGGGGCGTTGCCTGGTTAAACAAGGCCCCCGTTGTTTTCGCCAGGGAACCAAGGCAAACAGCGAAAAGTCAGTTACTGGAACAAATCTGAAAACAAACCCCGACTCAACATCACCAGAGTTAAAGATCGGTACTATCAACATAAGAAGCCTGAATGGCAAAGAAATGGAGCTAGCTGAGAAATTAGATAAGTAGCAGATCGACATAATAAGGGTGATTGAAACAAAAAAGACAAAAACTGGTGAGATCTTTCTGAGCAATAAATACAAAATGCCATATTCAGGCAATGACAATCAAGGAAAAGAAGGAGTAGCCATAGTATTCAACACAAAATACGAGGTTAATCTTCTTGAATGGCAGTCAGTCTCAAGTAGAGTAATGTGGGCAAATATGAGAATGGGTAACTGGACAATGAGACTTATTTGTGCCTATGGTCCCACAGAAGGTTCTACTAAGGTAGAGGTGGAGGAATTTTTTGGGGCTTTAGAAAAAGCAACTGACACAATGAAAAAGGAAAAGTTGGTCCTTGTTGGGGATCTAAATAGCAGAGTAGGAAATGATTGTGAGACATACAAAAATATTTTGGGAAAATTTGGAGAAAAGAGCAAAGCTAATAATAATGGCAAATATCTGTTGGATTTCTGCTCAGGACATGGACTGGTTATTACTAACACCATGTTCCAACATAAAAATGTGCACAAATTCACATGGAGAGCAGAGGCTAGGAATAAGAAAAGTCTCATTGACTATGTTATTGTTGATAGTGATGTTTTCTCCCTGGTGCAGGACACCAGAGTGTACAGAGGATTTGAAATTGGAAGTGATCACTATTTAGTCTTGAGCAGGATAAAATTGAATTTCATATTGGAAAGAATAACATGTAAGAAAGTTTTAAAGTGAATAAAAGTTGAGCAGCTCTCAGATGTGAGCTGTAGACTAAAATACACAAAGATTATTGAAGAAAAAATGAAAGAGTTTGAGAACAGGAATCAAACCTTGGAGATTCAGTGGCAAACTCTGAAGAAAACATTGATTGATTCTGCCAGAGAGGCATATGGTGAGGTTGTCTGCAAGGATAAAAAAATCGGAACTCCCTGGTGGACACAGGAAGTTAGAGAGGCAGTGAAGGAAAATAAGAAGCACATCAAAAGTTCCTGTCAAATAAATCAGCTTGTGCTCTTAGAGAATATAGAGACAAATGCAAGAATGCTAAACAGTGTGTAAAACTAGCTAAACAAAAGTCATGGGAAGACTTTGGCAAGAATATAGAAAATAAATATCAAGAAGGTGGGAAAATATTCTGGAGGTTGTTGAAGAAGCTTAGGAATGGAGGAAAGGGCTGTAAAAGGAGTTAGAGATGATAAAGGTGATATGAAAACGGGAGAAAAAGATATCCTCGAAGCATTGAGTAATTACTTTGAAAAACTGCTGAATGAAACAAGCAGTGATGACAGCACAGTGGTAAGAAACACTGACCAGCCATGCAGTCAGGAGTACATATCCATACTTGAAGTAGAAAAAGCCATCAAAGGCTTGAAATGTGGAAAGGCAGCAGGAGCAGATGATATTCGACAAGAAATGCTGAAGTATGGTGGTATAAGAGTCTTATAGTGGCTGCACTGCATAGTTCAGAAAGCCTGGACAGAGGGACGAATTCCCGATGATTGGAGTAGAGCTCTAATAGTACCCATATATAAAAAGGGAAATAAAACTGAATGTGAGAATTACAGAGGTATTTCCCTACTGAGTGTTCCTGGCAAGATCTATGCAAGTATACTTGAGAAACGGTTGAGAAGAATTGTGGAAGAAAAGCTTGGGAAGAACAAGCTGGATTCAGGCTAAATAGAGGCCGTCAGGATCAGATCTTCACTTTACGACAAATAGTCGAGAAAGCATGGGAATATAACAAAGATCTGTATTTAAGTTTTGTCGATTTGGAAAAGGCATATGACAAGGTGCCAAGAGAGAAGCTATTCAAAACGCTGCAGTTATATGGTGTCAATGGGGCATTATATCAAGCAATACTTAGTCTTTATTTGAGTTGTAAGTCAGCAGTTAGAATTGAAGGAAGTACAGGAAGATGGTTTAATGTTAAATCTGGTGTGAGACAAGGATGTACATTATCCCCTCTGTTATTCATTATCTATATGGATCACATTATGAAGGAAAGTGGTATTAAACATGATATCAAAATTGGAGATGTTAATGTCATCTCTTTGTTTTATGCAGATGATGTTATACTTCTAAATAAATCCGCTACAAGTCTGCAAGATTATCTGACTAAATTGAATAGCTGTAGTAATAGATATGGTATGAAGGTCAGCAATAAAAAGACAAAGACAATGAAAATAGGCAGAATCATTGAAAATGTCAACTGTTGAATGAAGAACCTGTGGAACAAGTGAAACATTTCAGCTATTTAGACACGATTTTTACTGAAGATGGTAAATTAAATATAGAAATAGACAACAGAATCAGCAAAGCTGGTATGGTATGAAGTCAGTTCAATAAACTCACATGGAATAAGAGAGAAATTGGTCTTAACACTAAATTAGCTGTATACAAGACAGTGTTCAAACCAGTTTTAACTTATGGATCTGAGAGCTGGGTCAGAAGTAAATTTGTAATGTTAAGAATACAGCTTCAAAATTGAATGAATTTCTCGACACAAATAGAGTAGATTTGGAAGAAGAAATTATAAATATGAAATGTGATATCCACCTCAAATCAATTGCTTCAAATAATAGTGTTTGGAAGTTGATCCACAAAAGTAAATATTCAAATATTTGGAGAATCGCTGCTTATTTTAACGCATTTTTTGGATCAACTTATTTGTGCGAATCAGCATTCTCATGTATGAATGCTGTTAAGACAAAGCATAGATCGCAGCTAAGTGATCAACATCTGGAATCGTGTTTACGAATTTCTTTAAGTTCGTACGATCCAGATTATGATCGCTTAGCTGCATCTATGCAATGTCAGGTATCGTCCAATTAAATTAAAATATTCAATTTTGTTTGTATAATTTTATTTAGTTTTTTGTATTTTTTATTGTTATTATTTTTTTAATAAAGTTATGAACAATAAATTTTCTTTTTTTTTTGTTATATTTATTGCCTTATAAAATTTTAAAAATCTCGAAAATATTCCACAATTTTCGATCGCATCTATAGTCGTCCGCAGAGATAATTTTCACTAGGTAAGTAGCCCACAACGTCTAAAAGTTTGGCCACCCATGATCTAAACAATAGACATTTACTCCATAGTTATAGTAAGTGCTCAACTAATACATTTGCCTACTCATCCATGGCGAGTTGGTGCAAATGGGACAAAATAAAATATTATTTTAATTAATAAAATAGAACTTTCTAAATGAAATATTTTTTTTAACTTTTAAGAAAACATCCAACAATACGCATAATATAAGGAGCTTTTCTAGTAACAAAAATTATTTTTAAGAGAGACCTTCACAGGGACTCATTGAGGGAGGCCACATGCACCAGCAGTCATACACGTTCTTGAATTCATTCACACTGCTTGCACACATACTCAACATCTGATGGCAATCCATTTCAATCATTCACCACTTTATGAAAGAAAATCTAGATCTCACCCCACCCCCCCTTTTCTTGGTGAAAAATTACATCAACTGAAATCATGTATGATCCTTTCAGAAGTTTTTAAGTCTCAATCATGTAATCCCTTTTTCTCCTGTTTGCTAGTCTCTGCAATCTACTAGTGTCTGCAGGTAGTAGATGTTCTTCATCGTCTTGTGAAATACAGTTGCTCAACTTATTGGAGGTCTGAATAGGCAAATGCAATATTTGGTCTCCAGAGTGGGGATTCCAATTTCTGTTCCCCCCTCTCTTCTCCATGCAGTGTGAATGGTATACTTTTAAGGCGACAAACAGAGACCCATAACCTTCTCCATTTTGAGGGTACATCAGTTAAAATGGTGGTGCCTCAGGCCACAACCAGTTCGTGAATGGGCCTGAATTTGTAAGTAATGAGTCAGGAGGCTTCCTGATCAACTGGCACACAATCCCATTGCCACATACTATACCAGTCATGCCTGGAGAGGGAGTCCTAGTGGTGGTATCTGTGTGTGGGGGGTAGCTTTGAGGCCTCATCATAGTACAGGGATTGGTTTCTCTCTGTATAGAAGTAATGTCCGAGAGTCAGTCTCTCATTGTACGTCCCCCACTGTATTTCCAACTAATCACAATTAAACTTAGATAGCTCCTACAAACAATGACAGCAACACTGCAACAAAAATGAATCTGCTTCGTAAACCAATCCTATCAAAAAAATTGCATCACAAACGTACACAACACATGAACCAAGCCACAATCTCTTCACTAAAAACTCACTTTCACATCCACTTTACTATCTGTGGCATTAATACAAATATAAATGACTTCCAGACCAGACATCCTATTCTTGACAGAAACCCAGATTGCAACTACATCTACTGTCCACATCCAGTACCCAAACTGTACACCTCACAATTCTTTTCTCAACAAGGATGGCACCTCTGCCCCTGTGAAATCCAACATAGCCTGCTAGAAAATGGCTAATTTAGAATCCACTGTTTTTGACATTATCTGGTTCAAGGTTCCCTTGCCTCATTTAGTAACATTCATTTGTTGTATTTACCAGTCTCCAAACCCTAATAACTATTCTGACCTCTTCACATTTCTTTCCTTGAAACTTGACCATCTACAATCCAGCTATCCAAATAGTTAGGTCAA
This sequence comes from Typopeltis vanoorti, assembly GCF_054136105.1. Taxonomy (NCBI): domain Eukaryota; kingdom Metazoa; phylum Arthropoda; class Arachnida; order Uropygi; family Thelyphonidae; genus Typopeltis; species Typopeltis vanoorti. The sequence continues at coordinate 12,985,810 of NC_143554.1, forward strand.
ACTTTCTGCATGACCTCAACATCCACAATTCCAACTGACTCCCCTATTCCAACACCAGTGACCAAGCTAGACATGAAGCAGAAGTCTTTGCCATAAGTAATCACCTAACACAAATCGTACACCTACCTACTCGAATTCCTGACACCACGCTTCACTCTCCAAATACTCTTCATCTCTTTTTGACCAGTTCTCCTTCTAGATACACTATAGAGGTCACTTCTCCTCTCAGCAAGTCAGATCACAATCTTGTACAAGCAAGTTTCCTCTCTCATAGAACATCCTGCTCCATCCGCTCCCAACCTCACATTTTCTGGCACTACAAAGGAGCCAACTGGGATGACCTCCAAAATTTCTATTCCTCCTTTCCTTTGTTCAACAGCCTTAGCAAAGGACCTTCTGCTCTCCTGCACTTCCACCTTTCTCATCCTGATGGCAGCACTGTTACTTCACCCGAAGACACCCAAAGATAAAGCTGACCTCCTGCCATGTTGGAATCCAAGCACTGGATACCTCCTTTAGTTTTTCAACAAAAAGAAATCAGGAAACTACAAAAAAAAAACAAAAAAACTTGGATACTAAAAAGTCTTCTTCTAGACTTTTTAGTATCCAAGACCCGAAGACATCTCTCCTGTTGTTCTCAAACAATGTACTCCAGAATTAACCCCATCCTGCATCATCTCTATAGTCTATTATACATATCTAGTCCTTATTCCATTACATCTAAGATCTCATATCTATCTTATTCCAAATCATCAAACTACCAACCAATTGCCATAACCTCAATCCTCTCCAAAATAATGGAGAAAGTCATCAGTAGCCAACTCCGCCACTACTTAGAGGCCCACAAATTATTCAGCAACCACCGGTATGGATTCTGCCATTCAAGATCCAGTTTACCTCAGTTTACATCGCCCACCACTGGACATGTACCATGGAAATGTTTCGAGAATCTTGTGCTGTTGTCCTTGACATTTCCAAAGCCTCTCACTATGTTTGACATCATGGCCTTCTCAACAAATTGCCATCCTTTGGTCTCCCTACTACCCTCTGTAATTGGGTAGCCAGCTTTCTCTCTGGTTGTTCTCTGTGAGTTGAGGTAGATTGCTCCCTCTCTTCAAGCTTCATCATCAATGCTGGAGTGCCTCAAGGCTCTGTCCTATCACCTACTCTCTTTCTCTTGTTCATGAGCAACTTATTTGCAATCACCACTAAACCTATTCACAGCTTTGCTGATAATAGTGATCTTCACTTATCCTACTCATTCGACAAACCATACAGTACATTGACATCCCAGGCTACAAGATCATCTACAACCAGTGCCTTAAACATTGATCTTCATACTGTCCTTCGGTGTGGAAAGGACAACCTTATTATGTGCAATGCCATCAAAACACAGTCTTGTGTTTTCTCTCCCAAAAAAAAAAAAGATTAAGTTCACCTACACTTACCCTCAGTAATAATAAATCGCCAGACAAAATCAGATCTTGCTACTTGGACTAACATTTACCTCCAGTCTCTCCTGACATAAACATATCACATCAATATCTTCCACAGCATTCAAGAAACTAACCATTCTCTTTTGTTCAAAAGGATAATTACAACCAACCAACTCCTATGTACAAATCCCAAATCTGATTATGCATGGAATACTGCTCACATGTTTCGGATGCTGCACCTAAAAGTTCTCTTAAAATCCTTTCTGCTGTCCAGAAGTGAGCAATTAGGCTCATTAATGATCTCTCTCTCTTACAGATTCACTTCAGCCCTCACAGATGTAGTGTTTCAGCACTGTGTTGGTTCTACAGGTACTTTCATGGTCACTGCTCCAGCGAATTGGCAGCTATCATTTGTATCGTTCCTTAACTGACAGTTGCACCTGTTAATACAAGAGCAGCAGCTGCCAAGCATCCCTTTACTCTGCAACTGCAAACGAACTGAACCTGCTTCCGCTCTTCTTCTTTAAAAAAAAAAAAAAAATCAATAAATTTCTATCTCAGTCCTCATCTGCACCCCCCCCCCCACAGCACTGATGTGTTTATAGGGCTCTTGACCTGATGTAATTGTTAAAAATCTCCTTTCTTTCCCCCCCCCCCATGGCTGTATCAGAATCACTATTGGAGACAACTTGCATAACAATAGTCCAAGTGAAGTCTTATTAAGGCCTTGTAGAGAAGCAAAGCAACATTCTTATCCACATGTTAAAGTTCATTTCATCATTGCAGTTATCCTCTGAATTGTGTTTGCAATATTTGCATACACAGGCTACAAATAATGTAACAAATTATCATCATCGTCATGATCAATTCCCTGATCTATACCACCAAGAGGGTGTTCAGGTTACTATGACAGCATTACATGATTAAGTTTACAGTATTATTAATCTCTTATCAACAATTTTCCTCCAAATCAATCTATTGCTTATGAGCATTCCAATATTGTCATATCTAACATATTGTGCTTCTAAGGCACTTCTGACCAAATCAATCAACCTAGACCTTGGTCTTTATCTGGATCTCTTTCATTCCATCTTACCATCAAATAGCTGTTTTGCTAACTTTTCTTCGCCCATTCTATTTAAGTGGCCATACCACCTTAGATTAGCTCTGCTGACACATTCTTAAATGCCAATAATGTCAAATTCCTTCAAATATCTAATATCTTCATTTTTAATATGATTTTGCCATTTATGCCATTGGTTCACTCTCCTAATTTTTCTCAGAACCCTCATATCTGTGGTCTCTAGTCTTTGATCAAGTGCTTTATTTCTAACCGAACTCTTAGATCCATAACTCTTGAATAGGAGGAGGGGGGGGGATATGATTGAGACATATAAGCTGGTCAGGACTTGTTATCAGGTAGACATGGGAGAGGAGAGTAGAACAAGAGGCCATTGCTGGAAACTATAAGGAGGGTGTGAGCAAAGGAGTGAGAAGCAGGTTCTTTGCATGTTTGCGGATGATGCAAAACTGGGGAGAGGAATGCACAGTCAGGCTGATGTTAATGCCTTACAGGAGGACTTGAATAGATTGCATGAATGGGCAGGTAAGTGGAACTATCAGTTCAATGTTGCCAAGTGTAGGGTTTTGAGATTTGGTAAGCAACGATGGGATGCAAAGTATACACTTGGTGGGGAAACTTTAACAGAAGTAGAGGAGATGAGAGATCTAGGAGTGATGGTGGACAAGGACCTGAACTTCAGGAGTCACATTTCACAAGTTGTCAAGACATCACATCGAGTAATGGTGATACGGAGAACCCTGACATGCAAAAATAGAGAGGTTATGATTCCATCGTATACGGCCTTGATCAGGCCTCATGGATTATTGTGCACAGATTTGGTCGCCAGGTTTTCATGGTGACGAGGATATGTTGGAAAGGATACAGAGAAGATTCACAAAGGTAGTCAGTGGTCTTGGGAATGTGGAGTACGAGGACAGATTGAGAGAATGTAAGTTGCAGTGCCTCGTGAATAGGAGGAAGAGGGAGGTGATATGATTGAGACATAAGTTGGTCAGGGGGTTGTTATCAGGTAGACATGGAAGAGATTTTTCATAGAATGGGAGAGGGGAGTAGAACAAGAGGCCATTGCTGGAAACTGTATAAGGAGGGTGTGAGCCAAGGAGTGAGATGTAGTTTCTTTGCATGGAGAGTGGTTGGTGAGTGGAATGCATTGCCTGAGTGTGTCGTGGATGTGGACACTGAATCAGTTGGATGAGCACTGTATGCAATAGTACCTCCCACAATGAGTCTTACTCCATGGAGGTCAAATGTTAATAATAATAACTTAAAACTGGTTTAAACACTGTCTTGTATACTGCTAGCTTTGGTGTTTTGGCTAATATCTCTCATATACCATATAAACTTATTCAGCTGGCTACCCATGCACTTACTTTACTTATTTACAGAATTCAGCTGAAGTTTGCTATACTCCTGCCTATTTTTTATAGTTTTGATCTTTTTATTGCTAATTTTCATGCCAGATTTGTTGCAGTTGTTATTCAATTTATTTTGTGAATCCTGGAAACTTACACTAGATGTGTGCGTATGAATACATCATCTGCGTAAACCAAAGAGCTAAGTTTGACATCTCCAATTCTAATTTCAAGCTTGATGCCACTTTATTATGTAATGTGATCCATATAGATGATGAATAACAGTGGAGATAATGTGTATCCTTGTTTTGTAAAGCTTTTTTCTGGGCACCTTATCATATGCCTTTTCCATATGTACAAAACTTAAGTACATATCCTTGTTGTTCCCACGATTTCTCAACTGTTTGTTTTAAAGTGAAAATATGATCTTGATAACCTCTATTTGGCCATAACCCAGCATGTTTTTCAACTTTTTCTTCCACAATCTTTCTTAACCTCTTTTCAAGTGTGCTTGCATTAATCTTATCTGGAACACTTAATAGAGAAATTCCTCTGTAATTCTCACATTCAATTTTATTCCCCTATTTTATTTTATAGATGGGGAACTATAAGAGCTCTACTCCGATCATCTGGAATTCGACCTTCTGATTAGGCCCTCTGAATTATGCAGTGTAGCCAGCGCAAAACTTTTATACCTCCATATTTAAGCATTTCTGGTCAAATATCATCTACTCCTGCTGCCTTTCCACATTTCACGTTTTTTGATGGCTTTTTTCTACCTCAAGTATTGATATGTACTCCTCTTTGCATTCCTCTTGAAAATTTTTTAGTCTGGTTCTGTCACTGCTTGGTTTGTTTCAAAATAATTATTCCAGGCTTTTAGGATAACCTAATCTTCAGTTTTCATGTCACCATTATCATATTTGATTCCTTTTACAGTACTCTTTTCTTCATTTCTAAGCTTCTTCAATAGCTTACAGAACATTTTGCCAGCTTCCTGATATGTATTTTCTATATTTTTACCAAAGTCTTCCCATTACTTTTGTTTAGCTACTTTTACATCTCACTTTTTTCCTCTGTATTCATTTAGGCATCTGCCATTTTGTTACATTTTTCCTGCATTCTATTAGAGCATCTGTTGACTTATTTGCTAGTAACTTTGGGTTTGCTTTCTTCTTATTCACTACTGCTTCTTTAATTTTCTGTGTCCACCATGGTGTTCATATTTTTCTATCCTCCCTAGCTGAATCACTCAATGTTTTCTTTAGAGTTTGACATGAGACGCCAAGATTTGGTTCTAGTTTTCAATTCGTTTTTTCTTCAATAATGTTTGTATAGTCAAATCTACAATTTACTTGTAAAAGCTGCGCAACTTTAAATTTTTTTTACAACTTTCTTACATACTGTTCTTTTCAATATAATATCCATTTTTATCCTCTTTAGTACTAAATAATGGTCACTTCCAATTTCAAATCCTTTGTACACTCTTGTATCCTGAACAAGCATAAAGATTATTGACATCTGACCTCCATGGAGTCAGAGACTCATTTGAGATATCCATTTTTATCCTCTTTAGTACTAAATAATGGTCACTTCCAATTTCAAATCCTTTGTACACTCTTGTATCCTGAACAAGCATAAAGATTATTGACATCTGACCTCCATGGAGTCAGAGACTCATTTGAGAGGTACACACTATTGCACACAATGCTCATCCAACGTTAACAGCCTTAAACATTCACAACACACTCAAGCAATGCCACTCTCCATGCAAAGAACATGCTCCTCTCCTCTGCTCACACCCTCCTTATACAGTTTCCAGCAATGGCCTCTTGTTCAACCCCCCCTTCTCCCATTCTATGAAAAATTTCTTCCATGTCAATCGGATAACAACCCCTGACTAGCTTATATGTCTCAATCATATCCTTCCTCTTCAACCTATTCACTAAGCTTTGCAACTTTCCAACATATCCTTATCACCATGAAAACCCAGTGACTAAATCTGTGCACGGTAATCCGTATGAGGCCTGATCAAGGCCTTATACAATGGCATCATAACCTCTCTATTTCTGCATGTCAGGGTCCTCCACATCATTGCTATTTCTTATATTGATGGTTCTTATCTTCAGTTCTTCTGATATTGGGTTTATTCTTCTTATTGATATTGAATTGGAACTTGTTCCAGTAGCTGATTTTTCACTGTGAATCCTGCTGCTCTGACGAAAACAGCAGGAGTGTTGTTTAACCAGGCGACGACCCAGGCGGCATGAAATCTCATCATGTAACAAATTATATATTAAAAAAAAATTAGTGCAATTTTTAATGTTCTTCCAATTCTTATTGTGTATTTACTTCTTTTAATGGTTTTCACTCAAGGAAAGGTTTTCCATACTGTGATACTGCAGCAGTCATGGAATTTCATGCTATATGGAATGACTTATTAGTGTTGCAGTAAGTCTCTTACCTTATGGTCTGGGTTCAGGATCCAAGGCTTGCTGTAGTGCTCTGGTGTCTCCAAGGTAGCCCTGGCATTCCATTCCTGAACACAGTCATTGCTTGCTGGTCAGTGGGTGTCCATGTGTGGTTTTGTGGTAGGTGGGGAGCTCTGGTACTGAACCAAAAATCCCTCATCCTCAAACATTTTAGGGGCTCTAAGTCCCAACCAAGTACTGATACAGTGTTGGTAACAGAAGTAAGAAACAAAAGCTGTATGATAATAGTATAAATGTGTCAGTGTTTTTGATCATCCACATAAGGTGAAAAGCCAATAGGGAAATTGTCTCCCTTCTTTATTTAAAAGGGTCTCCCAAAACTGTTAAGAGATTGCGTTCTGGTGATAACCATGTGGAAATATCAGAACACATGCAATTTACAGACAAGAAATACTAGCTGTGGTGGTGGTTGTGGCCAGTAGATAGTGTTGTAGGTAGAGGTCCTGTGTAGTAGTGTAGACGGAGAGTTATACAATAGGCGTCCTCCCGCGATGAGTCTTCGGATTCCTTGGAAGTGTCACAAATAATAATATCATGTCAGCAATATTCCGAGAAACTACTGAGAGCAACATCAGCGGGTGGAATAACAATCACAGTAACACCTCATAAAACACATCTCTTGTAAAGGAGTGATATCAGAATGGGATCTCCTCGATGTTTCCGATGAGGAGATATGTTCAGAGCTTAAAGATCAGGGAGTGATTCCTGGGTCCAACCAGAAACATCATCCTTACTTTTGATACATTTAAGACTCCAACATCTGTAAAAGCAGGTTAACTCAACTGTCCTGTTAAAGTGTATATCCCTAGCTTTAAATGTCAGATATATAGGCATGCCCAATCAGGCTGTCATGGCTCTACTACCTGTACCCAATGTGGTAATAAAGAGCATGATAACAAATCATGCTCTGCAAAAAATAGCCAAACATGTCAACTGTCAATCAGCTTGCTCTTGTGCTCGCATTCGCATATATCTTACACCCCTGATTTAACTTTACAAAAAAGAAATTAAAACATTTTGCAAATATAGTTTACACACAAAAAAAGTTTAAAATTTAAGAAATATATTATTATTATTCAGGCCTCCATGGAGTCAAAAGACTCATCGTGGGAGGTCCTTTCTAAGAAACACAAATCTATCAAGACTCATCGAGGGAAGTCTATGATACCACTCCTTAAATGCATTGACCGTTCTCGCTCTCACCACTCCGTCAGGCAATGCATTCCGCGGTTCAACCACCCTCCATGCAAAGAAACCATTCCTCACCCTCTTTCTCACAGTTTCCTTTCGTAACTTCCAAGGATGGCCCTATGTCATGACTCCTTCTTCCTAATGTTCAACCAAGTGAAAGAACTCCCCAGTGTCAACCCTGTAATCACCTACCAACAGTTTAAAAGTCTCAATCATATCACCCCTCCTCCTTCTATCCACCAAACTCTGCAGTCCACACTCCCTCAGCCGATCCTTATAACTAACATTGTACAGTCCTGACACCATCTTTGTTATCCGCCTTTGTACCCTTTCCACAGTTAATTTATCCCCTTCAAATCCTGGGGACTAGATATGAGAACAATAGTCTAAGTGTGGTCTGATCAGAGTCTTATACAACAGAATGATAACCATTTTATCTCTGCAGCTCAGTGTCCTTCTCATTATTGCAGCAATCCTCTGCGTTACCTTCACTACCTTTGCAATATGTCCCCTAAATTTCAGGTTTCTATCAATCATCAAACCCAGATCTCTCTTGTCTCTCCTGCTTCCTCCAGTTTACCTCCCATAGAGTATGCAGCATCCCATCGATGTGTCCCAAACCTCAAGACCTTACATTTTGCTGCAACTGACACCCCCATTCATTTGCCCATCTATCTAGCTTATTCAAATCCTCTTGCAGGGCTACCACATCTGCACTATTACTAATAACCCTTCCCAGCTTTGCATCATCCGCAAACAACCGAATCCCCTTGCAATCCACAGACAATGTCATTGATATAAAGGTTAAACAATATAGGTCCCAGTACTGAGCCCTGTGGAACCTCACTTGTAACCTTCTGCCTCTTTGATATTGCTCCACCATACACAACTCAAATGATACCTATCGGACAACCAATCCTGAATCCAGTTGACCAATCTGACACCCAGACCCATGTGCTGCACCTTGAATATCAGCTTATCATGTGGCACCCTGTCAAATGCCTTTGCTAAGTCTAGGAGATATAATGAATGTTGTTATGGCAGTTTCAGATATTTTGGAATTCAGTTGAAGAGAATCAGCATTTCAACTCAACTGTCATTGACTTGCCTTTGCCGTTGAGTCGTGCGATCTTTTGTTAGTACTGCACCAATCATATGCATAGAGATGGAGTCAACCAGTAGAGGATATGTGGGAGTGAGAGCATTGACTTCTACTCGATCTTGGATTGCGTGAGGAGAACGGGGAAGGAATAAGATTAAGAGACTGTCATTAGAACTGTTATGCAACTCAATTTTGAGAGCTTGGGGTATGATTTTGCCAGAAATAATTAATTTAATTACAAAAGCATTTTTGCGAAAGATACAAATATATTGTGTAATGAGGGTGAGCTGCCGATTGCATAAATAACATTGATAATTAAAATTAAAATTTATTAATTTTATAAATAATGTGAGCAAGTAGAAATTGTAATGAATACTGAGGATTTAATTATAAACGTCAATTTAGTTTTTTCCTGAAAAGCTTTAATTTATGAAAATCTCCACATGTATCTCGCACTGATACTGATTCTAAGAATAGCCTCTCAGACCTGTAACAACTTCTCTGTAATATAGATGTTTATCTTCATCTATGTGAAAGAGTATCATTCCACAAAAAGAAATATCAGTACTTAGAAAGTTATATAAGAATAAAAAATTATGGTAACTTAGCTGATAAGGGAAATGCTACTGTCATTATGAATCAAAAAGGGTACAACAGAAAAATGAATCATCTTCTTAGGATTTACTACAGTATGACCATTAGCCATACTCATCACTGTATATTCAACCAAGTGAAAGAACTCCCCAGTGTCAACCCTGTAATCACCTACCAACAGTTTAAAAGTCTCAATCATATCACCCCTTATTCTATCCACCAAACTCTGTAGTCCACACTTCCTATAATCACCTGGAGAAGATAAACTAGGTTCAGAACTAAATAAATATGCAGGAACTAGATTCAAAGAAAGCCTCATTATTTTTAAATAAAATTTATTCAACTGGTCCAATAGAATGGAAAAAAGCAATTTTGATTCCTATCTTTAAAAAAGGTAATAGAGATTCCTGTCACAAAATATATAGCAGAATCTTAAATAGCAAACTAATGAAATATTCCAAAAACTTTATTTTAGAAGTACAGAATGGATTTAGAAAAGGACGATCATGTATAGATCGTCTTTTTCATGTATAGACCATGAAAAAGCATTTGACAAAGTTAAAAGAAACATATTATTTAACATATTAAAAGAAAGACAAATACCAAATAATATCCTAAAAGATATCACAAGTATATATGAAAATAATCGAATACAAATAAGATTAAATCACGAGCTATCATATACGAGAGAGATAAACCAAGGGGTCCAACAGCCCCTCTCAGCAACTCTTTTAATATCTACTTTAATGAAATAATAATAAAATGGAATAAAAATTTACATCAAGGAATTAAACTTTCTTCTACAGTAAACTTAAACACTCTCCTCTTTGCTGACGACCAAATAATAATTACAAATCTGAAGATAAACTACAGAAAGCTATTTTAGATCTAAATGAGATATCCAAAGATTATGGTATGATAATATCAACAGAAAAATCCAAAACTATGGCCTTTAAAGGACAAGATCCAGCAAGAACTAAAATAGTAATAGATAACAAGATCTTAGAACAGGTGAATTCATTTAATTACCTAGGATGTATGATCACATATGAAAATGAAAAAGATATAAACATAAAAATTACAAAATATTTAAAAATAACAGCTGTAATTAACCAGACTAAAAGTATACAATACATTAGCCCTACCAGTCTTAATGTATGGAAGCGAAATCTGGACAATAAAACAAAATGACAAACAAAGATTAACAACAGCAGAAATGAAGTTTATGAGAAAAACTGCAAAGTATACCCTATTTGATCACAAAAGAAACGAAGAAATTATGAAAGAATTAAACCAAGAACCAGTAATAGAAAAAATTAAAAAATATAAACATAAATGGATGGAACACGTTCAAATAATGAAAACAGAAAGATTTCCAAAATAAGCCTTAAAGTACAAGCCATTAGGAAAAAGAAAACCAGGATGTCCTCTTAAACGATTCAACGATGACTTCTAAGGCCGGAACAGCCCATGCTAGGCCTAAATCCTTGATATGCATGATCATGATGATCATCGTATATAGCTACAACCTGTATTATTAAGATTGCTAGATGGTTCATGCTGTCGCTAATGGCAGGTCAGCGCCAGCAAGGGATTTGGCCAGCCAAACTTGCATCTTTCTGTAATTTGACCAAGCACATAATCATTATCCCTGTTTAAGCTAACAAGGGATATTATTTCCATTTTAACAGAGTAATTCAATTGTGGCGGGTTCATGCTACAGAGCCACCAAATTGATTGAACGAGACTTCCATCGCTACAGAGTCAGATGAGAAGGTTCCAAACAATTGCTGTGTTGGGGCAGGGTGTTAGGGTTAAATGGAGTATACCACCTCCTCGAATTCTAGCATGTTCATCTAACAATGGTCACTAGATAGCCAATTTCTCTACATTAAGCTTTTGCACCTAGGTGCATGGGTGGGGTGACAAGTTCACACATTTCTAAAAGCAGCATTCTGCATGTGTCTCGCTTGATTAATTAATGACCCCTCTCTCGCATATTGACTTCAATCCCTTGCTCATACACATTCACTTTCTGCCTTGTGCCCCTTCTACAGGTACTTTGATGGATGGTACTCCAGTGAATTGGCAACTGTTATTCCTCCACTGTCCTCCAAAATCATTAGAACAAGAGCCACTGCTAACAGCTTCCTTTTGCAGTCCCCTCTTGAAACTCACCAAATCAACTTCACTTCTTCCTCTTTCATTTCTGTCTTCCCCAAAGATTACACCCTCCAGCTTATTCAAACAAAACGTGAACAGAATTTCCTATTGCCCACACATGGCACTAATGTGCTAAAGGTCCTGCGGCCTTTTGTGTGTGGATCAGATATATTAAAAAAAAAAAAAAAATTCTTTCTCCTATTTTCCAACCTCTGAATACAACATTCTCTCAATCTGTCTGTAAACTCTCTACCTGAATGCAAAGAAATGAAGGTTAATTAATCTAGTTGATCTTTTGCATATAATGATTGCTATTTTTGCTATTGCTAAAAAAAAAATCTGTCTTTGAACAGTCTTATCCTGTTCATTTTCTTCACCTCTGAAATGCTACACTACTACCATAATACATATAGCTCCAGAGGAATGTCTCTCTAGGCCAGTGATGGCGAACCTTTTTACCCAGGTGTGTCAAACATCTTTTTTTTTTTTTTTTTAAATATTGACGTTGTTGATGTGCTACTTGCATACATGCATTATAAATTTAATTACATAATCATAGATGGTGACTTATACGTATCATATTAGGCTATTTATTTAATTCTTTTAAATATTGACGTTGTTGATGTGCTACTTGCATACATGCATTATAAATTTAATTACATAATCATAGATGGTGACTTATACGTATCATATTAGGCTATTTATTTAATTCTTTTAAATATTGACGTTGTTGATGTGCCACTTGCATACATGCATTATAAATTTAATTACATAATCATAGATGGTGACTTATACATATCATATTAGGCTATTTATTTAATAGGACATTGATATAAAATCTTATGAATCCATATTATACAATTAACCCCTTAACGTACCAATTAAAAATCAGAAAGCGGTCGTTTTTCTGCCAATTTTTTGGGCGAGGGTGATTTGCTGGATCAAATTCATCATTATTTGAAAAATAATGATGAATTTGTGCAAATGCAAACAAAATAGCCAATACACGCCGTTGGCAACTTTTCTCGCCTGAAAGGAAATAGGCACAAGATTGTCTAGCATCTATATTCGGTTGTATTTATATGTGAAACCAAAATTCAAAATCAGTTTTGGTGCAATAAACAAAAGATGTGTCACAGATGTCTTTGTATGTTAAGGGGTTAATTTAATAAAAGTGAAAACACACGGTATCATGCAGACGTTCCCATTCAAACTTACATTACATTTAATGACGTCTCTGTTGCTGAGTACTGGTAGAAAGTTGCTTTATAGAAGGGCTATAGTGTGTACATTTTAATGTTACACAGGCGGCGCTCAAATCATTGCTCAATCTATTTCTCCCTTTTGATTTCATATTATTTAAGGCAGAAAAGAGAGTTTCACAAGAGTATGTAGAAGACAAAATTGTTAGAAGAGCTTTAGCAAAGATTTTAAGAGCATGAAAGTTTTCGGGAAGGCTATTCCACACGCTTAGAATTTACAATCTGAATTTTTACACACAATATCATGCAGACGTTCCCACTCAAGTTCTTCTAATTCATTTCTAAAGCAATAAACTTTCTTTTCCAGATAGGATTACACTGGAAGTCGGCTAGTTGCATTTCTAAATCTTTTAAATCCAACCACTCAAAGCCATCTAATTTAAGATCCATGAATTCTGTTTCATCAGGATACTTTATGAATTGGATTGTTTGTTCCAACATTCGAAATTGCTCAAATCTAGAAGAAAACTGCTCAGTTACTGACTTTAGAACTTCGATAGATTGGTTGATATGTTGTTCATGATTTTTGAGGCTGGTTTCATTAAAAAAAATTTTTCGCTCTTGGGAAATACTTAAAATTGTTACTTTCTAAATCAGTTTGAAATATTTTGAGTTTATTCTGAAAGCTCTTGATTGTGTCAAACATAACATCGACAGATTTTCTGAAACTTTGCAATTGTATATTAAGTTTATTCAGGTGCTGTGAAGAACATCAGCTTACTGAGCCAAGCAGAATCATTTAACTGAGAAAATTCGTGCTCCATGCCCTTCATATTTAAATATAATTTAATTTCATTTAAACATTCAACAAACCGTTCAAGTAATTGGCCACAACTCAACCATCGAATATTATGGTACATTAATAGACCATTGCACACTGATTCAACTTGGGTTAAAAGTGAGTTAAATTCTTGTTTGTTTAAAGCCCTGGCAGCAATAAAATTAGTTACCTTTGTCACAATTCTCATCACATCATCCAAATCCTTTAAGCCTGTGATTTCGCACAGTCTCTCCTGATGTATAATGCAATGGAAACAAACCAGGGGATGACCAACATATTCTGTAAATTCTTTGATAAAACCGACATTATGGCCAACCATACTAGGTGCGGCATCAGTTGTAATCAAAAATATTTTCGATAAATCTATCTGCTTCTCACGGAACACTTTAACAACAGTCACATATGTAGTGTTTTGAGGTAAATTTTCTAACTTTATTAATTCCTTGTGCATAGAATCACCTTGCAATAATAACCAATCGAGCTGATGATGTAATATCTGTAGTTTCGTCGAGACAAATGGAAAAACAATGGCATGAGTTCAAGTCTTGTTGTATTTGATTTTCTATACTAGCATTCATTGATATAACTCTGTCTTTAATAGTATTCCTACTTAATGGTAACTCTTTCATGCGCTTTACAATAGCTTCCTTATTATGAAAGTCCTCAAATAAAAATGGTGCACACTTCACGAAAGTTTCTTTAATATAATCACCATCACTGAGTGGTTTCCCATGTTCAACAATAGTATGTGAAATACTGTAACTTGCGGCTACTAAATTTGAAGGTCCTGAAACAAATTTAATTAATGTCCCTGATTGTTATTTTGCCAGTTTTAGATCGTATTCTTTACGACTTTTAGACTTAAAGAATACGATATGTATTCTTTGCATTCTTCAAAAGTTTTTTTTTTTTCTAGGAGACATTTGTGCTTAGTTTCAAAATGTCTTCTTACATTCCAAGTTCTACTCACAGATAGCTCACCACACAATTTACAGAGAACTTTATCACCTCTATATTGTTCAGTCCAGGCATCTTGGAAATTTCTTCCACTTCCTTTCTGTGATAATTTTAGCTTTTTTATTAGTGCTAGCTGCCATTGTAAAAGGGTTCACAAATTAAAAATGAGCACAATTATATCCAGCGGTAATTAAGCAGTAATAATTAATAAGAACTAACAATTACTGGAAATGAATTATACACCAGCAACTCAAATTACTTAAGTGGCAGATCATGCAAGACTACCACTACTTCTTTCAGCAGGGTTTCAGCTTGTTACGTTGTAATTTATTACAACGTAACAAGGTTGGTACGTTCGTAGCAACCTTGTTACATTTTACTCTCTATCATACTACTAAATAGCAGCTATTTAGTAGGTTTTGTTGCGACATCATTGTAAGTTGTTACTATTTGCATTATTTAACAAAATTTACTGAATTTATTGCAACTATAAAAATGTTTTCATTATTTACTCAGATAAATTCAATATTTAATGCTGCGAATTATATTTTCTGTTAAAGTGGTTTTAAATACGTTTAGAACTTGTATTACTCAGTTGAGAGACTTGGAATGCATGCATGAACGAATTTTACACAAATCAAATGAAAACTTAAAGTTTATAATATATAAAGCATGTATTTATAAGTTTGTATCATATAATATTGATAATAATTTTTATAAGTTTTTATAATATCATATGACTATGCAGAAATTATAATGATTGAGAAAGAAAACATAAACTTAAAACGCTCGTTGTTTATAGGCTAGTTACCAAATAAAATAGAAATAAGCTAATTACAAAATAAAATAGAAATAGGCTAACTATAAAATAATTCTTTCAATGAACCAAAACCTACCTTTGCCTTAACTGAGAGCGATCTTACACAATTTATCTCAGTTTTTTTCATCAGAATACCAATATCTTTAAACATCCAAGGTGTATCACCTGAAACCCTCAAGTGTGTCAGTGCTGACACACGTGTCATAGGTTCGCCGTCACTGCTCTAGGCCATCCAAGAAATACTGAAAGGAACATCTGCATCAGATTAGAAATAACTACTTAGAAAAACCAGTCACTTTAGATAAACTCAAAACTGCATGTAATTCCTTGCCATCCTGGTCATGATGAACTTGCAACAGTTTTTCCAAGTCTTATGGGATCAACTTGTACCACTTCTTAAAACACTGCAAGAAGCTTATTTCAGTGGGCTTCTGCAATCCATCACGACTTCAGTAGCACACCTGATATTAAAGAATAACTATGCTAATGCATAACTGTACAGACATTTGAAACTGGCATCCAATCTCACTAATCAATATGCACTGCAAAATCATTTTCAAGTTAAGCTCACTCTCTCTGAAGTCATTGGCCAATACCAAACTTATTCTGTTCCAGCAAGATCAATGCACTATACATAATAAGTAATCTCATCCACATCACAAGCAATCAAAATAAAACCTAGCACTGATCAGCCTTAATCAGGAAAAAGACTTTGGCAAACGAAGTCCTAAGGACATTGGGATAAGGTCCACTCATTATCAAAACAGCCAAACTGCCTTATAGGGATACATTTTTCTGTTTAAAAATAAACATCTCGCCCACCTTCGCTTTACCATACTCTCAGCGTATCAAGCAAGGCTGTCCTCTCTCTGGATAACTATATACACCATGGCCGGTTTTATCATTTGGCGAATATACACCATGGCCGGTTTTATCATTAAGAGCACTAAGACTTCATTGTTTCTATATATAGAGAGACAGTTTATAAGGGTGCTTAATTTTCTTTGCCTAGGGGCATCAGATACTCAATCAGATGCACATCATGTGTAATGGCTGCATGGTTCTTTATCCTTGAACTGAGTTTCCACATCAACAGGCAGTGTTCTTTCAATATTCTCTTCCTTCTCTAGTTAACTCGAAAGCTAACGGATAGTTTTACTAATGATAATAGTGCCAAATAGTGACCAAATCTGTGCCCTGATTTGGTCACCTGGTTTTCAGAAGGACGAAGAGATGTTGGAATGGGTCCAGAGGCAACTGACTAAGGTAGTTCCTAACCTCTGGAATGTCGAGTATGAGGAAAGATTGAGAAGATCCAACTTGCAAAGTCTGGTGGACAGGAGGAAAAGGGGGAGATATGATAGAGACCTATCATATCAACTATCATATAACAACTCCTTACTAAGTTAGTAAGGAGTTGTTATAGGATCAATGCTGGAGAGGTTCTACAGAAAATAGTGGGAGATCAGGGGAGAACCAGAGGTCATCCCTGGAAACTGTATAAAGAGGGGGTGAGTAAGGGAGTGAGAAGCAGGTTTTTTTCATTCAGAGTTGTGAATGATTGGAATGTCTTGCCTGAGAGTGTGGTGTCTAGAGAATTTGAGTGTTTAAAGCACAGTATGATGAGCTGTGTGTATGATAAAAGGACCTCCTAGATGAGTCTTTGACTTCATGGAGTTTTGGGGTAATAATAATAATAGTAAGATTGAAAAAACTTGCAGTACTCTTGTAGAACTGTCTTCTGCAAGACAGTTTTATATTAGAATGGAGATCAGAACTCTAAGCTTCTGATTTCCGGTACATTCTTCAATGGTGTTCTGTTAACTTTGTTAATTTCAGTATAAGTTGAACTCAACCTGTGTTATTTTCCCCAAAATATATCCTTTTATTTCATTCTGACTTTTTGCATTGTTCAGATCTCTGAACTAGACACGATTTCACTTTTGTAATAACTCTTAACTTTCAGTCTTTCTTTGCATAAATTATAATATATATTCATCTGAATATTCAAGAAGTCAGGGTTTGTCTTTCGCTTATGTTATTTCTGAACAGCTATTAACTCTGTGCTGAAGAAAATTTTTTTCACTTGGTAAAAGAGCAAATTATACTTGACAAGAAATTATATTTTTGTTAAAACCTTTAAGCTTAACTGTAATCAAAATTTGTCTATGAAGTATCTTCAGAGCTATTGCTACTTGTATTTAAAACCAATTACTTCACATCGATTGTATTAGTATGCCATAATTCAAAACACATGCACCCTTTCAGACTTGTATATTGACGAACATTAATGGAAAGGTCACTACCCAGATTTTTGCCTTTATTTGAGGTCTCATCAGTTGGAACCAGACTTAAGAAGATACCAGTCTCTCTCCAACCATCACCGATCCAGAATATTTTAATAATAAGATAATTCACCTTTTATTACTTGCATATGGATAATAATATGTGGCTCTTGCATCAATTTGATTTCAGTGTCTTGGATCTGGCACCTACTGAAGAGACCTCAATAAAAGCCTTATCAAGAAACTGGTCTGCGTAGTGTTATATTTTTATCATTTATTTATATATTTTATACTGATTTATACTTATATAGTTTGTTGCTGATTATCTTCTTTCTTACTCAAAACCTTGTTCATTTAAAATCCTACCAGCTGCTTTATTGTTATATTTATAATTATTTGTTATATCTCTCTAATTTCTTATTTTATATACTTCATTAACCTCTATTATCTTTTCTTGTGTGTAGCCTAACTGAAATATCCTCTAGGATATTTCCTTTTCAGATACTGGCAAATTTATATTTATACTGCACCAGCCAGTATCCTATAACAGGAATTTTATTCAAGTTCAGAGAAATATTCCTGGATTCACTGGCATACACTCTAACACACACTTAAATAGATATCAGTACTTTGCAGTCGTGACCAATGATCTATTACTTAAACATATATATCTAAAATTTCTCCCGCTATGGTTCTAATTTTATAAGTGGTAATTTGATATCTTGAATTCAGGCAGGAATCGGGCATACAATAAAACATGTTTATTGGAACTAAATGACAATTACAACTAAATTGAATCAAATTACTAAAACTTCTAAATCTCTTGCTAAGTTAAATCTCATGCTAAGATAATTCTCACAATTCTAAATTAATCACGTTCACCTAGACAGATCATATTAATCACATAGAACAATAGAAAGCAATGACAATATTACACTAAATTAAGATTCTCTCATGCATGCTATTCATAGAGCACATACTATACAACTTGTTTCTTTCCCAGTTATGGTTATCTACTAAATAAAATACACTTATTACTTCAGTCACATACAATTAGATTCATTCCTGACAATTCCTTGTCCAGCAGAATTTTGCTGTTTCAGATACGAAATCTTATCCAAGTTCTCTAAAGGATTGTCCACATTACTTAATCAAACATAACTTTCAATCTTCTATCACTTCCGTAAGATATAACAAAGATCTCTACGTTACCCAGTTCTTTCCGAAGGTCTATTAACTACCATGTGTTGTTCTGGTCATCCTTCGATCGGCTATCTCAATGCCTGGCTTTTGGCTACGTCATCCTTTCTACTGCTGCTGGACTCTAACTATTTTCTCCCACGACTGGGGGCTATCTCCGTTCCTTTTCGATGGGACATCCAGCAGCTGGCACGATTTCTGTGTAGGCTGATGATTCGCATATGGCTCTGTGCGGAATCTTGTTCAGCATAATCAGGAAAACGGCCTGCTGTCCGACATCATAGAACCCTGGCTCGTCCTTTTTCCGACTGCCGGTCAAGAATCCTCGAGATGAAATCCAGAACAAAAAGTCTTGCAATATGGCATGCATTGCCTTATATTCTATGTTCTAGCACCCTCTTTTTTTGCTGTATCATTTTTTTCGCACGACTCTTAGTTTTAATGCCCTTAAGATGATCCCTACTCTCTCTATTGCTGTTAGGTGCTGTCTTCGAGGAAAGCGTGCTTACGTTATTTTCTGCGTACACTGTAGCCTCCGACGTTATGACCGATGTGTGCGTTTCAGACGCAACCTTTGCACTGTTACTCATGCCCTGTCTGTCTGTCGACTTATGTTATTTGAGACAGCTTAATAGGACACAAATTTAACCTAATATTTCTTTTACATGGAATCATTAATTTGTACACAATTCTCTAGTATAGTTTTCCGTTTTTGACTACAAATATTTCTAATACAATTCACATAGTAATACACATTCTCTTATACAACAAACAAGGTCTTATTACTTTCTGCTGGTATGCAGGTATTATTTTAAATTAGTGTTAGAATTTTCATGATAGATTCTGAATGAACAACTTCTTAGAAAATCCTCCATTCAGGATCTAACAGTAGTGACTCTTCCTTTAATGTTTGGCAGTATACACACCTGAAAGAATGTGTGCTTTACTTTATGGAATACTTAGGCAATTGATGTGAAGATAATTTATGCACAAACTTTGTTTGCTAACATATGTGTAAGGGATTAAACAAGGGTATAATTTCTTGTCAAGTATAATTAGCTCTGTGCAAATCACATATCCATCTAGCCATTGAATACTGTATCACATTTGAGGTGGTTTCCTTAAGATATTTGACTTGGTACAGAAATGAGCAGTTAGGTTGATTAATTGCACATCTCATCAGTTTACTCTGCTCTGTATTATATAACTTTGTGAGTTTCTGCTTCTTGGAATTTCTACAGATATTTCCATTGTTCAGAATTAGGATAGATAATTCTCCCCCTTATTTACTCGCATATAACTCTCAACTCTGATTTTACTTTATGAAAAAAGAAATTAGCATTTCATTTCATGGAAGCAACCAGTAGAGGAAATGTGGGAGTGAGAGCATTGACCTCTCAATCTTGGATTGTGCAGGGGTGGAGTGGGTGAATGAGGTGAGGTTTAGGTTCTACACAGAGTGGATGGCAGCAGGCAGCTATGACCTGACTCCAGCAGGGAAGATTGAGAGACCATCGTTAGAACTGTTATACAACTGAATTTTTGAGAGCTTGGGACATGATTTCATGTCCTGTTTGTTTTAATTTAATTACAAAAGCATTGTCGCTAAAGATTCAAATATATCATGTGATGAAGTTGAGCGGCTGATCGCTTAAACAATGTTAATAATTAAAATTTAAATGCATTTATTTTATAAATAATATGAGCAATTATAAATTTTAATGAATACTGAGGATGTAATTATAAACGTCGGTTTAGTTTTTTCCTGAAAAACTTTAGTTTCTGAAAATCCCTGCATATATCTTGCACCATGATTATTTTTTAACTTTAATTTTGAGGAAAAAGGTGCGAATTATATTCAGGTAAATATGGTAGTCCAGCTCCATGCTCACTGAAAAAATATTCATTCCACTTCATTCATTCACCTACAGGTCTTGAAATCCATTGTTAACAATTTCTTCTTTCTCTTTAACTTTTTTTACCCATCGGAGTAGTATGTTAAGCATCTTCTTGTGTATGGGATTTACAATTTGTGTGTGTTTGTTATGTGGGAAGAATCCCAGAAAGGGATGGTTATTTCATATTGATTTGCTTAAACTATCCTGATTCATAAGATGTGGCAAATTCATGTTATTCAAAAAAAAATTGATTATGTCACTTTTGTTAAGGGTAGTGAAAGGGAAGTGAAATATGTTTATGATATGTCAACTCATTTTTGACTTATGTACTGTTGACATTATTTTGTTTTGCTTAATTTTCTACTATAACAGATCTTAATGAACCTAAAATTTTAATTTCAGGTTCATTAAGACTTGTTTCAGACAATTTTTATCGATATATTGTACTAGATATTAAATTCTGTCCTGGAATTATTAATATTAGTCATTTTGCAATTTCTGCCTAAAAATGAACTGATGGAAACCAAAAAAAGAACTTCATTTGAGTTTCTTTTTTCAGAATATCAAGGTATATATATTGATATTCTGAATCCCAAATTTTATTAATTTTCATTTGGATAGCATGCTTAATTCGTTAGCCATCTCTCACCGTAGTGAACTTGTAGCAACCAAAGAAATAGTTGGTCATAGTGGAAAGTTTGTTATAGTGAATTTTCTTTAACATAACATTTATGATAGGAGACTTTGGTGTAACTTTTGAAGAATTGGTTATAGGAAATAAGTTCACTGTAATAGTGTATGCTATAGTGAGAGTTGTCTGTATATAATTACAGGTTTTGCTCGTTCATTTTTCTTCAAATGGTGTGGTTGAAATAAAAATTGCTATGCCTTGAAATGATCTTAATTATTCCAGGATTCTGGAATAATAGAGATAATTAGATAGACAAGAATTTAATAGGTTGGTGAAACATGATTTTATATATTTATTACATTTTGTTATGTTTCACAAATTTATTACTTACTATTTATAGACTACTAGAATAAAGTTATAAAGTTTTATAAATATTTATATTTGTACGAGGGAGTAGAATTAAGAACATCTGAATATCCTTAATATTATTATTACATAACACCTCCAGGGAGCCCAAAGACTCATCGAGGGAGGGCACCTACTCTACAACTCTTTCCTTACCACTCAAACCACTCAATACATCAACTACAACATCATCATCATCTGCACCAACGAAATCTACTGTCCACCACCACTAGTATTTTTTACAGACAATCACAAACATCCATGCCCATGGTGGGATTCGAACCCGCAGCCTTTTAGCTGGAGAGCAGATACGCTAACCAAATTTGTATATGTTTATTTTTTTTCTAAACAGCAGGTTATGTATATTGTCCTTGTAGTGAAGAGAATTTTTTATTTCCTATAAAGAATTGTTTGCAGTCATCAAAGTATGTATGTTTTTTAGATATTCCCAGCGTATTTTGGTCTCAATAAGGGAAAAGCACGTCAGATATTTGTATTGATAACCAACAAGTGCTTTCATCTGTTGCGACCTGGTGATAATGCTGAGAAATTTTATCGAGTGACATCTCTTCCATTTGGAGAAATTCAATTTTTGTTGGTAAGTTCTAATTGTATTTTAATATACTTTTATCTATTGTGTTTTTATAATTTGCATTATAACTAACTCTGGTGGTAAGGCTTATGTGTCTGTTCATAATTGTATTTTTTAAGGAAATTACAACATAGACTAATATATTAACAAAACTAAATTTAATTAATACTTCCAATATTTTTGCAAAGTCAAATTGTGATCATCAGGGAACAAAATGTAACAAGTTAGTAGAAAGGCTTATGTGTTGGCAGTTCAGGTTGATTTATTTCATGGTATGAATTCACAACACAGAATAATAAGAAGAGTAATGTTGATTTAACTTATTTGTTGATATTTCGCATCAGAGCACAAAAACAGTATGTCATGATGCCCAAACAGCAACAGTTGCATTAACAGTTGGACGAATTCAAAAAAATTGTAATGAACAACACAAGGAGCTAAAGTTTTAATTGAAGCCATCTATTGTTGGATAAAAAGAGAGAGAAAGAGGAAAAAAAAGTATTGATTTAATCTAATAGATAAGCTTAGGTGTTGATGGTTATTCATGACTTATTTTTCACTGTATTTTTCACCACACACAGTTGGACGAATTCAAAAAAATTGTAATGAACAACACAAGGAGCTAAAGTTTTAATTGAAGCCATCTATTGTTGGATAAAAAGAGAGAGAAAGAGGAAAAAAAAGTATTGATTTAATCTAATAGATAAGCTTAGGTGTTGATGGTTATTCATGACTTATTTTTCACTGTATTTTTCACCACACACTTTTTTACAAAGATGTTTTATTAATGCTTATATTTCACTGATTTTCAACTCGGCATCATCAGAGCACAATACACTTGTACATGCGACAGTGAGTGAGTGAAACAATATAATTGCAAAAGATCTAAAGTGCTATTTTTGCCGCCCTCTAACGAAAAAAAAAAAAAAACAGCTACGCAGGAGTTTTTCTTAGGATAACCGTCTCCCAAATTTTTGGCAAATTAATGCAACCATATTTGTTAAGGTTGGGAGAATTCTTCAAAACCATTGCTGACTCAAAAAATAACCTTTCAGATCTATAACGACTCCTAAATAGCACATTTGTTTTCCTCCATCTAATCCTGTGTGAAGGACTGTCCAAAGCGTGGTCTGCCAGTCCCGACTTGCCAT
Organism: Typopeltis vanoorti; assembly: GCF_054136105.1. Classification (NCBI taxonomy): domain Eukaryota; kingdom Metazoa; phylum Arthropoda; class Arachnida; order Uropygi; family Thelyphonidae; genus Typopeltis; species Typopeltis vanoorti. Next base: position 13,009,206 of record NC_143554.1, read on the forward strand.
AGTAATAGTAGCAAATGTATCTTTCATGTTCTTCCAGGCGGATGTTCACTGATCTTCCTGTTTGCCCATAATAGGCCAAGTCACAGAAATATAAGCATTTTATTAAAACATCTTTGTAAAAAAAGTGTGTGGTGTTGTTAATACTGTGAAAAATAAGTCATGAAAGTATTGATTTGATCTTAAAATGACTGTCTCCCAGATTTTTGCTAAATTGATACAGCTATACTTGTTGAGGCTTGATGAATGTTTTAAAGCTGTTATTGATTCCAAAAACAATCTTTCTGGCTTATAATGACTTCTGTGTAGTACTTTTATTTTCTTTGTATGCCAGTTCCAATATCTGATAATGATAGCACAGAATGCATTTTTTATGTTCTCTAAAGCAGATGTCAACAGTTCTTTCTGTCTGTTCATAGTAAGCCATGTTACATGTACAGGACACTTCATACACTCCTGGATGTGAAAAAGGAGACAATTTATCAATGGAAGTTTTTTCACTTGGCTATGCTACCAATTATATATTTGGTTTAATCCTTTATCTAAGCATAAGCAAACAAAGTTAGCACCTGAAGTATTTTCAGGACTGGGACAACTCGTGGCAAAGGTGGTATAAGTTCTCATCACTTGCTTTAGTATCCCATAATGCAAAGCACATCTCCTTGCGGACATGTATAATGCTATGCATTAAGGGAAGGGTCACTACCCAGACCGGTTTCGACCTTTATTGAGGTCTGATTAGTGGGAGCCAGATGCAGAGGTGGTGATATTAAGTTTCAACTTCACTGACTCCAAGGGTGAAGCAAGATACTTTTCATATTCCCCACTGTCTTAATGGATACAGTGAAGAAAAAAGTTTGAGCAATATGCTTGCCCTGAGAGGGCTGGTGATACCAAGGTGGAAGTAATGGAAAAGTCATATTTCCATATGCCAGTTGCCAAAAGGTGTCACACCTTATTATTAAAATTCTCTGGATTAGAGATAAGTTGATGGAAGATTTTTCACTTGGCTATGCTACCAATTATATATTTGGTTTAATCATTTATCTAAGTATAAGCAAAGAAAGTTTGCACCTGAAGTATTTTCAGGACTGGGGCAACTCGTGGCAAAGGTGGTATATGTTATTATATTAAACCAAATATATAATTGGTAGCATAGCCAAGTGAAAAAACTTCCATCAACTTATCTCTAATCCAGAGAATTTTAATAATAAGGTAGGACACCTTTTGGCAACTGGCATATGGAAATATGACTTCTCTATTACTCCCACCTTAGTATCACCACCTGTGGGTCTGGCTTCCAATGATGAGACCTCAATAAAGGTTGAAACCAGTCTGGGTAGTGACCCTTCCCTTAATGCATAGCATTATACATGTCTGCAAGGAAATGTGCTTTGCATTATGGAATACTAAGGCAAGTGATTAGAACATATACCACCTTTTCCACAGTCCTGAAAATACTTCAGGTGCAAACTTGGTTTGTTTACACTTGGATAAAGGATTAACCCAAATATATAATTGGGAGACAATTTATTCTTAGGTGAATGGATGAGTTGCCAGTTTCATACATGTTTAATTGTGGTGCTGAGCTGATAATTATATGGTATATAAATATCTATATGATATCCTAAAAACATTAACTCACACTGCTAGAGCTATCTGTTTCAATGACAATGCTCTTACCATTGAACTTACTCACTTATATCACACTTTTTTTTTGCCAATGGCCCAAATAATAAACAAAATACTACATTCTCCCCAGAAATCCTCTTCATGGGCTTAATATTTAAGAATACAGCAAAACTGTTATCATCCCATACATTCAAAGCACATCTTAAAAGATATCTAGATTTTTCATCATCTCATCCATTTACCTAAGGACAAACTGTCACCTTTTTCACATCCAGGAATGTATAAAGTGCCCTGTACTTGTGACCTGGCTTACTATGGACAGACAGGAAGAATGCTTGACATCTGCCTTGGAGAACATAACAAATGCATTCTGCACTGTTGCTATTGTAAGTACACCATCATACATGCATTTCCTTTATTGAGTAAATTTGTCACCTTGTTGTAATACGTAAGCAGATTGCTGAAACGTGATCCCCACCAACAAACACATGTTGACTATTATAAAGATTTTTATTTATTTTATTTTTTTAAAAATTTTTTTTGTTGGCCCCACACACGAAAAGTCATAAGACCTATAACACCACAGTGCCCACACAATGCACTGTGGTGTTATAGGTCTTATGACGTTGTGTTCGAAACTGGACAGTGTATGGATGTTGGCCAGTGACTGCTCTAGTCTTGGTTAAAAGAAAGTGGAAGAATAGTAGCAGCCAATTCAGAGAAGCAGTGCCTATGAAAGTACCTATAGAAAAGGCACAGCATTGAAACAGAGCGCCTATGATAAAGTGACTGAATGAAGTCTTAGGGAAGGGTCATCTATTAAGCAGATAGCCCTCTTCTGAATGTCATCAATAATTCTTAGAGGTCTTGTGTACTCCATCCCAAATGTGGGAACAGTATTCCAAAGTTGGATGGATCTGAGATTTATAGTGTTAGGAGTTGAGAGGAAGAGAAGTAATATTTAGAATGAAAAGAACACCAAACTTTTAAGAGACCAAGGAGACATATGTAATTAATATGCTTGTGCCAGGATAAAGTGGATATAACAGTCAACCCAAGAAGAGAAAGTTGATCTTGAAAGGATACTGGAACACTATCAAAACTGAGAGGGGATAAGGCAGGCTTGAGTTTTTTTGGCATTGAAATTTGCTGAGTTGTCTTCATCCTATTTCAGGATATTGAGGAGGTCAGTGTTCAAGTCACTGGTTATGGAAGATCTTGAGGTATCTGTCATTAGGATACCACAGGGTTTATCAAATGAGGAAGAGGATGAAGAGTGCCGTCATCAGGCAAAGCTATGAATAGGATTTGAAGTCAGAGAAAGGAGGTCATTGGTGTGAAGGAAGAAGAGGGTGAGTGAGCCGGAAGCACTCCAACATTAATGGAGAAATTTAGTGAGAGGAAGCCATCCACCACGACAAACAGTGAACACCAGTGAGGAAGCCAGTAATCCAATCACAGAGTGTAGAAGGGAGGCCATAAGATGGTAGCTTGTTCAGGAGTATTCAGTGTAAGACATGATCAAATGTCTTAGAAATGTCGAGAGTGATAACATGAGTTTTTCCAGATCTTTCCTGAATCCAAAGCTTGATGAGATTAGTTAGGAGGTCAGCTGTAGACCAAGAATGGCAGAATCCATATTGGCGTTTGCTAATTAACTGACAAGTCTCCAAGTAATGAAGAGGCTGGTTGTTGATAACCTTCTCCATTACTTGAAAGTACTGAGGTGAGAGCAATTGGACGATAGATAGATAGATGGCTGATGTCTCCCTTTTTTTGGTACAGGTGTGGGCTTGCTTCTATGCTGTTGGATAGATGTCAGTAAAATTTAAAAGTTTATATAGATGATACAAGATGGGTATCAATTCTGGAGCACAAGTTTTGAACACAACCAGAGGAATACCATCTGGACTAGGAGTTATTAGTATCGTGAGGGTTTTTTCTGATGTCCTTTTGGCGAAAGAAGTTGGAGGCAAAAACTGATGCTGCCTTTTCTTTGGATGAGGTTACCATGGTGCTATCAGAATGCAAGAGAGGCGGCAACATGGAAGGCAGAAGTTACACCCATCAGCCTTAGCAAGGGACCAGAAAGCTTGACTGCTAGTTGGGCATGAGGCAAGTTTATTGCGTTTTATTCTTATGAAGTCTGCTTTGGAATCTTTGATAACTTTTTTTACACGTTTCTGGCTATTGTGAAAGCTTGAACGAGAAGCTGGAAATTTTAATTTAAGCCATTGAACATAAGCTGCATTTTTATCATGGACAGCAGACAGTGAGAATTATTTTGGTTACTAGTTCAGTGCATATGTTTGGATCAGGATAGCAAAATCAGTAATCTGACTATGGAAAAGCCACATAAAAATTCCAGAGGTCGTCCCAGTTGGCACAATTATAGTGCCATAGGGTTCGAAGCTGAGATTGGCTGAGAGGAAGACAAAATGTAGAGAAGGAGACCTAAATGAGACTATGATCAGAGTTGCTGAGGGGAGAGCAGACATCAATGATGTATTTGGAAGGAGAGTTTGTTAATAAAAGGTAAAGAATGTTGGTAAAATGATGAGGATTGACTATTTGTGTTGGGTTATGACTAATGGTCATAACCCAACACAAATGATTTGGCTTCCCAAATCAAGCTGAAAAGCTTGATCTGTGAATTTGTACCAATATATTATAGGTTGATCTACCAACCTCTTGTGTATGGGCTCAACATAAAAAAAAAAAATAAAATAAAGTTGAGGCTGTTTTAGTCCTGTAACTTTTGGAGATGAAATGTGCATTCAGTCTTCACTGGTAGTCAATAAGAGATAGCTATTAACCTTATACAAATCACAAATCCGCCCAACCATCGAATACTGCTCCCACGTATGGGGTGGAGCCCCACAAAAGCTTCCTCAAATTGCTCGACTCCATACAGAAAAGAGCAATCAGACTTATTAATGACCCATCTCTTACCAGCTCACTCCCCCACTTTCACACAGGCAATCAGATGAAGACACATAGTGCAGAATCTGATTGCCTGTGTGAAATAAATATTTCCATGGAAAATGTTCATCCGAAATAGCATCAATAATTTCCCCACTTAGTTCTAAGCTCATTCAAACGTGCAGCTGCTCAACATCCCTAAACAGTGCACCTTGAAACCCACAGAATAAATTTCTTCTCCTCCTCCTTCGTCTCTTCAACCGCTATACTATGGAATAGCATTCTCCTTGATGTGTTCCCTAGGGAATACAATCTACAGTCATTCGAATCTATTGTGAACAAGTACCTTCTTCCCCAGCCCATACACGGTACCAATGTATTATAGATTGATCTGCCAACCTCTTGTGTATGGGCTCAACATAATAAAATAAAAAAGGTGAGGCTGTTTTAGTCCTGTAACTTTTGGAGATGAAATGTGCATTCAGTCTTCACTGGTAGTCAATAAGAGATAGCTAACCCAAGATTATTACTAATATTAAGCAGCATCCAATGAAGAGACAACAAACAAGTGGTGCTATCTTGCAGTCCCTAACACAACATGGTATTATCTGAAATAGTATGGGTTCTGCAGTCAATTTTCTTAAGTTTACAGAAGAAGAAACCAGAATTTCCAGAACTAACTTGCTTTTGCAATCTCCACTTCCTCCCTCAGTCTTTCATCGAAAACCCTTTCTAGGATTTTCATTGTGTGGGACATCAACTTTATTCCTCTGCATAAGAATTAGTCTTGTGCATCCCCTTTACCTTTGTAAATAGAGACAAAGAGTACTTTCCCTCCACTCCTTAGGCATTTTTTTCTATTGGCAAACTTTTATGAACAGATACCCTCTTCTTCCATGCCTCCACTGGTATCCTGTCAGAGACCACCAATTTTCCATTCTTCATCCTCTTTACAGCCTCCTCAGCTTCCACTCTACTGATGTTCTGCACCATTCCCTCATAAGGCTGCTCATCTTCTTTGTGAGTCTTCACATTTTTCTCATTCAAGAGCCCTTCAAAGTATATTCTCCATTTGTTTCTTATATCCACATCCCTCCTTAATATTCTTCCTTCGGAGTTTTTCATCTCATTTGATGCCTTATTTCTACATTTTGCCATTCAATCAATTTTTCTCTGTCCCTTTGTTTCTAATTGATCATAAAGATCTTGATATGCCATTGCCTTTGCCTGCATAACAATTCTCTTGGCTTCTTGCTTTCTTTCTTGTACTCCTCTCTGTACACTTCCACTTTTGATGCATCCCACTTCTTTTCCTCCTTCTGCTCTCTAATCTTTCCAGATGTTTCACCCAGCACGTCGATTGCACATCTCAGAATTGCTTTTGAATTGTGTCTCCACCAATCTTGTACACTTTCTAGTCCATCCGAAATCCTAACACCCTCTCCTTAATAAGGTTCCTCACACTCTCTTCTTTTAAGTGAAACTACTTAATTTGTCTTCATCCCATGGCTTCTAAAGATTCTTATCTTTGATCTTATTTTAAAATCTGTGCACTTGATCTGTTTGGATTACCTTACAATTTGTTACTTCCTTAAGATATTTTTTTCTAGTCAAGATGTAGTCAACATCTTGACTAGAAATGCACTTCTAAATGTTATCAAATGTTCTTCTCTTATGCAGAAAAACAAGTTGATAATTGCGAGATCAAACACTACTGCAAAGTCCACAATTCTCTCTCTCTTTCCTGGTTCGTCGTTCCCTCTCCACAGGAAGGCAGAATAGGGATTCTGAAAGGCTGCCATGCACCCTTTCAGAGTCCCTATTCTGCCTTCCTGAGTCCATTCAAGTCTCCTCTGACAATCACCAACTTGGTTTCTTCCAATTCCCTCATTTTTTCATCTAACACATTCCAGAACTCGTCTTTCTCCTCTTCTGTACAGCCAATTTGTGGGATATGCACATAAGACGACCACTTGCTCTTCTCCAATACCCAGTTTCAGTCACATGATCCTGTCATTCCTCTTATCCACTTCCATTACTTCACCCTTCACCATTTCTTCCCTCTTTATTCACTTTAGAGTAGAGCAATTTATACCCATCCCCCCCTTCCACCTTGTCTCCTGCACACATAAAATGTCCAACTTCCTCATCATGTTTGCCACCTCCCTTCCAGTCATGCTTCCAACATTCAACTGGTCCATAGACCACACTTTGAAAAATTCTGTTTTAGAGAATCAATATCAAGTCCCAGTTTGTAGGATTTGCACTTTCATCCTTCTGCTCCCCTTCATTTATGCACATTCCTGATGACTATATCTGTAGACAGACCATCAGCGTCTTCACCGTTTATAGTTCTTGTGAGAAGGACTTCATTACAGTCACGAACACACTCAGTAATATAATCAGTTAAATGCCATGACCTGAACACTGGAGGTTTCCAGGTTTTGAATCTGTTCTTCTGAAAAAGAAAAAAAAAAAAGTGTCTTTGTGATGAATCATATTCAGAATGACAGGATGATTCTGTGAGTTTGATTTACCAATATCTTTCTTAGCAATCAATTTAAAATTGAGATTCAAGTGGGAGACATTATAATGCTAATTAATGACGGAAGTCACTTATGTAAATTGTTTGTTTTAAAAATATTTTATTTTTATTTTATTTCCTCATATATATATATATATATATATATATGCGCCAGCCTGGTTGGCTGAGCAGTTAGCGTATTCACTTTCCAGCCAGAAGGCTGTGGGTTTGAATCCTGCCATGGGCATGGATGTTTGTGATGGTCTGTGGAAATTACTAGTGGTGGTGTCGGGCAGTAGATGGTGTTGGTGTAGTTGCAGTTAGTTGTTGTTGGTGGTGGAGATAGAGTTGTAGAGTAGGTGCCCTCCCTCAAGTCCTTGGACTCCCTGGAGTTTCAAGTAATAATAATAATATATTTATTACTTGAAACTCCATATATATATATATATATATATATATATATATATATATATATATGCACAGAATGGAATTATTATCCTGCAGTCGACAGTGACAGTATTGAAAATGGCTATGAACCATATCTGAATATTCTACAAATAAACAATTTATGTAAGTGACTTCCAGCATTAATTAGTATTATAATTTCTTTTCAATAATTACCTGCCATAAGTGGGAATGATATTGTATTGTTTTGGAATATTACGAGATGATGTGTAATTTGTCAAAATCTTTTTTTGAATTAGCTTGCATCTGGGGTTGTAGCATGGCATAGGATGAACACTAATAATTATAACTTCCTGTTTCTGGTTCATAATCCAAATAGCTGGTTGACAGGTTTTGGTTTAATGTAGTTGGAATTTGTCCAAAGCAACTATGGTTTTGAGACCATAGTTTTTCTGGATAATAAAAACAGATTTTCTGGGAGGACCCCCCCCCCCTCTTATTGGTTTCTGTGAGGTAACTGTATTGATATTGTCTCTTAGATTCACAGGAGACAAAAGCAGTTTGTTTTTCAGATTTAAGCAGTTTAGTCATTCTGAAAAAAAATGAGTTAGAACATTCCATATTGCAAAGTTAATGCATTATTTTAGACTGCTAAAAGGTGGTCTGCTAAATTTAATTATCCAGTCAGAAATGAATGAAGCTGCCTATTTTTAGAGCACCTGTTCTAATTCTCTCCCATTCTGGAGTGAGCGGAGCAGATCCTGATAGAGCTTTTTTTGTTACAATGCATTTTAGTAAAATTTTGCAGCTACCAAAATCTTGATTTTGGTAGCTGCATAAGCTCGATGATTAAATCAAAACCTGCTTTATGTGCCAGTTCATGACCAGGAACAATTACATGTTATGAGTTCTAATCTTTCTTGTTGCGTATTTGCATGATTGCTTAAAAAAATGAACTCATGATTATTAATTGCTAATTTTTTTACCCTTTTAAAGAGCCCATTTTGTGTATTTCAGGTTAGTCTTAATTATCAAAGCTTCACGGTCTTCTCTAGAGGTTATTGTATAAATCCATATACTGTTTGTACAGGTAATGAACACTTGACAAGGTAAGCATATGTATATTGTATCCTTGGCTTATCACTATTTAAGATTGTAAATCTTAAATCAGTATTTTAAAGTTATATTAAAATTGTATAATTCCTAGTAGCCTCATTATGCACACATATACTAAATTCTCAGGTGGTATGGTCACCTAAACAGAATGGGCGAGGAAAGATTAGCAAAACAAGTGTTCTCTGCCAGATTGGCAGCAAAACAACCCAGAGGAAGACCAAGATATAGGTGGATTGATACGGTACAAAGTGCCTTAGACGATAGAAATATAAGATCTGATAATGTTAGAGTCTTGACAAGTAACAGACTGATTTGGAGGAAAATTGTAGATAGGAAGTTAGTAACGATATAATTTTTTATCATTACTAACTATCATATCTTGTACACCCCTTGTGGGTACATAGCAGGAATTTGATGATGATGATACTAAATTTGTTATATCATTGTTATTGGACAGGCGAGAAGAATGTATAACAATTAGAAATCGAATTGTTGAAAGACTAGTTTTATATATCATGTCATGTACATCCTCAGATTAAATTACAAGATTACAAAAACACGAGGTATTTGGCAACTTATAGGAATGCCATACATCGAATTCAACAACTATGTTTGTAGATTTAAAATAACTGCCAAAATGTTAGTGTCCAACCCAATATAACAAAACCCAAGGTCTCCTCTTGAACCAGCTTTGGTCAGCATATATGAAAGACCTACATATCAATAAATTAAACTATGACAGAAGTCACAACAATGAGCAGTGCATCTGATATCTGAATGCTATATTCAATATCTGGTTTAAATTTCAGTCGATATATAATGGTAAGTGGACATCTCACACCACTGAAACCTCAATTCATTGTTATACTGAATACTATTTTTGTTTCATTGTTATACCATTATAACAATAAAACAACATTATACTGGTGATACACTAAGGATGCAGTGGGTGAAGGTGAAAGAGATGTTTATTTTTAGCTGGTACAAACAATTTAGTGGGCAACAACTGCGGTATGCAAGATGATATGAAAGAGTTGCTAGTACATGTGAAAAAGTAAAAGTTGCGAGTCTGTTGCCATGATATGATAGAGGCAAAATAACACAAAGTTACGATTGTGAATGAGTCAGCGTGAGATTGCACAAGAGAAAAATAGTGTTGTTAAATTGTGAATGAAACTATGTTGTGTAATTTATTTTTTTCATTCACATTTAACATTGCTTATTATGTATTAATCATAATTTGTATAAGGATTATTTATTGTTCCTTAATTAAGGATTACTATTTAAATATTTATTCTAAACTTAACCTACTATTAATTTATTAAATAATAATATGTGTAGAAATTTATGATAACTGAAATATATATGTAAAGTAACGAAAAGTGTATTATAAATAATTGTATACGTAATGAAAGAGCTGATTAAATAGCTCAAATATTCTGTTTATTCTTATTTGTGAAAATGTAATGTTATGTAATCACTTATGTAAGAGTAGAGCGTTGTATTACATTAGCGAAATGTTTACGTTCATGCGTTGTCATGGAGACGCATGAAATAAACAAGCACGAGTCGAAGAGTGCGTGACCTTGGAACCAGAAAGGAGAAAGGGAAGGCAATAAGAATTTTAGAGAGAGAGAAAAAAAAAAAAGAGTTTTGCGGAGCCTGAAGGAAGGTACGATACAAGCAAAGAAGTGAAAGAAAGATTATAAATTCTTTAGGGCAGAAATTCAAGAGCATAGTATTTAGAAGTGAGCAAAAAACGTAGTGAATCTTATACTCAGCTGCAAGTGAAATCAGCTGTGGTTATAGAGGAAAATTGATGTCGTAATCGGATAAATAAAGAACTGGACATTCAATGGGAAATTCTGATTAGTTCCAGTTAATCTTGGATTACGTCTTAATTCTGTGTTGCCCTGAGAAGAATATAATAAACTTAACTTGTTGTAGAAAAGTAAACAAGGAAGGATATCAGTACCTTATTGCTGTTTTTTTAGAGTAGTGAAGCGCGATTAACAGTAGTTCAGTTAAAGCGTTGGAGAATTTTATTTAATGTGTTCCGCTAGCTGAAATAAGTTAATTCATAAGTGTGCTCGCAATAAATTGATGTATTGAAGATTGTATCTGGTAAGAGTAGTCATACATGTTTGTTTATTCTAACATTAACTATAGCGTATCTTCGAAGTTCAAGGTCCGAAATAAGATTGCTTGGAATAATGTCTACCTTGATTAGTGCCTGCTGTGAATTTAAACATTAAGTACAACTGATAGATGTGTGCAGACTGATCAAATGAGAAGTTTTGTTTTATTAACTTGAATTAAGAAAATTTATAATTTTGAAGCAGTGAATTGTATGTTAAAGTTTAGAACATTGAATTGGAATGAGTGACTTAGCAAGATGTATTAAGTTATTTGTATTGTTTCATTTAAAAGTAGAATTCATGCATTTGCTATATTATATCGTATATTAAATGTTTTATTTTGTTAATCTAAATATTGTGTTTGCCTGAACTCCCTTTTATTGCACCGTTCATAAAAAATTCGAATCTTGCGGGTGCCCCAAGTAGAATAATAATAAATGATTCGGCCTAATGAGAAGACTGCTAACTTAATTAAGAATTGATCCTACTATTTTATATAGACTAATCTAAAAATAGGGTGGCGCAGTATAATTATAAATTTCCCTACTTTTGGATCGGTGATCAATTCGCAATTAGTTATTTTATTTATAAGAGTGACTTGAAACTAGATGGTAAATTAGAACACAACATGAAAATAGAACGTCACGACAGTGTGGAGTGAGTTTAATGGAAAGAGGGCTTTATATAAGTTGAGTGGCATATATTTGAATGGATTTTGGCCAGGATTCTTGAGAAAGTATTGTTTAGTGAGAGTTGGGAAGTGCAGGGTTAAGAAAACCAGAAGGTTTAGGTGGGGGGAGTACAGTTAGGCATGAGTCCAGGCAACCAGTTAGTAAATGGGAGAGTGATCACATGATGCTAAAAATTAAAGATACCAAGAAATTATATACTTGGTTTAATCCTTTATCCAAGTAAAAGCAAACAATTTTTGTGCCTGAAGTATTTTCAGGACTGGGGCAACTCGTATATAGAAGCTAATGACTTCACATCACTTACCTTAGTATCCCTTAATGCAAAGCATTAAGGGATACCAAGCATGTCCTTGCAGAAGTGACCCTTCCTATAATGCATAGCATTATAGGAAGTGACTCAGACTGGTTTTGACCTGTTATTGAGGTCTCATCAGTGGGAGCCAGACCCAAAGGTGGATCACCTCTGGGTCTGGGTAGTGACTGTTCCCATAATGCATAGCATTATACATGTTAAATTTACATTATACAATATTGAATACATAATAATTATCTTGCATTCATCCTTAAAGTGGAAAAATAATAAACTCTGATCTGTAATCAAACAACAGAAATACTTATTCTTGATTTTTACATATTAAAATAGGCAAGCATATGTTTAACTATATACTTATCTCTCCTTTAAATATATCAATATACAAGATGCATATGGATTGTAATGAGTTTAAAGGAAAGATGTGTGAAGTTCCTGTGTGAAAAAAAATTACCTTAGTGACGGAGCTTGCTTCACCTTTGCTTGGAATTGCCCTGGTATTGTACTACCCAAGTGATCACTGACACTTGGGCTCGCCAATAGTTTTTTCGGCATGAAACTCTATGGATTTGATGAATTTCGATCCGAGTTTCATACCCGGCTATAAAATAAAACGGGATTTACCATCTCCCTTTAAACTTACCTTATTGAAAAGTTGTATAATTATAAAATTGTGTATCTTGAGATCTTGTTAAATAAGGAGTTACTGTTCTCGTTTCTTTGTCTTGTTTATAATATTTCAAGGAGTATTAAAAGAAATTATAGTATTCATTTTAATTTCAGGAGTATTTTATCAAGCCTAGAATTGGCAATGCGACGCTTAGAAACAAAGCCCTCTCTTCCATCAGTATCAACAATTGCAACATACCAAACAAAAGTTATCACAGAATTCTTAGCAACTGAACTGGACTGTAAGGTACAAACTAATATTTTAATGTACGTGAATATCCTTACCTAAGTGTTGCTCACATAATGTAATAATGAAGAGAAAGTAAGTGTATGATGTTAGAAAATCCCCCTCTTTTTTATTTATTTTTATTATTATTATTATTATTCAGGTCTCCATCGAGTCAAAAGACATCACTGGAGGTCCTTCCTAGGAAACACAAAGTCTATCAAGACTCATCGCAGGAGGTCCTTCCTAGGAAACACTTCCTAGGGTTACAGATTAGCTTAGTTTTTATTGGTTTCATTTTTATGTGGCACAGAGCCAGTCACTCATGCTTTGGTATATTCCAATTGCAATATTTTTCTTTTAGACAGGTTACATGCTGAGCTACAAAGATGGAAATTATAACAAACTCAGGAGAATATTATGTCCGGTCCCATAGCATCAGTTATTAAATGAAAAGGATATCAGCAGTGTATATTATTATTATTATTATCCAGGCCTCCATGGAGTCAAAAGACTCATCGTGGGAGGTCGTTTTTAGGAAACACAAAGTTTATCATACCACTCCTTAAACTTATTGACCGTTCTTGCTCTAACCAACCACTCTCTCGGGCAATGCATTCCATGGTTCAACCACTCCTCATCCTCTTGCTCACAGCTGCCTTTCGTAACTTTCAGGGATGGCCCCTTGTCGTCGCTCCTTCCCGCCGTTCCACCACGTGAAAGAATTCCCCCAGTGTCACCCCTGTAACTGCCTCTCAACAGTTTAAAAGTCTCGATCATATCACCTCTCCTTCTATTCACCAAACTCTGTAGTCCATATTCCCTCAGTCGATCCTAGTAACTGACATTGTACAGTCCTGAAACCATCTTTGTTATCTGCCTCTGTACCCTTTCCACAGGTAATTTATCCCCTTCAAATTCTGGGGACCAAATCTGGGAACAATAGTCTAAGTGTAGTCTGATCAGGGTCTTATACAACAGAATGATAACTCTTTTATCTCTGCAGGTCAGCATCCTTCTCAGCATTGCAGCAATCTTCTGTGTTACCTTCACCACCTTTGCAATATGTCCCCTGAATTTCAGTTTTCTATCAATCATCAACCCCAGATCTCTTGTCTCCCCTACTTCCTCCAGTACGACTCCTCGAATAGAGTATTAAGTGTCCCATCAATGTGTCCCAAACTTCAAGACCTTACATTTTGCTGCATTAAACCGACACCCCTTTCATTTGCCCATCTGTCTAGTTTATTCAAATCCTCTTGCAGGGCTATCACATCTGCACTATTACTAATAACCTTTCCCAGCTTCGCATCATACGCAAACAACTTAATATCTCCTTGCAATTCACTGAATTGCATTTATATAGGAAACAATATAGGTCCCAGTACTGAGCCCTGGGAACCCACTTGTAATCTTCTGCCCCCTTGATACTGCCCCATCATACACAACCTCTGATACCTATCAGACAGCCAGTCCTGAATCCAGTTGACCAACCTGATATCCAAACCTATGTGCTGCAACTTAAATATCAGCTTATCATGTGACACCCTGTCAAATGCCTTCACTAAATTGAAGAAAATGGTAGTATATGCCTTTCCCTCATCAACTGCTCTTGTAACTTTATTATAAAAAGCCAATGATATTACTAAAACGAGCACCCCTGAACAAATCCATGTTGACTCTCACAGATAACATTACCCTCATCTGCCCAATGCTGTATATATACGGTCCCTCACTAATTTCTCCAAGATCTTAACTACTGATGACATACAAACTGGTCTATAATTAGACACTTCCAGTCTGCTACTGCCCTTATGCAGTGGCACTGTCTTACCTTCATTCCATTCCCTGGGCACCTTTTTTATTTTTATGCTGAAGCCTATGATGATAGTCACTGTTTATCTTTTGTGCAACTACTTCTTGATTACAGTTTTTCATTCTTCACTTATTAACCGATAACTAATAATTAAGGAATTGACAGTGTACACTAAAAATATAAATTAAATAAACTTTAATATATACTTTCCGATATTTCGGCAAATGTCACATTGCCATCTTCTTGGGAACTTAATACAAAGACACGTGCACACAAGTACTACATAACGGCAAATGAGAACCGAAGCTAGGAAGCTAACGTTTTCCTAAAGTCCTGATGGTGCCCCCTGGCAGGCTATATTGGTAGTTCTTGGCCTTTGAGCTGAAGTTGTTCCGATAAATGTTTCCCAAATTTGGGGCAGTCTCATGCATCCAAATTTGTTGAGGTTTGGCATGTTCCTAAGGGCTGAGGCTGATTCCATGAATAGTCTTTCATATTTGAACTTGCTGCAGTATATTACTGTGGCTTTCTTCCATCTCATTCTGTGGCGAGTATCCAGAGCGTGGTCTGCAAGCCCAGAGTGGCTGTACTGGTGAAATCGGATGTAATCCTTGTGTTCTGAGATTCTGATATTTGCTGTCCTGCCTGTTTGGCCAAAGTAGGACAATTTACAGCTGCAAGGGACCTGGTGTACACCAGGTAGGTCTAGGGGAGGTGGTTGGTCTTTAGTGGAGCGGAAAAGGGATGCCAATTTCTGTGTGGTCTGTAACAAGTGGTCAAGTCATGTTTTTTTAAGATTTTGTTGATTTTTTCCGAGGTGCCTCGGACGTAGGGAATGGTGATGGATTTAGAGTAATCTTTTTTGTGAGGGTGGGGGGGTTGTGGATAACTGGTTTAAGTATTTTTTGGATTCGTTTTTGGAGGGGGGTAGCCATTGGCTGAGAAAGTGTCATGGATGTGATTTAGTTCAGTGGTTAGGGCTTGATCATTAGAACAGATTATTTTTGCCCTGTTGAATAGTGTCTTAATAACTCCATATTGTTGTGAGGGGGTGGTGATGGGATTGTTGGTGAATGTATCTGCCTGTATCAGTGGGTTTTCTATAAACTGAGAAAAACCAAGGTTCCATCAGGTTGGCAGGTGACTAGTATGTCTAGGAAGGGGAGGTTATTGTTTTCCTCTTTTTCCAGGGTGAACTTGATTCTAGGGTGTTGGTTGTTTAAATGTGTTAAGAAGGAGAGGAGTGAATCCGGGCCATGTGGCCAAATAGCGAACACATCATCAACGTAGCGAAGCCATATGGTACCATATGATCTTAGCATAAAGCATCTGTTTTTGCTTACCCTTTCTCACTCGTTCTATTTAAGTGGCCATTCCACCTTTGAATAGCTCTGCTTAGATATTCTTGAATGCTAATAGTGTCAAGTTCCTTTCTAATATCTTCATTTTTATTCTGTGATTCTGCCATTACATTTCATATGGGTTGGGTTTGTGCAAATAGAAAGATAAAAATAGAAAAGTGAATATATACATAAATCATACATTTAAGTTCAAATTTTCTCTAAACCATTGGATTGCATCTGGGGTAACCTGGAACAGGTCCATCAGTGTGCCCTGAAAACTCCACAATGGGCAGTCCTGAATAATATGATTGACAGTCTGTTGATCAGCACCACAGTCACATGTTAGGGATTGATGTAGGCCCCACATGTATATCATGGTAGCACATCTGGCACGGCCTGTCCTCAGGTGGTTGAGTGTGCTCCATTGCCATCTGGGTAGGTCAAAGCCAGGGAATTCTGTTGTGGGGTCTGTAATGAGGTGTCCATTTTTTTATTGTTCAAGTAAGCCAGTGATTCTTCCATTCAGTTTCAGGAGAATTTGTATCTGGTTGCTTATTTTTTCCAGATCGGGTTGTGGGACTTTGAGCAAATAGGTAGTAGATTTTGGAGGTCCTTATGGATGGACAAGTTGTTATTTCCTGTACATTTTATCCATTCTCCGTTAGTGGCAGCTTTCTTCCTTATTATTATTACTACGTAACACCTCCAGGGAGTTCAAAGACTCATCGAGGGAGGTCACCTACTCTACAACTCTCTGTCTCCACCAACCGCAACTACCTTCAGCATTCACACCAACGCCATCTATCGCCGACCACCACGAGTATTTTCACAGGCAATCACAAACATCCATGCCCACGGCGTGATTCGAACCCTCAGCCTTTTGGCTATAGAGTGGATACGCTAACCACTAGGCCAACCAGGCCGGCCTGGTGGTATGATGTTAGAGAGTGTTGGTACCCACTCAGCAAGTGTAGACTTTATGCAACCCATGATGATTCTCATGATGTCATTAAGTTGCACGTCGACCTTGCTGATATGATGACTCAAATACCACACTGGGGCATAGTTGCTCAAGAGTACACTAGAGTATGGGCACCAGATTTTGAAGTGTTGGCTCCTGCCCTCCCAGCTCATCAAGCTTCCTGATGATATTATTCTTAGTTTTTAGCTTTTGGCAGACATTTCACAGGTGTTTCTTTGAAGGTTAAAGAGCGATCTAAGGTGGCTGAGATATCATGGGTTGGGGTTGTGCTTCAAAGTCTCCCCTCTGAATGAGGCCTTCAGCCATTTATCAGCTTGATGATTGTTCTAGAGAAATCTGCAAACCAGTCTTACAGGAATTTGGGCAAAGACTCCATTTAGTGTAATAGTTGTATAGAACTTCAAGGTTGGAAATGAGCACAGTCTTGGCCTCTTTCAGGTGTTTAGTCTGAGTTGCCAATGCCAGATCATCTGCATATGCAAACTTTTGGGAGGAAGTTTGTGGCATGTCACTAATGTATAAATTAAAAAGGAGCAGAGCTAGCACAGAGTGCTGTGGTAGTCTTTTTAGTACTTTGAAGGGGCTATTTTTACCATTCAGATGTATCTTGAATTTGTACTTTGATGTCATGCACTTTAGAATCATAAGAATCATCAATGGCAGAAAGATTCTGCCATTGATGACATTGGTTTACTCCCCTAATTTTTCTCAGAGCCATCATATCTCTGGTTTCTAGTCTTTGATCAAGTACTTCATTTCTAACCCAACTCTGAGATCCGTAACTTAAAACTGGTTTGAACACTGTCTTGTATACTCCTAGTTTGGTATTTTGGCTAATTATTCCACATAAATTTATTCAGGTGGCTACCAACTATAACAGCTTTGCCTTTTGTTATCCATTTACAGATTTAACCTACCATTTTCACTACAAGCTGTACCTAAATAGCTGAAATATTTTCCTTGTTCTATAGACTCTCTATTCAGAATGCAGCTGAAGTTTTCTATGCTCCTGCCTATTTTCGTAGTTTTGCTTTTTACTGTTGAATTTCATGCCAAATTTGTTACAGCTGTTACTCAATTTAGTTAGAGAATCCTGAAGACTTGAACTGAATGGGTTTAGGAGTACATCATCATTTGCATAAAGCAAAGAGCTAAGTTTGACATCTCCAATTCTAATATCAGGTATAATGCCACTTTCTTTCATAATGTGATCCATATAGATGATGAATTACCCCTGATTTTACATCAAATCATCTTCCTATATTTCAGATCTAACAAATAATCCAACCTAAAATGATAGAAAAAATACTGTTAATGAAAGAAATGGATTGAATTTTTGATAAACTGAATATATTTTTTCTTGTGAATACTGAGATTTGATAAATTTATAAATATAGTATTTAACTTTACAGTGATCGTTTTGTGCAGTACAATTAGTGTGAATGAGATGTTTTTTTTTTTTTGTTTGTGTGATATTGGATATGTAGAATTGTTGTATTGTAAGTAGTGACATTGTAGAAATCATGTTAATTAAAAATACTGTTTTATTTGTACATGAGGAAAGGTGATAATAGAACTAACAGAATTACCTAACATGTAGAACTAACATTAAATAGCATGCTTTTTTTTTTTTTTTTTAAATAGCATGAGAATGGTTCATTCGTAGTAATATAGCATTTATCTGTATGGTGGGGAGGATGTCAGAAATGCATATAGTAAAATGATGAATAAGAAAAATGAGTAAGTAGGGTTTATGGATGTGCAGTATCCTAATGAATTATGATAGTTCTATGAATGATGACAGAAGGCAAAAGGCAGTGAAACTCAGTTTTTCGAATAGGTAGCGCCTTAACCTGATGCACAGTATTTAATTGGTTTTATTTAATTTATTTTATTTAATTATTCTCATTTTTCATCATTGGCATCTCTCTTCTCAAGCATAACTGGTTAAAATTAATAAACTATATGATTGATTGGTGGATGGAAATTGGAGAGTGCAAAAGAATCAACTTATATATCCATGAGAATAAGATAATTAAGTGGTGCTGGATGGGGATTCCATACAGTGAACAGAGATGATGAATGACGTGTTTGTTGAGTTGTGTGAGAAAGAGTTGTCATGCTAAAAGTACTTCACTATAGCAAATTATTCCATTGTTCCATTGTAAGTGGATTTGTTGATGAGAATGAACTGTGTTTTCTTTGATAAAAAGGTATAAAATAGTAATGAACAACATGAAACGTACATTTTTTCCATAGTGACTGTCATCAGTCATGTAACATTTCATTAATCATTTGTTTCAGTTACGTTGTCATTTTTCTCTATAGCAGTCAGGTTACTTGTTTTGCTAATAAAATTTATTTTATTTTTAAGTTTTATTTTTATAATTAATATATCAAAATTGCTTCTAAATGTAAATATCAACTTGTTTTGCCTAATGAATATCATACCAACTCACCATTCAGTGGACTGAAAGTTCAAATCCCATTGTGAGCATAGATGACTGCCAATCTAGGTGGGAGATATATTTCATTGCCTAATATAAGACTACTACCCTACTTACGTGGAGGCCTATTGGATAATGTTGGAAGTTTTTCGAACTAGAGCAAAGTTTCTTGTTGGGAAACAAATAAGCTATATTTGAGATTTAAAATTAGTGACAAAATCTGGAATTCTCACGTGTTTGCAACAGTTGGGTGCAAGATACTTTTTAAGATAGCTTACTCATTCCATGTCATTGGCTTTTCCAATAATTGATATGAACATATTACTAACTATTATTTTTGTTTGAAGAAAACATCTGGATTTTTATCAATCAAATTACAATCTTAATTTATTACATCTTTTGATGAATGTGAATGAGTTAAGGGTTGTTAATTTGGAAACTCTTAAGACCACTTGTGCAGTCCAGCTTATATGTCTTACGCTGGGCAGTGAAATTCAAGTCCATAGCCTGTTGGTAAGATTGGAAATACTCTCCATTCAACCCATCAAGCTGGCAAAATTTGCTATTATATTGTTTAAGAATGCCCTTGCAGATCCCAGGAGTAAAAAGTGCAATGAATGAATCCATGATAATGCCACAGACTTTTCTTACCACTACTTCATATGAACCTGAGCCTTGTAAAAAAAAAAAAAAGAAATTAAGTGATGAACATTAAAGGTCAAGGATCAATTTATTTTAAGAATAAGTTTTCAAGACAATGATGTCAAACAAAGAAGGCATCTTTAACAGCTATAAAAACAGAAAAATAATTATCATTTTGAAGAGACATTGAATGATATCAAGAGAAAAAACTATGGAAGGCTTTTAAAAACATGTTAAGAATCTTCAGAAATAGTTGTGATTCTGTTTTTATTATTATTATTGTTTTAATAATAATTTAATTATGTGAAATTTAAAGTGTGGTTTAATACTTTTTTTTTCATATGAGCTTTCTTTTTTTTCATAATTTGAATTTTTATCTTACAGGCTTAGCTCTTATAAAGCTTGATATCAGAACAGTATTTAGATTAAAATAAATTATATTTAATTTATATTATCTGTTATTTAGTTACTATATTTTGATAAAATTTTGTCTTGTATTTTTAGTTGTCAGCAGTTGACCTCCATTATTATGTTTTGGTACGATGGCAGGATCACATGGGTAATAGCAGCACTTCACCAACGTTAACACCAGCTGGTCCTCATCATCAGGGCTTCCTTATGTATAGACATCAGCTTTCAAAGGATAAAAGCACTACCTCCTGGAAGGCTGCATTCTTTTTACTGAAGTACAACTTAATTATTTTATCTTAACTGTCATTTTTTATTTAGATGTAAATAAAATTAAAATACAGCTAGTATATAAACAAGTTTTCAATAATCAGTCTTGATGATCTCTAACAGCATATTTGTAATATAATTTAGCCCTAGAAAATTTACAGATTGTTAGAATGGAGTCTCTTCCCTATCTCCCTTTGGCATATTTCTGTATAGAACATTTAGAAAATAGAGCTCTCAACACAGTTTCGCTCAACCTTTAGTCTCTTCCTCTGCTCTGCTGATGTATTTGCTAGTGGTACTACGATCCAGATATTTTGGATTCAT
The DNA here is from genome assembly GCF_054136105.1 of Typopeltis vanoorti. NCBI lineage: Eukaryota > Metazoa > Arthropoda > Arachnida > Uropygi > Thelyphonidae > Typopeltis > Typopeltis vanoorti. The sequence goes on from NC_143554.1 coordinate 13,030,069, forward strand.
TTTTAATGCACTTAAACAACCAATAAGCTAAAATGCACTTCACAATAGAAAAAAATAAAACAATCGAGTATCTGTCTGTCTGTCTGTCCTTTCTAGATGTTAGTTATACATCTTTCAAATGATTCTTAATCTTTATATTTATAGGAAGCCAAAGCTAATCACACACACACACACACATACACACACACACACACACTAGAAGACACATAATCATAGAATCACAGCATGTTAAAAGCCCTATAAAATAAGATAAAATGCCACCACTCTGTCCTTTTCTCCCCAAACACACATAAGATCAAAGCAGCTATTCCTGTTCCCCCTCCCCTTGCAAGGTACATCTGAAAAGACAGCTAAAGTATTAAATAAATATAACAACCACACCACATTCCAACCACGCACAGATTATTATTATCACAAGAAACCTCTAAGGAGTTAGGAACTCATTGAGAGAGGCCACATATCATTCACACTATGCCATACTTTCTCTTGAATTCATTCACGCCATCTGCACTCATAACCTCCAAAGGCAAGCTATCAGTTATGCACCACTCTATGAGAGAAAAAAAATCTAGCTCTCGCATCTTTCTTGACTTTATTAATTCTAAACTTCTGTTGATGCCATCACATCCTCTTACCATTATCTATAAACAGAAAAATTTTATCTACTGGCATCTCATTTAATCTTCCAGAGGTTTGCAGGTCTCTTTCAATCCCCCCCCTTCTCCTGTCTTCTAGTGTCTGCAGTCCAGATTCTGCCTTCCCTCATAATCAACATTCTGCAGTTCCAATATTATCTTTAATACTCCCCTTTACATCTTCTTTGCTGTATCTGCATCACCTCAGACACAAGGAGACCAGGTCTGCACACAGTAGTCCAGATGAGGTCATATCAAAGCCTTGTAAAGAGGCAAAATGACTTCCTTATTCTTGCATGTTGGTGTTCATTTTAGCATTGCAATTAACCTCTGAGTTGTATTTGCAATTTTTGCTATATGGCCCCCAGAACTTCAGGATCCTAGCCTGATCAGTTTCTTTTAGTTTAATCCTACCAATATAATATGCCATTGGGTATCGTATTAGTGCATAACTTTACACTTACTTTACATTAAACTGATAGTCATTTTCTCTTTCCCAGAATTCCAGCTTATTGAAATCATTTTGGATGTGCTGCATCTTAGTTACATTCCTAATTACCATGCCTATCAAATCCTTTCCAATGTCATTAATGTAAAGATTGAATAACATTGGATCAAGGACTGATCCCTGAAGTACAGTACTAGTCACTTTAAATCTTTCGGACTTATGTCTCTAATATCCAATTTTTGATGCATCAGTCAGCCATTCTCTTATCCAAACTAGTAGTTTATAATCTATTCTCATAGCTTCCAACTTATGCAACAGCCTTCCATGCTGAATCCTGTTAAATGCTTTAGCAAAGTCCAAAAGTATCATGGTTTATCCCTTCCCCCTTGTCTAACTCAACAGTCATATTATAAAAATGAACAAGTTATTCAATTGACCATCTGTTAAATCTAGCACAAAGTATAGATTCTCTGTTGACTCATTTTTATTTATGATCTTTTATCAACTTTTCCAAAATCTTCACCACCACCACTCCAGAGATGATAGGTCAGTAGTTAGATGTAGTCAGTCAATAGTTAGATTCATCAGTCTTTCCACTCCTTTGGAATCTTCCCTATGTTGGGACTTAGATTATACAACCACGTTGGATTAAATTAGATTAAACCAGCCATTACAGCTGGAACATTCTTTTAGCATCCAAGATAAAATCCCATCAGTTCCTATTGCCAAATTCATATTCACTTTATGCAACATCTCTGGTACATCCTCCTCATAGACCTGAATTTCTTTGTCCAGTGTAGGGATAGCTTTAGACTCAATGTTGCACTGCACCAGGTCAATAGCTTTTAGCAAAATGGACAATCATTAGTTGAACAAGTTCTTCTACATCTGCCACCCACAGTGACAACTGTTATTGGTTGTTAATTTGGACAACCAATAACATATTAGATGGGATGTAATTAGATGGGAAAAACTATGAAGTTGCAGAGAAGTCATTACATTGGCACTGTACTTTGGTGATAAGAGCTACACTGATATACCTTATGTTACGTGTATAGCAGTATCACTTCAGTGGTATTGTTGAAACACTGTCTTGATCCAACAGGTATGGTTGAATTAATTTACCAGACATTTGATGCTGAGTCATTTTATGACTAGCTCCAGTGCATCAACCTTTAACTTTGTTTACTATTTATTCAACATTGGATGGTGCCATTAAAAATGAAATGAAACTACACAAAAGAAATGGTGCCATTTCTTTTGTGCAGTTTGAATTTGTTACCAATAATGCCTTCATATTGTGATAAGTTGTTTTTACTCTGAAGATGCTAATTTGAAATCCAGATAAATATCAGCTGCTATTTATTAAATATCTTATTTCATTGTTCTAGTGTTTTTTCAGTACCATTTAACATAAATTGAATAACTGCCAACACCTAAGTCTGTTTACATGGTTTGTTAGTTAATGTGGTTATTTTATGTAACTTTGGTTCATAATATTCATGTTGCTGATTCAGTGCACATTAATTAAAGAGATTATTGTCATCTTCATGTACATGTCTTTTTGAATCATTAATTAAATTAAACAACTGCTGTTACAAATGCACAGGTATGTGAATGCAGAGCATAGTTTTGCTCATGTATGTAGATGCTCTTCTAATGCATACTTGACTTTATACTTTGGGAATAATAACTACATTGATGTACCTGATATCCATAAGATATGTGATACATCATTAGGCAAGTACCCTGTGATGTACATAAGTATTTCATGCATAGTAATAGTAGTACCCCAGTGGATACATACACATATAGCAATACCCTCCCCCCCCCCCCCAAGGATGGCCAAAAGATAACACCACCAGAAATCATTGATCAAGTGCACAATATGGTATTGGATGACCAGCGAGTCAAAGTGCGTGAAACTGCTGAGACTATAGGCATTTCAAAAGAATGTGTAGGATATATTTTGCATGAAGAATTGCAAATGAAAAAGCTTTGCGCAAGATGGGTGCTGCACTTGCTCACAGCAGATCAAAAATGCACTCACATGAAAATCTCTGAACAGCGCTTGGAGCGTTTTAACAAGAATAAAACTGATTTTGTGCATCGATTTATTACTATGGATGAGACTTGGATTCACCATTACACATCAAAATCCAAACAGCAGTCAAAACAGTGGACAGAAGCTGGTTGTTCAGCACCGAAGAAGACAGAGTTGGTTCCATCAGCAGGAAAGGTCATGGCATCGATGTTTTGGGATGCTTTTCCCTTTTCAAGATAATAAAATTGTTTATTATCTTGAAAAGGGAAAACAATAACCGGGGAATATTATTCTGATCTTTTAACCAGACTAGACAAAAAAATTCGTGAGAAAAGACCAGGTTTGCAGAAGAAAAAAATCATCTTTCACCAGGACAATGCACCTGCCCACAAAGGCGTTTTGGCAATGAGAAAATTAAGGGATCTGCACTATGAATTGTTAGAACATCCACCCTATCCCCAGATTTGGCTCTCTCTGGCTTCTCTCTTCCCAAAACTAAAACTCTTCCTCACTGGTCAGCATTTTTCTTCGAATCAAGAGGCGATTGCAGCTGTAGAGGGGTATTTTGCAGAGCTTACTGAGGACCACTATAGGGATGGGATAATGGTGATCGCTGGAATAAATGTATTAGACTTAAGGAGATTATGTTGAAAAATATAAATAATTTTCAAATTATAAATTTGTTTTATGATTGTTAGGCCGAGAACTTTTCAGACCGCCCTTATATTCACCTGTGGTGTTGCTATGTGGATGTATAAGCTTTGTGACTTTTCATTAATCTATATTGTGCCATCAGAGCCAATAATTAGCTATCCTATTGTGAAAAGTTTTCATTAATCATGATTGATAATTTGAAAATAAAGATTTAATTCTAATGTACAAGCTTTCAAAATTTTGACCTTTTTTTTTTTTAACTAACTTCTGTCAAACAGATCCCCCCCCCCTAGTTTTATTTTGTACTGAAATATGTTTCTGGTAAAGTTAGAGAGAGCTTCTTCTTTACTGTTGGTTAAGAAGTTTCTTTTTAACAGATTGAGTTTAAAAAAATTAATAAATAACCATCCTAGTTTTAAAAAATAATAATAAGATAAATTATTGCCGGCATGGTTGCCCACGTGGTTACATACTAGCTCTCCAACCAACAGCCTACAGGTGCAAATCTTGATTTGAGCATGGTTGTTTGTGATTGGTGTGAAATGAATATTGTCACCCAGTGTGAGATCACCATCCCACCATGTGATATTACTGAAGGCCTGATTGATAATGGCTTGAAAACGTCCATGTTTGGTTTCCTGCCCAAGGTTTCTGGATTAAGTAGAAAAATAAAAAAATTAATAATAAAATAATAATAATAATAAATCCTTAGTCTGCATGCAGTGATAATGTATACTGTAAGTTTACCACCTTTGTTTATAGGAATCACATGAAAAAAAAATTATAATTAAATTAAAAAGTTATGTTAACACTACGCTACAACCAGTGTAAATGATACATTACAGCTTCTCATCTGACTAGCCTGCCTATTCAGATTATTTTTATGTTAAAATTTGAATCACAAAGTGGAGTAAATTTCCGGCTGTAATAACAGATTATTAAGACTCAAAAGTGTTCAGATGTCTAATGTTTATTGGTATTTTGTCTTGTTATAAAATGGCTTTTCCTTCTAGGGGAGGTGTGCTGTATTGCATGGAAACTGAAGAAAGTAAAGAGCCACATTTTTTTGTTCAGTTGTGGTGAGTATCTTAGAAACAATTTGGCAGAATTATTGACATTTGAGAACAAATGAACTCAAATATCTGATGAATACAGAAAAAAAACAGCCTTACATGCTTTAGTTTTTCTTATCATAATAAGAAGGAAAATGTGACAGTAGATGACTTTCATTGCCTTCTGAACAACACCACTGTTTATTAAAGGTGTAAAGTGACCATTGCCACATTTCAACTAGTGTAGGATCTTCATTTTCTATTTACTCTCTTTCTTCATGTATGCATTGAGCATGATGGACTCTTTACACTATAATTATTCAACTAGAGAGTCAGCACTTCCTCCATTTGCAGTCAAAGAAGCAAAGTGTGTTCCTGCAGGCCACTCGTCAGGTAGTAAACAGAATCTTTGCTAAGACCTTGGGGAGGCTTCTCGATCACCTGGCGAATAATCTTGTTGCTTACTCTGCTAGGTTGTGCCCAGAAGGAGTCTGGGTATAGTATCTTGCAGGAGATACTGTTGAGGTCATGTCTGATATTGAAGACTAGGTACTTTCTAAGTACTGTAGTGTCTACAAGTCTTTCATCCTTGCTGCATGCCCTACTAATACTATATAAATTTTCCCATTATTCCACTACCATGAAAGAGGGCAGGAAAAATTAGTGTGTCATTGCAATTTAAAAAATTGTTACACTAAATTTTTATCAACATTAAGGTTGCTATGGTCCCTATAGTCTATAACTGGTAAGAGGTCCTCTTCTACTGAGTAAATTTTTGCGATTAATAGCTTTTGGGAGGCACTTATAATCAGAGCCTCTGAGAGGAGGGGGGGGGGGAATGGTGCAGGGGTTACATCTTGCCTGGGATCAAAAGGTTGGGTGGGGGGCTTGGGAACCATAAAAACAATGTTTGGACAATTAGAGGCAATGATGACTAATGGAGAAGGTAAGGGCCCAAAAGAAACTTTGTACACCCTAATAAAATTCCTCTCAGGGACCATGCTTGTAATCATATTGAGTTCCTAAGTTGTACTTACCTAAGTTATACATAAATCTAGCGATGTCTATGTACAATTTTCATGCAAATGTTATAATTTGCTGGCGTATAAGACGCACCCCCTTTTTTGTACACATTTTTTAGGAAAAAGACTTTATCGCTGAATATAATAATGAATTTATAGTATTTCAAATATAAAGTGATCAGTAGGTCTACTTTCAACAAATACCTAATCTAACTAGGAAAGAGTACCCACCTTTTAATCTTCTTCATCAAAACCCAGAAATTCATCTCCAGAGCTAAATGAAGACACACTTCAAACCTCTTCTTAATCAGAATCTGAGTCCTCATACAACAAATTGTCCTCTGTACCATCCAGTGCATTACTAATGCCACACTTCTTAAATGATTCAACCACTGTCTCAGTTTCACAGCATCCCATGAAGCTTTGACCCACTTGCAAAATGCCAGGCCTCTTCCTTCTTCCTGATGGCATAATCCTCAAAATCTGAAGACTGCATCCAGCTGTTCCACTTCTCCTTTATTAATCCCTTAAATGATTTATTAATACAGACATCTAAAGATTGAAGCTAACTTATTAGACCTCCTGGAATTACAGCTAACCGAGTTTTCAATTCCTTGAGTTTATTTTTAACATCTTCTGTTCTGTGAGAATGAAACTGATTCCATACTAGCAGGGCAGGCTTCTTCAACAGTCTGTCAGGGTGCCTAGACCAAATTTTATCTATACATAACTTCATTCCTCTTCCATCCATCCAGCCTTTTGTGTGAACATGTACAAACACTCCCTAGCAGTTTTTCTTTGGGTAGCATCTTCCTTTTAAAAATCAATAGTGGCGGCAATTTTGTCCAATCAGCACAGCAGGATAAACAACCGTGTAGTGAGTTTTTTCGTGCCCCCAAAGTTTTAACAGTAACACCTTTTATGCCCTTGGAATCTACAGTTTTGTTTGAGGGCACATCAAAAGTCAGCGGCACCTCGTCCATGTTTCCTGTTTGCGCAAGTTCAAAATTTTCTCGTTTCCTTGCGTTAATGACGAATCGATGAAATTCAATCGTTTTTTCTTCATATTCAGCTGGCATCTTTTGTAATATTTTTGTTTCAGTCTGCATATATGAATCTGGAACACCATGATGCTGATCCAGTAAAGTTGGCGATCCCTCTGTTAGTGGCTATCACTTTCACTTGACGAATAATCATTTTTGTAGACACTGAAAGTCCTGCTTTTCTGTGATCAAAAATCCAAGTACTCATTCTGCCTCAAGTTGTGGTCATTTTGCAGTTCCACTTCGTAGGTTCTGTTTACTGTGAGTTGCTTTTTTTTAGATCCTCTTCCTGATTCTGCCAAGTTCTTATCATTTTTTCAGTTGGGGGTGCCCCAAATTGTCTCTCTGCAGCCCTGTTTTCACGTTCTTTAGCATACGCAATCACACGTAGCTTGTATGCAATATTCTAGCAATGTGACGTTTTTCAGCCATAATTTGCCAAGAAATTTAGAGAAAATTGAACGTCAGAAATTTATCAGTCTGCATAACCAGGATGCTTTCACACACCGCAAGGAAGCAAGAGAAATCGCGTAACTCGGAACAGAGAAAATTTCCAGAAATAAAAGTAATAAAAAAACTGAGTATCGGCATATAAGACGCACCCTGTTTTTCAGAACTATTTTCAAAGAAAAAAGTGCGTCTTATACACCGGCAAATACGATAATTCTTGCATTTATTTTAATTTTTAATTTACTTTCTTCTTTTTAAAACAGTCTCTATACTTTCACATGCACCTGTAATGAGTTGTTGAAAGTTATGATTTACTGGGGTCCAGAATAAGAAATCACGGTCAATGTGGAGATGAAATTAAACCAGGATAACTATGGAGGGAGAAAGTTATGTTTAACTTGACACAAAATTATGAAAGATAGAGATGTAGGACCATGAAAGTTAGAATTGTTAAAGCAGTGGTATTTCCAGTAGTGATAGATGAATATGAAAGCTGAATCATTAAGAAGAAAGATAGAAAGTAAATTGATTCATTTTAATGAACATTGAGAAAGACCTCCAAGGAGTCAGAAACTGATCGAGGGAGGCCACATACTACACGCACAGCTATCATACTTATTCTTGAATTCATTCGCACTGCTTGCAAACACAGCATCCAATGGCAATCCATTCCAATCATGCACCACCCTATGAGAGAAAAATCTAGCCCTCAACCTTTCTTAGTGGCATTCGTTCATTTTCAGCTTCTTAGAATGCCCTCTTGTCCTTTCCCCACCTTCCATAAAATAAAAAATTCCATCAACTGAAATCCTGTAGTTTGCAAGTCTCATTCATATTACCCCTCTTTCTCCAGTTTGCTAGTGTCTGCAGTCTACAAATTCTCAGTATGTCTTCATAATCAGTATTCCAAAATCCTGAAACCATTTTTAATACTCTCCTTTGCACTTCTCCAATGTATCAGAATCACAATGGAAACCAAGATACTCCACCTGCACACAATAGGCCAAGTGAAGTCTTATAAAGAGGTAAAATAACATCCTTATCTTTACATGTGAATGTTTGTTTCAGCATTGCAATTATTTTTAAGTTGTATTTGTATTTGCCACATGGCTCCTGAACTTCAACTTCCTGTCTGTTAACACTCCATTATCCCTTGCCTTATTAGTTTCTTCAAGCATAATCCTACAGATATGATATGACATTGAATATCTAATCACGCCAAAGTGCATGACTTTGCATTTACTAACATTGAACTGATATCCATTTTCCTTCAAGCACAATCCTACCAATATGATATGACATTGAATATTATTATTATTATTATTATTACCCAAGACCTCATGGAGTCAAAGATTCATCTGGGAGGTCCTTTTATCACACACACAGCTCATCATACCGTGCTTTGAATACATTCAAAGTCCCTGCAGACACCACACTCTCAGGCAGGGCATTCCAATCATTTACAACTCTGCACGAAAAAAACCTGCCTCTCACTGAAGCAGGTTTTTTTCGTGCAGAGTTGTACGAAATTGAGAAGATGCAATTTTCAGACTGAAAATTGCATCTTCTCAATCTTTCCTCATACTCAACATTCCAGAGGTCAGAAACTACCTTAGTCAGTTGCATTTGGATCCTTTCCAACATCTCTTCATCCTTCTGAAAACCAGGTGACCAAATCTGAGCACAATAGTCCATGTGTGGCCTAATCAAAGCCTTATGCAACGGAACAAGAATCTCCCTACTTCTATACGGCAGTGTCCTCCACCTCATTCCCAGAAGCATTTGTGTTGTCTTCACAATTTTGGCTCTAAATTTCAGATCCTTATCCACTATCACCCCAAAATCTCTTATTTCTTCCATCTTCAACAGTGTATCCTCACCAAGCATAAATTCTGCATCCCATCTTTGTTTTCCAAATTTTAAAACCTTACATTTTTCAACATTGAACTCGCATCCCCATTTCCGTGACCAATCACTCAATTTATTCAAGTCTTCTTGCAAGGTCACAACATCCTCACTACTCTTCATGGTTCATCCCAACTTTGCATCATCTGCAAACAACTGAATATCTCCATCCAAATCTTCACTTATATCATTAATATACAAGTTAAACAGTAATGGCCCTGAAACAGATCCCTGAGGCACTCCACTAGTGACTTTCCTTTTCCTCGACATCGCTCCCCCATACACAACTTCTTGATACCTATCAGACAGCCAATCTCCAATCCAATGCACCAATCTGATATCCAACCCCATCTGCTGCAGTTTGACTATCAATTTATCATGAGGTACTTTATCAAAAGCCTTTGCGAAATCCAGGTATATCACTGTGTATCCTTCTCCTGTGTCCAAGGAAGCAGTCACTTTATTGTAATAAGTGAGTAGATTACATGACCTCCCTTTAACAAATCCATGCTGTCCATCAAAGATGATACCATTGTTGTCAACCTAACTCTGGATCCTAGTTCTCACAAGCTTCTCCAACAACTTAACCATAGCACCTGACACACAGATAGGCCTATAGTTTAATGCTTGAGTTTGATCACCTCCTTTATGAAGTGGCACAATCTTGCCCTCCTTAGGGACTTGACCGAGTGCAAGACTCATATTAAAAAAATATGTCAAGACAGGTGTCAACTTCCTGGCACATTCCTTCAGAATGCGTGGCGATATATTATCAAGTCCCACAGCCCTATCAACATCTAGTTTACTCAATTCCTCAAACACCTCTTGCTCACTTACAGTCAGTCTTTCATCCCCATCATCTACTGCTCACACTCTATCCATGAAGTCACATTCACAAGATTGAAAGACCTGTATGAACTGCTCATTAAGTGTCTCCACCACACATTCTGCAACAGCTGTCTTTATATCATTTTCTTCAATCAATGTCATCCTTCCATAATCATTCTTTCTTTTGCTAGCTACATATCGAAAGAACTCCTTAGGATTCTTTTTGGCTTCATTAGCTAACTGCTGTTCATACCTCTCTTTAGCTACCCTCACCAACCAAGTCACCCTCCTTGCCCTGGTCTTTGTAGACCTCATGGAATTGGTTATTTCCACTTTGCTTATGCTGCCTCCACAATGCCATCTTTCTCTATATCGCATGCTTAATCTCTTTATTTAACCTTCTCACCCTTGGAATATATTTAGACATTGCATCTACTAGATAGTTTTTGAAAATCTCCCAAGCTGTATTGATCTCTTTTCCAGCTAACTCCTCATTCCATGTTACACCCACAAGCTGTCTCCTGAGCTCTTCATAATCCCCCCCCCCCCCTTGTAGTTTCACATATACCTTTTTCTCACAGAGGTCCTCACACTGCTAGCAACCACCCAGGTAATCACCTCATGGTCACTCTCACCAATTGGTGGATGATTAGACACCTCATTTATAATTACATCCTCTGATGAGATGACCAAATCCATGACCTTGAATCCTCGCATGCCCTCTGTTACGTACTGTCTGAGGTAGTTATCCTTCAAAAACTCAAGAAACTAATTTTTTTTTACTTCCAGTTGCTATCTCATCATTCCAGTCTATATTGCCATAATTAAAATTACCCATAATGATCACTCTTTTCTTATTTGCTTGGCTAATTTGATTGTACATTTCATTATCACCACCATCCACATTACCTGGTCTATAACAACATGCAACCAAGTATTTGATTCCATTCACCTCTATCTCGCACCATACTGCCTCAAAACCACTGGTCCTATTTCCCTCTTGCATCTTTACTTTGTATGGACATAACTCGTTCTCTATCATCAATAACACTCTCCCCCTCCCTTTTTACCCTTTTCATCCTCACGAATCACATCATACCCTTCCATCTCTATTCATATCTGATCATGCCAAAATGCATGATTTCTGTGGAAGACTTTGCATTTACTAACATTGAACTCATATCCATTTTCCCATGCCCATAATTCCAGCCTATTCAAATCATTATGCAAGTATTGCATATCAGCAGCATTCCTGATTCCCTTGCCTATGTTTGCATCATCAGCAAATAGCTGTATGCCACCTGTCAAATCCTTCCCAATATCATTAATGTACAGATTGAATAACAGTGGACCAAGGACTGATCCTTGTGGTACACCACTAGTTACCTTAAATTTTGCAGATTCAGATCCGCCATATACCACTTTTGGATATCTGTCTGTCAGCCATCCCCTTATTCATGGAAATATTTTAAAATTCAAATCCATATTCTCCAATTTATGCAACAGTCTTCCATGCTGTATTGTGTCAAAAGCCATAGCAAAATCTAAAAAAGTATCTTGGTGTATCCATTCCTCTTGTCTAGTTCAATGGTAACATTGTTATAGAATGTAAGCAAGTTGCTAAAACATGACCTTCCTTTAGTAATTAGATGAGATGTGACGTGAAATTAGATGTGAAAAAATATTATTAAGAATTCCATGGATTGCAAGAGTGACTAATAAGAAAATTTTAGAGAACATAAAAAGTAGAATATTCCTTAGAGGCCATGAGACACTCAACAGAAGTTCATGTACTTTGTGCATATTATGCAAGCAGATGAATCCTTGGAAAATACAGTTATATTAAGAAAGGCTGAGGGCATGAGAAGGAGAGGAAGACAGCAAAAGAATTGGATGGAAACAAGTGAGATAAGCCCCACAGTTCACAAGATCACCAAGAGTTGGAAATGACTAGATTGGACTTAAGTCATGTGCTTCATTTCCCATCGCCATGAATTTTTTTATGGCTGTGCTAATTGATTATGGTTTCCTACGGGATCCTAATAGTATCATGTGACTGGCTGGGGAGAAGGGGAATCTAAGCACTTTGTAATGTCTGAGAATTGTGTATTCACATTTGATGATGTAATGAGATATTTGTTACTACAGGATATTTGATATTTGTCCAGATCCAGAATATAAGTATTTTATATCAAATACTTCACTGCAAAATTTACATGTATAGTAAGTTCATGTCTATGAATTATATTTGTGAAAGTTCCTTCTGTTGAGTTATTTCATGTAACAATATTAAGCTAAACAAAATTGTCCATGTTGTGCCAAAAATAGCTCCAGATGATGCCATCATTCTAAAGTGCTGTTATGAATAATTTTTATTTTTTTATTTTTTTTTATGATTGTCTTTAATCATTTCCTTACTTGTTACTTTATGTAAATAATGATGTCATTTTGAATTAATCTGTAGCTAGTTTTCAGAATTCTCTGACAGTAAACATGATGTGTTCTATAATGAATATACAGAAGAAACATACTTTAACTATTTAGGCCCAATTTCTTGTGAAGATAAGAAATCTATATGGAAATAAATAACACAATAAGCATATATATGAGTAGAATCATTCAAACATAAACATAATATCTTAAAGATGCCAAGAGCAATACTTAAGTGTCTCCAGATTTTTCAGTGGCATATGTAAGATTATGTAAGAAGTGATGTATGTAATATTCGGATTTGACAAAATCTTCACATTTTTGTTCATTCTGCTAAAAAATCCTAGGGGACATTGAATGCTTGCAATTTGGAATGGTAAGAAAATATTTACCAAGATCAGTAGTGCCAAAATTCGAAAAGTAAGAAGCCAGTAAATTGATTTTTGTGAGCATTGAGGAGTAAAATCATTCATTTGTGGAAGGGTGGAAGTAAGGTTAGACAAAAGTTATGGTCATTAGTTTTGGTAAGAGACAAAACAACGAGTCCTATTACTACTTCTTGGTGGTGTCAGATAATAAAAATGATTATTCTTCCCATGATTTTTGCACAGAACTTGCTTATATTTTCCACTCCTGTATTCTATACAGAACCCAAGGCTCATAACTATAAGTAATTACCATTCTTAATTTTTTTTTTGTGGCTATCAATATGGCTGTTTTTTTTGTTCTTTGTCAAAAAACTTTTCTGAATTCATTTAAAGTTCAAGGGTATTACTAAACTTAATGTTTGTAGACACTTCATCAAATTCCTGACATGTACCCTCAAGGGGTGTACAGGATGTGATAGTACTACATGAAAAATTTACATCATTACTAACTTCCTATCTACAATTTTCCTCCAAATCAGTCTATTACTTGTCAAGACTCCAATATTATCATTATCAGATCTTATATTTCTATTGTCTAAGGCACATTGTACCATGTCAATCCACCTATATCTTGGTCTTCCTCTGGGTCGTTTTCCTGCCAACCTAGCAGAGAATACTTGTTTAGTAATCTTTCCTCATCCATTCTGTTCAAGTGACCATACCACCTGAGATTAGCTCTGCTAACACATTTCTGGATGCTGACAATGTCAAATTCTTTCCTAATATCCTCGTTTTTAATATGATATTGCCATTGATGCCATCTGTTCATACCTCTAATCTTTCTCAGGACTCTCATATCTGCAGTCTCTAATCTTTGGTCAAGTGTTTTACTTCTGACCCAGCTCTCAGATCCATAAGTTAAAACTGGTTTGAACACTGTCTTGTATACAGCTAATTTAGTGTTCTAATTTCTCTCTTATTCCATATGAATTTATTCAATTGACTTCCTACCATACCAGCTTTGTTGATTCTGTTGTCTATTTCCATATTTAATTTACCATCTTCACTAAAAATCGTGCCTAAGTAACTGAAATGTTTTACTTGTTCCACGGTTCCCTGTTCACAACACAGTGACATTTTCAACAATTCTACCTATTTTCATTGTCTTTGTCTTTTTAATGCTGACCTTCATACCATATCTATTACAACAGTTATTCAATTTAGGCAGGGAATCTTGCAAACTTGTAGCGGATTTATTTAGAAGTATAACATCGTCCGAATAAAGCAAAGAGCTGACATTAACATCTCCAATTCTGATATCATGTTTAATACCACTTTCCTTCATAATGTGATCCATATAGATAATGAATAACAGAGGGGATAATGTACATCCTTGTCTCACACCAGATTTATCATTAAAACCATCTTCCTGTACATCCTTCAATTCTAACTGCCGACTTACAACTCAAATACAGACATGTATTTGAGTTGTAAGTCGGCATTATATCAAGTATTGCTTGATATAATGCCCCATTGACACCATATAAATGTAGCGTGCTGAATAGCTTCTCTCTTGGCACCTTGTCATATTCCTTTTCCAGATCGACAAAACTTAAATACAGATGTTTGTTATATTCCCATGCTTTCTCGACTATTTGTCGTAAAGTGAAGATCTGGTTCGGACAGCCTCTATTTGGTTTGAATCCATCTTATTCTTCACCAAGCTTTTCTTCCACAATTCTTCTCAACCATTTCTCAAGTATACTTGCATAGATCTTGCCAGGAACACTCAGTAGGGTAATACCTCTGTAATGTAATTTTCACATTCAGTTTTATTTCCCTTTTTATATATGGGCACTATTAGAGCTCTACTCCAAAGACTTTTATACCACCATACTTCAGCATTTCTGGTTGAATATCATATACTCTTGCTGCCTTTCCACATTTCAAGCCTTTGATGGCTTTTTCTACTTCTTGACATTGAATGTTTAAAAATTACAAATAATGTTCCATGACTATATTTTGCTTGGACAGGATTTAAATTTGTGTATTAGCAAATTGTAAAAAAATCTCTTCGGTAACACTGCCACTAACTAGTCAATCCACTTGCATATATACAATCACAAAAGCTTGTTTGTTTCTAAAAATAGCATGTTTTTTTGTTTGTTACAGAGGTAATGGTCGGAGTTATGTCAGCTCTCTGATACATCACTGATGAGCACAGCTTTGAGTTGTGCTCAGTTGTTTAACTTCTGTTTGAATCTTCAAGATTTTTTATAATAAATATTGCAAAGTGTAAGAATCATTTTGTAGTAACTGTATTATTATTATACTGTGTTCAACTATTGATGAAGCATGTTTATACTAGAAATAATACTATTTATTTTTAAATTAAAAAAAAAGATCAAAAATTCCTATTTATTGTAAAAACATAATATACATATAATGAGCAATAGTAATTGTTTGCTATTGCTCCTTATATGTATAATAATAGTTGCATGAAAGTTATGCATATGTACATGTGTGTGTATGTACACCCTCTGTTCAAAAAGAAACCGAACTTTTGATAGAAAATAAAACACAGGCCAAATATAATTATTCAAATCATTTATTTCAGTCAGTATACTCTCCCTCAGCTTTGACAAATTTAACAGTGTTTGGCACGGTCAATTAATTCATTAAATGAGTTTTTTATATCGGTTTTTGGGATACTGTTGAGGGTCGTGGTTACTGCCGCTTGAACGTTTTCAGTGGTGTTGTATCGCTTTCCTTTCATCGGCAAATGAAGTTGAGGGTAAGAGAAAGAGGTCACAGGTTACTAAATAAGGTGAATACGGCAAGTGATCCCACACACAAAGTTGATTTTTGCTCAAAAACTGTCTCACTATGTTCGAACGATGAGATGGTGCATTATCGTTTTTTGGTCGTCAGTCAATTTGTGGGGAACAAATCGCGAATTCAATTTATGAAGGCCCAAACTCTTGGTCAAAATGTTATGCACAGTTGATTTTGGAATCTCCAATTCATCTTCATTCAATCTCATTGACGATTTCGGGTTTTCTTTGATGAAGTCACGCACTTTTTAGATGTTAACTTCGCTCTGTCCAGTTTTTGGACAGCCTGGCTTTTCATCATCCTCAAGCGTCGTGAGATGCTTGAGGACGATGTACTTCAGATGACTTAAGGAGGATAAGCATTCATCACCGTATGCATTTTGACAGAGCAGCTCTCTGTCCAAAAAGATTTACTTCACATGCACATATGCATGTGAAGTAAATAGTCAATATTTAATAAAGGTTGAATGGTTGATTACTTGAGACAAAAAAAGTTGATTACTGTTACTGCCAGCCTGGTTAGCTGAGTGGTTAAAGTATTCCACTCACCAAGAGACTGAAGGTTTGAATGTTACTATGGATATTTGTGATTGTCTTCAGATGAGATGATTTTCATTGTCCAGTGTGAAACCACATCCCTACATTGGAGGGCTGAAGTAGTTGGGAAAAGTTTCATGTTTGGTCTTTAGAGCAAGATTTCTAGACTATTTAAAAATAAGTTAAGAAATAAAAACAAAAATAAATTGTAAAAAATCCTTATTCCTCCCCCCCCCCCCCAGCACTAATGTGTTATAGGTTTATAACATTATTTGGATGAGAAATACGTTAAAAATGCATATAGGAAAATGAAAACCCGTGCTTTTTATTTTGCATATAATATTCAATGATTTTTTAAAATGATACAAATTCCTTGGTGTTATCTTTTATGGATATAACTTTATATTACATTTTTTTAAATAGTGTTCCACATTGTAAGGGTTGTAGACGCCTTCATTTATGTACCAGACCATATTCATTTGAAGTTATTTTATCCAATATGGATTCTCTTCAGCTTGCTGCTTCAGATGACTATGAAGCTTCAAAGTGGCTGCAGGCATTTTTAGAATCTGTTGCCCTTATTGGGCATGTAAGTATTTTTTATTTTCTTTAGTAATGTTTCACTTTGTGTGTATTGTTGTTGTTGAGAAAAAAAAAGGAAATAACTGTATAGTATTAATTTGATAATGCACATACTTAAGCTGATAACGGTAATGAGACGGTTCTACAATTTCTAGCAGAGAAATTGTTTTCTGTCAGTATGATGTTAAACTAGAACTGACACCATCCAAAGTGTTGTGCTGCAGATTGGCTTTGTCCCAAGGAAGATTAGTTCATTTTCAACATGTACAAGCCTATTCCTAAGAACTCTGAGCTTGTGTATAGGATACAAATATATGTATTGCTGCAGTCGCTTAGGATCCTTAAGAAAGTACATTAAGTGCCCAGATTTTTTCTCCCTGTTAATAAATTCTCCATTTAATATTCCACTATGGATTAACAACCTCCTCTTTCCCTCCCAGCTGTTTACCAGCTTCCTTGTTTTCTCTCTTGTTTCAGACAAACGGTACTTTCTGGTGACACATTAGTCATGTTTAATCTATAAAAAAGTAGACATGTTTAGTGTAGCATGGAGTCAATATGGACCATAGAATTTTTTAGTCTAGGGTCTATCTTTTACATTTTGTGGTTTTAAATTTGATCAATTATTCAAAGATTTCTTAAGCACTATTATTACATTTCCTTAACATAAACAGGAATTGTTTCCTCATCTAAAATTTGGATAGTCTGATCATTATAAATTGCAAACATTAACATTTTATTAATTTTATTATTATTATTATTATTATTGTGATGATTTATCAGTCTTATATCTACAGTACTGATTCACTTAGTACATATTTCATACATTTTAAAACCCATTTTTGTTAATATAGAATTTTTGAATTTTCAGTTCACTGAAGATGATATATAAATTTCATATCAAAATATCTGATTTTATAATTTATTATGCTGGCGTTCAAAAGCTAAGAACGAACTACATTTTTACTTGTATATGAAAAAATTTTCATGACTACAACCAAATGTGGACATGGATTTATTGCCAGCATACTAATAAATCATATTACACAAAAAATGTGGTATAAATTTCATGTAAATTAAATTGTAATATATTTCAAGCAAAAGTTACAAATTTCCTAAAGATGTAGTTAAGGAATTTATGTATAGTGCTTACAGAAAACTATGTGGAGAGACATTTCAGTATGGAATATGTCCACCTCGAACTGCAGTGCAGCTCTCGCAGCATTGTACCATGCTTAGCACCAAGTGATTCAGGAGTTCTTGAGGCAAACTGGCCCACTTCTCCTTAAGAGCAAGGATAAGGCTTTGTTTGTTTTCTGGTGGAGAATTTCGAGCAGCAGTGCATCTCCTTATTGCATCTCAAATGTGTTCTAGAGGGTTGAAATCTGGGAAGCGTGCTGGCCACTAGATTTGATTAATACCTTCCTTACCAACTTTGGAATGTGAATGTCATGTATAATGCAAAGAATTGTTATGAGAGCTTTCAATTGAATATCAGTTATCCTGTCTTTTACAGAAATGGTAGAGTTTTTCTTCCTGCAGAAAAAGGCAAACCAATTAGAACTTGTGCAGCTAACAGACAGGTAGTATCTCATGGCCTTTGTTGCTTATGAGGTGTGACAATTTAATTCCCGGATTGCACCTGTAAAAAACCTACTTTTGGAACTATACATTAGTGGCTACTGTCGCATTCAAAGTAGTGTTCTTGTGCATTTATACACTGGTTTAGAAGGTGTTCCCATTTTTGGAAACAATCCTGGAACTCTTTTTCCAGAATACTCTTGAGTTCCTTTATCACATTATGCTGGATATCAGCTATGTCAGAAAATCTTCAACCTTTTAGCTTAGTCTTTAATTTTGGAAACAGCTAGAAATCACAGAGAGCTAAGTTAAGTGAATAAGCAGGATGACCTGATTTGGTAATAGATTTTTTGGCCAGAAAAACTCTCTCAGATGAGCACACCATGGCTTGGTGCATTATCGTGATGGATGATCCACTTGTCAGGCCACAGTTCAGGTCTTTTTCTTCAAACAAAGTCTGTAATCTTTTCAGCTCCTCTAAATATCATTGTTGGTTGACCATTTGTCCCTGTTCAATGAATTCATAGTAAACACCAGCATGGTCTTGAACTGCGAACGTGACATGCGTGCTTTTTTCGGACATGACGAACCTGAGTTATTCCACTGCATTCTCTGGCTTTTTTAGGATCATACTGGAACCATCAGGTTTCATCATCCATAATTACTCTCAGAAACATGTGGTTATTTGCAGAGAGAGATCAGTCGCATCTTGAAACCGCCACTGCTTCTGTTCGTTCGAGGTACAAACTTTGCAGAAATCTTTTGCATATCCAATTTTTCAGTTAAAATTACCCTGACTGTTTCTCAGTTCATTTGCAATTCATCAGCTATTAATCACACACTTAATTGTGTGTCAGACTGTACCAATTCTCGCACTCTGTTCACATTTGCATCAATTTTGTTTTTGGCTGCCCACTTCTGGGATCATCATTCACATCCTCTCACCCACCTTTGAATCTCTAATGCCACTCACAGACACTTGATTTTTTCAGAGCATCCACACCATGTACCACTTTCAACAGCTCCAACGTTTCAGTGGCAGTTGTCGGTTTTCACACAAAATTTGATGTTAACATGCTGCTCCATTCGATTGCACATTTTTACACCAAAGTTTACACACAGATCTTTATTGTTTTTGCAGTAGCCAACTAGCAAATTGCTGTATTGGCTTTAAGTTTACACGTGCATCAGTTAAAACATGTACAAAGATGATTATTCATGTGACTCCAACCAAATCACCACACGGGCAACACTACTAAGGCTTCTGATTTTTTCTTCTCTGTTAATTATGGGAATTAAATTGTCACACATCGTAGTCCATAATTGCAACTCTCTCTCCCTCTTTCATTATAATTCCATTTTATTAAGAAAAGAATTTGCAATCATAATTTATTTTATTTATTTGGATCATTTTTATCTTCAAAATGATAATAATTCAGCATGATTCGGTGCAGTAATTTTTGTTGTTAATCAATCTTAGGTTTAAGAATGATCCACGAAATATTTTCTTAAATTTCAATTTTTCACTATAATTGGACTGTTTTTCTTAACAGAATGATTCAAAATAATTCTTCTGTGGCTTGTTGAAATTTATTATGTAGCGTGACTATTAAAATTTGTGGGGGACTGTTATAATAGCAAAAGTAGGCAAAACAAAATTATATCTACATGCATATGACAAAAGTCGATAGCTCGTTGTTCACTTTCTTCCTGGATTTCATTTTTTTAAAGTCAGTACCAGATAGGCTGTGTTGAATTGTTCAAATCTAACTTATTCCTGAATGTGTGCAAATGATCTACTAATAGCTAATGTTGTAGAATGTTTTTGGATCTCTGTCCAATTAGGAAGTTGATATTCTCAGCAGCTGTGTCAATTACTGATCCCCCCTGCTGACTAAGGCAGACTAATATTCATCACTTATGTCTTCTTCCTATTTATAATGAGATGACCAATTATGAAGTCCACTGAAATATCAAGTTTTGGAAATACCAAGAGCACTTATATGTACTTTTTGCAAGTTGTTTTTTTTTTTCCTCTTTTCCCAAAACTTTTTCCTCTGAACTTTTCCATACTTTTGTGTCAAAAGATAGATAAGGTTAGTAAGGAGATCTCCTCTAGTGAGGAATCCATATTGGTGATCACCTAATTAATTGGTTGGTTTCTGTATAGGTGAAATAGTTGCCTATTAATAATCTTTTCTATTATTTTCAAGGGTACCAAAATAACAGCATGAGGGCAGAAGTTTAATAATTGACTTTACTCTTAGAAACAAGCTGGATAAAAGTTTGTTTCACTTCTGTTGGAAAGTGCCAGATGAATATGAGTAAAAACTTGTGCTTCAGAATTAACTCTTGGAGCATAAGCTTTTATTATAGTTGAATGGATATTGTTTAGATATTTTGAAACATTTGCTAGAAACAATCATCATTATGAGAAAGTTTTTAGTCAGAAAAAAGAAAATTACATGTTATCACATCCACTATACTCACCATACTTGGACTTGTGCAAATTTTTTCTTTCCTAAAGCACATGATATCACTAAAAGGCTGCTGTTTTGATGATAGATGCTATTCAAAGATCTATAGAAAACTTTGAACAGCATACCAAAAGAGGCTTTTTGTGAATTGTTTCAGTTGCTTTTTGAATCTTGTTTTCAGTGTTTGAATGAAACTTATTAAATTTAAAATGCACCGTCATTTGTTTTTTATTGCACCCATCTCCTTTTCCATTTATTGCTCCATGTAATTGCATGTTACTAGAATTTCCATTTCTCTTCCATTCCTGTTTAATTTTAAAATATCCAAACTCTAACAACTGATCTATGGCAGATTCCCTTCCCAAGCCCAAAGTTAAGAACATATTAGAAAGTGAAGGCATTTTGAAATAAGATTGATACAGGAATAAATATTTTATTCCTGTATTCCCAGAACTTGTATAATTATTTGTTATACTTAAATGTATGACCATAATGAATAATATTTATACCTAATGTGGATAAGGTTTATGAGGTATAATATAAATAAGAAACACTTTCTAATTATTGAATAACATTAACTTCCTCAACAATATATGTGGAGGGACAGTAAGATACCAACTGTGCAAAGGCTTCTGATTTTTTCTTCTCTGTTCCATTGTCCTAGCCTCTGATATTAGTTATCACTTTGAGTCTAGTCTTCAGTCACTTATTGCTTGTGATCCATAAATTTATACATAACTATAGGCCAAAAATGAGTAATAACACCATACAACACAACTTTTAAACACTGTTGACCAGTCTCACTGAAGATGGAATTTCTTAGTTACTGTTCACACAGAAAAAAATGTATTCAGATGGCCAGTAATTATATTGAAGGAATATACGATAAAATTCTGTGAGAATTTTTTTGATATTGAGACCATATTATGATGTAAATAAAGAGTTTAATAAAAATAAGCACGACTTACGAAACTTATTGGGTTTTAATTGCTTATTTTTGTTAAGCTCTTTACTTACATCATAATGGGGTCTCAAGACTGAAAACTTCCCACAGAACTGCTCAACCACAGAAACTTACGTTTGCATACAGCAAAGTTGTTTCATTTCATTTTTTTCCCCCTTTGTGGATTTTCCATTGCCATTGTAAATTTTAATACTTCACTAAAGAATATCTGAATACTGTGAATGATAAGTTTTAGCATTGTTCTTAACCAGCAATAATAAATTTGTTTCCTGTAAACTTTTTTGTCATGTCCATACGTATAAGTTATTTTTTTTATTTTTAGTTCATGGATACTCAGTCAAAAGACCTCATTCCATGCTGTTTAGTACTTGCTAGTGAAAAATTATTTACATTTCTGGAAGAACTGGAAAAGGGATCGGTGAAATTTCTTGGTAGTGCTAACATTTCGAATCTCTTGACAGTTGGTATAGATGAAGATATGCCATTATGTTGTGTTTTGGTAAGATTCTTTTAGATTTTGACTTAGATAAAAATTGTTTTTTGATGATTATTATATAATTTTGCTACATTCAGAGTGGTTTTGCTAACTTGCATTGATTTTTGATGATACCCTTTTCAGCTAAAGGTTATGAAGCCATACTATATAAATACTGCAGATGGACCAAGAATAAATAATGGAGACACCTTGATCTGCAAACCAACACAACCTGAAGGTTTTAACATCTTCAGGCCACTAAATGCTGACATGAAAATTATCTGCCATGTAAAGACATTGCCAAATATCTGAATCTGGAAGATTTTAACCGATAAGTGCTGTTATTAATGTATAGGCTTCTCCAGGGAGTCAAGGGCACATCAAGAGCTTCTTCCTAATCACACAATACCAAAATACCTATCATATCATTCTTTAAAACCATTTCACTGAAGATGCACTCATAACAACTACTGATAGCTAATTCCACATCATCACCATGAGAAGAAGAAACAGGCCTCACATGCTTCTCAGCACCATTACCCACTTTCCAGGAATGATCCCAAGTTCTCTCTTGCTTGTCATAAACTGTAAAATCTCAGTTGTATCTATACTCAAGATCCCCTTACCTATATATTTCTATTATATCTCCTCTCTTTACATATCTTACTTATACTTTGAAGACCACATTCCCTCAGTCTGTGCTCATATGCGCAATTCCATAAGCCAGATATCTTGGATTGCCTTTTACTGGATCTTTTCACTTCCTCATCCCCTTTAAAACTAGGTGATCATATCTGAGCAGTCAAGATGTTGTATCAGTGCCTTTTAGAGTGGAAGAATAACTTCCTTATTTCTCAAGTTAGTGTCCTTTTCAACATTTCAGTTATTCAATGTGATGACATAGCCATCTTAACAATGACACTAAATTTCAGCTTTCAACCATCATTCATCGGGGTTATAGTTTTGTTAAGGACTTGTAGGAATATTTTGCTTGCTATGTCCTCAGTCTAGAATGCATCATCTTACACTTAGCAAAACATTGAAATGATATTCATGGTTATTTGCCCACAGAACATGTTTATCCAGATCAGCCTGCAAGGATTCTGTATTGGAAATGTCCCTTACTGTTCCTATTTTTGCATCATTGGCAAATAATTTTATATTGCTGCCTAGTCTACCCTCAGTATCATTAATGTATAAGTGGAATAACAATGGCCTAAATTCAGAACCTTTTGATACCCTTCTGGTTACTTCTCTTAGACTTGGTATCTCTATATTACTTTCTGATATATGTCAGTCAGCCACATTTCTTTCTGTGTCATAGGCCCATTTTGCATACCCATCCCTTTGAGTCTGTATGATAACCTCCACTGTGGAATTCTGTCAGATGTGCCCTCATAAAAATCCAAATATTTTGCTATATATACTCACTTTGTTATAAAATGTAAACAGATTATTAAACCAAGCCATGTACTTTGTAGAGCAGCACTTCCCAAAATGTGGGCCGCATCCCCCTTGGGGGCCGTAGGTTTTGTTCAGGGGGCCGTGAAATAATGAAAACAAATTTAAAATGTTTTAAGACATTTTAAATTTGTTTTAAAAGTAGATTTTTTTTTATTTTAAAAGAAACGTATTTAACTTTTATTATTTATTATTTCTTTTTTGTTATTTTTTATATTTTAATGGAAAAATTCACGCATTGGTGTTGGTTCACAAACTTTGCTTCTTTCGTATTTCGGGGCTTAATGAATATTAGTAAATATTGCTTATTGATATTTCATTTCAAATCAGTGGTTAATTGTATTTACTTCGAATGCTCTCCAGGGAAGCTCCAAATCTTCCTGTCCCTTTCATCACACGTTCGTAATCAGGCACTGTTGATATTGACTTTATATACATATCAAAACTCGTTTTATATTATCACTGTCATCCGAGCTAGTTTTCTGTCACCAATAAAAGTTTCGCATATACTTCACACATGAAAAAAAGCTTAAACAAATTCGTGTGGGGAGATAGTAACTCCCTTGCAGTGGTAAACAACACTCCTCTCTAACAGCCACTATACTGCAGAGGCAATAAAAACAAGTACTTTTATTATGCTAGTGAATAATGTATGAGGAGTCTGTGTAATATATTTCTCAACAAATAGTGCAATTAGAGACAACTGGGATAAAAACACACTAATTAATGAATCACGTGTCCCTCATACAGAAACTATGCTGTATATATAGACAGAAACAAAACCATATGTTGCATGGGCAAACACAGTATCTAACTAAAAACTATTGTTATTAATTAGATGTGTGCGACTTCGATTTCCCAAGGCAGCAATAAAATTCAACTGAACGTGTTAAAATTCGTAAAAGTGTTAAAACTAAGTAATATATATATATATATGGCAGTTTCACATATGGAATTCGGTTGAAGAAAGTTAGCATTTCAACTCAATTGTCAGCTATGCTTTTATCTTTCGGTTGCGCGATCTTTTGTTAATACCGCACCAATCATATGCACGTTTTAATAAACAGACTGCCTTTGCTGTCTGTTTCGCGTTAGGCTTAATTACTGTAAAGGGAGAAAAGTCACAAAAGAGAAAAATGTTCCTGGTCTGGGGATTCCCTTATTCAGGTAATCTTCACTAATTTCATGTTATCAGTCTGTGGTGTGCCAGTATCGGTAAGTGGTGATATTATTTGATGTGTTCTACATTAAAAAATTTAACCCTGAGATGGATAAGTGGTTGATAATAAATTAAAAAAAATCCCGCGAACAATCAGAAGAAGCAGAAACAGACTCAAAAAAAAAAAGAAAAAAAAAAAAAAGGACAGTATTTCATATTTTACCAGAACAGCCTGCATCGTCTTCAGAACCAAACGGTAAGAGGCAAAAAATGTAATATATTCATTTGATTTTTGCAATATTCGCTGTGTATGTTTTGTATTGAATATAAATACAATAAATATTATAATAATATATCTCTTTATTACGATTTTTTTTGAGGGGGGGGGGCATGAAATATTTTAATTTTGCAAAGGGGGTCCTGACATCCAGAAGTTTGGGATGCACTGTTGTAGAGGATCAAGGTGCTATCATCACCTTTAGATGCAGAGCTTAATTAATCTCTGCAACTTCTTATTGACTTCCAGTGACACACACACCAATCAGTGTCTCGACTTCCAGTGATAGATTGGTCTGTAATTGCTTGCTTCTGTTATAGTTCTACTCTTATCCAGTAGACAATTACTATGGTAAACTCCTAGGGACTAAAGATATAATTCTTTATAATGCAAGGTTTGCTATAGTGAATTTAGGATAAAACTAGGGTAACACTGTAGTGAATGTAGGATATCCCCACACTCTATTCCTATGAAACAAAAGAAATAGCGAGAAAACAAACTGAAGCAATCACAATAAATAAAACATGGGAAATAACAGAAAAGAAAGCTCTAAAAAGTATAAACGAAATCATGAGAAACAGAGCAGTGGAAATCACAAGAAACAGAACAATGGAAATTGTTGGAAATCTAAAGGAAACAGAACAAAGAAAATATTGGAAACCGAGGAAAAAATGGGGAAATAAGAAGCCCTTTCACCACATGCTTTTTCAAGTAATTATTGCCTCGTAGGTAAATAAATTCTTTCCTCCTTACATTCTGTGCCTATGAAAGACATGGATTGTCTTTCACAGACACATGCATTACTTGACTTACTATTGCATTAAATTGCCAATGCATGTATTTCACATCATACTTTGTAACCCTACCCCCTTGGACTTTAGCAGCCCCAGCTATATATTTTGTCTTACACCAGATGAACTGCTATCCACACTGTCTTCCTGATTTTTTATTCTTTTTTGGCTTCAGTTCATTTGCTACCATGAACAGTACCCTCCTCATGTCCTATTTTCTCTATCCTTCTCAAAAATTTCATATCTGTATAATCCCTGTAACTGTATATATCTCCTGTTGAAGTTGCACCAGCCACTGTCACAAAGTCCCCCCTCTTATTCCTGATTCTTTTGGCACTGGTATACATAACCAATCCCCCTTAGACTCCCAGCTACATGTTTATACCATGTATCGACAGTAGTATTCTATTTTGTCACGGAACACACTCGATTGTGCTCCTCCCCTTTTAATAGTCACTCACTTCATGGGTACCTGTACACAGCAAATTTAAAAAATAATCTCCTTGGGTTCTCATTCCTTTATTAAGAGTTTTACCAAGGTGTAATCATATCGTTGAGCAATATTATCAGCATTTTTTTTTTTTTTTTTTTCCCTGTGACCTCCTCACACGGAGGGCAGTATCTAAAGTACATTAGTACTCTGAGTGTGCTAAGAATTTTTCATATTATTTTATTCATTTTTTGAATTTTCTTTATTTAGTCCAGAAAAATTTTTCTATAGAGACCAAATATTGAACTATTTCAAGCCACTTCAGGCCCCCAGTAAGCATGGTAATGATTTTACATTACCATGCTTGGGATGTTTAATGAAATTAAACATTCCAAGAAATTATATTCTTGGTGGAATCTTTTATCCAAGTGTAAGCAAATAAAAATTTGTGCATGAAGTAACATCACAACTAGGCTACTTGTTTATAGAGGCTAATGACTTCACATTAATTGCCTTAGTATCCCATAATGCAATGCACATATCCTTACGGACATGTATAATGTTATGCATTATAGAAAGAGTCACTATCCAGTCCAGTTTTGACCTTTATTGAGGTCTCATCCGTGGGACTTCATGTGCAAATTTTTATTTGCGTACACCAAGAATATAATTTCTTGGTTTAATAACCAAGTGAAAAAACTTTCAAACATCTTTATCTAATCCAGAGTAGTTTAGTAATAAGGTGCACCTTTTGACTACTTGTATATGGAAATATGATTTCTGCATTACTTCAATCTTGTTATCACTTCTAGGTCTGACTCCAACTGATGAGATCTCAATCCATCACAAATTTCATTCCTCACAGTGAGACATGAATCTGCAGCCAGTTGGTTGCAGGGTAGATACATTAACCACTCAGCCAACATGTGCCAAACAATCAAAGTAATCTTTTGCGTAGAATACCTTAACTGTTAGCACTGTTAATTTGATGTGATTAATATTAGTGACACTAAAACAAAGGAACAAGTAAAAGAATAAAAGGATTGTGTTTCTTTTATTAAGAAAACAGTTGTGTAGTGGTTCTCAGTAAGATCTGCAAAATATCCCTCTACAGCTACACCTCTTGATTGTGAGAAAAACGCTGACCAGCGAGAAAGATTTTTAGTTTTGGGAAGAGATAGAAGTCAGAGGGAGCCAAATCTGGGGAATAGGGCGGATGTTCCAACAATTCATAGTGCAGATCCCTTAATTTTCCTATTTCCAAAACACCTTTGTGGGCAGGTGCATTCTCCTGATGAAAGATGATTTTTTTCTTCTGCAAACTGGGTTTTTTCTCATGAATTTTTTTATCTAGTCTGGTTAAAAGATCGGAATAATATTCTCCGGTTATTGTTTTACCCTTTTCAAGATAATAAACAAAATGCCTTTAGCATCCCAAAACACCGATACCGTGACCTTGTCTTCTTTAGCACTGAATAACTGGCTTCTGTCCTCTGTTTTGACTGCTGTTTGGATTCTGGCATGTAATGGTGAATCCAAGCCTCATCCATAGTAATAAATCGACGCACAAAATCAGTTTTATTCTTGTTAAAATGCTCCAAGCACTATTCAGAGATTTCCATGTGAGTGCAGCATCCCTCCTGCGCAAAGCTTTTTCATTTGCAATTTTTTATGCAAAATATATCCTACACTCGGTCTTTTGAAATGCCTAGTCTCAGTAATTTCACGCACTTTGACTCACCAGTCATTCAATACCATATTGTGCAATTGATCAATGATTTCTGGTGTTGTTACACTTTTTGGACGTCCTTCACATAGATCATCTTCAAGGCTGGTACAGCCATGTTTAAACTCGGCCGCCCATTTCTTAATTGTCGAAAATGAAGGAGAAGAGTGCCCATAAACTTTTATGAACTTTGAATGAATTTTTTTTTTTTTTTTTTGCATTAAACTTACTTTTACAAAGAATTTTATAACCACACAATACTCAATTTTATCCGTTTCAAGTGATACAGACAACACTTTTGCTTCAGACAGCTGTATAAAAAAAAAAAAAACTACTTTATAGAATGACTTGCAATTTCACATAAATGCTTATGACAGATGTACCAACTTAGAAAAAAAAAAATCTTGCCGATAGTTTTGCCATCTGTGGTCTGGGCCAAGAACTTTTCAGACCACCCACATATGTTGCATTAAAATGAAAAAATAACAAAATAATGTAAAAATCCTTGTGCAGCTCTATTACTATGCAAATAAACTGATTGCTTTATTGATAAACTTTTATTTAAGAGATTTTAAGAAATATTTATCAGATTTGTATTTATCCTCCCAGTTTTTTTTTTTTTTTTATTATTATTATTATTTCATCTGAAACAATAATAAATATAAAAAAGTTGTTTATTTTTACTTATTCATGCATTTCAGAAATCTGTGACTTTTTTTTTTTATCATATAGGAAACTAAACCTTATCACTTATTTTTTGTTTGTTTATTTTTTGTATTTATTGCACAGACATTGATGGAGAATATAACAGCTATCAGAGTAAATTTAAACCAAAATTAAATGATTAATTTTTGCATTGGAATAAACAAATAAAAAAATAATCAAATAAAAACTTTTTTTTTTCAAACTACTATTATAATAATCTGTGATGACATTTGCTAACATTGTATTACTTGAAAATGCCATCTCTGATTTTTACAAGAGACTGCACCATACATTCTGTTGAAAGTTATCAGCCATGCAGTTTACAGTGACAAACAACTGGTGCTTGAGATTAACTTTGGAAAACTAAAATTTTTCCCATTATAGAAGGAAAATCTAAGTGACTATGCCATCTGAATTGACATTGCCATTATCATTTTCTGGTAATCACAAGGGTTGTAGCTGATATTATGACAGTTCAATTAATATTTCATGATTACTTTCCTATCAGTAATTACCTTTAAGATTGGTTAGTTTGTTTGTTTTGCTTTTATATTCATATCTACATCCCAAGAGCCTGACTCAATGGTTAGAATTATTACCTTATTGGTAGAATGTCAGAAATGGCAGAATAGTATATAGAACATAAACTTGTTAGCAAAGTTTCCTGGTTTGAGTCCAGAGTATGGTACGGATGTTTATATCATGTATTTTTATTATCAGCACTTCATAATTCTCGTAGACAGGCTTATATGTTGGTTATGCATTATTAAATCACTTAAGGAATTGAACAACGTAGATACGAATATAAATTAAATTACACTTTAATAAATATTTCCGATATTTCATGGCAAATATTTATTAAATATTTGCCATTTTCAAAAGGAACTTACAAAAAAAGGCACGTGCACATAGGCAATACAACACAGTAACTGAGAATGAAGAGATGAAGCTATTGTTCTCCTAAAAGTCCTGATGGGTGTCCTCTAGCGGGCTAAGTAGGTGTTCTTGGCCATTGGGCTGAAGGTCTGCTGATGTAAGCCTCCCAAATTTGGGGCAGTCGCATACAACCAAATTTGTTGAGGTTTGGAGAGTTTCTTAGGGCTGAGGCTGATTCCATAAATAGTCTTTTGAATTTGTATTTGCTACAGTGTATTACTGTAGCTTTCTTCCACCGTATTCTGTAACGTGTATTCAGAGCATGGTCTGCAAAACCAGAATGGCTGTACTTGTGAAAATGGATGTAGTCCTTGTGTTCAGAAATTCTGATATTCGCTGTCCTGCCTGTTTGGCCAAAGTAAGACAGTTTGCAACTGCAAGGGACCTGGTATACACCAGGTAGGTCTAGGGTAAGTGGTTGGTCTTTGGTGGAGCAGATAAGGGATGCCAATTTTCTGTAAGGCCCGTAAAGGAGGTCAGGTCATGTTTTTGTAAGATTTTGGTCATTTTTTCTGAGGTGCCTCAGATATAGGGAATGGTGATGGATTTAGAGTAATCCTTGTTGTGGAGGGGGGGGGGGGCTGTGGTTTGTAGGTTTTAATTATATTTTGGATTTTTTTTTTGGGGGGGGGGGGGTAGCCATTGGCTGAGAAAGTGTTGAGGATGTGATTTAGTTCAGTGTTTAGGGCCATGTCGTTAGAACAGATTAGTTTAGCCCTGTTGTATAGTGTTTTCACCACTCCATATTGTTGTGAAGGGGGGGGGGGGTTGTTGGTGAATGTATCTGTCTGTATGGGTGGGTTTTCTATAAACTGAGAAAACCAAGTTCCATCAGGCTGGCAGATGACTAGTATGTCTAGGAAAGGGAGGCTGTTGTTTTCGTCTTTTTCCAGGGCGAACTTGATTCTGGGCTGTTGGTTGTTTAAGTGTGTTAAGAAGGAGAGGAGTGTTTCAGAGCCATGTGGCCAAATAGCGAACATATCATCAACGTAGTGAAGCCATAATGGTTGGTTTTTGTAGGGCACCCCCCCCCCCCCAAAAAAAAATCAAAAAAATATTAAAACCTACAAACCACAGCCCCCCCCCCCCCCCCCTCCACAACAAGGATTACTCTAAATCCATCACTATTCCCTACATCCGAGACACCTCAGAAAAAATTACCGAAATCTTAAAAAAACATGACCTGACCTCCTGTTGGCCTTACAGAAAATTGGCATCCCTTATCTGCTCCACCAAAAACCAACCACTTCCCCTAGACCTACCTGGTGTATATCAATTTCCTTGCAATTGTAAACTGTCTTACTTTGGCAAACAGGCAGGACAGCTAATATCAGAATTTCTGAACACAAGGACTACATTCGTTTTCACAAGTACAGCCATTCTGGTCTTGCAGACCATGCTCTGGATACACACCACAGAATACGGTGGAAGAAAGCTACAGTAATACACCGTAGCAAATACAAATTCAAAAGACTATTTATGGAATCAGCCTCAGCCCTAAGAAACTCTCCAAACCTCAGCAAATTTGGTTGTATGCCACTGCCCCCAAATTTGGGAGGCTTACATCAGCAGACCTTCAGCCCAATGGCCAAGAACACCTACTTAGCCCGCTAGAGGGCACCATCAGGACTCTTAGGAGAACAATAGCTTCATCTCTTCAATCTCAGTTACTGTGTTGTATTGCCTACGTGCATGTGCCTTTTTTTGTAAGTTCCTTTTGAAAATCGCAACGTGACGTTGCTGAAATATCGGAAATATTTATTAATGGGTAATTTAATTTATATTCATATCTATGTTGTTCAATTCCTTAAGTGATTTGATAAAGCACTTCATAATCTATTCATATATCATCCATTATTTCAATTGATATCATAATTTCAGTCCAGATAACCAAAAAGAAAAAAAAAATACAGAGGAAACTGCATTGCATTGACCATGCAACTGCTGTATCTATATCCATAAACATTCGAGGTGTTAAGTGACATTGGTAAAAAAATTAACATCCCCAAGTTGAAATCCATTAGAGGTACATGAACTTTGTGGAAGTTGTTTACATGCAATTAAAGAGACAAGGGCTAGATTTTTTCTCAGAGTAGTAAGTGGAACAGTTTCCCAGTTGAAGTGTATCTGGTGTGAATGAATTGAAGGAATGAAAGGCACTAGTTCATTTCATCACACCAAAACATACACGAACCTCACACAAACGTCCAGCACTGAGGTAAATAAGTCTGCTGAGACTATAAATAAGTCAATCAGAGACCTTTGTCCAAGTGTATCCCTGAATCCATAAATAAGCATTGAAATTCATTTCTTGGTCTGTAACCATTTCTTCTGTGACTGCTTCATACCTGCTCCTATCTGCTCTCTTTCATAACCTTTTAACTTATATATCTCCTGTATGTGGTAAAAGTCATATATGAGAAATATGATTTCTGCATTAATTCAACCTTAGTATATAAAGATTTCATAGTGTCTGCATTCTGATATGCACATCCAAGACTGTGCTTTGCATTATAGGATATTAAGGCAATCGATGTGACGTCATCAACCTCTGTATACAAGTAGTCTAGTTTTGAAGATGCTTTATGTGCAAACTATGTTTACTTACATTTGGTTAAAGAATTAAACAATAATATAATTTTTTGGCAAGTTTAGTTTAATTTGTAACAGAGTGAAACAATTTTGTTTCCATAATTTCTTTACTATTACTGTTTATCATGAGATAAAAATGCTATCATGGTATCACTATTTGGTCTAAATTCAGGCTGTTCTTCACTAGTTTTCCCCTTGTTAAAAAAGTTTTTATTAGCTTTTTTTTCTCAGGTATGCTTGCATAGATCTTTCCAGGAAAACACTTGGTATGGAACTGCCTCTGTAGTTTGCATATTTAGATTTCTTTCTTCATTTTCAGATTCCCTGCCATGTAGTCTTGCATAACCATTTAGGGATATACAGAGCTTGATTGCAATCATTTATGGTTCAGTTTGTAATGAAGTCTTGTAAATTTAGCTTGATCATCTGAAGGGTAACTCAAACTGCATATACAAATCTTGTGGATACATGGAGGACTGTCATTATGGGTGATTTCAACTATGGAGATATAGACCAGTGGGAAGAGAGCCATGTCGGATAAGGGAAAGAGATTTTAAAGAATTTGGATGGGACTTGGAGTACAAGAATATTGAATCTAGTAATAGTCTGAGAATCTCTCTTTAAATGAGATGACTGTTATGCTTCCATTATTATAAGGGTTTACAGATTTTTGATCTTTATAAGGTTAGGAACTGTACAGGTTAGTGGTTTTCAAACAACTAACCTGTACTACCTGAGCTGAAAAGAATACCAAGTTTTTTTTTTTTTTTTTTTTTTTTTTTTTTTTTTTTTTTTTTGAGGCTGAAAATGCTGTGGATGTGTTGGAAAGGCTTTATGTTCCAGAAAAGAATGTAAGTGTAAATCACCCTGAAGAAAAGAAATTTGATCTTGCCTAGTAGATTTGAGTATTATCAAAGGTAAGGGGAGGAGGCAAAGAGAACTTTCCCCTTCCATGTGGAGCACCTGTTTGTAGTGGATGGGACTTCCCAGTGAGGGTACTGGCCCTTTTCATTTTACCTTTTTTTCTCTGCTTTTGTTTCTGTACTTTTGCACTCCACTTCGTCTGGGTCTTTTTTTTTTTTTTTTTTTTTTTTTTTTGCTTTCGAGACTGCAATCGTAGAGATCCAATGCCCTGCTGCTGTGTTTGTCAGCGTGTGTGTGCAACCCAAGGACCATCTGGAAATGAGTACCCTGGTGGTCTTGCGCTCCTTTGGCCTCTGCTTCAGCAAGACAGGCGATCTTGGATGGCCCAACCAGGATGATCAACTGTTAGGTTTGCCTGAAGGCAACTAAGTTTTGCAGTAAGTTTCCTACCTCATGATTTGAGTTCAAGGCTTGTTGTGGTGCAAGTATAGTGTATTGGGGCAGCCTTGTTATTCCACTCCCAAGCACAGTCATTGCTTGCCAGTGAGTGGGGATTCATGTGAGGTGGGTGGAAGCTCTGGTGCCAGGGGGAAAAAATCCCTTAAGTTTGAATTCTTCATCCCCATATTTTTTGGGCTCTCACAAGTTCCCAACCAAGTACCGATATCGTAGATACATCACTTAATAACAGAAGTAAGAATCAAGACGTGATGCCACTATAAATGCACCAGTGTTACTCATCGTTCATGCAACAGGTGAAAAGCAAAACATCACACTTTATTCCAAAGGGTTTAGAAAGATTGGTAGAATCTTCCAAAACAGTTAAGAAACTACATTTCTACTGTCCCATTCCAGTGCCGTCTGTCATCAGGACAGACGGCACTGGAGAGATGATAGCTTCCCACCCATCTTCTATCATCTATAGATCTCTTTCTATACAACAGAATATTTTGGGGAAGAGTTTCTGGAGTCTTGCCATAAGCCAATTGTCATTGCCATCCCAATACCAGGAAAGGATACAACACAAGCAAAAAATTACTGACTTATCACTCTGACCAGCTGTCTTGGTAATATATTGGAGAAAATGTTTAATGCCAGACTTTTCTGTTATTTAGAAAAACAGTGAACTTCTCTCTAACACACAATGTGGCTTTCATAGACATCATTCTACTTTGGACCATTTGGTCCATTTAGAAACACGTGTTAGAGAATTAGAACATCTAGTTTCTGTAATAACATGGGAAAAAGCTTATGACAGCCTGGAGATATTGATTTCCTCTGTTTTCCAGATAAAAATTTTGTCTAGCAGTGTTCCAAGTCGGAGTGGAAAGTATGCTATCTTGGCCATATCATCAAAAAGGGGATGGTTCCCAGTTAAGTATGACACTTTTTGCTGTCAACATTAATTCAATTGCTGAACAGGTTTCTCCTTCTCTAGACAGTGCTCTAATAGTTGATGGCTTCATAGTTTACTGTCATTCTTGTAATATGAAGGTAATTGAAAGACAACTTCAACAATCATTTGATTGTGTCTCATCATGGGCTCCTGTTTTGGGTTCAAGTTTTCAGCAGAAAAAGTCTGTGTTCACTTCAACCAAAAATGCACTCTTCACCCCGATCTTGAGTTAAGAATAGGACAAAGTACTATCCAAAGTTAGGTAAAGCAACAGAAACCAAGTTCTTAGACTCTGTCTTCTTTCTGTCATCTTTGAAAGAAAGCTCATATAACTTGTGTATATGTGTCAACTTAGGGAAAAGTGCAAGTGAGCATTGAATATCATTCATACTATTCTCTACTGACTGGGGTACAGATCATTCTTCATTGTTCCATCTATATTGTGCACTTAATTTTGTTCAAAACTGAACTATGGATCTCAAGTCTACAGATCTACAAGGCAGAGTAGCCTGTGATGGTTGTTCCTATGCATCATCATCAGTAAGTATGGATAGCTGCTGGTGCTTTTCACACATTTCCCCCTTCAGAATCTTCATGTTGAGACTTTCAAACTCTATCATTGCCTCTTAACTATTCTCTAAAAATAAGGTATCTTCCAGGACATCTTATGTGGATTAGTGTCTTTCTTCTGCCTTGGCAGGCTCAGTATCTCACACACACACACACACACACACACACACACACACACACACACACACACACACACACACACACACACACACACACACACACACACACAAGACTGCCATACATCCCTTTAGTATGTGTGTTAAAGAGATTAGGCAAGGTATTAGTATGAATCATGATCACATTACACCACCAAACATAACAGTACTCTTCCATGACAGGTTTGAAGTGCAACGTGCAACTTCTCTCTGTGCTAACTAAAGAAGTCTCACATTCCATCTGTCTACAGGCAGTTATTTCATGCACACAGAGCAGAACACTGATTTCCTTCTCATCTATACTGATGGTTTAAGATCTGAGACTTCTGTTGGTTGTGCTGCTGTATTTCCTAACTTTATCATAATCAATCAGATACCACTTTATTGCACCAATTATACAGCACAGTTGTATGCAATTCAGCTTGTGCACATGTAAGAAAACCACTACCAAAAGTGTTGAGCTCTTTATAAGCCATTGCACCCCATGTACATAATCCACATCCAGTGCTTTGAGATTTTATTACTGTTGTACAAATTGTTTTTTATTGATATTTAGGTCCCACCTGACCCGTTCCATGGGATTTTTTGTTCTGAATGCTTGCACATGTGGGTCTACGCATGAGCATAAATCAGGAGGAGATCCCACATTCAAAAGGTTTATTTATATACCTATAGTACATTCATACCATTGGTGGACTAGGGATTCTTTTTTTTTTTTTGATTTTATTAATATATATAATTTTATTTTTTAACTTGTTTTTTACAAAGTCAGGAAACTGCTTTAGAGACCAAACATGAAACTTTTTCAAGCAACATCAGCCTTCCAATAAGCTGGGCTTTGGTCTCACACTGGGGACAGAATTCATCTACCACCTAAAGACAACCACAAACATCCATGCTGATTGCAGGATTTGAACCTGCAGCCTATTGGTTGGAGTGTGGATACACTAACCACTCAGCCAACCAGGCTAATTTTGTCCTTAATTTTTATATTCTGCTATGCTGGATTCCAAATGACATTGGAATTAAGGGAGATGTAACTGCTAGATCAATTGTTACATTTTCTAGGTATTGTTTGTCAGTCCCATATACAGATTAGACATTTACAAGATAAAACTAATAACCCAATGGCAGTCATATTAAAAAGCATTGACAAACAAATTGCATGAAGTCTGAAATTAAGTATTGGCAGTCTATTCATTGTAGAAACAGAAGAGAGAAAGTTGTTCTTGCTAGGCTCTGCATAGGCCACAATCATTTTATACACATACCAGCTACTGAATTAGAAACCTTTATGTAGATGTACATAAATGTCACTTATGCATCATATGTGCAAAATACTTAGTCATATGTGTTACCATGTGTATACCAACTATTTAAGAATGCTGATGGTCAGTAATATATGTTCTAGGCAACACTTTGAGAATGCTAATGGCCAGTAATTGTCAGTAATGTTGATCACAATGGGAAAAATAAAGGATTTTTCAGAGTTTGATAAAGGCCTTATTGTGGGTGCCCTTTCAAAATTGTGGCTCCAGCCATGATTTTGAAAACAGCAGAGCTGAGTGGTTTCTCAAAAAGTGAGATATCTCGGTTGCTTAATCAGTGGAAAAAAATAACCAACATTGCTTGTATAAAAGGTGTAACTGTTGTCTTAAAACAGTCTGTCAGGAATGAGATCAGTCTTATCTGAGAAGGCTTCCTGTGTGCAGCAACTAACTGAAACACTTAATGAAGACTGTTCCCAACCAATATCTCACTGAACTATGTGCAGGGAATTGAAGAGGTTTGGTATTGGCAGTTGCATGCCTATAAGCAAACCACTGATTTCTGTGAAGAGCCAGAAAGTGTGTCTACAGTGGTGTCAGGAACACAGTGACTGGACACTGGAAGACTAGAAAAAAGTCATGTGGTCCGATGAGTCATGGTAGGTAGTGAGTTTTGCGAGAGCCCCATGAAGCGATGAACCCAGCTTGTCTTGTAAACACAACTCAAGGTTCTGGAGATGGTGTCAGGTGTGGGGCATGTTCTGTTGGTATGGAACTCATCCCTGTTATTACTGGAGGTTGGGTGTCTTCCAAGGAATATCTGAATATTGTTGCCAATCAAGTGCATCCTGCAATGTTGACTTTTTATCCCAGTAGGTGATGGTTGTTTCATAGGCGACAATGTTACTGTCCATCACACAAGAATTATTCAGCAGTGGTTCAATGAGCATGACAGTGACTTCCATCTTCCCTGTCCACCACGAAGCCCAGATCTAAACCCCATTGAGAATGTATGGGACAAGTTAGAAAAACATATCTAGGAGCAAAGCCCTCTACTATCAAATCTGAGCCAGTTAAACAACTGTCTGGTGAACAGCTTGTGTGTTGTTGACATAGGTGCAATCCAAAATGAGGTCCAACATGGTATTAAATAAAAGTTTCTAAATTCAGTGGATGGTATATGATATTCTTATTTACTGAGGACTGATGATCCACCTTTGTGTGGATCATCAGTCCTTTTGTATATAATGTGAACATTGCAACATGTGTCTTACCATTTGTCACATTCTGTTGGAGTTCCAGCACATCACATGAGGAAAAGAATGAATTTTTTTATTACACTTGAGCAGATCATATCTGACTCAAATTGCATGAAATTTTTAACTTTTTAAAAGAATTAATGTATACAAGCACATTTGATTATAGGTTCTATTTATATGTAGATACTGCTTTGCTTTACTAATTTTTCTTATTATTAAATATGCTTTTTGTATATAATGTGATTTATCTCTTTATTACTGCTTATTATTACCTTGAGTACTGTAACTTTTGGTTTGGCACAGTATGACCTTGTTGTCCTTGTGTTAGTAAACTGCTACTCAACGAACCATTCTTTGTTGTTGTTATCTTAAGACGCCATGGAGTCACAGACTCATCTAGGAGGTCCTTTTTGTCCTGCACACACAGCTCATCATACCTTGCCTTAAACACATTCAAATTCTCTACAGACACCACACTCTCAGACAATGCATTCCAATTATTCACAACTCACTATGCAAAAAACTTGTTTCTCACTCCCTTGCTCATACCCTCCTTATGTAGCTTCCAGGGTTGTTCTCCCCCAATCTTATACCATTTTATGAAAAACCTCTTCTTTAAAAAAAACATTAATCCTATAACAACCCATTACTAACTCGTATGTCTCTATCATATCGTCCCTCTTAACCCTATTCACTAGACTCTGCAAATTGCATCATCTCAACCTTTCTTCATATTCAACATTGCAGTGGAGGCACGTGCTGAAGTTTTGCTGGTATAGTGGAGAGTGATGATTTGTCTTGGTCGTTTGTGCAGGAGTGGAAGGAAATTGATGCAAAGGGATTAGCCTTATCTTTGGGTAATGTCACTATATAGTACCACTGTATATATGTGACTGCTATCATTATTGGATTGAGGATTTTTTTTTCCTGTTTTTTGTGGGTTTTATATATTATTTTGTATTTATTTATTTATCTTTTAGATAATCTGGAAACCCTGTCCTAGAGAGATGAACCATGCAAATTTTTCAAGCCACTTCAGGCTTCCAAAAAAAAAACCAAGTATGAGACCATCAACCTGTCATCACCAGGTTGATGGTCTCATACTCGGTGATGACAGTCAAAAGCATCCATCTATGTCCATACCTGCAACCGTTTGGTTAGAGTGTGGATACACTAATCATTTATGATTAGTGCATTGCATGGTGAAAGCATGGAAGTACAGAAGATCTGTTCAACAGACTTAACAAGGGGCCACCAGTAGGCTTGACTGTCATTGGAGCAGAATGCTAATTTCCTTTCAACAGCTGCAGTAAAATCATTCACAGAAGCAAATTGCCTCTATGAATGGTTTTATTACAGCTGTCACAAGTAGCATTGTGAAGCTTAGCGATCTGTATACCGAGCTGAGTTTTTCTTGGAGTGGCTTGGCACATTTGTTGGCAAACTATGATTCACTTATGCTTGAATCATATAAGTGGAAACAGAAAAAATGAAGAAGAAAAAAGTTTAACCTTTTCCGTTTACAGAAAATTGACAACTATAGGAAGATTTCTTAATGCAGCCTCACACCACGACCCTTCACAAAAAAATATGTATAATAAAAACTTTGAGAGACAGAGCATATAAGATATCCAGCATGGAAAAAAATCGAAATGAGGAATTACACTACTTAACACAGAACCTCACACTTAATGGATTTGAGGCAAAAACAATCGAGAAAATCCTGAACACAGCTCCCACAGCCAGCTTAGAAAAACAAGATTTCAAGAACGCAATCTCACTACTTTCAAAAATGTCACAGGCAGATTAGCGACATTGCCCTTGTAAACTTTCAAGTACAACTTAAAAGTAGCTTTTCTCCCTTTAGAAAAAATATCAAGATTCCTACATCCACCGAAACCATCGCATAAAAAAACCAGGGGTCTATCAAATCTATTGTTCTTGTGGCATTTGTTAAGTAGGCCAGACGGGAAGGTCAGGAGAAATTGCATAGCAGAACATAAAAAAGACGTAGAAAAAAGAAGAGAACACAAATCAGGCCTGATTTTGCACACAACTCCACTGGCCATAAAGTACTTTAGGAAAAAACGATCATGAAATTCAAGGAAGTGGCAAAAATGCTTAGAATTCCTACACAGTGCAACAAAAACCAAGGTTTGATATTACGCCAAGTGTGGTCGGCATTCATAAAAAATCTAGCTTCCTCAGATCTCGGATATAACGCACATGAAGCACAGAGCATGACAACAAATAACAATGTTCCAACAAACATTCAGTAACAAAGTTTCAATTTTTTCATTGTTGCAGTGAGAACCATCTAATGGACTATGAATTTAATCTTTGTTAGTTGTGTTTAACCTTTTTTTATACACCAGTACCCCTGATGATGTAAGTCATACGACTTAAGAAACTTGTCGGGTTTTCACGTATCCTGTTCGTATTTAATAAACAGAAATGACAGAAATCATGGAGAATTTTTAAAGGAGCCTGTGACATCATAAAGGCTAAAAAAAAAAAACACATAAATACAATACATATACATAGTTTTATTGAAAGAGCAAGAGATATTTCATATTACAAATAACAATACATTTCAAACAAAATACAAAAACTGGTTAACCAATTAATAAAAGTTATAAAATAATAATAATAAAAGGCAAGTTGCATGTTGTTATGCTGTTGTTTTTCTTATTTATATCTTCCCTTTCTGTCTTTCAATCGCTATTTATTTCTTCAGATATCAGGCCTAATATACTTACATACGGGGGGGGGGGTGCTAAGAATCTCGCAGAGGAAGGTAGACCACCATCTCGAAATTTGACCCTATTTATTGGTTCCTTCAACACTAGAACTCGTGTCTTCTGACTTCCTGATTTCCTGCTTCAAGAACTGCAAAATGTAAAGTTTGATGTCCTCGCTATCTGTGAAACCCGAAGAAGCTCTGAATTAACAACAAAATGGAACAATGGCAACCAAATTTTCCTGGGAGCCTCAGATAACACTACACGTGCTGGAGGAGTTGGCTTCATCATAAATGAAAAGCTAACTAAAAATATTATTTCTTGTACAATCCATTCTGAATGACTAGGAACACTAATATTAAAAATTGGAGAATCCATAACAATAAAAATAATAGTAGCCTACACATCCACCTCAACAGCTGACAAAGAAGAAATAGAAAATTTCTGTGAACACCTACAAAAAACATTACTGAAAAAAACAACATACACAATAGTGTGTGGAGATTTCAACGCAAAGATTGGTACAGGATTTATTGAAGAAAAATACATTGGACCATGGGGGAAAGAAATGAACGAGGTGAACTCCTGGAAGAATTTGTATAAGCAGAAAGGCTGTACATTATGAATAGTTTCTTTAAAAAGAGAACCGGAAAAAGATGGACTTGGCAACCTCCAAATGGAGAGATGAAATGAAATTAATTTCATCCTAACAGATTGCAAAAGAATAATAAAAAATGTCGAAGTCATTGGGAAAACTTACTGCGACATTCATTCAGACCACCATCCAATAAGAGCCACTCTCAAAATACATAAAAAAGTGAAGAACGCATACGAGCACAGTCCAATCATAAAAAACGCTCAAAACAGATAAACCCAGAAGAATTTAGAAGGTGGAAGAAACCGACTGGAAATTTAAAAATGATATCGACGAAGATTTAACAAACTTTAACAATAAATTAATGAACTGCAGAGAAAGAACCTCGTATGAACTTCCTCCTAAGACCAGGAAACGCCTATCAGCAAGAACAATAGAACTATTGAAGAAAAGAAGAATACTGAAAGATACAGAAAAAGATCGTCTAGAATATAAAATTATTTGTAAACAACTGAGGCAGAATATCAAAGACGACTATAACATATATAGAACAACAAAATTGGCAGAAGCAGCTAGGCTCTGCAATAGCCTAAAAAATATTTTAAAAAAGTAGAAAAAGAAATAAATCTAAAGCAACCACTATCATCAGCCTTCATAGACAATCAAGGAAACAGACACACAAACAGAGGTGAAATGGAAAAAAATAGTAAAATCGTTTTATGAGAACCTTTACTCATCTAAACAAGTAATCACAGCTCCAGTACCAGACGAAAATTTGGAAAATCTGAAAATACCACCTGTCCTACCCAAAGAAATAAAAATGGCTATCCACCATATGAAAAATGACCGATCAGCAGGAATTCACGGTATAAAATCTGATGAATTAAAAATGGGTGGACAAATACTCTTTAAAGCTCTAAGGAAAGTACCTACTCAATGGAAAACATCAAAGACCATAATTCTGCATGAAAAAAAGTAATAAAGAAGACATCAGTAACTACAGACCTATCTGTCTATTAGTAGACACACATAAAATATTCGCCAGAATCATCCTAAACCGAATACAAACCTCCATCAATGAAAATATCTGCAAAGAACAGGCTGGTTTCAAAAAAGGCTTTTCAACAATAGATCACATTCAAACTATTACTCATCTAACAGAAAGACGCAGAGAATACCAGATCCCACTTTGTCTTCTTTTTATAGATTTTAAAAAGGCATTTGACACTGTTGAGCATAACACAGTATTCCAAACTTTAATAGAACAAAGCGTAGAAAAAGGCACACATGCAACTCATAAAAGATATTTACAAAGAAAGCACAACAAATATCACCAGATTAAAATTAACTTAAGCAGAGGAGTACGTCAGAGTGATGTCTTATCACCTAATCTCTTCACATCTACTCTGGACAGCATCATTCGAAAAATTGACATGAAAGATGGAATAAACATTGAAATATTAAATATTCTATTATTCACTGATGATATTAATATCTCACTCACCCAAACTCCTAGAATCAATGCTGAATAACATAAGCCAAAACTGCCAAAAAATTGGATTGGAAATACACCCTGCCAAAACAAGATGGATGAAAAACAAATACTGTAAAGATCATACAATCACTCTAGAATCCCACACCATCGAAAAAGTTGAAGAATACATCTACCTCGGCCAGTCCATAAAAATGAATAATGATATAGCAAATGAAATAGCAAGGAGAAAAAGAGCTGCTTGGATAGCCTTCAACAAAATAAAATGAACAATTACCAACCAAAACATAGATATAAACATATGAGCCCATCTTTTCAATAGTCACATCTTACCAGCATTAACTTATGGCAGT
The DNA here is from genome assembly GCF_054136105.1 of Typopeltis vanoorti. Lineage (NCBI taxonomy): Eukaryota > Metazoa > Arthropoda > Arachnida > Uropygi > Thelyphonidae > Typopeltis > Typopeltis vanoorti. The sequence goes on from NC_143554.1 coordinate 13,073,168, forward strand.
GAAACATGGCACACAACTTTAAAAGAAGAACAAAGCTTAATAACAACTCAACGTGCAATAGAAAGAAGAATATGCAATAAAATAGACCATGTAAGACGCACAGAAATCAGGAAGAAGTCTGGACTCGCCAATGTAATAAAAACAATCTACAACAGCAAAAGAAGATGGGCAGGACATCTCGCCAGAATGAGAGACAACAGATGGACAGTCAGAGTTACAAACTGATATCCGAGAGATACCAAAAGGAAACCTGGAAGACCAGCCTTAAGGTGGGAAGACCCAATGATTAAGAAAGTTGGAAGAAAAATGGAGAAGAAAAGCCCAAGACAGGAATAGCTGGACTCTTTACGACCTGCAGTCATGGAGAAATCCTGACTGAAACCATAGGTCCATCAAGGTAATAGGATTGTTTCCTCTTCGGATACTGGCAAATTTATATTATGCTGTGCCAGCCAGTATCCTATAGCAGAAAAGATCCTTACTCAGGGAGACAATACTAGATTCTGAGGCGCTCTTATACAATGTTTTACTTGAATACGGCTGTATAGATTCAGACTGCAGTCGTGACCTAGATCTATGATTATATACACTTTCTAATTCCTTCCCGCCAAAAGAGGTTCTGTTTTTATAAGTGGTAATTTGGAATTGTAGTCAGGCATGACTCAGGTTTAGGCAAATAAATCATGTTTATTGGAATCAAAGCAAAATACACTAAAGAATTTCATGCATTCAGTTCATCTCAATACTAAATAAGCAAACTCGAGTTAAAAGATCAACACACTTTAAGTTTAAATCAAAGGTTATAAAGCATGTAAAAACAGTAACTGATAATTGGGATAGATAGCAATTGATATGGTGTTAAACGAAAAGTCCTTTCTGCAAGCAATTCATAAGATAATGTAACAAACATTCTAACGTTATTCAGTTTCTATAAATCTACAATCCCAGTCTCGTTATGTTAAATCAATCACATACAACACAAAAGATCTCTTCCAAACAATTCTTCTTATTCTCAAAAGGAAGATCTAATTAGAGTCTGTCCACAAAGTCCTTTAGAATAATGTTCATAATTTACATTCACAAATAATTTTCTCTCTTCTAAGGAATTCTAAACACAAAATAGAGTAATTCTACTTTTCCGTCTTTCGGCACCACGTGTATGTCTGGTTACCTTTTGTCCATTGGCTGTCCTTACGCCAACGTAGGGGCTATGCTATCTTCATGATTACTGCCGATCACGGACTCGATTCTTTGCGTTTCAGGAAACATCTCTATTCCTCTCGATGGGACTTTTCTGCGAGGGCTGGAAATTTCACCTTCAGCTCTCCGTGGAATCCTACCCCATTCTCAGGAAAGCTTGTCGTCCAACATTGTAGCACTGATGCTTCATCCCCCTTACTCGAACCACTGCGAACTTCATACCAGGAAAACAGTAAGACGAGAGAGAGCCGATACGGCGCTCATACCCTTATATTCTTCGTTCGAGTGCTCCCCCTTTTTTGGAGTCCCCTTTGTACATGACCTATATCTTTTCTCCCCTTGGGTTCATCCCTTGCTCTCCCTTTTACTGTTATACTCTTGTATTCACGGAATTCGTATTGACGTACCTTCCGCATAAGATACTGCCTCCGGCGTTACGCTGGACACGTGTAGTTATATACCTTCTATGAGTTGTTACTTAATATCTATCTGATGACTCACAATCATTCTATATAGCTAAAGTAAAGCTTAAATAATATTAACAAATTCCTCTTTTAAGACATTCTCTAATTTGATCTTGATATTTGGTATCAATTTGATGATCTTGGTATGATCACAATAGATTAAAGTACA